>NC_049206.1:44436791-45036791 GCF_013347855.1 Anguilla anguilla | reverse complement strand
AGGAGACGGAGCCGGCTGTGGACGACGTCTCTCGGGAAGCGCGGCTGAAGAACCAGTCCTGCATCGCAGGCGAGGCGACGTCGGCCGTGCGGGTGGACCGCGCGATGGCCGACAGGCCTTCCCTCGAGGGGCCGACCGCGCCTGAGGCGGACGCCGCCGTCGGCTCGGAGTGCGAGGACCCCTGCGGAACGCCCGCTCTCGGCCTCGCCCCTCGGAGGGAAACGGGTTCCACCGCGAAGGCTAAACCAGCGGCTGTCTCATCCGAGCCTTTGTCCACGTTCCCCACATCGTTGTCCCTTTCCCAGAGATCGTCGCCCGATTCCCGCGTGTCATTACACCCATTCAGCCAATCACCAGCTGTCCCCGTGCTGACACCTGTTTCCAAGCCATCGTCAGCACGCAGTGGTAAAGGTGCGAGTTTGCGCAGCCAGGCAACACCAGGCGGAAAGGTAAACCTGGAGGCAGCCACTCCTGGAACAACACCACTCACCTCTGCTTCCACCTGGAAGAGGAAACAGAGGTCTAAGAGAAAGCGTTCTAGAAAGTGTAAGAAGTACGTGAAGAAATCGGGCGTGAGTGCACAGAAGGTACCAGAGCCACCTGTTGAGGCGGCCATGCTGCCTGACCTGGAGGATGTGGAAGGGATGCTCTTTGTGTCGTTCGTTTCCAAGGTAACGGAGCTCTGTATTTACATACACTAAATATGTCAACAGTAACCACTGACCTCTTTCTGCTAAATGTAACAATCATAATATCTGAGTTATGCATTGTGAACAAGAACTAAATATTTTTGGCATTAAGGAGTTTGTTTTGTGACAAACCTAATTTAGTGTTAAACACTGAACTCATTGCAGTGTCAGTGCAGTGCCACTAAGTTTAGTGACCTCCATTGTCTTGTTTCACTTTTCCTCTCCATAGGAAGCTCTTGGGGCTCATCTTCAGGACCTACCACTCTGCAGAGAAGGGCATGTGCCTCTACAGGAACAAACCACTCCAAAAAAAATAGGTAGAAATTAAAATATTAAACAAATGTCATGCTTATATGCTTATACCTGGACTGGCCCTGAAATGGCCTTGACAATATAACACAAGTGTCTAAAGTGGTTTCATTATTTATACAAACGTGTATTCTATGACAAGGTCTTTAAATGTGCATTAGAAGTATTATGCATTTTGCAATCCATTTCAATTTATTAATGTGTTCATTTCAGCTTTACACTTAAAATATTTAATGCTGTATGTATGTTTGGCTACAGAGCAGTCTCCAAATATACGTAATGAAAGGAATTTATAATCGGTTTTGTGGGTGTTACATTGTTCCTGCAGTTGATTGTCTTTATCTATGTTCATGTTTACCTGCAGAAGTAGTGGAGACCTTGGAGGAGAAGATCGCTCGGCTCCAGGATCTCCTCCTGCTGGATCTGCAGAAACTCAAACACAGACAGGTCATACACACAGTCCTGCAAGAAGGTATTTCAGCAATTTGTCCTATCCTCACATTCCTCACACACATTCACACATTAAATTGTGAGAACACCTAGGTTAACAGGGTTTCCTTACCGCATTCAGCTGGTCAGTTTTATATACATATATATATATATATATATGTACAGTATACATATATATTTCTGGCTGGAGAAGCCACCAGACCATTTATATGGTGACTACGACCGTTGCATTCGATAATTATCGCCGCGCTATATCGCCCATCCCTAATGCAAATCTCGTCTTCTACAGTTGGGCTGAAGTTAAGTTTATTGGACCCGACTCTAGCAATTGATCTGCAGTATTTGGGAGTGCGTTTACCCCTCCCCTTGCCCCTCTTTAGCCCTGAGGATGACGAGGTCAATGCTGGCCTTACGCCTTCACCAGGTGAGTGATGTGACCTGCCTCCATTACCTCAGGGTGAAGGTATTCATGGCAGCATCTGTAATGACATCACAGTGAATGTGTGGGCGTCTCCCAAGTAGCTCTGTTGGCAAAGGCTCTCGCCACCAACGCAGGCTGGGCCCTCTAGTCACAAGCTGAGCTTTGTTGAGTTTGGCAGTGTCATTTGATGATTACAAATTATGGGATGATTACAGGGTGATAAAGATGAAAAGGGAGGACATTGTATCAGAATAATAATGAATAATTGTTATAAATCTTGCTAGTCATTGTTTTTAGTGCTTGTATCTATTTGCATCTGTATCTATACAGTGTTTATCTGTATTCATTTAATCCTCCGTTTAATAACGCTCAAATGAATGCTAATACTAAATGAAAATAAATCATAAATATGCTAATGTGTATATATTTAAGTCATTTATTCCAGTGTGTAAATTTGTTCTTGTCAGAGGGAGCGCCATTTCTTTCCAGGACAGGGAAAACTAAAGACTTCACAAAAATTAAAGGCTGGAGAGAAAAGTTTGTCACTTCTGAAATATCCCCCTTAAAGCTTTCTGGTAAGACTAATTTAATGTCCTCATGTTCAGTTTTTGAACGATTCGCTATTGATGGAATTTGAAAGTGACGTTTAGATTACTTTTACATTATTATTAGATTTATTATATTAGACTTTTTTCATGCACATACCTACCAGATTGGTCGTCATACAGCTTTGGGATTGTTCCAGGGAAAAGGTAGATTTTTACATGTAACAGAACAATTTTAATCACCCAGGCCATCATCGGCACTTGTATAATCTCTGTAAATTTGAGTTCCTTTATAAATCGAACACTCTAATCGATTTATTAATATGTGTTATGAACCAGCAGCCCCCTACTAACAAAGTTTAATGTCCGGTCTTTTCATTCTATTTTAGGTTCCCCAGATGCACAGCCGGGCGCAGGTGCTGACGCAGGTACTGATGCGGGTGCGGACACAGGGCTGCGGAATCGTTCGGCCTTCTGCAGCGACATGCTGGACGAGTACCTGGAGAGGGAGGCCCCGCTGATGGACAAGCAGGCGGCCGGAGTCTCCGCCCCCAGCTCCCCGCCCCTCGTGCTCTACCAGCTCCCCACGAAGAGCAGCAGCTACATCCGCCCCCTGCACACCGTGCTCAGCAAGCGGGCCCCCAGACCCGCCCCCCTGCCCGGACTCCCTGTGAAGCCCCTCCCAACGTGCCCCCAGGCCAAACCCAAACCCAAACGTACGGTTGGGCCCGCCTCCGCCAAAGCGCCTGCTCTCGCCGGCGCGAAGGGGCTCCTGCCCGCCGCCTACGGCGCGAAGGCGGCCGCCAAATCCCCGGCGGCCGCTAAGAAAGCGCCGGCCCCGCCCCCGAGCCCGCCCGCTCCCAAGCCCCGCCCCCCGGAGGCCGGCGCGAAGCCGGACTACACCGCGGCGAGGCGCGCGCTCGCCAAAGTGATGCTGAAGCTCATGGACCTGGAGGACAGGGCATTGTGGGAAGGCTATCGCCAGACCACCGTCACCAATGAGAGGGCAGAGCGGGCTCTGGCTGCTCTGCTGACCGCACAGGTAACTCGGTCTCTAAGCACACTGCACTGGTACTGGTGAATAGTGAAACTTGACATGGTGTGTTCACAGACTTAATGGGCCTCATTCACAAAACCTTTCTTAAATTATTCTTACTTTTGTATTTGAAACTGTTTCTACGAAATACCAATATGGGATTCCCGACATGTGCGGAGACTTTCGTTTTTGTGCATGTCCCAGGTGTATGAGATGATAAATGCTGAGTGTTTGTAAACTTGTGTGCGCAATCTTGTTCATGCAAAAGGAAACCGCCATGAACAAATATAAATAAGAAAAAAAATTATGAATACCAAAGTGTTCCTGGAAATGTTCTTACACGCAGTTTACAATGAAATGTGATCATACACGTTTCGTGAATGATGCCCATTGTTTACTTGTGTGAAAGTGTCTTTGTGAATATAGCATATTGCATTCAGACTTTTGTGTAAGTGTCCGTCGGGGTCAGCTGACCTGCCGATTTCGCCTGTGTTCCCAGGGCACTTTGAAGAGGAGCAGAGGGCACGCCAAGCCCCACCCGCGGTGGAGCCCCCCCTGCAGGCGGGCCTTCTGCCGGCTGGGCTGCGTGTGCGCCAGCCTGGCCAAGGGGCGGCGGGTGGTCACGCACTGCCGCAAGCCCGCCTGCATGTTCGGCTGCTCCTGCCTCAAGCACAAGATGGTTCTCGTCAGACCCTCCCTGACGAGCCCCCCTGAGCCCGAGCGGGGAGACCTCATTGGCCAGAAAGCATCAGGAGAGGCGTTTCTATTAAACTCTGAGCCTAAACAGGTCGACCTCATTGGCCAGAAAGCACCAGGAGAGGCGTTTCCCTCAAACTCTGCGCCTGAGCCGGGTGACCTCATTGGCCAGAAAGCATCAGGAGAGGCGTTTCCATCAAACTCTGAGCAGGGTGACGTCATTGGCCAGAAAACACCAGGAGAGGCGTTTCCCTCAAACTCTGAGCCTGAGCAGGGTGACCTCATTGGCCAGAAAGCATCAGGAGAGGCGTTTCCATCAAACTCTGAGCCTAAACAGGGCGACCTCATTGGCCAGAAAGCACCAGGAGAGGCGTTTCCCTCAAACTCTGAGCCTGAGCAGGGTGACCTCATTGGCCAGAAAGCACCAGGGGAGGCGTTTCCATCAAACTCTGAGCCTGAGCAGGGTGACCTCATTGGCCAGAAAGCACCAGGAGAGGCGTTTCCATCAAACTCTGAGCCTAAACAGGGCGACCTCATT
Source organism: Anguilla anguilla (assembly GCF_013347855.1). NCBI lineage: Eukaryota > Metazoa > Chordata > Actinopteri > Anguilliformes > Anguillidae > Anguilla > Anguilla anguilla. The sequence goes on along the minus strand of NC_049206.1, from coordinate 45,032,107 downwards.
GGCCAGAAAGCACCAGGAGAGGCGTTTCCATCAAGCTCTGAGCCTAAACAGGGTGACCTCATTGGCCAGAAAGCACCAGGAGAGGCGTTTCCATCAAGCTCTGAGCATAAACAGGGCGACGTCATTGGCCAGAAAGCACCAGGAGAGGCGTTTCCATCAAACTTTGAGTCTGAGCAGGGTGGCCTCGTTGCCTTGGAAATGAGAGATGACGATTCCACATCGTATTGCAAGAGGAAGAAGAAGAAGAAAAAGAAAAAGAAAAAGAAAAAAAAGAGGAAAAGAGAAAGACTATCGTACGGTAAGTGGTGAGAGACCTGAAAATGGTACTGAGGCCACCCTCTCAGGAGGAACAGAAACACTCCTTTTTCAATCCTGTCCTAGTTCCTAACCAGTTAAAAACACAATAATTGCTTTTTTCGTTGGTGAGTGTGACGCAAACAGAAGCATTTTAATAGAAGGTCCTACATATTGTACCATTAATTTCCAACACTGTTATCTTACAATTGGTTGAAGTTGGTCGAACCGGTACACCTTTGAATTGTCACAGCCATATTGGAGGCGGAGACGGAGGTGGAGTTGGAGGTGGAACTGCCGGTTCACCTGCACCGGCTGTGGAACAGGAAGGCGGGGGAGGTGGATGCGGAGCCCCTGTACGTCCCGACGCCCGTCCGCTTCGATGCGCCGCTGCCCTCGGCCGACTTCCGCGTCCCCAAGCCCGCCACTTTCAGGACTTACGTGCCCCGCCCGAACCCTGTGGTAAGAGCCTGAAGCGCGCGGAGGCGTGGCATCCAGCTCCATCACTGCACGCATCATTACTGCAGAATCACGTCTGTCTGCTCTCTGTATGTAACCCACACATTGACCTTACCAGGGCGGGGCAAAGGCTTTAACGTCCGTGTTTGACGCTTTAACCGATGTTTCGAATGTTAGCCTCGAGCTTACGGGTGAAGTCCTTGAGGGGTTTGCGCGTGCTCAGCGCCGGTGAAGCAGTGTCCTGGGTTCTCTGCCGCAGGTGCGCGACGAGGACAAGGATCCGGTGTACCTGTACTTCGAGAGCATGATGACGTGCGCCCGAGTGCGCGGCTACATGAGCAAGCCTCCTCCCGAGCGGCCCCTGTGCTACTGCAAGTCAGTCCTCTGCAGCGGGAAGGTAAGGGACCATACAACTGTGTGTGCTTACACCTGTGCAGCGCCCGTGCCTGTATATGCCTGGAAATACACCACAGCTTATAGAACCCCTGTTTATCCTTTGCCACTGTATGGGTCTGTCAGTGTAATAATTGATACTTTGTGCATGCCCCTTAAGATGCACCACTGTAAAATGCGTATGTTGGCGCTAGGAAACTATTTTCTTTTTGCTCTTTGTGTTTTTGTGCTGCCAAAAGTGGGTCCATAAGAGTTTTGTGTGTCCTCATGGCATCGTTTGGCATGATTCCCCATTGCAGGAGGACGATCCGTACCATTACTCCGTCCACCTGACAGCAGGTAAGCCAGTTTAGTGTTTTATTTATAAAAAGCAATGCAGTACAAGCAAGTACGTACTGAATTTGGATTCACCCTTTTGCCGCTGTCATTTTGTTTGCTAGAACAGAAGGTAGTGAATGTTTTTTTTTTTTTTTTTTTTTTTCAGTCATTTGTCATATTATTTTGGTGGGAATTACCGTGGATTCGGGGTTGGTAAATGGTAAATGGTAAATGGACTGCATTTATATAGCGCTTTTATCCAAAGCGCTTTACAATCGATGCCTCTCATTCGCCAGAGCAGTTAGGGGTTAGGTGTCTTGCTCAAGGACACTTCGACACGCCCAGGGCGGGGTTTGAACCGGCAACCCTCCGACTGCCAGACAATCGGTCTTACCTCCTGAGCTACGTCGCCCCCGGTTGGCTTAGCGCTAGCCGCTTCGTGAGCCTCGTTGTGAAGCGCCGTAAAGCTGAAAGTGTGAAACGGGGCCCTTTTCTGAATTCCCACAGAAAGGAGGCCGCCCAAAGACAAGGCGCGGGCCCCGGAGCCCCGGCAGGCCCCGGAGGAGCCGCGGCGGACGCTGGAGGTCCTGTCGGAGTGCGACTGGGAGTCGGAGCGGGGCCCCGTCCTGGCCGCCGTGTGCCAGCGGGCGGCGCAGGGCGACCTGGCGCGGCCCTTCCGCGTCGGGGCCTTCCTCGTCCGGCCCTTCGGCCCCGCCCTCGGGCGGGAGGGCGACGCCGGCCCCGTCGCCCACAAGGTGCTCATCAGCCGCGGGAGGGGAGGGGAGAGCCCCCCCTCCGACCGGCGCGAGGCGCCGAGGCGGGACAGGGCGGCGAAGGGCTTCCCCTTCTGGTCCGACGTCCTGCCCGCGGGCCTCCTCAGCGCCAAGAAGAAGCAGCCCGGCCTCCCCGCCAAAGGGCTCATCGAGGTGCCCGTCCGCGTCCGCGCGTCTCACACTCGGCCTTCGTCGATGTTTCGGTGTTCGTGTGCAGGAGGACGAAGCCGAGCGTAACGCTAATGCCGTCTTCTCTCGCTTTAATTGACGCCGCAGGTCAACGGGAAGTCTTACTCCCAGGCCAAGGTGCAGCTGGGCCAAATGGGCGCGCTGCACATGACCAGCCGCCTGGCAGCTTACCTCACCGGCCGATGGCAGCCGGCCAATCAGAAGAGGCCCGTCAAGGCTCCGCCCGTCTCCAAATTAACCGGACGCGGCGGCCACGAGAGCCCCGCCTCGCCGCCTGCTTGTCCCGCCGGCACCGCGACCCTTGGGTCCGCCATCGCGGCCCTCGGCACCAGCGGGCCTGGTTTCCAGCCCCTGGGTGAGCTTCCTCTGCACAAGCCGTCCCTCCTTAGGCAACATTACAGCCACACACAGTCAGTGCTGGCAGGTCAGGGTTCCATAACAGACCGTGGGGCCTGTGTACGCACTGCAGCCTTGATATTTGTAATTAAAGTAAATGAAATAGTTAAAAAAAAAATGTGCTTTGTGTTAACTCTGGTTCCCTTTGTCTAATAGTACATTTTGTCTAAGGATCTGAAACCATTCAGTGTGACATATACGCAATAATAGAGGAAATCAGGAAGGGGGCAAATACTGGATCTACTGCAACTTCTGTCTACAGTTTACCTCTTTGTTTCGGGCTGACCAAGTCCTCCCAGGATATCCTCTCACTGATCCGCATTATTTCACAGAAGTACAAGATTCAGCGCGATTTAACGGCAATTTCACTGTATCCGATGTTCTGTTAAGCGTACTCTGATTTGGTCGAGCGTAGAGTGCGTTTATATATCTCACGATTGATTTCAGTGACGTCTGATGTTTTCATTTTTCTGCTTTTGTGATTGGATACAGCATCTCCTGTTGCTCCCATGCTCCTCGTCCCCGTCGAGGACCCCGACTCTGACTCCGCAGCCCCGGCCGGCGCTGGCTCGCCGATGCCCCTGGTCCCCGGGGAGAGCGTGGTGTTGCACCCGGTCCACGGCCCCTCCGGGGGGACGCCTCTGTTCCGCCACCCCAGCGGGCGGCTGGTCCACCTGGTGCCCCTCGACCAGCTGCACCCCGCTCCGCCCGACCCGCCCGCCTCCAGCCCAGGTGAGCGGCACATTGTTCACGCTCTTCACCCGCAGTATAGTTACTGTACACCAGTTATTACAGCCGCACCATTCCTGAGTCGCTTGCTAACCAAAACAGCCTAGGAGAAGTGAGCTGATGGATTATTTAGACCACATACTTTATTGTTATCATTGTATTTTTAGGTGTAATATTTCGCTTATGTAATTTTTCACACAGGACATGTTTTTCCTCATCCGCTCTTTTGTGTTCAGATGCTGTGGCTCATCTACCTCAAGCCTCCCCGCCAGCGTGCGAATCTGCCTCTGCAGACACAGGGGCCCCCAGCCCCAGCCCGACCACGCCGGCGCCCCCTCCCTGTCCCGCGGAGACCACGGCCGCAGCCGCCGCCGCCCTCCCCGCCGCTCCTAAGCCGGCTCCCAGCTTCCTGGGACAGCGCGGGACCCAGACCATCCGAATCTGCCCCGGCGTGTCCGGCGGGGCTCGCTCCAAAGGCCCGACGACTCCCGCCGGCTTCACCCCGCTGCACGTCCCGCGGGGGACCCCCCCTCGGGCGCCCCGAAAGGATGCCGAGCCCCCCGGGAAGGGCCCGCGCTCCCCGGAGAGCGGGACCCCGGAGGGCCCTGGCTCGGAACCCCGGTCCCCCGCCGAGACGGACAGCGGGGGTCCCGGGCCTTCGGCCTCCGACGGGGAACGCAGGTCACGCGGGGCCACGCCCGGGCCTGATGAAACCCACCAATTGCGCGCGAGCGCGCCCGTGCGCCGCCTGGCTGCGACGGCGCTCGTTGACTCTGCTCAAACAGCAGGCTCGGCCCACAGCGGCAGCTGGGTGTCAGAGAGGGGGGTGCTGGTGGAGGATGCGTCGGAGGACTCTGACGAGGATGTAGCGGGCATGATGAGTGATGCGGTTAGTATAATACTCCTCTCAGGAAAGCGTAAACCACTCTTGTACTACGGCATAATTAGGCCCATGCCAATGTAGACGCGCATTATAACATTGTAAGCATGTCAAAATAAATTGTGATAAAAATCTGATGGGTAAAACATCAGAGCCCGGCATAAGGGGATTTAAACATCTAAATATGCGGAGCGTGCCACAGTGTCAAAATAAGTTCTGGCTATCGAGAACAAAGAAGTGTGAAAATCCCCCAGCTAATTAGGTGTAATGAAACGCTCATTCTTTAATTGAGATCCAGTGCAATGACGAGTCATATTACATTAGCCGCTAGCTTAAATTTGACACTGTGTGTTATGTATTGGGAAGTAGTTTTCTTTGTATTAGCCAAGCAATGCTAAATAACCAAAGTGTTTTGCTAGAACTCTTCACTGATTTCCCCCTGATCAGGAATTGGAAGCAGAGCAGGAGGCTGATGATGATGTGGATGTTGAGACGATGGAGGAGCTGCCTGAGGAAGAGTCCACTGCAGCTGCTCAGGAAAAGCTGACCCAAGCGTAAGAGCTGCTTCCGAGTGTGTGTGTGCGTGTATGTGCGTGTATGTGTGTGTACGTGTGTGTGTGTGTGTGTGCGTGCCTGTGTGTTTGTGCTCACGCATGCATGAGTGAGTGTGTGTGTGTGTGTGTGTGTGCATGACTACTTCGACATATACAGATCATGCTGTTTGTGGAATTGAAATTGCTTATTCAACAACTTAAAAAAAAATGCAAGGCTTTATTTGTTGAATGCCCAGCTAAATGCAATGATTTTTTCATTTCATCATTTTACCATTAATTGTTTTAATATTCATCTTTGTTTTGGAGTTTGTGGATTTACCTTCGTGTTAGCGAGGCATTGGAGTGATTGTTATTTTCTGTGTAGCACACATTACATCAGCAGCTCTTACTGCAGGCTGAAATACATGTTTGTTTTACAGAGAACTCATTCGCCAAGCAGACAGCCAATCAGAACTGGACACAAACGTACGTTTCTTTTTTGTTTGATTTTCCCTTTTCTCCTGCCTCCCCTCTCTCCTGTCTTACCTGTATTCTGTCTCGCCCGTGTCATCTGTGGGGAAAAAAAAAGACAAACTATACAGAATACAATGGCACGTGGCTTTCCTTTATTGCGCTTCTCACTTCATTACATGTCTGGCTGTGCTGTAAAATGTAACGCGCCACGTAAAGCAAAACTGCAAACACCTCGCCACGCTGTCCCAAGTCTGGACATAGCAACCTCTGTGTCCTGTCTTGCTTGCATACTGTCCTGCCTGTGTAATGTATCACGTCTTATCTGTACCCTGCATCCTATCCTGTGTAATGTATCACGTCTTATCTGTACCCTGCATCCTATCCTGTGTAATGTATCATGTCTTATATGCACCCTGTATCCTATCCTGTGTAATGTATCATGTCTTATCTGTACCCTGTATCCTATCCTGTGTAATGTATGATCTCATCCTGTGCGTGGATGTGTCCTGCAGCCGCAAGCGCAGCAGCTGGAGGCGAACGGCGAGCGGGTGAGCCGCACCGAGAGCGAACGCCGCCGCCGCAATCAGATGACGGACCTGTTCACCCGCCTGCAGGACGTTCTGGGGATAGAGTCCATGTCCAAGATCTCCAGGGTCTACGTCCTCAGCCGGGTAAGCTGCCCCGCCCCCTCCCCTCCCCTCAGACCGACAGCTGACCGAGTGCAGCGCTGAGGCCCGACTGCACGAGCTCTAGGTCGCCACCTCCTGTGTGACCGTAAGATCGCACTGCGCTGTCTTGCCAAAATATCGAAGGACGTTGTTTTCTCCACGATATCTGGACGTGAGGCGTTTCGCCCGATTCGAGACCTGTTCCTGTTCGTGGTTTCAGGCGCTGGAGGAGATCCAGGCTTTGGCGGATGAGTGCAATCGCCTGGAGGCGAAAAAGAGAAGGATGACACGGCAGAGAGAGGGTTACATCAAGGAGATAGCCCAGAGCTCTGGTAATGTGCCCCTTTATTTCTGAAATGTAAAAAATAATATACAGAATGCAGAAGATTTGTGCAGTGGAAGAGCCTGTGTCACAAAGCAGACCTTCGATGATGGATTATTTAGAGTGTGTGCTTTATTAATATCGTCGTAGTTTTGGGTTCGGCAGCTTCCTTATAAAAGTTGCGCACACGAGGCACGTACTTCCTCATCCCCTCTTCCCTCTTTAGGCACCGCGAGTCACCTTCCTCAACCCCTCCCACCAGCGTGTGAATCTGCCTCCGCAGACGCGCGGGCCGACAGCCCCTCCCCGACCGCGCCCCCGCCCCCTCCCTGCCCCGCGGAGACCGCGGCCTCCGCTCGCACCCCGGAGCGCGCGCCGCGGAAGTGCGCCGCCGCCGCCGCCAGCTCTGAAATGGCGGGCGGGGCCCAGAGCGGCAGCCGGGTGTCGGAGAGGAGGGTGCTGTCGGACGATGCGTCGGAGGACTCTGAGGAGGACGGTGCGGGCGAGACGAGCGACGCGGTAAGTGCAGAACCGCTCTCAGGCAAACCTGAACCGTAGCCCGCGTGATGTCTGAGGGCGATACGCACAACTGCTGAAGGTCGATGAAGCGAAATGCTAGCAGTCGTACCCTGGTGTTCCTTAGTGTCATCTGATCTATCCAAAATATATAAATTGTGCATTTCTGAAAATTATGACATAGTCATATATTTCACTACAAATCAACTGTTTTGACTCACGAAACTCACTTTTGCGTCATTTTCAAGTGGGAATTACTATCAATGGATCGGTGTAATGTTTAAGACATCTAGGGGTCCAAAAACCTATTTGACATCTCTCCAAAAATGAATAAAATACTTTTTCTCCATTATAAAGCATATGAATTTGCCCTTTATGATGGTTTAAGATGAAACATTGATATCACATTGAAAAATAATGCAACAACATGGCAACACACTGTGGTACACATGCCTAAATATGTAATCATTCACTCGTGTACGTTTTTCTGTATGTAATTTTTTTTGTGTGGGGATGGGAAACATTTTACAAATATTACTATTAATGATCACTCCAAGCGTATTTGAATGAGTATTTTCCATGCCCAGTTTTCCATTATGTAGCTAGAACCCTGAGTTCGCTCTTCCCTCTCATAGTTTGGTTGCAGGTGCACTGAATATCTCAACTGAACAAACTAAAGATGCTGGCGTCCTTGCCACTAGGGGAGCTTGCATGAAGGGGTTAAAGATTTAAATGTGCTTATCATACCACAGCATCAGATGATGTTCTGGCTGTTGAGAACAAGGAAGTGTGACAATCCCCTAGCTAATTACAGGTCTGATGTAACGCTCATTCTTTCAGTGAGATCAAAGCAATAGATTAGCCATATTCCGTCATCCGCTGGCTGAAATTTGACACGGTATGTGTGTGAGCTACTGGGAAGTCATTACAGTTTTCTTTGCAATAACCAGCCAGAATGAAAACTTAGCGAAAGCTTCACTGATTTCCCTTGATCAGGAATCGGACGTGCAGCAGGAGACCGATGCAGTGAATGTTGAGACGCTGGAGGAGCTTCCTGAGAAGTCCACGACGCTGTCCATGACTGCAGGAGCTGCTCAGAAAAAGCAGAGCGAAGCGTAAGAGCTGCATGAGGGAGAGAGAGAGGGAGAGAGAGAGGGAGGGAGGGAGAGAGAGAGAGCGAGAGAGTCTGTGTTGTATACTTCTGTATGTACAGATCATGCCGTTTGTGGAGTTGAAATCCTTTTCAATAAGCTGAAAAGGCAATACAAGTATTCATTTGTTGAATGCTCATCCAAGCACAATGGTATAGTTTTATTTGTATCATTATTTATATCATTTTACCATTATTTATTTTACTAGTCATTTGTTTTGGAGTTTGTGGATTTACCTTTGTGTTAGCGAGGCATTGGAGTGATTGTTATTCACTGTGTAGCACACATTGCATCAGCAGTTCTTACTGGAGGCTGAAACACATGTTTGTTTTACAGAGAACTCATTCGCCAAGCAGACAGCCAATCAGAACTGGACACAAACGTACGTTTCTTTATTTGATTTCCCCATTTCTCCTACCCTTCCCTCTCTCCTTTCTTACTTGTACCCTGTCTTGCTGGTATACTCTCTCATCTGTGCCCAGTCTTGCTGGTATACTGTCTCACCTGTGCCCTGTCTTGCTGGTGTACTGTCTCATCTGTGCCCAGTCTTGCTGGTATATCGTCTCACCTGTGCCTTATCATCCTGGTATACTGTCTCATCTGTGCCCAGTCTTGCTGGTATACTGTCTCATCTGTGCCCAGTCTTGCTGGTATACTGTCTCATCTGTGCCCAGTCTTGCTGTTATATCGTCTCACCTGTGCCTTATCATCCTGGTATACTGTCTCATCTGTGCCCAGTCTTGCTGGTATACCGTCTCATCTGTGCCCAGTCTTGCTGGTATACTGTCTCATCTGTGCCCAGTCTTGCTGGTACACTGTCTCACCTGTGCCCTGTCTTGCTGGTACACTGTCTCACCTGTGCCCTGTCTTGCTGGTGTACTGTCTCACCTGTGCCCAGTATTGCTGGTATTCCGTCTCACCTGTGCCCAGTCTTGCTGGTACACTGTCTCACCTGTATGAAGAACCCTGTCTCATCTGTGCCCCGTTTCCCATCTGACCCGTGTAACCTATCGTAGCTCGCTGCGCGGCTGAGTCACACCGAGAGCGAACGCCGGCGCCGCAATCAGATGACGGACCTGCTGACCCGCCTGCAGGACGTTCTGGGGATAGAGTCCGTGTCCAAGATCTCCATGGTCTACGTCCTCAGCCGGGTAAGCTGCCCCGCCCCCTCCCCCAGACCGACAGCTGACCGAGCGCAGCGCTAAGGCCCAACCATAAGAGCTCCAGGCCACCGCCTCGCCGTCTGTTGGACGTGAGGCGTTTAGCCTGACGCGAGACGTGTTGCCGCTCCCGGTTTCAGGCGCTGGAGGAGATCCAGGCGTTGGAGGATCAGTGTTGCATTCTGGAAGAGAGGAAGAGGAGCATGACCCGGAAGAGAGCGGGCTACATCAAGAAGATCGCCCAGAGATCTGGTAACGTGCCCCTTTATTACCTCGGTGCGTAAACGTTGTACGGAATCCAGCGGAAGAGTTTGCCCTGGATCACATGCAGACAGTTGCATTTTTGCTAGTGGGTGATACCAGAGGGCAGGAGCTGTGACCCGTCAACCACATACTCAGAAAGGCTTTATTTTTCCGCTGTCTGTCCTAAAGAGCGACTCTGGTCCATAAAATTACAGTATGTCCCATCCAATAATAAGCGTAGTATGGAAGCTTGTTCTAAAGATAACGCGCTCAGCTACGTTAAATTCACAGATGACGGCTCAGTCGTGTCACAGCAAGCTTCTGTATTCTGCCAATAGCTGTTAAATCGGAGACCAGGCTTTACCCCCAGAAACAGGCAGTGGGATTGGAAACACACACAGTTACACCCTGAGGGCACGTGAGTCCTGGCTTTAGTTCCTGGGCTTTTGTCCCCAATGGAAAACTGAAGCTTATCTGTCTGTAATGTAGATTTATTCTGAGTCACAGAGCAGTTGAGTGTTGATCTGGGTTTAATATAAAGCCGCTGTAGATCAGAGTGGACTGGATTGGATTAGTAATAGTAGTAATACTTCCAATAGTAATAGTGCATTTTGTTGTTAATTGTTGTTGACTGTTCTTGTCCATCATGCTGTATCACTGTGGAGCTATGGCAGTGACTGTGAGCTCTATATGCAGGGAAGCCCGAGGAGCTGATTAGTCTGAAGCTGCAGGACATTTGCGCCAAGCAGAGGAGCCTGGAGTCCAAGAAGAGGAAGGCCCAGCAAAGGGCTCCGGAGCCTGACAGGAAGCAGAGCCCCCCCACCCCAGCGTCAGGTGAGCCTCACCTGGACACGCCCATCACTGGGGTTTCACAGTCCAATCCGGTGAATGTTCTGTCTGTCGGTAATGGTCACATACAGTGAGTGGTAATGTCTGTCGGTATTGGTCACATACAGTGAGTGACAGTGTTTTGTCTGTTGGTAATGGTCACGTACAGTGAGTGAATGTTCTGTCGGTAACGGTCACATATAGTCAGGGAATGTCCTGTATGTTGGTAATGGTCTCATACAATGAATGTTCTGTATGTCGGTAATGGTCACATGCATGTGAGTATACTGACCGTTGTGTTTTGGTTTGCAGAAACTGACACCTTCTTCCTGCCTAAGATCGTAAGTGTCAGATCGTTGGCGACATCCCCGCTACTAACCACACCAGCAAGGGAGCAGGATCTGCAAGCTGTTTTTGAATCATCCCAAACAGCAGTCTCCCCAGAGGGGTCTCAGAGTGGAGACTTACTGGGAGACCACCCCCCCACGCCAAGCTCCCTGCAGAAGGAGGGAGCCTGCAGTTAGCGAGAGGAGGAGGAGGAGGAGGAGGAGGAGACTGAACAGTGACACTGTTCTTGTAAACAAACTGCTGAAGCGCACAGTCTTCAGGCTGCCATCGGACCCACAGTAGCAGGACTCGCTGGAGCCTGTATGGCCAGAGCACAGTGCTCTGTGGGCGGGGCATTGTGTACAATGGAGGGCAGTGTAGTATGTGACTCCACTCTCAACTCTTCACACTGCCCTGTCTGGTGTTATTCGTACATGTCCGTCTCTCTACATAAGCGTGTACAAACGAATGTTGCGAGAAAAATTGGCATTTTCAAATGCCTTTTTATGTATGCAATATTGCCTGAAGTGCTGTCCTCTGGGCCTGTTTTTGGCTAGAGGACCAAGTGCTCCGCTCACTCGGTTTCTCTCTAAACTGACTCCCGAGAGTCGCGTCGTTGTTGAGTTCTTTTCATTTTTTGAAGCACAAACGTGACGACATAGCATTCTAGAGTAAATACAGGTTTATATTGTTTCCCAGTTCACTTTCCTACAGATGTGGCCTGAGCTGGAAGTGGAATGTATTCTAAGAATGTAGTAAAAGTGCATCGCGTACTAGCGGTCAGATGCTTGCGCATTACACCCATATTGGGTTGACTGTGGCACGGTTAGGTTAGTGGTGGGAGGAAGTAGGGCTGGTTTAGGCCTCTTCACAGGCCAGCAGTCTTGGCTGCCCTGCACGTGTACGGTGAAAGACTCCTGGACTGGGATACCCTTGAATGAAGAACACAGCGACATTCCTCTTGTGGCTGTTTGACACTTGACCATGTGACCATGTGTTTTTTTTTTTGTTTTTTTTCCTTCATTGTTATTCCACTGCTGCTAAACAAACCTAGCGTGACGGGAAATACAGTTACAAATCTGGGACGCCCTTTTTTAGGACAACTGTATGTTCCCTGTAGGAGAAAGCGCACCCCTGGCCTTTAAGACACACTCTTGTCTCTGGAGGACTTCTGTTTTGGAAACCTCTCTGCCACCCTCTCTGTCTCCCACTAATTTTCTTTGACTTGTTTGTATGAATGAAAGAGCGGAGTCAAGGCTTTCATTATTATTTAAAGGAATGTTAAAGGAAGAGGTTTTCTGCAGATAACTCCAGATTACATATGTACCTGAAATAATGTTTACCAAAGACTAAATCTCATGGAAAATAAATAGTGGCTATTATGTAATAATATGCAAAATATTTGATAGGGCTGCAGTTATATTGTTTTTTGTTTTTTTTTGGCAGGATGCCATCAGTGTGGGAGGAAAAAATATATTTCTTATATTAGATAAATGTGAAATCTTTATGTATGCATAGTTCCCTCACACGGTGCCTACAGCTGTAATCAGTTCCAGATGCAAACACTGACCAGCTTCAAACCATCATTGAACAAAACGTTTGTCCTACTTGATAAGCTCATGACTGTTAACCTGTGTATGACTGGCAAGCGCAGTTTACAGGTAGTAGTTGTACAGTACTAGCAGAACTACTGCAGCGCACTAACAAACAAAACGCTATTTTATTAGGAGACTGAACAGTTGTGAACAGCTCGAAGTAGCAGTTTTTTTACAGTAGTAAAAAAACAGACACTAACTGCCCTTTTGGCTGCCAGCTTAATTAGTACTGTACTTGTACATTTATGTGTTTAATAATTAGTTCTCAAATATTACAAGCATGCGCTTCTTTGTATTCTGGACCGTATTTTTATTATTATTTTCTTCATAAAGTCATGAGCTTGGAAGCATTACACAAAGCTGCTCAGTATGCATGCTTATTGAGTCTCAGTGGGTAGATGGTGAACGATTGGGCATTTTTGTGGAGTATTCTTTTGTTTTTTACTGGGCTATAAAACACCTGAAAGCTACACCTGAATAAGTGCCTGAAACCCTTTTGTAATCTCTCTGAGTGCATTGGCTTTGCAGTAGCATTCAGATATACTTTGTTACTGTCGTCTTCATAGTCACAGTCAGCTGCTGAAGTGTTGCATATACTGTAGTTACAACTGCTTGGTTTCCATTTCCCATGCCGTATGTTAACTGCTGTGTTCATATATTTAGAGGTTGTATTTAAAGGAGAGAAAGTTAAATGCTAAATTAACATTCATCTTTAGGTCAGAATTGTTGGCTTCCTGCTTGATTATTATTACACTTTGTAATCAGGTCAACATGTCCTGTTAGCATATGTATATACTTGTGTGAAGACCAGTGATAATACATGTGATTATTTCTTTTTTATATGTGACTCACTTTTTAAATGAGCTGCTTGTGTATTCAGATTCTCTAAGAATTTTTTTATTTTTATGTTCAGAAGCTGTTGACGAAAGCAATGGAAGATGGGTGTGGTCTTAAAATTTAAATAAACCCATACATGTATATCTAAGTTTGTATTTTTGTCAGTGCTATTTTCTGTGACAACCCAAATGAATCAGTCATTCAATAAATGTGTGTTAAAACTAGGGTAGCAACTAATTTGTTTTCTTTAATTATATATTATTCTATAGAATGTTGACCCCATGGTTTGGAGCAGAGCGGGTCTTTTGCAGAAGATGCATGGCCTAAATCCAACACTAGGTGGAGCATAAACCTGCTTATCACTGCTTTCCTTTCGTGCTGTCGCTCTGCAGATTAACTTATCTGTACTGAAGTCCTGTTTTGTCTGTGCTGAGGGATGTGATTGGCCAAGCCTGTGACAGCGAGTCTGATTGTATGTGTTTTTTATCCACACAGCTGACCCCTATGAGGCTCCCCCAGTTATAAGGACAGAGGTACAAGAATAAGACAATGCTGCATAACCCTACACACACGCATACAAATTGTGGCCATTCATTTATATGCTGTTTTTGCAAAATGCTGAAAGTAACTGGCGGAGTATGCTGTGCCCCATATTGCTAATAACCCTCTTACCCAGTTAATAAATTAGTATACATACCCCGCCTCTTATTGGGGAATTTATCATGAATTTCCAATGCTTGTGACATTATGGTGACACGTAGGAAAAGCGTCAGTCAGACTATGTGGCGAGCTTTGGCGTATGCTTTCCTTTAAATGGTGTAAATGGTTTCTGTTCCACTGCTTTTAAATATGCACTTTTTCCTGATGTTATCCTCGGTGGCAGAAATGTCAGTGTTGACAGGCTCTCACGGGGGCGAACACAACCCTCTTTATGTGCCACGTCTCCCTCGGTTACTCACCAATCAGCTGAAATGTATAAGTATGTGTCCCCGCTGCTGGGTGTGTTTGGTCGGCTTTGTTGCTCGCTAAATGAATTTGCTTGCACAATGCCGGCCGTCTCTGTTCATGTGACTCTGATTCCAGGCGCTAATCTGATTTGTGGAAATAATCTGATATGTTTGGAGCCTGGATTCCACCTGACTGAGTTCAGCCTCGAAAGGGAGTCTAGAGATGTAGTAGAGAACAGCACAGAACACTGACATACAGCACAGCAAACTGATACACAACATACTGACACAGCACAGAACACTGACATACAGCACAGCAAACTGATACACAACATACTGACACAGCACAGAACACTGACATACAGCACAGCAAACTGATACACAACATACTGACACAGCACAGAACACTGACATACAGCACAGCAAACTGATACACAACATACTGACACAGCACAGAACACTGACATACAGCACAGCAAACTGATACACAACATACTGACACAGCACAGAACACTGACATACAGCTCAGCAAACTGATACACAACATACTGACACAGCCCAGAACACTGACATACAGCTCAGCAAACTGATACACAACATACTGACAGCACAGAACACTGACATACAGCACAGCAAACTGATACACAGCATATTGACACAGCACAGAGCACTGAAATATAGTCTGGAACACAACACAGATGCACAACACACAACGCTGACACAGCATACTGATTCATTACAGCACTGAACACTGATAAACTGCATTACTGACACAGCACAGAGCACTGATATACAGCAGAGCAAACTGATACACCCCAGCACAGAGCACTGATATATAGTAAGGAGCTGTGATGCACAATACAGAACACTGACACCACACTGATTCACAGCATGGAACATGAATACACAATATGCTGATGTACAGCGCATACCACTGATACATAACATGCTGATTCACAGCACAGATCATTGATACGCCGCATACTGATACACAGCATGGAACACTGATGCACAGCACACTTCATTCTGAATTTGTAACCCTTCCTGAATGCTTGCCATGGTTGGCTTTGGCTTTTTAGCACTTTATCTTTCGCACACTAAAGCACATTGTTACTGGTGAGCCCGCATTACCTGCAGTTCTCCATAGATCTATAATAGATGGCCAAAGCAGTAAGTAGTATGTCCCAGAGCATAATGAGCAGCTCTAGTAAGCAGTTACTAGTTCTGCTCCATACATACGCAGCAGCAGCTATGAATGCTAAGCATTGTTCTTCAGTATAGTGAGCAGAAGTGGTAAGCGGTAGGCTGCGGTGACTGAACAGAGGGCAGTTTTCCTCTTTGTGTGTTGACCTAGGCTTCCTTCAGTCACAGAGGAAGGATGGGAGGTTGACAGGCCTCAGCGCAGTAACACGACGACTGTGGTGCCTGCGCATGAGAAAGGGCACACCGCTCACCAAGTCTAGGCTTGTTTTGCAGCCATGAGTAAAGGTCGCATGATGAGCGAATTAAATGAGGGGAACAACAGATGATGTCAGAATTGTAAACAAATAACATTGCAGTTTACAGGAAATGTTATAACTTGAGTGAACTGCCATCGTTTTAGCCGTCATCCAGCTCTTTCGTCAAATGTCAATCGAAACACACTTATAAATAGAAATTTATTCAAATTAGTTTAAAATAAAATTCAATAGATTCAAAAAGGCAACCCCTCCAACCTGGTGACTGGTGGGAAGTTTGTCTGAAACAGGGTCGCGTATATGCTACTCTGAGCTGGCATGTCACTAAGAGTGCTGTGGTTGTCTCTCGGATTTCCCTTCCTTTTCTGCTTTGTCTGATAAACATAGTTTTCAGTTTGTTATACAAGTTAATTTCATGGAAGAGAAAAGTTCATTAAAATATCTTATGAATCTCTAACAGGCTTCATACAATAATTTTTCAGTACATAGCCATTAAGTGACTTCCTATAATGTTGTTCCACAAACACTGAAAGGCAGTAAAGTGTAGCAGCACATTCTTGCTCTAATGGCGTTTAGATATATAATGTACCAGACAGGCTAGCTAGCAATAATTTGATGCTCAACAATAAGATTGGCTTTAGCAGTCTCAAATTGCAGTTCCAAATTTTAAAGAATGCTACCATTTTAGAGAAACAGTAAGATATGTAAGTAATGTTTGTACTTTTATGTGCACTCGCCAGGGCTTCGAAGCCAAATATTTTTTTCTTGTCGGTCTCCATTATTGATTCTTTTATTGATTACTGGCAAATAATAGTCTGACAGCCAGTCAGCTTAGAGGGGGAACACTAAAATACACCATTATACAAGATAAAAATTGTGATACAGCGTAACTTCCTCAGTGCTGAAACACCTCAATGCTACCAAGGAACATAAAACATGGTTATTTTAGAGGTATTTGTGAACACATACATCTTCCTGTGTTTCAAATAAATATCAATGGAAATGGTTTTCAGGATCAACTAGAATCAAATCCATTAATTTTTTATTCTGAATCCAAACTGACTACAAAAATATTTTGAATGGAACGTTATTATTGAACATGTGCTTCTTGGAAATCTTAGATTAAGATCAGATTTGGTTATTATGGTTGGAATACTTGGTTTTGTCAGTCTGTTCCGTGTTCCAGCCACACCTACATGTCATCTGAAGAAAATGCTTGCTAACAGTGAGTGGCAGAGGCAGTCATTCTTGCTAACTGCAATCTTTCACTGGATCGCACTGTTTTCAGACTGATTTAGAAAAAAATACAAGAGGCTTTCCAGATTAGAACAAGGTATGAACTGGTGTATCAGGCAAGTCATTGAAAAAGCAATAACTTCTTACTCATAATTATAAATTGTTTTTTAAAAGGTGTGTATAATTTGTAAAAAAAAAAATCTGATTTTACTAAATCAGATATGTGTCTTTTCTGGGCATGGTTTTCGAAAACTATGGAAAGGGGGAGTGGCCTGGTGTTGGGGCCAAATATAATCACTTCTGTTTGGATTGATTTAGATTAAACCTGGGAAGAGCTCCACACACAGAACCCTCCAGTGCTACAGGTAAGTTATCCATTTGTCTTTGCTCTAGCTTCTGTAATTGTCAGTCTGTTTATGATGTATTTTTTTAACAGTTGTGCTAGTTTGTTGTTTGTCTCTGACTTAGGGAGCCTTTTCTGGGGGGGGGGGGAGGGGGGGATTGCTGAACAATTATCAAAAGTAAATACTTTTAACATAGGCAAAAGTGTTCCTTTAAAGTTTAAAAATAAAATGTGGAAGTTGGGGAAGAGAATGTGATGGCACAGAGACTGAATCTGTAGCATTTCCCGTACTGATTGCAGTTGTTGCCATTACAGTGAGCTGCAGTTAACAATTAAAGAGAAATGAAACTATGAAACTATACTCGCATTGTGCCGGACAGCAATACATGTATACACAATTTTATAGCATGAAGATATAATTTACACTTTTGGTTTGTATTTATATGACTTGGGAATTATTATTGCATTCTCATTGATAAAAATGAACACCGGAATTATACACACCAGCATGTCCACCTATACTAGTCCACTGTGATGCGCAAACTGCTTTTCTACACACTTCACAGCCAGCCCTTGTGATACAAAAAATCCTGATTAAAACCACCGTAAATATGGTTTACCCACTTTCTTAATGATGTCCACTGTCCTTGTCATAGGGAAAAGCTAGGCGTTGTTCCTTCCATAGAATGGTAAATTTATAAGAATAATTTTATACTGACAATATACTCTCCCCTTTTGCAGATAATATGGATGTAAGTATAATTTTCACACTTTTGCACTGTTACAATACTTTTGCACATTTAACAATAGTTTTCTCTTGAGATTGTTGTATCAAATACATTGGCATAACCAGTAGCAATGTACTTTTAAGTGCTGAAATAATGAACAGTTATGTGTTTAAAAGTGAATGAGTGGTTGTACTGTATGTGTTTGTGAGAGTCTGTTTGAGTGAATGTGTTTATGTGTGTAAGAGAACCTCTCTCTCTGTGACAGCTAACTGAGGCTCAGAATGGCTGCCCTGCCTGGCCTGCAGGCTCAAACAGTCAGCAGCCAGGAAGCACAGTGTGCCCAGGACAGCAGCCCAGTCAGCCATGGTGTCCTGGATTACAGCCCTGCCAGCCAAACCCTCCCGCCTGGCCTGGACAACAACCCAATCAGCCCAGCTCTATCCCGTCCCCCGGACAACAGCCTGGCCAACCAAACCCTCCCGTCTGGCCTGGACAACAACCCAATCAGCCCAGCCCTAACCCTGTACCCGGACAACAACCTGGCCAACCAAACCCTCCCACCTGGCCTGGACAACAACCCAATCAGCCCAGCTCTAACCCTGTACCTGGACAACAGCCCGGCCAACCAAACCCTCCCGTCTGGCCTGGACAACAACCCAATCAGCCCAGCTCTAACCCTGTACCTGGACAACAGCCCAACCAACCAAACCCTCCCGTCTGGCCTGGGCAACAACCCAATCAGCCCAACTCTGTCCCGTTGCCCGGACAACAACCTGGCCAGCCTAGCCCACCTGTCTGGCCTGGACAACAACCCAATCAGCCCAACTCAATCCCGTTGCCAGGACAACCTGGCCAGCCTAACCCTCCCGTCTGGCCAGGCAATCCACCCTGTCAGCCTAGCGCTCCGTCCTGGCCCGGACAGCAGCCTGGTCAACCAGCCCAGCCACCCTGCCCTCAACTGCCGAACCCCCCCTCTGCTCCAGGGTGGCCTGGACACCCAGGGCAACCACTGTGGCCTGGCCAGGGAGGGGGGCAGGTAATTGGCCCTGGCCAGCCAGGCTGGCCCAGTCAAAACCCCCCTTATGCTCCACAACCATGGCCTGTTCCACCCTCAGGGTCTCTGGTAAGACACCTTCCACCCCACCAATGTAAAATTATGGCACCCTTTGACCAAGGAATTGATTATAACCATGTCAATCAATTTTTGCAGGAAATGTAAGTAATCATGATAAATAACAATAATATTTTTTCCCACTTGACATGCAGACTAAAGATTGAGTTTAAACAATTGTAGCTGGTGTTTCAAATACAATCAGAAAGATCTCCCTGTTGGAATTGAATTTCAACTATCATCATTGGTGTACATGGAACATCATGTCGATCTAAGATGGAATGGAGAGGGGACTCTGTCTTCCTGCTTGCTATATTGACTCAGTTTTTCTTTGTTTTGACTCTGAGGTGGACTTATTAACAGTTGCTTTGGCAGTAGCGGCACCAGCAGTCCAATCATGGGTGTACCGGAGAAATTTGCGGGTGGGCCTCTGTTTGGTTAACCTACATGGGGTCACAGGGTTGTGCGCGGACTGCTTGGAGAGATATGCTGAACTGGGCGAGGGGGGTTGATGTGGACCGTGTTGGGAAGGTTCGGGGGGTTGATGTGGAAGCGATTGCGGACAGGGGAGGGTAGGGGGTTGGCGGACTGGGGTGGTAGTATTACTGTCATGAACTGGAGGCTGGAGACTGAGATCGCAAAGGCCTCTTGTGGTTTAAAATGAATAAATAAATAACCCTATGACTTTTGGGTTTACTTATCAAAACCTGGGTGTGCCTAGGACACCCCATGAAACGTTTGCTGTCACCAGTGCTGTGGAGACTGGTGCCTCACAGTACTTACATAAAGAGATGATGAACTTTAAAAACAGGTATTAACCATATGCAGTACATGCTGTATTCATTAATGGGATATGCTTGGAGGCTTGGGTTTTATGCACCCTAAATGATGCCCTGTTTTTCTCTGACAGTCAGTGCCGTATACCCTGGACCTTCCCAACGGAGTCTATGACAAGCTGATTATCACCATCACAGGACAGGTCAAGCTTAACGCAAAAATGTCAGTAAACGCTCCGTGTGTTGTCATTCATATCTCAGCTTGCATTGTTGAAGTAAGACTCGTATCAACCAATCTGGCTGCAGAGACTGCGGCTAACTGGTCGCCGCGGAGACTGCGGCTGTTTTGATCGGCATGGTGACTGAGGTTTTTAACGCACTCTCCGCAGGTTCACCGTTGATTTCCTGCGGGGAAACGATATCACCTTCCACATCAACCCTCGCTTTAACGAGGGCGGGAAGCAGGTGGTGGTCAGGAACCACAAAGTGGGAGACCGGTGGGGGAAGGAGGAGAGAGCCCTGCAGGCTCCATTCCCCTTCATGCAAGGCACACCCTTTGAGGTGAGTCACATAGGCACAGCACTACCACGTTACTGGTTAGTGGTGCTTCTATAGCACACTTTTATATAATGATTATTTACAAAAATGTACTATATATAAGCTTTATTATATATTTTATATAAGCGTAGGACCCACTTTGATGGTGCCCAAAGCTCAGGGGTAGATATTTAAAAAAACTAAAAAATTTAATTTGCTGTGTGTAAGAATTAATGAGGAGCTTTGGATATCCTGCCTGCAGAACGCTTGCAACCTTCTGCAACCAATGGGAAATCCTGGATTTTATTATTGTCAGCGAATTTTAGTATTCATTTTAGAATTTGTAATAATTAACATGAACATGAGCCAAGAATATATATCTATTCCCATCCAAGTGCCCAAAAATGTGTATGTAAGGATTTCTGTAGAAGAAATAAGGTATGTCATTGCCCTACTTGCTGAGTGTGCTTTGTTAAGTGTTATGTGTCCTGATTTCAGTTAATATACACCTTCATTTTAGATGAAGATCCTGTGCACGTACAATGACTTCAAGGTTGCGGTCAACAACGCGCAGATACTGGAGTTCAAGCACCGTGTCCAGGAGCTCAGCAAGATCAACAGGCTCAGCATTTACAATGACGTTATCTTGACATCCGTCAGACCTGAGACGCTCCCCTGAGAGAGCCTTAGCCTTTCTCTGAATCTTTAATGAATTTGTCCTGACATTTCAAAATCATAGCTTACAACAATAAGCTGTTTTTCAGCTAATATAGGCTCAGTGGATCTTAAAAATTACCCAGAACAATCATGTTCACAATTCAACAGCATTCTTAAAAACAGAATAGTTGTGTGAAGTTTTGTCATTTGATAAGTTCAGCTTCCTTGTATAAACTTAGTTGCCAAAAAAATAAGTAGTGAAACTAGTCTTAGTCTTCTTCATTGTATTCCATCCTTCCATCGATTATCTATACCCGCTTATCCTGCTCAGGGTTGCAGGAGGTGCTGGAACCTATCCCAGCATGCATTGGCCGAGAGGCAGGAATACACCCTAAACAGTTTACCAGTCAATCACAGGGCACCATCTTCATTGTGTTTCCTTTGATGTATGATTGCTGTAATGTCTGAAGTTTGCTGTACTTTAAAGTATACTTTATATTGTAATGCTCCATCTTTCCTCTAGATGGCACAATAAATTGAGAGAAAATGGAACCATTGATTAGTACAGCTATGTTGAAATGCATTGGGGGCAGGTACACCGATGACTTACTATAAAACAAAAACAAACAAAAAAAACATTTGTATTTGTTGGCATGCCAAGTGATGCAAAACAGGGACTCCCCATAGAGTGGTCTCATTAGGCAGTTGGCCGCAAAAAAAAAAATTTTTTTTTTAAAAAACAACTTTAACCCTGATCCAGTATGCAACAGAAATATAAACAATGTGTAATAATGAGAACAGGTGTATACCTGATATATACCAGTTTAATAATACTACAGTAAAAGTAATATCAATGAATACACTCAGTGTCCAGACAGGTTTGTGAGCCTTATGATCCACATTGCTAGTGGAGATTAATCATTTACCAGAACCTTCTTGCAAAGGCATAAAGAAAAACAAATAAAAATGTAAAATATATGTGTTCTATGAGGGTTGTTGCTCCACTCTGCTGGTTCCATGCAGTAAGTTAAACCCCAGGTGTTTGCCTGCATTAAGTTGATAGAACATAAGTCATTTGAAAGTGCGAGTGCAATTGGCAGCTACCTTCTTCAATGAATTAGGAATACGCACATTTTCAGCTGAGCCGGGTGTAATTAAACTGGCATTCTACAGACTCCCACACAGCACAGCTGTGTATCTGCCAAAAAAACACAAAACTTCAGTTTCACCCAGGCAAAATAAAAGCCAAAACATTACCTAGCCAAATAAAAAACTAATTATGTTGTCCTGGTGCTGTGGGGACATGTAAGATTTTTTTTGTGTGTGTGTGTGCCATTCAGTTATGCCCACCTGCAGGGTATGCTACATAAAACTTCCAAACCACTCGGCTTATTTATAGTGCTGACACTTTCTAAAGCAGCCGTGGCACAGTCCTGCTCTCGTCCATCACCCTGTAATCCTCGGGTCCCTCAGCACATTGTAAAGCATCACAATAGACACACAACAGCGACAGAGGGACACCACAGCTTTATTTCGCTATTCACACGAGGACAGAACGTGCAAAGGCTTATTTTTGAAGTGCATGGAGTAGGATGATTATTTTTTTATTCCAGGTAAAATTTAATTTCCCCAACTCTGTAATTTATAACTGACATTGTAAAACTTGTTTGACACAACAAGGTGAATGCTGAGAAGAGAATTATGATATTGGGAGGAGGAGAAGGAGGATATATGGTGATCTAATTTTGTGTTTTGTGACCTTCACCTGTACAAATCCCAAGATCTACTTGGTTAAAAAGTCATTAGACACCATGCAAATTTGTTTTTCACTTTTATGATTGCCTGGTTGCCTGGTAAAAATGCATAACACAGTAATAACGCTAAAACTACAACTGCACTATAATAACATGCACATGTGCAGCAACACTGCACTAAACACACATTGACAGCAACGGCATAACACTCACTCCTACAACTCTGCAAACTACATTACAACATGTAAGTTATCACTTTAACACACAAAACACCAAAACATGCCCCCCCCCCTCACTTTAACACACAAAACACCAAAACATGCCCCCCTCACTTTAACACACAAAACACCAAAACATGCCCCCCACCACCACCACCTGTTTGCCCTCTGACCACCTGTCCACCACTTTTCAGACAAAAACAACTGACTCAGCGATGTGTGTGTGTATGTGTGTGAGAGAGTGTGAGTGTGTGTGTGTGTGTATGTGTTTCCTGATCAGAGCTGTGTAAAACCTTGGGGAGATGTTTAGAAGAACATGCATGCATGATTCATAAATGCTTGTCAAATTGGCCAACTAAGCATTCCACTGAGATTTACTTATATATGTGCGCTCTGCAATGAATTGGATCGGAGAAAGTGACTTAGGAACTGAGAGCCTATCTAACAGGTGATTATAAGTAGGCATCAACATTGCCAGATAACCATTTGATATGAAGGTATTGTATAGCTAAGCTGTCCGTTGCTCCTTCAAACTGTTCAGATCACTAGTGAAATCACACAAACTTGTGTTTCCAGGGACTCCATAATCTATAAAACTGGAAACACCAGTCATCATCACTTCATCATTGGGTGACAGATGGTTCAGGTTGTTTAAATGCATGCAAATAGTTCAGAACTAACTGTGGGTATAGCATAACAATCAGCAATCACACAACATCCAATAATTTGTCAAAGCCCACAAGCAGTACTTCAGCATTTTTTTTTTATAATTATGACATCACAAGTGTAGCAATTTAATAGGAAACATGCTTTAAAAGAATAAAATGCCATCTGAGTTATAAAGCAGCCTCTCATTGCAGGGTCATGGTGAGGTTGTTCTGGACGTTCTGGCTCCAGCCCGCAGCTGCTGATTGGTTGACAGGTGGCCCCAGGAACAGCACTGTTAACCAACATTTCTAGCCAGAAACAGTTGCTTACAGCAGTAAATTTCCTCATGTCTTCAAATTCAGGCTCAACTGTATAGAAGCTGATACGTTTTGTACTGCCGACATGTTACAATGTATATAATATATGTGTGTACTAAAATATTCCCAGGCTGATGAAAGGAAGATTGAACTGCATTTAATTAATGCGAAAATATTTTCCTTTTGACATTCCATAATCCATTTCTGACAGTATGGCATCATTGAATTAGGCTAACCAAGATATGAACACGTCTCAAAATCAAAATCAGGTTGAATGGGGACAATGAGCAATAGCTTGACCATTCCCGTGTCTGCATTTGTGTGCCAATGCCAGCAGTGGCCAGTGGGCCATTTAAGACCTGTCCTCAGCATGCTAACATTAGCAGTTGACAGATAAGTGATTGATGGGCAGATATTTTCAGTAAAGAAACTGGCACATACCCAGCTACTGGTCTGTTGCAATGTGAAATTATCTGACAAAAGTAACCTGATAACTCATAATCAGCTTTGCCTCAGGGTTATCACCTTTGAGACACAAAAATAGCACTTGCTCCATGAACCTACAGTCAGGCTACACGATACTGTTTTAGCAAATCACTCTTTTAAGCTGGTTGATTATATAGCTAAGATAGCTAATAAAAATAGCATTAGCGGCAGTACTGTAGGTTCTCAGGACATAGGCCATGTTTTTTATTTGTCAGCATGCATGTTTAACAAAACATCCAGTAGATCACAAGGCTTAGAACTGTTGGTATTATGCCTTTACATCATATACAACACACGGTATACCCATGTGCAAGTAAAATTAAATTTCTACTTCACTAACATTCATACATTAGGGTACAAAAAGATGAGTCACACTTGTATAGGGTGCACTCATCCTGTTTTTCCTCTAAAATGGGTGTGAACAGGCTCAAAGGTACAGTGTGTGGCCCTTGGTCTAAAACAGGTTTAGGGTCGTGAATAAACAATTGTGGACAGCTGCCAATAACGAGCAGCAGTGGCATTGGGGGGCAGTTCTTGGGTTGGGGGTGAGTGGGGGTGGGAGGGGCAGCTGTCGGGAGCACAGTTGCATCCGTTGACTCTGCGTGACCATATAAGGACATAGGTCCCCCTCAAGAGCACCACACGTTTCAGCCAAGTCCTGCAGTAATCTCCCCCAACATTTCCTGCATTTCTACACAGAGTTCAGCACACTCACCTCTGATATGGTATAAATGGAAATGGCAAAGTAAATACAAGAGGCGGTCATAATAAAATAGTTTCAGTTGATAAAAAATGGCAAGTACAAACTGACAAATGTAGGTTGAGGTATTATTATGGTAGTGAAATTTTCTTGTCATGTTTTAACTTATGTCTCAATCACTGTTCAGTACGCAAAGCACTGCTCTTCTTGTGGTAGAACATTTCCCTCACCCTTCATGTTGTCTCCATTGATCAAGAATCACAAATGGAACATGTTTGGCCCACAAAACCACAAGAGACCACAAATCTGACCATATCAGTTCAAGGCATCTGCTTACAGGCTATAATACAATACAAGGGAATTCTGAAGAACTGCACCCACCCCTATCTTTGTTGCTACTGTGAAAAATGTCTAAAAATAGTGAGTCAACACCACCCAGTAGGACTGCCTGGAGTAAAATACGCTGCCACATAATCCAAGTGTGACATATACTGACTCTACACACCCCACTGTCTAAACCAACAATTTCCTAATCTTCCAGTTTATCTTCCAGGGTGGCATAAAGCTCATGCATAATTTGCATGCATCACCATTTAAAATTCCTTCTGCCAGCAGAGAGGTTCAATAATACATAAATAAATAAATAAATAAATAAATAAATAAATAAATAAATAAATAAATAAATAAAATTGTCTTTCAGATTTTGTATAAGAGGCTACAAGTGTGATCACACTTTATACGGTAAAAAATGAAGTAAAGTGCATCCATGAACTGTTTTGAAGGACTTAAGACCTACTTTAGAATCTTGCAAGATCATTTATCCTAGATTTATGACTTTTTGCAAGTATTAAACAGGTATTACTTATTAAGCAGTAGATTAGACTTCACAGCTACACATGGAAGCTTTTAAAATATTCACAGTGGTCCTGGGATTGTGTCCAAACTCTATATAGGAGAAAAAGAGAAGGATTTCCTCATAGGGAGGAGAAAGCGGAGAGGAGAGGAAGGGGGAGGCAGCGTATCAGGAGCTACGGCAGCAGATTCGACGCCCTGCAATGGCACTGTTTGCCCGAAGAGACACCTGTTACTCACCATGACCCTAAAAGGAGAGAGCAGAGCCAATCAGAGCGTGGCGGGGCCTGCCACGGGCCGTGCTGACCGGTGGTGGCGGTGGGCGGTCGGGGGTGGGGGGTGGGGGGTTGGGGGTGGGGGTGGGGGTGTATCGCCGCCACGCTCAGCTGTCTGGCATGTTCCGGGCCGCGTCATGCATACCAGCGCCTCAGCCGACATACACGCGTAGCGCCGAATGCTTCCCTCACTTCTCCTTAACATTTCCCTGACGTACCCCCAACCGAACCGCACGGCAAGTGTTTCACACCCGCAGAGTTATTAGCGCGGGTATCCAGGTTAGACAGGGTGATATCACACGATAGATTCTGACGGACTAATATGAGGTCCTTTCCTAAATACCAAAGAATAGCGTTCATATTTAAGGATACCAGTGTCAAACAGAAAGAGGGAATAATCTTTGAGTATTAAGAACAGGTTTCACAAACAGATATATCTTATAATGTCAGCATCAATCCATGTAACCTAATTGTCCCTATTTTCTCATCAAAATTATGAGGAACTTAATCTAGGAAAGTACCCAGTTTGCATTTTTTTGTTTGTGCTTCAAGACTAAAAATATAATTTAGCCAAACAATTCTGTGCCTCTTACATGCAAGAACTCTCATAAACCATTAAAGCTGAACATGGCTTATTTCATTATACAGAGCTCTAATATTTAGTGATCCACCTTTCTCTGTGTCAGAAGTAGCTGTCTAAATGTTAATAACAACTCTTGTGCCTTAATTCAGGGCCCTACAGAGTCTTAAGATCACAGAACCAATTTAACAGCAAGAGAGGTTGCATTCAGAGTCGTTAGGAAAATCAAACATCTAATTTCTGAACATCATCATGGCACAAAAAATGAAGAATGAAATTCATATTGAAAATATAACATGATCATTGCAACTTCAACATGCCCAAAGTATGACATTTGCATGATTTCTGATTTAAAATCAAAGAACAGCACCCCTTTTTAATGGCTGATATCAAAAATTAGCCATATCAGGAAAAAGTGGACTCTTCAGATGTAGCCCACACTTTTCTAATTTTATTTTTAAGACAGGGGCCCTGGTGTCTCCTAGGAAACATCCCTCCATTTTAGAAGCGTTCTGTCTGAGGTGCCCTTTTCTTTTTTTTTAAGGTGCTCTTATTTGGGCTTCTGTGGACTGTAGGGCCCGCCCCCTGGCCCCTTGGATCGTGGCTTATTTAAGGAGTCTCTTGCACCCTCGCCCCGTGTCCCAGAGGAAGTGCCCGTCCTGCCGTACAGCTTGGTGAGTGACCGTTCCTACCTATCTCTTTGGACTACTGCAGAATCTTGGAATCTCACAGTTCTCCGGCAGCTCTTAGGCTTGTCGCTGATAGGACCACGTTGATCGGTGAGACAAAAATGACAGGATTTTCTAGATTATATATGATATTACACTCACTGATGGCACTCTTCAGGGAGGATTAATTTACATTTAAGGGGTTAGGGACATCCCTTCTTTGAAATAGGAATTTGTGAGAATTTGCCAAATGTACTTGTCCTGTTGAAAATACAGAAAAGTAGTTAAAGTCTTCACTGCACTGAATGGCTCCTAGTCATGGGAAATGAAAATGAACTGAAATTTTATTCTATAGAAGAGAATAACTAAAGCCTGTGGGACAGCTACTAGTAATAGATGGTAAACTAACTCATCTGTATAAGGGCTGAATATATGAGCAGTCACTAAGCTAACTCATCTGTATCAGGGCTGATTATACAAGCAATAGGTAAGCTAACTCATGTATATCAGGGCTGATTATATGAACAGTAGGTAAGCTAACTCATCTGTATCAGGGCTGATTATATGAACAGTAGGTAAGCTAACTCATGTATATCAGGGCTGATTATATGAACAATAGGTAAGCTACTGTAACTCATCTGTATCAGGGCTGATTATATGAACAGTCAGTAAGTGAACTTGTGTGTACCATGGGTAATTATAAAAAAAAACAGTCAGTAAGCTAACTCATCTGCATCAGGGCTGATAATATGAGCAGTCCGTAAGCTAACTCATCTGGATCACGGCTGATGGCCTGAGGAGCACAAGTAGTGGATGAGGCCATCCGTGTCAAGGTCAGGATGCCTTCTGTAAACAGAGGTGTCGCTATGCGCAGACAGCTGCATTGGCAGCCTTTCTCATTTGTCATACAGATAGGAAAGCTCCCTACACCTCCCTAACACTCAGGAAATAGCCCAGTTTGGAATTGTGAAAGCCCAATCTTAAAATAGACACCTGACTTGGGGCACCAGCACTCTCCTGTTTGGTTTTCCAGACAAATGGTATCAATGGGTGAACCAGTGGCCTGAGATTAAATGAGTTATTATATATATATATATTTATATATTTAAAAGGCTTTAACTTGCTTTCTCTCAGATACTAGCAAATGTAATTTTAAGCAGTGGACCTGGATTAGCTCAAATCCAAAGTCTACTTGACAATCTGGGAAACAATAATGAATAAAATAAATACATTTTATTGTAACATACATTTTAGAATAAAAACGTGAAATCGTCAAACTGACCGATATTTAGCTCAGATAATTAGTCACTTAAGACATGCTTTGCCATTTGAACTTCAACTAAAATATTTGTTGCCTATTTAACAGAATGTGTAGCAAGTGGCGCGTGTTTCCATATATAGCTACGTTTTATTTAAAATGCTATTGTAATATGATATCCCATTCTCTGTTGTAGCCTGTGCCTACACAGAGGCATTCCTATACGCTCACCTTTGCATTCGTATCAACAAAGACTTCGCGAAATTTTTCCCACAGTTATTCTTATCGTTGTGCGTTTATTTCCTCAACAGACCATCCCAGAACAGACCAATCATGTGTGACGACGAGGAAACTACCGCACTCGTGTGCGACAACGGCTCTGGCTTGGTCAAGGCTGGATTCGCCGGTGATGACGCTCCCCGCGCCGTCTTCCCTTCCATCGTCGGAAGGCCCCGTCATCAGGTACAGTAGGCTAAGCGCCGCTAAATTTCTTCACACCGCTAGAGAAACCAGCACACACAGCATAACAATAACCTGTTACTACTCAGCCATTTAAAATATATAATATATAATATATATCGATATAACAACAATAGATCCATATTGTTTATAGTCACAGGTACTTACATGACCTGACAAGTGTAACAAACGTTTTATTGTGGCTTTACAAAATACACCGGTGTAACTGATTGTACCAGCTACTCTTTGGGTTCATAATAAACTCCCATGCTCACTGTGAATCTTTCTGCTTTCCCTAGGGTGTGATGGTGGGTATGGGTCAGAAAGACAGCTATGTAGGAGATGAGGCTCAGAGCAAGAGGGGTATCCTGACCCTGAAGTACCCCATCGAGCACGGCATCATCACCAACTGGGACGACATGGAGAAGGTGAGGGTCTCTCATCCCGGTTACAATGGCGGGGAATAAAGGGTATCTCTAACAAAGCGCAGTGCTTCTGAGGTAGCAGTAAAAATTAGAAACAGGCTCACCGTGCTATTTTACTTTAAACAAATTTCACGATGTCACTTATTAAAAATACAGAATGTTTAGTTAGTGGATTTTTACAAACAGTGATGTGTGCTCAGACCTTCTCTCCTCTTGACCCGTCCAGATCTGGCACCACACCTTCTACAATGAGCTGCGTGTGGCCCCTGAGGAGCACCCCACTCTGCTCACAGAGGCCCCCCTGAACCCCAAGGCCAACAGAGAAAAGATGACCCAGGTACGGTACCCTAACTCTTGCCCACTGCAACTGTCGGTTCCTCTGAATGTGGATCCAGCAAAGCATTAATGCATTATGCATGAAAAATAACCACAATTCCTCTCTGTCCTGCAGATCATGTTTGAGACCTTCAACGTCCCCGCCATGTATGTGGCCATCCAGGCTGTGCTGTCCCTGTACGCCTCTGGTCGTACCACAGGTCAGTATCCCTTGCACTTCTCTTCAGTCCTCAGTGCTACTCAACAAGTGATACAGAGACACCAACCCAGAGCAGTTTAATGCTAATTATGAAGTGCTCACAATGTGCATTTCATTAGTCCAACGCCGATGTGCACCGCAGTTATAATAGAGCAGCACTGATGTGTTCAGTGTTGATGGAAGGAGTATCAGTAGAGGAGTGTTGATGACCAGTGTTGATCAGCGCATTGTCAGTAAGAACGGCTTCTGCTCGCAGGTATTGTGCTGGACTCCGGTGATGGTGTGACCCACAACGTCCCCATCTATGAGGGTTACGCCCTGCCCCACGCCATCATGCGTCTGGATCTGGCTGGTCGCGATTTGACCGACTACCTGATGAAGATCCTGACTGAGAGAGGCTACTCTTTCGTCACAACCGGTAAGTACAGAACCAAGAGATCCCAGATTTTTTATGAATGAAAAGTGTGGCCTCAGTACTGAACATGAGGCTTGTCCTGTTAACCTTTTTTTCTTCTCACAAATGATTATAGGATAACAGGACAAGCCTCATGTTCAGTACTGAGGCCACACTTTTCATTCATAAAAAATCTGGAAATACACTCCCTTAATTTTAATCTAATGCTTCATCTAATGATTTTGAACATTTCAGAATATCTGATGAGAACAAATTATAAATAAGAAGTTAGTGTGAATTAACTGAACGCTGAACCCTGCATTGTGAAATTTATTGTATCATTGCATGTTTAATTATGTGTAAGTTGCAATGACTATATATAAATTGTCTATATGTATACCTGTATTTAATTTATTATTAAGAAAATAAGATCTGAAACTTGGAAAAACTTCAGTAGAAATTGCAGGTATTTCTTGACTCTTGAATTATAGGTATTTCTTGTGATTTAGTCCAGAATCATAGTTCTACTTCTCACTTGGTTTTAGTTGACACAGGCAAACATTATTGTTGAATCCAGCAATCTATGTGGTGACCTTATTTGTATTAAGATATTCTAGTTATAGATTGTGTATGGCTCCTTAATTGATTAGAAATGACTCATCTCATCTCTGTTTGTTGCCCCTTATAGCTGAGCGTGAGATCGTGCGTGACATCAAGGAGAAACTGTGCTATGTGGCTCTGGACTTTGAGAATGAGATGGCCACTGCTGCTTCTTCCTCCTCCCTGGAGAAGAGCTACGAGTTGCCTGACGGCCAGGTCATCACCATCGGCAACGAGCGTTTCCGCTGCCCCGAGACCCTGTTCCAGCCTTCCTTCATTGGTGAGAGTCCCTCTCTCTTACCAACAAGACTGTTCCCTCTGGCACAATACCAGCACTCTGCTGTAGACAAAGTCCTCTGATTAAAGAAATGCACACACACACACACACACAATTTTTAAACATCCAAACCTTATGTTTATGATTGAATAAACCGCACTTTTCAAAAAGTCTAAATAGCTTGTCTTGAACATTTGTATGATAGTCCTAGTGATTACATAGATGATGTTAGATTTAGTTAGAAGATGAGTGTGGATATTCGTAATAAATACTGTCTTGTGCCCCCAAAATGCATTGCATTCCAACACTGCCCCCTTGATAATGCTTCTAGAATTGCAGGAACTGACTATATCTCTCACAACCTCAGGTATGGAGTCTGCTGGTATCCATGAGACAGCCTACAACAGCATCATGAAGTGCGACATTGACATCCGCAAGGACCTGTACGCCAACAACGTCCTGTCTGGTGGCACCACCATGTACCCCGGTATTGCTGACCGCATGCAGAAGGAGATCACTGCCCTGGCCCCCAGCACCATGAAGATCAAGGTGAGGGAATCAGCTGTAAAAAATAAAACAAACAGCAACAACAGAAACCATGTATCATCACCTGAAATGGGATAAAATATTTAGAAAATCAGACCTTATTTGATCATTTATAAAATGATCAAGTAACCAAAATCATAAATATTGACTTGATGCAGAAAACAATGACTACGTAGTTGCTTATGAAATTTCACTTTGACC
The DNA here is from genome assembly GCF_013347855.1 of Anguilla anguilla. NCBI lineage: Eukaryota > Metazoa > Chordata > Actinopteri > Anguilliformes > Anguillidae > Anguilla > Anguilla anguilla. The sequence goes on along the minus strand of NC_049206.1, from coordinate 45,000,037 downwards.
TGGCTATGATCATATCTCTACGTAAAGTTTACACTAGATGGAAGTTAATTACCTATTGGCTATGTTGGGGTACTGCATGTTGGAGAGCTGCACACACACAAGTTGGTTGTGCTCATGCTTTAAGAATAGCCTTTATCTAATAATCAATTTTTGGCATGAATAATGCACAAATTGTTGCAATGCAACCTTTTACTGGCCACATTCACAAGAAAGGGTAATGGTAAAGCACTTCCACAGGAGCGTAAAATGCAGATATGCCACTTTAAACCAACATAAGCAACTTTTTGTTGGTCTCAGTCATTGTTATTACTCAAGCGTAAGCACAACTTGAGATATGATCTTAAGATTATGTTTGAGTGTAAACCCAAGGACATTTTTATAAATTAGGCCCTTGGACCTGTCCGATTGCAAGGATCATAAAATGGCAGTTGGCTTTTGCTGTTTCACTGACCCCCCCTTCCTCTTCTTTTCTCCAGATCATTGCCCCCCCTGAGCGTAAGTACTCTGTATGGATCGGCGGCTCCATCCTGGCCTCCCTGTCCACCTTCCAGCAGATGTGGATCAGCAAGCAGGAGTACGATGAGGCAGGCCCCTCCATCGTCCACAGGAAGTGCTTCTAAGCAACCAAACCCCCACTTACCAAGCCCACACTCCTTTGTCTGTTTCTACTGTGCCATTTACTGTATATACATGTACTGTTGTAATAAAAATAGATGCCTGTGACAGTGATCAAGCTCTTTGCTTTTTCTTCTGTGTTGACTCAGAGCATCAATGTACTAGACATATGGCTGCTGATGTGGCCCCTCTGTGGGATCCAAGTGAGGCTTAGAACAGGCATATGAACACACACGCACACACTCACACCCCCACACACATACACACACACAAATAGATCAGACAGGATATCAGCAGGCCGTGGCTTTGTGCAGGATTTTACTGAACCTGCAGGAGTAGAACGTTTATATGTAGTCATTTACCACATACATACAAAACATGCAATAATGACTAGCCAAATGTAATGGCCAGTGCTGACTGCCTATAATCAGTTTTGTTACATCATAATTTCATAAGATTACAATTTCTATGCAACTCTAAATTTGCAGGTGAATCAATATTACTTTGATAAAGCTGTTTCACTGTTTTAGAAGTTAGTGTGTTTAAAAACTTACCATTGTAGGCTAAAATACAGAATGCTGCCAGCAGGTTCAGTATTACACATACTGCTGAACCTATACACGTAGACACACTATCATCTAAAATCTTCAAACATGGCTACTATACAGGGTCAAACACCTATACAGGGTCAAACACCACCATTTACTTTACTAAATATATGATCACAATACAAGTATAAGCATCATCACCCTCTACAATACAACAAACAATATAGACACATTTCTCATTTTCTGTAGTGTAGTCCATCTACTACCTAGTTCAGATCATTAACCTTGTGAATATTCAGATATTCCAATTTCCAGGATTATATTTCTCCCCAGACTGTCTCTTCTCAGATCCCTACAATATAATACACTAATAGGGTATTTTCAGTATTAGTAATTAATACTAGTTACCTTATTAAAGACCTTATTAAACACTTGAGAAAGAAGAAGAAATCTCTCCCATCATTAAATTGCAATCTGTATTTTGTAACTCCAAACCTGCAGTAGCTAAATAAATTAGGCAACCTGCATATAGCTGCATGCTACACAGTTAACTTTGCATAAGAAAACAGTATTCTTGATCAGCCTTTAGAATTGCCTCAAACCGACTGCCCCACTATGGTGGTCTAGGATCCTGTTTATTTCCCATATCAACCTAAATCACCGGTTTTCTGGAGGAGTAGGACCTGTGGTGGACAGTTGGTTTATGCTAAGGAAAACAAACAGGCAGGTAGGTCTCCAAGGCCAGAGAGGGACGCAATACTTTACACTTTAAAAAAGCATCATTGGGCCACCTTGTGGCCATTGTGATTACTGCAACATAAACTGAGGCCAGGGCAGGGTTACATTTAGACACTGCTTATCTCCCTTCAAACTGATAGAACAATTATCACCTCAAACATTTGCATATTGTTAGCAGCACAGAATACCTCCTGCCTGCCCTACAGGTCCAAAGGGCTATACATGTACTGCTCACCAGGATGGCATTTGGATATTCTGCTTCCAGAGGGAGAAGTCGACTCGGTGTCTAAAACCTCACAGGTTGAGGTTAATAATTTCATCATTTGAATAGATCCTTCCTGTTCTTTCCTGCTCACATTCAACTTCTACTGGGGATTTTTTTTTGTACTCATCTTGTTATTGCTTTATCAACTGTGTTGCTTATCTTATTTAGAGGAAAATAAAAAGGAAGGACATCTTAAGTGTATATCTTAATCCAGGCTCAAATTTGACCCTTGAGAGTATTGATTTAATCTCACTGATCCTCGGGTATGAATATAGGACTCCTGATGCCATACATAGCTACTTCAGATGCAATGTGGTTTAATATGGTAAACAATCCTCCAAAGTATTAAGTGTTAATAAGAACTTAGTAAGAATTAACAGCTTGATGCATTTGAATTTGAGCAGAAGTTGAATTTGTGGCTGTAATCAAATACAGTATATTTAGGGCTCCCCCAGGTCAGAGTTTGAGAACCCCTATCAATCATAGATACTCGCCTGGACTGCCAGCAAATTGGTACTGAAACAATTGTTTTCCTCGGACTTGTAGAAATACCCGCTACAAAAGCAGCCTACATTAAATGGTCCATGATCTACTGTCCGCCCGGCCAATGACAGTCTGCTACGCCAGTGATATTAGCTGCGTAGCAACAAGATACCTCTATTTACCCTGCGCGTGAACGGTGTGCAGGAGAAAAATCTCCTTTTATCTTTTCCCTCATCGATTATAAGGTAAGCGAACGCAGCATTAAGAGGTTTTGGAAATAAACTTGTAATTACGTAATATATAACGTGTTTTGCATAGATGTACTAGAAAATAAAAATAATTTTATTCTATGACAATCATTGAATGTCTTTCACGATTATGGAGAGAAATGCTACAATGTAACAACAACCTATGACGTAGTGTATACCGATGGGTGGAATAGCTCCCTTTTTCGATGTAAAGTACATGTTCAGAATAATTTGGGCAATTTGGGCAAACCTGATTATCCTTTCATACAAAATATTACGGCTGGATAGCATGCGAAGTAAATGCAATAAACTAGCCCTATCATTGCCGATTTTTACTATTATTCGCGTAAAAAAACTGGTTTGGAAATATTGTTCAACCGATACGCTTTGACAGTAAGTAAATGTGTTTAATTAGTGTGTCCGAAACTGTGTTCAATGCGTTGCTGCTGTCCGACGCCTACTTATTTGGAATTAATGAGCGCCCTGGCCCGGGTTGTTGAAAAAATGCTTTATAATGTAGGGCATCGAGCATTACGTAAGTAAGGGTGCATTTAAGTTGAAAAGGAGATTGCGATGCATAAATCATGATTATAATTCAAAGAAAATTGGAGTGACGGATCACATTTGCCACTTCCAGGCGAAGTCGACTATGAAGTCGACAGCCAGGGTGGTACACACGGCACACACGGTGATACTGGCCGTTGTGCTGTCCTTGGTGGCCTTGGCATCCTGCCGGAGCACTCGCATGGCGGACCAGGTATCGGAGGCTGACATTCAGCGTCTACTGCACGGTGTCATGGAGCAGCTGGGAATCGCCCGCCCACGTGTGGAGTACCCCGCTCATCAAGCCACAAATATTGTGGGGCCTCAGAGTATACAAGGTATCGCTCGGTGCCATTGGGACGGTTCGCTTCGGCGCACTGTACAGAATTAAGTTTCCAGGGGCTACATGTGTCAAAGCCTTTTTATATCTAAGACGCTCTTTAAACATGAATAGCCTTTGGCACACACGCATTTATTTTCCCCTGAAATTTCATAATGAGACAGAAAATACTGATGTATAGTAGGCCAGAATGTAATCATGAGTTCATAATGAACAAAGCCACACATCTGTTCTGCCTGCTCACCGCAGTTGCCTAGAAGCAAATGTGTTGCTCAGCAACCGTAAATCCTCCTATTGCTGACCTTCTGTGGCAGATGCCAGTCCTTTTCCATTTTTAATTCAAAGGCACAACACCATCAAAGCTGGTATATAGCTGGTTGAGTAACGTTAAATTAAGTTATTTAACAATGGACTATACAATATCTTTATTTATTTAGAACACATTGTGAGTGGCCTAGCCTTTCTGTCTTTCTATCTTTAGGGCATGTGCCATTTTTGTAACTCCGTTGCTCTATCCATGATACATGGAATACTATATTTTAATTTAGACAATTATTTCATTTTCAGAAAATTATGTCCATATATGGGCAATTTTTCATTAAAGAAAAAAAAAATGCCTGGACTCTATTATTGATCTGAAATCATTTTTTAATCTCCCAGGTGGTGCCCACGAGGGTCTTCAGCACCTGGGTCCCTATGGTAACATTCCCAACATCGTGGCTGAGCTGACCGGGGACAACGTTCCGAAGGACTTCAGCGAGGACCAGGGATACCCTGACCCCCCCAACCCCTGTCCTCTTGGAAAGACTGGTAGGAAGTGAACTTTGCATTTGTACTTAGACTGTTGTCCTCATTTAAACGTTAAAGGATAACACCAGTAATTATTATTTTCTCAGTATTGTTAATATATCCTATGAAAATATCAAAACCAAAATTTTTTCTGTCTGACTTGTACGTTTTGACTTTTTCCTACCCCATTTAGCATTCAAACAGGAAAGCCATTGATTTCAGTTGTACGCTGCAGTTATTAAATACAGCTCAGAATTAAAATTCTCCTAAAATGCACCTCCACATGCAACTACTCTCCACATATCGAAAAATCAATCGTTGATACTATATAAAGTTGTCTCAATAAAAAGTACAATGGCCAGATTTTTGTTAATGGTAAATTATGCTGACCAAAGCAACAGTACATCTCTTTGACTTGTTTTAATGTTTTTTTGGACAACAATGACTTCTGGTACATCAGCGTTTGCTAGTTGGACAACAGTTGTTTGTAGGCTAAATTAATTGAAAGTTGGACAGAAACATTATCCATTTTGGTTGTTTCAGAGGATATGTTTACGATACTAAAAAAATATAAATCACTGGTGTTAAGCTGTGAACACTAGTCTCACAGTTTCTGCACATCCCTGAGTTGTACTGATGGGACAGGCCAACCATAGAATCGGGCATTCCAAATTATGAGAGAAAATAAAATAAAGACTAAAATTGTCGAAAGATTATGTACTGATGTTTAATGCATACTTGTACACCCTTCTGAAAAGGCAGTATAATAATGTGACCAAAATATTGTGTATTATACTCACAAAAATCATTCCATTTACTACTGAATGCTGACTGAACTGGTCACATACAGCACTGTCATTATGGTTTCTTAGCAGTGCTGAGCCTTCCCACTAGCTTATTTAATGAATCACTGCCATTTTAAGAAAGTTTCCCTTTAGATACAACTGAATAAGTGGATATATGAACAATGTTCTCCTGGTGATGTCCGTTGCTGTTCCTGATGTTACAGCAGCAGATGGTTGCTTGGAGAACTCACCAGACACTGCTGAGTTCAGCAGGGAGTTCCAGCAGCACCAGCACCTGTTTGACCCTGAGCATGACTACCCAGCACTGGCTAAGTGGGTGAGTGAACACGACTACCCAGCACTGGCTAAGTGAGCAGGTGTACTCTGACCTGGCCAAGTAAGTTAAAAAGGACAGTGGGGTTTCTACTGAGCCACCTTAGCTGCACATTAGCATTACATGAGGTGAATCCAGATGGTCCCCGGCTTAGACTGACAATTTACTGGGCAATTGAGGGTATGGTAATGTAATGGTTATTTCACCCCGAGTCCAGGAGATCTAAGCTTACATATGGGTGTTTATTAGGGTAAGATGCTGTACCAACAAAGCAGTACTGGACCTACTGTTGAACTGACCAGCTTCACCTGATCAGGTTAAGTATATAATAATAATAATACTAATAATTATATATATATATATATATATATAATTTTTATTTTTTTGCCATTTTTCTCCCATTTTCTCCCCAATTTAGTCGTTATACCAATTCCCCGTGTGTATCACGGTCCTGGTCGATGCGCTATCCTCTGTCGGCCTGGGGAGGGTATAGACTGCCACATACCTCCTCCGATACAGCAGGATATTTTTTAAATGTTTTTTTTTAAAGCCAATATTGTGGAAATTGACAGAAGTGAGCGTGTTCAACTCGGCAGGACCTAAGGGTCATGGAGAAAAAAGAATCATGACTATAGGCCAAATGAATGGTGGATGAATTGACCCAAAACTGGGTGACTAGATACCTTAGCCTGTCCTCTATTATTGTGCAAGATTTCACAAAAATCCACCAAGTGGTTCTATGGGCTGCCGTAGACTCCTATGGCAAAAACTATGATAATAGTGAAACAATCTACAATTATAATAGGTGCCTTTGGTGCTTTACTTCTAATTATTTTATTCATATAGCACCTTTCTGAAAACTCAGATAATTTAAGTAAAAGCTGTTGCAGTTGTTTACAGAGACATATGCTCAGAGGTGTTTTCTGTCTTTCTCAGAATAAGGAGCTGTTGTATGAGAAAATGAAAGGTGGACCAAAAAGAAGCAAAAGGGTATGTTTGCTTTATACTGATGTCATGCACCTGTACAAAGCACATCACTTATTACCAAGTTCACATGAAGGGCTATTTAAATCAGTACTTTAACTTTTTAGTTTAGATTTTGTGTGATGTCCACTAATGTCTGGCTCACCCTGTTCCTCTGGGTCACTTTATAATTAAATTTTCAGTGTTAAATCAACACCGATGGAGTATAATGTACTTAGATACAGTACCCATACACTTGAGCCCAAAGAGACTCAATTAAACTGGTAGTTACATGGTCTTAATGGTACAACATTTTATTGCGATTCATTTTAAACTGCACGGTAAGTTGAAGGTCTCAATCCAGAATTTAAAAAATAAAATAGCATGACGAAATGAAGCAAAGTTTAGGGAGAAATCGAACAGTTTGGTGGTTAACTGTCAACTGTGGTTGCACTAACTTAATCAGTTCAGTTTCTTAGGAAGATTGCTACTCCATTTTTAAATACAGAGGTTATATTTTTTCTTTTTATTGTCAATCTAGAAATTTTTCATATCACAAGATAATGCCCATAATCGGGTTACATGGAAGCACATTATGAAAACATTAGTTAGCAGTGGAAGTACCCTTCAAAATAAATCCTTAATGCAATTGCTAATTCAGTCTGTTCACCTTGGTTGCAGAGCACCAATCCCTATCTGATGGGGCAGAGACTGGATAATGTGGTGGCCAAGAAATCTGTCCCCCATTTCCCAGAAGAGGAGGAGAACCCCACCATCAGCAGTATCAAAAACTGAACCAAACATCTACTTTCATCATGCTGCATGTTTATTTTGTGTATTATCCTATCAAAGCTTACCATTTGATGAAATGAAAACACAAGCTTATCAATCAAGTGCCAGTATGTAATTTTTTTTGTAAATACAGAGAACATCCACTACTTTTCTGTACCTTTACTATAACAATGACATCTGCTGTTGGTTATTCACCTGCCTGACCACTAGATACCCTTGTGTGTGTAGCTTGATTAATACAATAAAACGTATTTGCTCATGTGCACAATTATAGTACTATATAATAATTTTAGATATTATATATTTCTTACCAATAAATCTTGGTTGAAAATGTAGACTGATGAACATGTTCCATCTTCACAGTTACAGGTGAATTAAGATGTTATACATTTAATAGGTTACCAGATACTCTCAGAAATAATGGGAGCACAATAACAAATGAAAATGAAAGATGTAATCTTGTCATTAGTTGCGCTGCCACTATAACTGTCGATTTAAAGCAAGCAAAACTCCAGCGTTCCTACAATTTCAGCCCGTTATTCATGAATAATACAGAATAGCACAGTAATGTACCATACAACAGGGTATTATGCAAGAACCATTTTGCATTGTTATGTCATTAAATATTTAAAGACTACAGAGCTAACCATATCCTCCAGGTACTTCAAGTCTAATTTTAACCCTGACTAAAAAGTCTTTGACAACAGAACAGGCTGTTGAAATAATCCAGTTTACTGAAAAGGTCTAAAACATTTTCCACCCCTTTATAACAACCATTCTTTGCAACAGTATCTGATTCAAATGAAGGTGAAAAGCACTCAAAATAAAACACAAACAAATATCACAATAGAATAGATAACTAATTTATTGATCACGTAAGCACAGAGAAAAGAATGCTAAACTCCAGTTTAGACAAAACCAGCTGACATGAGTTTTTGAAGCCCACCTCTAAACACATTACAGTCACTCTCACACTCTGCCTGCATATCTTTGGGTACAAATCATTTCATGATTGCTTTAACACATTTTTTTAAATGGTGCCATTTTGCATGAAAGTGCTCAAAATATATATTTTTAGTAGAACCGCACCCTTTTCATGGATTTACAACTAGAATCTGTACAAAATACATGTAATTGTAAGAATTGACGAAAGTGTACAAAATTGTGCAAAATTCTTCAGGTTTAAGAAAACAAAAATCACCCAAAATATATTTTAGTTTAGTCCCTTTTTTCAGAAATACATTTTTTGGAATAGTAATAGAAGCCCAGCATAAAGTGTGGTGACTTCAGACACCTTGGCAATGAACAGCGGGAGCATTTCTGCATATGTTTTGTTACATTTGTTCTGACATAGATTTTAAAGGAAGTACACATGAATGTACATATTCAGAGAATGTGGCAAATATATTAAAATGCTGGCAAAATCTGGTAAACCTGAGGCAGTGTTGAAAAAAAGGACGAACTACTGTTTTTTTATTAGTGCAATAGCCTTTCTCTTCAAGACCATTGCTTTCTTCATATAGCTACAATTCAGTTAAAGGATTTATTGCAAAAATGCAGTGAGGTCTTTTAAGAAAATAAGATCATCCTGTAATTTTACAACCCTGCAAATCTTTGTTATGTGTGGATAAAATACATTAAAATATTTCTTGAAAGGTCAGTCAACAGGTTTTTTTGTATAAAACTAATATTTAGTACAAATTAAAATGCTCATATTTTCTTTTGAAACAAACAAAAAAACAGAAATGTATTGCTCAATAAATATATTGTCATGTAAACATTAAGCTTGGCGTAAGCTAACTTATTGCACTTATTACCAGGGTTTGGAGGACATACTGTGGTATTCCATTCAATCTCTGGAACACTGGCAAACTAGAAAGTTCTGAAGTGCTTTTTTCTGTTTCTGCTTCCAAAAGACTGGATGAAACCCGACTGTGCTTGAATAATTTAGAGAAAATTTTTTTAAAGGGTGGCTTAAATTACCTTTACCATCAAAATTCAATATACATCTTTTTCAGTAGCTGAGTGCAAATCCCTTCAACAGCAGCTGATTTTCCCCTGGTGAGCTGGACTAAGAACCAAGTTAACCAAGTAGTGCACTATGCTGGATATTTTACCCGAAATAATGACAAGGCTTGGGAATGCACTTCTGAACTGGGCAATAGAATCAGTGTTCTTTTCTGACTCAGGAGTGGAATGGAAAGGTCTCTCTCTGACTTCAAAACTATGGTTTCTGAAAGGCAAGTGTTGGTGATTGACAAAAATTGAATTCCTCTAGCTCTACATTTCAATATTAATATTTGAATCGCAATAAGGAGCATGGAAACTAACTGGGGGCAGAAAGAGGGGTTACAGTAAAGACTTATGGGAAACCTGGGCAGACAATGTAAAGCTGTGTAAAGCAGGGAAAATGCTCTCATGTAAAGATTAACAATCATTCAGTGTGAATGTTTTTAGAAATAAAGTACAGTACATGATAGAAATTAGACCCTAGCTGACAAAGCCAATCGCTTATAGATTTTCCATTAAAGATGTTGTTATTTTTATACAATACCTGCTCTGCGAGTTTCCACTATGTCTTAGCTTGTGATAACAGACTGTGGGATGGAATAGCCGGCAGGAGTCTCTGATATGCTGTGACAAATGCACTCATTTATCAGCTTGCACTCTCTTACGCTAAGAAACCACAAGAGGGTGCTATTTCATCAGCTGTAGCCATCAGCATCTCTACAGCACACCAAGAGTTATGACTGAGCCAAATCAACAAAATTCCCTCTTTAGGACCTCGCTACCAAAGCACTCATAAACAATATACAATTTTCCAAAAGTCATCTTAATATTCTCTTCCCTGGTTTGAGGATTATCAGTGTGCGTGCTAGACTTTTATATTACGGAAACACAGCAAAAAGTTGGAAATGCTAGCTTTCACATCTTACCTGACAAGGACAAAAATGAATATGTGAAGGACTACATTCTCCAGAATCCCCCCTTTGTAGGTTATAAAGTTCTCTTCCAGGACACTCTCTCATTGTTATGCTCAGATCTGTGGGGTGGAATACACATAGCCAGGCAGCCTCATCCTGCACTCCCAGCAGCTAGCATGCAACTGCATGCCCTCTCAGCCTTCTGCCCTCAGTAACAGTGCCCCCTCTGGCAGCACACAGTATTGCAGTGGGAGGCACATAGAGGAGAGTGGAGATGGGGTAGAAAAAAGTGTTTCTCCAAGAGAAAAACACAGCATCCACCACTTTTCAGTAATCTGTTTTCCTTCATCTCATCATCTCTCCTCTCAGCTGGAGAATAATGCCGCCTCCTTCTGACGCAGTCTCTCTTTCTGTTTTCAGGAAACAGACGCGACGGGTGCATTATTACTTATCTACTTAAGCTGCTACTCATACACTCATTCCATGCCTAATGTGAGATTGCAGATCAGATAGAATACCTTATGACACTGTATGTCAGTTAACATAAGTGTTTATGAATACTTATGCAGTGTTTATGAGGCCATTATGTAACCCTTTTGGGTTTGTGTCATTTGTTGGATTCTTCATAGAAAGTACATTTTCTCCTTTATTCTCTCACAGATTTAAATGGTCAGTGGTTCTATGTAGTCATATCTGAAGCGGGGGGAAATATTTCATATAATTTCCAGGGCTGACCGTCTACAGACAATTTCTAACATTGTAATAATGATAATGTTCGATGCCCATAATGAGCGGATTTCAGAACTGCACACAGTGGTAAACAAAGAAGGTGATTGGCGCCAAACATACCAGACTGTTGGGGTTGATCTTCCTGGTCTCCACCTTCTTCTCCTCAGTGATCATTTTCACTGATGCTCGTGCCGCCTTCAGCCTGCAACAGAGAGGCAGACAAAACTCAGAAACTGACAAAATGCCCCCACCTTCAGACCACTGGAACAGGACTAAATCACACCTGAAAATCTTATCCAAAACACAGGAAAGGACAAGTTTTTCTCTTCAATTTACCGTATTTTTGTGATGTAATGGTATCTTTTAATTAAACAGGACGAGTCAACTTTGACAGGAAGGGTCTCCATCTTATATGCCTTATACTAATACTCCCTTTCCGTTAGTTCCCATCAGAATCCCGCTGTTCAGCTGCACTCACCTCTCCTTGGAGATGCTTTTGCCCTCTCGTTTCCACGCAACCTTAAAGTCCCTGCAGAACTCAAACCACAACATGAAGATGAAGCTGGGAGCCACCTCCTTCTCGCTGGATTTGGGCTTCACCCCAAAGTAGTCCACCATGTCCTGAAAGCTGAAGAGATGAGGGGAACCAGGAAGAGATCAGCAAAAGAGGACAGGAGGAAGGAGGATAGAAGAGGTGGGTTATGCAATGACAGACTTTTTAGTATTACTACATTAACATAAGGAGGTTCTGTTATGTCACTTTCCAACCGTATAAAAATAGTCAGACATGATAAAGCATAGACATAATGCAAAATGATAATAAAATATTGGACTAATACATGTTTAAACCTGGCATCTCTATAATAACTTGTTGGTTGTTATAAATAGGTTGAAGCTCTATAGTTACCTTTTCTGAGCAGATGTAAGCTTATCATTCATAGCACTGTGCTCTTTTTTCCCTGAAAACAAAAAAAACCGACAAAAATATAAACATGCAGGAAATGTTAAGTGTATTTCAATTGTTTTTTTGCCTGGTTGATCACGTTATTCACCCATTGAAACAAAAGATTCCATTTTCTCCTTAAATGGCTCCAGGTGTTCCTCAGAAGAGCTCAAGCAGACCTTTTGAATTTTCTTTTCACAACCTAGGAAACCCAATTTCAAAATATTAGAGAAACAACCTTCTCATCCTGCCTTCCAGCAAAAACAGAACGTAAACAGCCTTTCCTCGAGACAGTGATATCTCATCAGGTATTCAGTAATGTACCAAATTTAAGAAACAAGAATAATTTGTACATAATAGTCCTGGTACATGTACTGTCATAAATATCATTACTTTTATATCTATCTCCTGCTGTAGCCACAGCCAATCAGCATCCACTAATAACTGTGACCACAGCTAATCAGTATATACTGATATCTCCGCCCACACCAATAGGACAAGCTGGTATCCTGCATTAAACTCTCAGCACTAAGCTACATATCATCTTCCAGCCCTGAATCTGAACTCTTCTCCTGACTACAGTGCATGAAGGAGACAGCGGTAGTATGAAGGTCGAGCCAGCGTGTCAGTAATGAATCTGGTCTGTTGCTTAATGAAGCGGAGCAGAGTTTCATTACCAGCCAGGTCCCTCTGCAGCTTCCTCAGGTCTTTGGAGAGGTCCTCAAACTTCACTTGGGCAGCAAGGGAAAGATCCTGGGGCTCCGGCAGGGGAAACGCACCCCTCTCGGTCCCTGTGTTCTGAATGAGAGAGGGGAACGGACAGAGAGAAGGACAGAGATAGCGTGAAAGAGACAAAGAGACAGTCAGAGAGAGAAAGAGAGACAGAGAGAGTGATGAGCAGATAGAGACTAGGCAGAGCCCAGTATGGCTAGTCCATCACACAGAACCATCAGGTCGGTTTCTACTTTCAACATTACCTTATCAAAGTTGCGCAAATAGTACGAGGCCACATAATCCACCAAACTGATCCGATTGTCCTAAAATAGAGAAGATAGAAAGACAAATGTGACATGGAGAATTGAAAATGAAGGCTCAAACTGTTTAAGTTTGGCCCTTAGGTAGCTTTTTCAGAGGTGCACTTGAGAAGGCGAACACGGTGGTGGTTACCCGACTCTTGACGTCCTTCAGCTTGGGCAGAATCTCCAGGCTGAAGCCGTCGGCCTGCCCCCTCGTCCTGTTCCCGCCGTTCATGTAGTTACCCAATGCCAGGATCAGCCCAATCACATCCCTCACGCTGGGCCTGTTCAACAGGCACTGGGACAGCACACACCATAAAATTAACCTTCACATTGTTACCATGGACACTGTAACCACACTGATAAGTACAGAGCCTCTGTACTTAATTTAGATCTTTGGACTTTACTTTTGGTCACACCTTCCATTACATGTACACATTAGATAGAGCATCATAAAATGTACACAATGCCTTCCTGGGCATGGCATTACTACATTCCTTTTTCATTCACAAGAAATTGCAGTGTTTTATGTTGGTTTTTCATCAGTTCATTTGAGTCACCCATACTCTGTCTGAGACAGAAGAACTAAGTGGCTCACTAGGGGAGGAGGATTGCCAGATGTGCCTTTTTCAGCCAAACTTATCACTGATGTCAGGAAGTCTCATGAGATTGACACCAGCAGGCTAGCTTTATGCTACCAACCAGCACAATACCCCTATTTCCCACCAAAGCCTCAAGCTATGAATAGAAAAATCAGATTATACTTTATGGTCTTATGGTCCATTTAATGAATGTCAAGGCCCTGGTCAGAGACAGAAGCAGAGATTTACAGCACTGCAAAAATGCTGAAGCCTTACTTTGCACATGTCAGAAATGATTTCCACTTTCCGGCAGATGGAGGACATCCCATCAGAAAACGTAGCCTGGAATATGATGCAGTGTGCTCGTTCAGAGAAGTCCGGAATCTGAGAGAGTTCGTACAGGAACCTGGAAGTGAAACAGGAAGCACAAGCATTTCTGTCACAGACAACAAGGACACACTTTTCATGAGCTCCAAACAAGCGCCAACAACTGGTCCTTTAGGAAGGTGGCATTCTGCAATAGCCAAGCTACATTTTCTAAGGGTTTAATAATCATCATCATCATCATCATCATCAATATCATCCTCATCATCATTATGTGCAGCACCAGTTATCACCACCATGATGATGATTATGAAGCCCGAAGTCTGCCCCTAGGTATGGTAAACTCTTACTGTTCTGGTTTGTCCAGCAGCTTGACCTCATCGTCCTTGGATGTTTCATAATGTTTTTTTAATTTTTCCAGCTCATCATTTTGAGCCCTCTGGGAAGCACATCAAACGCATGAAACAACAATAAAAGCAATCATAACAATCAGACTGTATCCGCACAACACAATAACCTCTAATTTACAGCAACATTCAGAAGAACTCAGCTGTCAGAACCTTTAGCTCAATGATCAAGCACAGTGCTTCCAAAACATAGCTGGTCTAGAGCAAAAGCCAAATAAAAAAGATAACTATAAAACTTGATAACAATAATCCTAAAATACATTTAGATGTCCTCTTATACTTTCTAAGTAGTGTATAGTAAAGCATACTCACATTTTCATATAAAGCTTCAATGGTCTCCAAATCCACCACAGAGTTATCCACGGTCATTACAGCTGAAAGTCAAATAAAAAATTTTTTTAAAGGGCCATTCTGTCATAAATCAATATTATTTCAAGCATTATCACTTCAAAACTGAACACAATTCTTAACTTGTGCCTGCAATATTCCTTGAGTTCATAATTTGGGATTTTTTACCCTAACATTCTGGGAATATTTTCGGAAACAGTAACTGTTGATTGGATATTCTCAGTAGCCCGTGGGGAAGAAGGACGCTGGCTCACCTTGGTGAATGTCCTTCATTTCCAGGTGTAGGCTGGAGATGAGGATCCCCACCGCCTGTGACCGCTTCCCATCCAGCAGCTTGATAATCTATAGATAAAGCAATACCAGGCTTTTAATGAAGAGATTTAAACAAACACACTGTGTTAATTCCATTTCTATCAAATTTGCGGCAAAGTATACACAATCATATTGAATTGCTAGCTAAATAACCTTAAATTAGCTAAATAACCCTAAATTATTAGGAAGTGAAGCATCAAATGCTTTAAAGATCTAGGGAGTACATCCTCGGTGTGTAAATTAACGAGCAAACTGCTGTAGAATTGGATTTGAATGCCCTAGGTATGCAGTGGAGTGGAAATTTTATTTCTTTATCCCAACAGTTATAAATACTGTCAGTCCAAGTAGTTCAGTCCAAACAGTTCATTCCAAGCATTCACACTTAACAGGAAAACAGCTGCACCTATAAAAAGGGATGTAGAAACAGGCAGTAGAACAGCCCCAAAGAATAACAACTACAGTACAGTGTACAAGGACAGAGGAAAAAAAAGCTTTTAATTATTGTACACCATGGTCATGCGAGAATGTACAGTACAGGAAACTCTTAAAGTTGATAAACTGGTTTTACTCAAGGAACTCCAAAACGTGCTAAAGGGCCTTTTTGTGGATGAATGTACGCACTTCTGACTCCTATTTCCCACAGCTGTTCATTTTGCCAGGTCTCTTTTGAAAGACATTTGAATCTCATTGAGACAGACCTGGTTAACTGAAGGTTAAATAAATTTAAAAAATTGTCATCCCACCCGCTTGACTTTGGCCTTGTTCTCATAGACTTCACAGAGTGGCTTCTTGGTTGGCTGTGGCGTGGCCTTAGAGAACAGCTCCTCAAACTCCTGGGGGTTCAGGATGTCAGGCTCTTCCAGGGAGCCCCACAGAGTGTTACAGCTGAGGAAACAGACAGACAGACAGACAGGCAGGCAGGCGTAATGATCAAGGAGGAAATTACATGCATGCGAAAACATGTGTTGTGAAAAAGAGTACAAAATCATATTTAATAACTGTGTAGTCTCATATGCAATAAATATGGTGGCAAAGTGAACATTGGAGCTCTGGTACCAGAGAATAGTCTGATACTAGAGCACTGGAGTACTGTGTCACTATAATAGATTAGTCTCTGGTAAAAGAGAGAATATGGAGGCTCGTACTTGTTGTCCGGCACCTGTATCCTGGTCCAGTAAAGGGGCTTCATGGGGCAGGCAGGCTCCACCATACGCTTCCTGGGGACCCTCCCCACTGGCGGATATATAGATATACCTCCTGTGGGAGGGGGTGGAATGGGGCCACACCCCGGTAGGGGCGGGGGGGATGGAGGGCCACACCCCGGTAGGGGCGGGGGTGGAGGGGGGCCACACCCCGGTAAGGGCGGAGGTGGAGGGGGGCCACACCCTGGAAGGGGTGGAGGTGAAGGAGGGCCACACCCCGGTAGGGGCGGAGGTGGAGGAGGGCCACACCCTGGTAGGTGTGGGGGTGGAGGGGGGGAGAGACCTGCCACAGGAAGTGAAGGAGGGAGTGGGAGTGGAGGTGGGCCCATTGACCCTGGCATAGGAGGTGGAGAAGGTGGAACATGCACTGATTGGATGGACAGTGAGTGAGGAGGTGGAGGAGGGGGCGGGGCTGACCCTGAGGCAGACTCTGCCTTGCCCATAAGACTCAGGCTGATGGAGGTGAGGTTGAGTTTTTTAGGCACGGTGGCATTGGGGGGTTGGCTGGGTTTGCGTTCCTCCTCAGGTGATTTGATGAAGGTCTCCCTGTCCGTCTGCACACACACGTTGCGGAAGGACTTGGGAAGGAGGTCATCCTCCGTGGACACGCCCACCTCCCGGCAGACGGCATGTGATTGAGCCACACTATTGGCCAGCTCTTGCTGCATCTCACTGATGGTTTCCTCCAGTTGGGAAATGGACACTGCATGCTCTCCTCGTATCTGGAAGACCTGCTGCTCAAATTCCACCTGCATGGAACGTGAGAGAGATCGGATCAGATACATATTAAGGCACACCAGTCAACAACATCAACTACAATTCGGTCACAAACACACACACACAAACAAATAATTTATTTATAGAATGGTTTACTTACACGTAACTTTTCCACTTCATCTTTGCATTCTCTCTTGAGATGCAAAAGCGCAGCCTGGTGCTCTGTGGCAAAACAAACACAGACAACACCTTGAGACCTTACGATTTAATACAAGATGCATCTCTGAGATTAAACATGCAGGACGTGTCTCTCTCTTAGATTAAACATACAGGACACTTCTGAGACTAAACATACAGGACACTTCTGAGACTAAACATACAGGACACTTCTCTGAGACTAAACATACAGGATGCGTCTCTGAGATTAAACATACAGGACATATCTCAGATTAAACATAGAGGGTACATCTCTAAGATTAAACATATAGGACATGTCTCCCTTAGATTAAACATACAGGATTTTCACACACAGCATGCATCTCTGAAATTAAATTTACAGGAAGCTTCTCTGAGATTTACCATGCAGGACGTATCTTTGAGATTTATCATGCAGGCCATATCTGAGATTTAACACACAGGACAATCTGACATTTAACATACTGTACAGGGCTATGGAGGAGGGCCTCTAGCGCTTAGTCACTTTAGAGGGCAAGCCTCCTGCTCTGGGTGGCTCTGTGTTTATTTCTCCTGGGAGTGAGACAGTATTTAAGCAACACCAATGCAAATATTTGTAGTCAAACAAAGGATAAAACAGGTGAAGGTGCAATACAGTGCAATCAATGATACTGCTGTGGAATTGGTTCCTTACCAGCCTCAGTGTACTTCAGGCCCACCTTCTCCTCCTCGTCCTTGGGCCGCGGCGGTGGCCAGACGGCCTGCAGGCGCCCTGGGGTCCGCTCCTCACTGTCTACAGGTGATGGGACCTCAGTCTAGGGCAGAGAACCAGTCAAACTGTACCACCATGATAACAAACTTACAGTATACATATATGGTAAATGCAAAATGATAAATGAAGATACATGTGCATATATTAACTACAGTTTTTTTTTTTTTTTTTAACCACGGATGACCTAATACTTTTGGCCTGTACTGTGTGGAGGCAGTAGTCTATGGTGGTGTCCTGCCATAGAAACTATTGTAAAATTGTACCACGACAACAGAAAGAACTCAATGCAGCTCGAAAAAAACAACAAACAAGTTCCCCTGACTACAGTGAAACGGTAACTATGATTTGTGGTCTAAAAGGATGTGCGTCTGCCTTTAACCAATCTTTCGGTCCAATGTTGATGGTGCTTGGCCCACTGGAGTCTTTTCTCGTTAATGGCACATAGCAAGGGCTTTTTCGCAGATACACATCCCTTTAGACCAGCAGATCATAGTTGCTGTTATACTGCAGTCAGGGGAACTTGTTTCTTTCTAGTTCTTCCTATAGTTGTGGTAGTATTATGATGGTTTCACTTGCTAGACAACACAAGATATTTGTCTTCTGCCTCTTGATCTTTCTGGTCTTCTCATGTTAACGTTACAGACCAAACATTTATTTTCCCCAGCACATCTAAGCCTAACTCCTGCCATATTTCTTTGCAACTTAAGTGCCTATTTTACATGTACTACAGGCTAAACATAATAGGCTACCTGTGGTTTAAAAAAGACTTAAGGTAGATAACATTTCACTCAATTTAAATTGTTTGTGTGTGAAAACATACATATCTATTATCGGCATACTAAAACACAAGTGTAATGTATTTTCTGTATGAGATCTTACAAATAATATGCAGTGCAGATCAAATATATTCTACAAAATAAGCACACGGAATTCTGGAAATAGCTAAATATCAGCATTTTAAAATATATGCTAGTCAGGATTTTATCATTACTAAAAAGCCATCCTCTTCAATTATACCTCCAGCACTATTTCAATATAGATGCAACAGATCCTACTAATTCACTGAAAAAACAGCTTCATGAACAGCAGAGGTGCGCATGTGCACACACACGCATACACAAATAAAGATGAATAAAACAAAGTGTTTTCCTTTTAAAAAAAATGCTACTAGTAAATTAATTATCCAGATATATGGCAGTATAAGGAATCAAACAATGGATGGAGAAGCACAATTGTATTTGGTTGAACCTTTAAATTGTTTACCCAGATATGAAGTATAATACATGTATGAGAGCATGTATGCATAAACATAAAGAGAACCCTAGGGGTATTAAGTATCATTCTGTCTCGCCTGTCCAACTCCATGCAAACATGGAATGTGTCACTCAACATGCTATTCTTACTTAAATACAGCTCAAGTAAATGTGGCACCACAGGGAAGAAAGAATAGTATCAAACGGCAGTTAAGTCACCAGTGTACAATCAAGCAAAAAAAGGTTGATGAGAAATAAAAGAAAGCATTGCTCCAAAACAGATCATTACTTGCATTCCAATTGCAAGCATTCATACCAAACCTGAGCCGGGAGAGACACATACATTTGACTGCCCGAGGGCTTTATGTTCAGGAGTAGCGGGTTTGGAGGGCGATCTATCGAAGATAGCCCGGAGCAGCTCCTGTTCATTCCTCATCTTCTCCCTCACAGCCTGCAGGTCTGGGGGCTCCACCCGCCGCTTGACAGATTTGGGGGTGAAGAAAGATTTGAAGGCTTCGAAAGCCGTCTCTGCGCCGGTGGCTTTGGTTCCGTCCTCTGGTAGGGCTGCCTCTTTGCCCTCCACCGCCGGCTCCTCCGCCGCCTCTTCCGTGGGCTCCTCCGCGAGCTCCTCTACGAGCTCCTCCGTGGGCTCCTTCACAGGCTCCTTGGGGTCACCTCTGTCTTCATCATCATTTGGGGACTCCTTCTTATCCAGGCTGAAGATCTGGCTCAGTTGCATCAGCAGGGTGCCCTTGCCCACTGCAGATGCCTTGGCCTCCCGCCTCAGGCCCAGAGGCTCAGAGAAAAGCCTTCTTATGGGGGGCTTTTTCAGGCTGAACTTCACAGCTCCCCTCTCCTCCCCCCTCTGTAGCACCCTCAGTCCCAGAGGGTATAGGCCAGGAAGCTGGAGGGGCCTATCCACAGGGCTGCTGGGGGCCAGGGCACCGCCCCGGAAGGAGGACCTCGAGGAAAAGTCTGCCGTTGGGCTGCTTAGTTGAGGGAGTGTGGATGCCGGCTCCATTTCAGTAGAGAAGCAACCCTGACTCGACTGCCCTTCCTTATCCTCCGAGGGGCATTCCTCCTCATCATACTGGCTGGCAGGGGCAAACCCCATGGGGTCAGGGGCCTCTCCAGGTTCTGCTCCAGAAGGGGTCGGGTCTCCAGGGAACTCGCACGGGCCCAGGCTGACGGGAGACCCATCGGCAGGACAATCTGACCCAATGTCATCCGCATTTACCACATCCGCACCTACAGGCACACAAACTTGGTCTCCCGCAGTGGGAGACAGTTGGTCAGGTGCACACACCCAGTCTCCTGCAGTAGTGGGACATTGATCTGAGGCTGGTAAGGCCATCTGAATCTCAGCAGGCGGTTCAGTCAGGGCAGGTGTGAGAGAACGATCTACAGCTGCTCTGGGGGAATGCTCAGATGGGCAGGGGGGTCCAGTTGGCAGGGCAGAGGGGAGGGAGGTGTGTAAACTGCAGGTGTCCATGGATGCAGCAGTGGGGGTGGGATCAGAGGTAACTGGCTCTCTCTGAGCGGTAGGCAGATACCCTTCTGTTTCCTGGGGAGGTTCCATACTCTTAGAACCTTTTTCCAGGTAAATCTGAAATTCAAATACACGTACATCCTCCGCCTCTTCTTCCTTGATGTTCTGATCCAATGTCCCACTGTTAGTCTCAATTGCAGCTCCACACGAGTCTGAGATTTGCTTAACCCTCCCTCCATCCTCTTCTGAGGGGCGGGGCTTCCTGTGACTGTTAACTTGTTCTGATTGGACCAGCCCACTCCCCTCCTCATCCTCTGTCTCCGTGTCACTGTGGATCTCCACCAGGCGCACCTGCACCAGATCGGAATCCACCACACCCTGCGCATAGTCTCCGCCCTCCTCTGTGTCTGTGGTGCCAGGATCCCCGTTTTCACCTTGCCTATCCGCCCCATTTCTCAGGTTACCTTCCTTGATGGGATCATCATTCCCTTTATCGACACCATTACTTGTTTTCTTGGCTGGCAAATTCCGGAAAGCCGTAAGTACCGCATTCTCCTCTGCCTGCTTCTGCGTCTCCTGTTTCTCGGGACGCACAAAGAGGGTGGAAATTTTGTCCAGAAAGGAGCCAGGTGGATATTTTCCTTCAGTATTTTTTCCACCATTTACATTCTCCATTTTTATAATGGTTTCCAAAACCAAGTGCAATCGTCAAACCAACTTCAGTCAAGCTTCATTTACTCTTTTGCATAACACTCTCAAAGAACATAAACATTCTTAGCCAACATTTGTCTCTTTTTTTCCAAAACCAAGAAAAGCCAAGAGTTAATCAAGAACAGTGCAACATTCAACAGATCTGACGCACATCTGTACACCTCTACCAGTCCCAGTTGAGTTGCTCCTGTTCCCACTCTTCTGTTTGATAAAAGCTCTTTTTCAGTCCGATTCCTCTGGTGCTCCATTCTACATCTCCAGCGAGGCTAGAAAAAAAGCATTTTAGCAAAAGTGTCGTAATCCCTTTGGCAAAGTGCAGGCAGCAGTCTAGTCCTAAAAAAAAATCTAAAAACAGAAGAATTTGAAGAGGAAAGCCTTTCCCAACAAATGTATTTTAGCTGGCAGGAAACATATGTTTCAGAAAGTCCAAAAGCGTGGCAGAGAAGTAGAGCCTCGCTGGGACTGAAGTTTCTGGCAGTATGGAAAAACCTCCCAGGGAGAGAGAGAGAGAGAGAGAGAGAGAGAGAGAGAGGCGGGAACTTTGGCTTGTAGGAACCGCAGGAGGAGAAAACTGCTGTGAGTCAGACCACGAGGTCAGGCGACGAGAACGCTTTCAGCCCTTTTCCCTCGGGACACAGACGTGGCGCAGTCAGTGGGCGGATAGGGCACGGCTAGCGGTTAACACTCAGTCAGGGCTGCTCTGCTTACTCCTGGGACAGGATCTCTCTCTCTCCTCAGGTGTCGGTGTCCTACCGGCTCTGCTCCTGCCCGAAAAGTTTCGGAAAAAGATACGGGGAGGCGGTCCGCTCCCACACGGCCCCTCCCCCAGCTCTGAAAAGCTGCTAATATTTTGTTACTGCCGCAGGTACAGAGCTCACCACACCCCAGCTGCAGAATAAACAGTAAGAGCGGGGCTGCTAATCTGCCTCTGGTCAGATGGACTGGGTGGTGCTCTTCTCCCACACTTGACAACAGACCGCTAAGCTGTTTTGCGATTAGCCCTGCGCAGTCTACTTACCTTAAATCTCATTTACTGCAAGCAGACTAATATAACGTTGCTCCCTTTTTAAACAATATCATAAGCACTGCTCAAAGAATTAAAGTTTTTCCTAAGAACTCCCAGTTCTAAATGCTAACAATTTTGGAAATATAAACAGCTTTCAAATGTTTTTTTTACATTTAAGGAAAACTCAGTCTATGTGAATGATGATCTTTGGCACAACAAGCAATTAGGTAATTTAATTGTGGACATCTCTCTCTCTCACACACACACACACACACACACACACACACACACAAGCACATACAGTACTCACACTTATATGACCATGGCCAAACGATCATGTTTTGCTGTTTTTCAGGCCAACAGAGCGTTGCAGACCAAAAGAATGGGTCATTGTGTTTATCTAAAGAAGATAATTAGGTTTATGCTGTTGTATAAATACTGGTTTGTTCATACACCGAGTTTGACAATATCTTGTGGTAAGCAGCAGTGTTGAGATCCAGGGCTACGCTGGATTGAATGCTGAGTACCATACCGCAGGGCTCTTTCCTCTATTTAGATGACTGACAGTTGGCAAATGGTTTTGGGGCTGGGCCAAAAAGTGTTGTTTCCGAGCCTTTTTAATGAAATGAAAATAAAGTCAGGTTACCCACTGAAGGAAAGTGAAGAGAAAGAATGCGTATAATGTTCTGATAACTCTATATGTCTCTTTTACTCGTGGAAAAGAAATATCTCTGGGAAATCTTATCATGCAAGAAATGATAAGTTCCAAACAATGAACTCTCCTTGAAGAGTACATTCTACCCCAGAATATTCACTTACATTACTGAATTCATTATGTGCTTAGGAGACAGCCTTTCCTACAGGTACTAGGATAGCTTCACAAGAGTAATTCACTGCAAATGGAACAACAACAGCACCCTGCCTAAGACTATAACCTAGACTATTACTTTGGCTGTAATTGGGTCCTGGCAAAGTTCCTAAAGTTGTACAGCACACTAATGCCCCAACTTCTATAGATGTAGCTTCCTCAGCCCCCCGTGTCACCTCACAATGCCTGCTCAGACACACACGTCTCTGATTCACTGCCAGCCCCTTCCTATTCACAAATAACTTAAGTGAAAACCGGGCTAAGCTTACCTCTGAGGATTACAATGACCTCTTAAAGTCATTAAGGGGTTAAGAGAAAGTAAGAGGTTTACATCTCTCTTGTATGGCTGAGCATGTGCATGCGTGTGTGTGTCCAGGTACGAGTGTGAACGCATGCTTTTTTTTTTTTTGCAAGCGTACCCGTACATCAAATAGTGAGTTAATGCATCCCAGAGTGAAGAACTGCTTCATGTTCACTGAACACAAGCTGTAGCAACACAAGCACAGGCCTGAGAGCTAACTCACTCATGCTCAGGACACAGTTGAAACGCACGGCTCAGCCAGTCACAGGCAGCACAGAGCCAGACGCAAAGCCGGAGAGAGACCGGAGCTCTGTCACAAATCCTCTCCATTCACACCCACAAACAGCACTGTACAGACACAGATCTACACCATTCATACAGAGACCTGCAGTACTGGCACAGACCTAAACAACCAAAACACATGAGATTGATATCTTTTATCCGAAGATCTGAAAAAGTATAATGTCACAGGCTGTAAAAACATGTAATCCAACACGCCGTGAACTAGAAAGACTAAGCCTAATGCTTGTACTCTAAATTGATACAGAATGGTGCAGTGATGAGTTATGCTGAGGAATATGATTTTACAAATTTGGAGAAAATACACGATCAGGGGAAAACAAGATAGCATTCCCATAAAGTTGGCGTGCAGAACGAATAGGCTGGCAGGCTGGAAGTGATGGAAGTGAGAAAACACACCTAAACCATAAAGTAGCATCACTTCAAAACATTCTGTGCCCTTTAAAGAAAGGCCTTTTTATCGTCTAATATACTGTAGTACACTGCCTGTTGTGTTTATAAATGAATCTCTGAATTATCACAGTACAATACTTTATAAATCCTCTACACTACTCTATTCTGAATAAATCAGAGTAACAAACCTCAACCTAGGATTTCAGCTTCAAAACTGAAAGTATAGTTGCTGGGATGGAGATAGATGGCATCTCATTCTCCAGTCAAATTCCAATGCAAACACTGTAATAAGTAAACATGCCACACATTGTTGTTTCAGGTCTGCACATTTCCACAAACACATCTATGCACTGCAGGCACTGACAGCAGGGTTTATCTCACACCAACAGACAGAGAGAGCCCACTAAACCGAAACGCACAAATCGAGCTGATTGGCAATTATTTGCAAAATACAGAACTGACAGTATATTAATAACAAACATATAAATAACACCAGGAACTAAATAATATAAATCTAAAATATATATATAAAATGGCTGCCAAACATTTTCTCTCACTACACCTTCTAAATATGTAATGCTCAAACACAATTGCATCCCATTGTTGCAGAGTCTCTATTGAGCAAAAAACTGGGATGGGAGCCCCACGCTATACAAACTGCCAGCCGAGGCACCCTACGGCCTGCCACCTCAGCTGTGCCGCCACTGCCCGGGAATACTGTACCCCGGGCACTGGCAGATTGGCAGATTCAGAGAAGCCACTTTTGAGAAATGAGAGGGAGCGCCATGCAGCTTGAAACTCTCCCTCTGCGGGCGACCACATCTCCAATGAAACCACCCTTGCCAGAGTTGGCACTATTTAGGCAGTTACAAAACTTGCCATGAAGTCAGAGAGCAGTGTACTCAGAGAAAACAGAAAACTGGTTCTGCAAACAGGCAAAATACACTTTAGCTACTTAAATATTATGCGTCTAAAAATGGCACTCTTGGGTAGAAATACTACATAGCACAAGCATTCATTACATGAATACATATGTTTCTGTAGGTAATTCAAAATATAAGGTCATAGCAATAGTATGTAAAGTAATTTAAATCTTGTCAGACAAATTTGCTACAAATTCCAAAATAATTGACTGTGGGTCTCTCAATGATAGAGAGGGGGGCCTGGTTCCTGAATGTGATTCAGTATAAAGGGATGTAATGGATGGCGTAAATCTTCTGAAATATTCACAAGAGAGGTCAATTACTTCACAAATGAGGCAGTTGGAGAAGCATAATTCCCTGAGCTAAACAGTGATGAAAGAATCCTCCCTGACATTTTTTTTCACAATTCTCAAGACTCACTCCGACAGGAGCATTAACTCATGATGGAGACGTGCATATTTTCCTGTAATATCTGATAGACTCACTGAAAGAAGCTGAAGGAGCAGGGGCTCCACGAATAGGGCCAATACTGGCTGAAGGTTACTGGGTTGGCAGGGTGGCTATTGGCAAACACTTCTGGGTGGAGCTACACTCACGGTCAGGTCCAGGCTGGAGCTGGCGATGTCATATTCTAGCGGTGTGATTCTCTGGAAGTCCAGGTGATCTGGGCGGGTGACACAGGACCTGCTCTTCTCCCCATCCAATGGCCAAACATCCTCTAAAAAAAAATCTACAGTCATGAACTGTGTTTCCAAAAACAACATGTGAAGTACTCATGTAACCTATAAAATAATCCCACTGAGTGTTCAGTTCAAATGGTAAAATCACATGTGATTTACAAGGGATGGTTGAAGGATTCTGATAAAAATAAAGAAGCTTACAAAATGTAAACACATCCACATTTTTTTGTAACACAGAGCTAAGCATAATACACTAAATAGAAAGGGTTCTAAAAGACTTCTCTAAGTCTCCATAGGGGAACTATCTAGTTCAAGGGTTCTTTGCCATACAAAATGGTTTAATCTGGAAGCACTCACACTTTTCACAGAGAGTTCCTTAACTAAAGTTTCCCTATGGAGCCAACCCAAATAAACCTTTTTTTATACACTAACAGATTAAGCATAGATGTAAAATGTCTTGTGATGTGTAATAATATTTTTGTGTGGTGTGGTTTGATTGGAATCGATACCTCAGTCAGACTGGACAATATTATACTCTCCCTATTTTTTCAGGAGCCTTTCCCTGGAGGTCACCACATATATTAAAGGATAAAGGTCAACATTACACCAGTTCTTTATATATTTCTTAGCGTGACTAAATTATAACAAAATGTGTTCCTTCAGTTGGTTTGAATGTAAAAACAAACAAGGTCCTACTACCCCTCCCCCTCTCCTCTCCTTCTAAAAATGCAACGGAGCCCCTGAGTGAATCTCCTTTCTGCCAAGCTTAGGAAAGAGGGACACAGCAAATTAAAGGTGACAAAGGTCACTCCGTGAGACGTAAACAATCTCCTGACTGTTTTCCACAAGCGCCGAGGCAGGCAGTTACCAGGATAACACACGTTGCGCTTGGACCAGACACCAGGAATCCCTGCCAGCCCTGGTATAAAAATGGTTGTGTACACAGAGCTCAATCAATGAACCAATTCTTACTATCCCCGGGATGTTTTAGCAAGTCTTAAAGGGTCAAAAGAAAGGCCACTCCAAGTTTGGTCATTGCAGGCCCCCAGAATCTTTTACCCACAGCACTGGACTGGGTAGCAGTAAATCGAGTAGACAGCAGTCAAGTCACTGGGGACTGGGTGTTGAGTTTTCAGACTAGTGCTGAACTTCTTCCATTCATACTAAATTTTTGAAGTGTTTTCTGCAAAGTGTTATTTCTTTTCATTTTAAATTTTAGTATACTGATCTCTAAAATAAAAGAAAGATAAAAATACATTTGTACCAATGACAAGCGTATTGTTTTAAACAATTGAACAACAGTGCCATCCCCAGGATCACAACTGGTACTGCAGCTGACTGAGGGTCTACAGTCCTGCTGGGAATCCACAACAGTGGGACTTTAATGAGACACCTGTAGCACAGATCTACAATGATTCCACCTCAAAACTAAAACTAAAACTAAAACAAAAACACAGAGACAGCAGTATTTCAAGCAGCACCAGGGAAAGCCTTATCACGACACAGTCACATCACTGCCTCTGTGTGGGCATCTAAGAAATTCACACAGAGCAAAACAGTACTTACCAGTTTTAATATGTGAGAAATACACTTTTTACAGCAAACAGCTTTAAAACATTTCTATAATTTTTCAATAAACACGCCTTCTGAATTTAAGGTGTGTGCATTTGTGAGGGGGATTTTAAATTAACTTCAAATGATCTATTCACTCATTTTAGAGTTTAATGGATGGTTGTTCAATACACTTGAAGTATTATCAGTAAGACATTCTCCATGGATCACCAAGCCTCTTTTGCTTACAAATTGAGAGCAGCTCACCCCCCTGACAGCCCACAGACAGACAAAAATGGAATGTGATGCAAACCCTTGTCACTGTCCAGTTCAGCAATGCATCAGTCACATAACAGACTCTGTCTGTCTTCATCAATTACGGACTCCAAATCAGCATAGAGCCAGGAGAGCAGAAGCCATGGATAGAGGGGGTGGGATTACTGAAGGTCATGTGATGCTTATGTTTGAGTGAGTGAGTGAAAGCAAAGGAGAGAGATCAATGCAGTGCTAATGAACCACTGCTGTGGCCATCAGATCGTGCTTTCCAAAGTAACACCTGTTTTGAGCCTGCAGAGTGAACCAACTCAGGTGATCACCTTGCCAACTGCTCACCCACAAGCCCACAACATGGCTCTTTCTGTCACCATAACTAAAAAAAAATAAAAAACATATCTCACAAGAGAACATTAGTGTTCCCGAGCCATTACATTTCCAGTCCAGTTTTAACAATAAAATACTGGAGTTGTTTATGTTCATGAAACAGCTCAATCCAAATTGATTCCAAAAGACCTCACCTGCCATCAATTTCAGCATAACTAGGGCCACCATTTTGTCTCCACCATGTGAGCTGCAGCTATTTAAACTTATATTTCAATATTTGTCCTCCAGGAGTTCCCACAGGCACTCCAACCGCACAGTCAAGTGACTAATCATACAACTGAGTTTCTGATTGAGACTTGAGATAAAAACAATTTAGGCAATCTAGGGAGAATCGGGAAGGAAAGTGAACATGCATGGAAGTTTAAATGTTACAAAAATGATGTCTTTGAGCCAGTGGTCCTCACTCCTGGTCCTGGAGAGCTGCAGGGTGTGCTGGCTTTCATTGTAACTTGATCAGTTAAAGCAGTTGATTACACAGGAAACTTAGGTCACCTGGTTTCTTGCAGCTAAATGAGTCACTGATCTTAAGGGGAAACAAAAACAAAAAGCAGACTCTGTGGCCCTCCAGCACCAGGATTGAGTATCACAATAGTAAAAAGAATAAAGGCAACCATATAAAACAGGTCAAAATAGTCCAATCGTATACAAAAAGGGCTGGTGTAGGTTTTTGTTTTAGCCCAGCACTAAGGCACCTGATTCTACTTAAAGACTTGATTGAAGATCATGATTAGTTAATTAGTTGAATCATTCTTTTCTTTTTTTTTTACTTTTTTGCATGTTAAATGTTATATAACAGTTCTCATTTTTAATATGGGCATTTCCCACTGCTTAAAACAAAACCTATCATGGCCCTGTACACTTAAAAATACTATAGCATTTCCACGATAGTAATCAAACTGAATTTAACACGTTAATCTTGCTTGAAATCATTGCTGTAAATCATTGTCTGTGTTTAACCACTTGCAATTACTTTATATAAACTTAAATTATTGAGGTGGAGCAAATGGGATAATTGCTTGAAAAGGGGCTTGACAAAAACGCTATTGCGACCTCTAGCTGGCGGAGGACTGAAGTACCACGCAAGAAAAGGAGAAGACAAACTAAATTAACAGCAAATACAGTATGCAAGGGTAGCAGTTGTCAATTTCTGGTTAAGAGCAGCAAATATAAAAATCCTACGCATAGGCTTCATGAAGACACTGTCCTCAATTCACCAAAACAGTACAGACTGTTAGATTATGAAATGTCAGAAGGGATTAAACACAAACATACTTCTCACTCTTTCACACTGTCGCCTCTCTCTCTGTATCTCTCTCTCGTTCATACACACACACACACACACACACGTGCGCACACACACAACCAAATAGCACCGACCCACATTGTCATCTCAGTCTAATCTCAAGGCTATACGTATTTTTTCTGAATGGCCCAGTGACCTGTGAAATATTCCTGGAGTAAATCCAATTTGAGTGGCAGGCTTGAGCATTTGAGAGCAGGGGTTTCATGTCCTGAATGACTGCTGCAGCTCGACACCTGCTGCAGGGAGCCAGTGTGCTTATTCACTCCATCACTGTGAACACAAGAACATGTACACATGCGCACGCACACACACACACACACACACACACACACACACACACACACCACATGCAAATGCATACACACACATACACACACATGCAAATGCGCACACACACCATACACACAGAAACACACACACATGCAGATGCACACACACACACACACACACACACACACACACATGCAAATGCACACACACACACTCACCACACGCACAGACACACGCACAGACACACGCACATACACACACACATGTTCATGTAGGCACACATGTAACCCTGGGATCAGTTGTCAGGCCGCAGACAGTTCCAAAGGTTTGTATTTTTACATGCATCTGGGACAAAAATATGTCTGTTTACTGTATGGAACACATTGACTGATGATGTTGCATTGCATCGTTTAACAAATGATGTTTTAAGAACCCAAACTCACATTCAGTTAATGTATTAGTAGTGTAAATACTTTGGATTGGTTCCCCTTTTGGTTGCCTGGAGGGATTCAGTGTGGAATTTCAGATATTGCTATTTACTGTTTATGATTTATTAATTTCTGGATGATACCATTCATCATTTTTATATTTTGTTTTCTAGTTGAATTTGCTGTTGTCTTGGATCAGGTCTCTTTGTAAAGACATTATTTTCTCATGAAGTCAGACCCTGGTAAAATAAAGGTAACAAAATTCTAACTAAATCACTAATAAAACTGTAGGCAATCTAACTACAGGGAATATCAATGGAGCTGACCGATGGTGAGCTCTGTCTTAGTAATTGGCCTTTCCCACAGTAGATTGCAGGTGTTAGCATGGAAATTGTGACAGTCCTAGAGATAACAGCACAGAGCCATACAGACAGTCCTCAGTACAGACAGAGCCATCCAGTAATCACATTCAGGCAAACCAGGAGCAAATCACTCACACTGACGGTTTCTGATCCTTATCACGGCCGGTAAATCAATGGCTTAATTATTTCCACCCAGAGCCTTGAATAAACTCAAAATCCCATCTATTCTGCTCTGAGTACTGAATAGTGTAGAGCACAGCCCAACGGAATGGACTTCCTGAGGCAAATGTTGACTACTTTATTATTAGGTTATATAAAAGTGGTAGTATGTCATCTAAATGTGGACTGAAATTCAAAACAACTCAATAAAATGTTTTTGTCAGAATCATTGAGACGTAGTCAAAAGTGTTCCACGTGAATGCGTGAATCACACACGAGTGAATTTATGATCCAAGTGTTTCCTATGAGATTTCAGAAAGAAGCTCTATCTCCTGACCGTTGGGCTAATTGATAAACAAGCATTGTATTACATTTCAGTCAGAGCCTGATGAGAGTGAATGCACAGATGAACTCATTCACACTTTGACATCAGTGTTTCTACTAACATAATCGTGAATGCAAACTGTGACCTGGGTCTATCTTGAGTTGGGCAGAACTACAGGTAAAACAGGGTGTCTATACTGTGAACAGGTGGAAAGACACACCATCTGCCATTATTTTTTTTCATTTTGTCAACACACTGCAGATACCAAACATTACAAAGCACTGATACACATCTGCAGATTCTGTGGATTAGGAAAGGTAGGTGCTGGAATAGCTGAAGACCATTAAAAACAAACAATAGAAAAAAGAGGAAGTGATTATGGCTATGAGTATTATAATTGCTTCAGAATTAAATAATTTATCATATGCATGTGCTGCTTTGACAAGTAAATCACTAGGCTGGATCAATAAACAGTTTAAATTAAAGCAAACAGTCAATAGTACACTAATGAAAATCAGGGATTTATGACCGGCTCTTGGTAATATCACAAACTGCCTGAAATCCTGTTGATCAGAAACCAATTTTTTCAGAAGTGTCACATTTTCCCTCTGTTGCACATTTTGTACAATAAAACCAGTTCTGAACAAGATTGCACGGTTTGACTTGCTCTGCAAAAGCTGCTAAGCTGTTATGCTTGTGGGCGTTTTATTGACATAGTCTTACTGCATGATTTTTGATTTACCCATACCATTTCTGTGTGTAATGAAGGATATGTTAGATGTTTACAGAAGCTTCTGAAGCCTAAAACCATAAACTTCTGTAAACATCTAAAATATCCCTTAATGTACATAAAAACTGAAGAGGCCAATCCAAAATATACACTAAAACTGAAATAATATGAAAAAAAAAACCCCCAGAAGGTGAACTATCTCTTTAAAGGAGACCAGGCTGTGACACAAGAGAGTCGAAAGAAGGCCAAGAAATCACCACCCAAATCTTAAGACACAAATTACTAGATCCAGGGCAGGGGTTTTCCTCATTTACAGGGTGTACCAAACAGGAGACTGGAAGGGCTTTTGTATTACACACACAGGAATATTATATCATCCAGTTAAATAGAGATTGCTTGGATAGGGTAATGGCTCCTAACAAACAGCATGTGGTCCAGTGGACTCAAAACAGCAAAGTAACTCATAATTTTAAAAGGGTAAATATGAACAAAATAATTTTATGGAAACTGCAGGGTTTCATTTTTATAAGGATGAAACGTGGAGGAAGCACATTCTACTCTTGGACATAAATAGATGAGGTCTTGACAGTACTTGACAGAACATTCTTCCTCAGATCCAGGATGGCAAATCCAACTGCTCTACCCCTCTCCCCATTGATGACAGGCATGGAAAGAAATGAGGAGGGGCCCAAATAAAATTTTGTACAGGGCCCGCAAAAGGTCAGAAAAAGCCTTGGGATGGGGGGGGGGAGCAGGCAAGGGTGGCTCAAAGAGGAATTCTGGGAAATGGAGTCACCTACCTCTTGCAGATGAGGAAATGTTCCGTACAGGCGCTCCCAGGGTCGGACTGGCACGCTCGCTGCTGCTCTTGCTGCTGATGGGTACCTCTGTCTCCCCTGCGCCCTCTGCGGGCGAAGCTGCTCCCCCATCTCTCACCTCCTCTTCCTCCTCTTCCTCAGAGGGGTGCAGGAGCAGGACGCGTTGGGATAGCTGTGAGCACAGGGGTGCTGAAAAGGGGGACGCGTTCCTCCACCGATCAGGGCTGGAGAAAGGGAGTGGGGAGCGGCTCTGGCCACACCCGAGGCTAGTGGGCATGGGGGGCGGGGGGGATGCAGAGGGGGTGTCGGTGGGCAGGCCGGGGGATTCTGCGGTGGCCGAGAGGGGCAAATCCGGCGAGCTCGAGCCAAGGCTGGACCCCTCCAGCAGAGGGCTCCAGTGTCCGTCCTCCCACTCCCCATATTCCCCCAGGCTCTCCATCAGCAGCTCTCCGTACAGACTGCAGGCCAGGGCCTCCCCCAGGGCAGGCAGAGCCTCCTCCCACTCCCAGGCCAGCGGCTCCTCCCCCTCGTCCTTCTGCGACCCAGTCGGCGTGGAGGCATGCAGCCGAGGGGTGCTCAGGAGCTCCTGCTGCTTGGCCTCCGCACTCACTCCCGCGGCCCCCTTGCCCCGCTGTTCTGACAGACTGCACCCCTCCGGATCAGCCTCCAGGGGGCTGAAAGGCATCCCGAGCTGCAGGAAGAGCTCGCTGTCGTACTCCGAGAGCTCGCCGCTCTGGTCTGCACTGGACCCACAGGTCCGGGTGTCCAAAAGGCTGTGACCCTGCCTGCTAGTGCATAGCTCATTACAGACACTTCCGCTTCCAGGCACATAGAGTTGAGACTCAAAGCCCAACATCTCCAGGCTGGTGGCAGTGGGCCAGGAGCTCACTGGTTGTGTTTGGGAGATCTCAGCATTGTCCAGGCTTCCTCCCTCTCTTTGCGAGGACACCTCCCCTTCCGTTGTCCTCTCTGCCCACTGTTTCCCCTGCTGAGGGCCCCTAAACTGGTGCTTTGGGGCCTGAAGAGCCCAAACGATGGAACGCTGCGAGCTTCTGCTACTCAGGGCATCTCTGTTGCTTCTTCCATTTTGACCAGGGAACTCGGCGCCCTTTTTTCCCATGGTAACCCCAGCCCTCTGGTCACTGTGGTGTTGGGTCGTCAGGAAGTTGATCACTGTGGTGTTGCCCCTCCGGACCACAGCTGCTGTCTCACAGGTCCCGCCTCTCTGTGCCGCTGGCCCCTCCCCCCTCTGCTCACAGCTCTCATTGCTCGGTGCATGGGGAGGATCTCTCCCCTTGTAGATGAAACCCCGCCCCCTCCCAGAGGGTGCGTACAGGCTGATGCGGCTCCGCTCTCTGATTGGCCAGCGCAGGTACAGGGTTGTGTGCGTGCCCTCCATAGGGGGCGCCATCCTGCTGCTCATGCGCATGATCATACGCTCAGCAATCTCTGGCCCTATCCATGTCTCTGTATTCAGCCCAGGGGAAAGCACCGATAATCAGTACAGACAGAAGCCCAAACACCTCTTCATCTGCAACCTGCCTTTTGACTCCTGGGTAAAAATTTTTTTTTTAAAACAGAGTTATTGTATGTTAAAAACTGTATTTTTACAAAGATAAATTCTATATTCACTTAATTTATTTGCTTGACAAACAACCTCATCTAGGGAGGCACGGTATTTTGCATTTTCATATATTACCTCTTTCATCCTTACTATCCTGATGCAGATGGCTGGAACAGAGATAAAGCACCTCCTCAAAGATAAAACTATTTAACCAGTAACTTTGTGCTCACAAATCTAATCCCTGCATGCATGAACCACATGCACCACAAGTCTTTATCTTCTGGTTTAATGAGCACATCGTTGACATGGAAAACTGTAACTATACGCGGTTTATAACAATGACAGGCTAAAGGCTGCCGACTTATAGATCCAAAGGGACAAATAATTTACTATAAAATTCTAAAAAAATTAATTCCGAAGAATTGTATAAGTGGTTAAAATAAATGTGCCATTCTGGCAACTGACAGATTGAACAAATATCTTTTCAAAAGCTCATTCAGAAGTGGACAATTGAGCAGCTGAAAACGCAATCGACCTTCACACAAGGAACACTACTAACCAGTTTATCACACATCAGCACCCAAAACAGTAAGTTCAGCAAGTGGTCTGATTATGTGGGGGACACCTGCATTGCCACCTAACAGCTTCCTACTGCATCAACAGTGAGCAAAGTGTTAAAGACTGGGCAGGCCACCACACTTGTCTTCCTTATTTGCAAAACAAATCAGAAAAACAGAATTTGACTGCCCGACCTTCAGAAGTACACAATCTGTATGCACTGAAAATAAGCAGCACACTGCCTTACAGAACCAGAACTTCAACAGGGCCTCTGCTGTGTACAGTATCTACAGTAATGCTATATGGGTGGTTGACAGTGGCCTACAAAAGCAAATAAAAAACATAATAATAATAATAAAACAAAAATAAAATAATAATAATAATCATTATTATTATTATTATTATTATTATTAGTAGTAGTAGTAGTAGTAGTAGTAGTAGTACTAGCAGTAGCAGTATGCAGAGTATTATTGTTGTTGTAATAGTAGTACACCCTAAAATGCATGTTCCTATTTCAGAATAAATATAACACAATAGGCTAATAATTAAAATAATTAAGTAGAACCACATCAAGTCAGACTGTAACAGCCCAAGTGACAGTAACAAGTGCAGGAAGCGTTACATCATAAATGTGAAACACTCTGTCTTTAAAGATTAGAAGCTTTTATCCTGTAGCTGAGAGCCGAAATACCGTCACACACCAATTGCAAGGTTTCCCGTACAGACGACAGCTTTACAGCCAGAATACTTTATCGTAGAACTCCCTCAACTGTGTCTTTTCCACAGCTCTAAGCATAAACAAAACGCTAGTAAAACTAAATAAAATAATCTAATGATTGCAATTACATTTCTTACATTTTAACAGGAGCGTCTAAGTTGAAACCGTCGGACGAAGTGAAATACTTTCAGACGCGACATTGCCAATACAAACCTGTTGCAGGTGTGTCAGGAGCGGCTGTGTAAAAGGAGCATGTAAAATACTTACAGACTTTATGTGATCATTCAGCCATCCTCGCTTGCTCACTTGTCATCCCTCCAGGTCGACTTCATGACTCCCTGGGGAACAGTGATAGACACGATATACAGCCATTGAAAAAATCAGGATCAGTTAGACCCGCCCGATTGGCCAGCACTGGAAAATCTGTCTCCGGATGGCCAGTATCACTGGGACTGAATGGGCAAATAGCGTCCCTTGCAGGTAGCCTACGGCATAGATTAAAAAACGACCGCCAGACGGAACGGGGATTTACAGGAAAGTAGTTCACATCTAGGCTACTAATCTGCGGTTTTTTTTGTGTGTTTGTTTTGTTTACGTAATCGATGAGAGAGGATTTTATAGGAGCTATACATTTCAAGGGGATTTTAATGCCACAGTAAATCATGATATGTAAGGTATGTGGGTTCAATTATTTGCTCCAGTAAACATGGAATATTTAATTAGTTTTGGTTCTCTATGTTGCAACTCATTCAATAAGTAGGCCTAATCTTAAAATTAATTTAATTGCGTTGAATTTAACTGAATTGAATTCATTTGCCATTTATTTTTTTCTTTTGTCAGTACTTTATTGCTTGTGGAACGAACAATCGCAGTCTTAAAATAGGAACTTTAATACAATCATTGCAGTTGAATACAGATATTAAACACATTTGGAATGTGTTTCATATAGTGGTGGGGTCTTCATCCTCAGTTTGATTATTCCAGAGGGCCTTGAGATGAAAAGATGTGGGAGCCCCTGCACTGCACCACACCGCCACCCCAGACCTGTTATTAGAACCCGTGTTCCTACTGCTGTTCATGCTCCTCCCACTGCACTCAGTGGTGTTCCCGCTGCTCCGACAGTTCAGGCTGAGTTGAGCAGCTGGTCCGTGCTGCAAGCTGTTTTATGAGTCATTTGTGAATGGACTGACCAAAACCAGACTAAGCTTGACTAATTTCTACACATTTATCTCATTATGTTCCAGAATGGCAAGGAAAACCAGAAAGTAGATATATGTGATAGTATAACCAGCGCCCTCCTGCATATCTGACTGTGTGACAGATGGACGGTAACTGAAAGAAAATAGCTTTCCTTTGGGCAGTGGCTCTAATTGAGAGCAGTTTGCTTGGTTGTCACTGAGCAGATAAACAGATAGGAAGCAGAATGTGCTCAGCAGTATGTGTGATGTGGAAGCTCAAGAAGAGGGATGGAGGGGAGGGTGAGATTGTAAGCTTTCGTGTTATGCACCACACCTAGAGCTGCATGACTGTATTGCCCTATAAGAGATCTATGTGAATGTAATGCCTCCAAGCTTGCTTTGACACAGCTGATTTAATGCATATACAGTGGGCTCTATAATGTTTGGGACAAAGACTTTTTTTGTTGCCATGGCTCTATACTAAACTTTAAGTTCGTAATCAAACTATTGACATGTGGTTTAAGTGCACATTCTCAGCTTTTGTTAAAGGGTATTTTTTTACATTTAGAATTTCACCATGTAGAAAACTATAGGACTTTTTTCAGGGCCTCGTGTATGGGACAAATAGATTCACACGTGTTTTGATTAGTCAGGCGTGTTCAGTTGCTTTCAGTAGCTGCTCTTGATACTAAGCCTTTGATTACCTTTGGAGTTTGTAATTGGCATTTGTCAACATGAAGACTAGAGTTGTGCCAATGAAAGACTTCACAATCAAAAGTAAAAAGAAAAGCATGGAGGCTGAAAGGACCTGAACAAGATCCAAAGCACCCCCCTCATCTGTGAAACATGGTGGTGGGGGTCATATGGTTTGGGCATGTGTGACAGCCACAGGTACTGGCTCACTTGTCTTCAGTGATGATGTAACTGCTGATCACAGCAGCAGAATGAATTCTAAAGTGTACATACGCGTCTTATCTGCTCTATTGAAACAGTGCTGTAAGTTCATGGTGAAACCAAGGTGCATAAAAATAAAAGCTGAGAATGTGCACTTTAACCTTATGCAAATTGCTCAATTACAAAAATATAAAATTGTGGAGTGCAGAGCCAAATCAAGAAAAAATATGTATTTGTCCCAAACATTATGTAGCTCACTGTATTTGTTCTTGAATGGTACATGGCCGTGTTCAGAATAGTCTTAAGATTTCACATTAGGTCTTTTACCCAGAACATTGCAGGCTCAAAAGCACAGCTAGAAGAGGAATTTCTGTAAAAAATCAGAGCAGTGTGGAGAAATGAGCAGTGTCTGTCCCTCAGGTAAGGGGCAACTTCACTGGCAGTAGCCAGAAAGCATCTTCAAAAGCAAGTTATGGTTTTTGAAATTTCATACAATCTGATTGATTCTAGCAAGTTTTAGCCATTGTGTGGTCGGTCCGTGGCTCAGGCAGCTTGAATTGCCGCTTCCAAATAGAGCACCATCTATACGTGATCCACCTGAAGAAGGCTGAACGTTGGCTTACTGGGAATGCACATCCCCAGAAGGATTTACTTCACATCAGATGGATGTATTTCACATCAGTTAGTCAATCTGTGCAGTAATGTTGACAAACTAATTTTATAAGCCTGACAAGTGAGGCTCCTCTGCCAGGGACTAATGCCTGATTAACATCTGTAGTGATTAATGTCTGAGACTTTCTACCACACTACAGTGACTCGGCAGCCACGCATGAAATAAAAGCCCTACACATGCAAAGGCAATTCCTTTTCCGAATCTACTCCCACGTCATTTACAAACACTGCCTATGGATAAAGCCAAATACATGAGATTTCCAATCATTGAATATGGACTGAAAAAAAGAGAAGGGGGGGGGGGGGAGACTTTGATGTCCCTTTATTAGAACATCATAGTCAATTCATTACATGAGAATGACGATCAAAATAAAGTTACAAACAAAAAAAAAACCATCAATACACAGTATCAAACCAAAAATAACATCAAAATGGAAAAAAAAAATCATCAACACACAATTCTTTGACTGACCTCAACCCCTGCCCCCATTGTGGCAATGTGATTTCACAACCCTCCCCATCAGCCACACATAGTTCTACAAAAGATATCAATATTATTATTCAGTTTGTATTCAGAGAGAGAGACAGAGAAAGAGAGAGAGAGAGAGAGAGATACATATGCTGCAACTTCAGTCTGAAATAGGCTTTGCCTCAGTTGTTGATAATCAGACTATTAGGCTCCTTTGGCTGGACTGCAACTGACAATAAAAAAAGCATATTGTCAAGTACAAATAATGCAATCATTGTTCAGTGCTGCCAGATAACCAGGAAATGCGTTTGCATAAATGTATGTGGACCAGATCATTCTACTTTTTTTGAGTGAAAATGTATAATGGCATATCCCATGAACATTTTCTGAAATAAATGCTTATATTTGTGTGAGGAAATAAGCATTTTCCCAGTGATTTACCCACAGATTGTAAATCCTACCAGTTTTAGTGTGAGAGTTAACATTGATCACCCTTTCATCAGCGAACCACTCTTGGCTACATTATAAAAACAGTTGTTGTAATGCAACCATTGAAATGCCTCCACAGATTAATGAGTGCTTGTTGTGGATTATAACACAACCTACCTTGTTCCAGCATTGGTCTCGGAAAGGTATGCCTGTTTTTTTCCCTACTCACAGTTCATGTTTGCACTATGCATGTTTAATTTTTAGAGGAATCTGTCTTAACTTCACAAATTTTGATTATAGCAGGCTGAGTGGGGGATAAGCTATTGCCCTTGGGTCTAATTGCTCTTCAAAGGGTCGAGCTAAGACCTCCCAAAATCCCTAATGTTCAATGACCCAGTCCCTTGATACTGTTTAAAAAACCTTATTATATTATTATAACCTGATTACACAGTGTTAATTCAACTCTAACAGTGTTAATTAAACTCTTACAAATAGGATTTGGTCTCAGTGGACCGAAATGAACACTTTTAGTGTTGAATTAACACTGGAAATGCTACTGTGTAAATCCACTTGATCCATAAGACTCCCTTTGACCAGGTTTGCTCAATGCGGGCAGGAATCTAAACCTACTGAGTGTGTGAATGCATCTGTTTGTTTAGAGCTTTGACCTACTTACAGTATTTAATAGACCATGTCCTCAATTAATGATTTTAGCAGTCACTGATGATGAGGCTCGATTTAAAGGTCCTTACATGTTGATGATAGATTGATCTAGGTGTGTACGCTGTTCACACCCAGATAAAACTCTAGAATACATGTTGCAAGGAATACATGCCCACCTTGTATGTCTAAACTGCTGATATTTTAAAGATTGGTCTTAATTTGATATAGTTATCTACACCACTAACGAAACCCCCAAACTGTAAACGAACTTCCCCGGGGACACTGCCTATTGTATCGGCAGAGAGCACGGTGAGTGACAGCCTACAGCGCGGCAGTGGGTTTGCCTGGACCCCCCTATATGGTTGTGTATTAGCCCTATGCTAATATCGATAGGGGGGAGGATCGCAGCAGCGCGGTAGTAGCTGTCAGAGTCTAAGCGGACTCCTCAACAACCATGGCAGAAGGCGGAGAAGGGGAAGATGAAATTCAGTTCTTAAGAACTGTGAGTATTTTTTATTCTTCTTTTTCTTTTTTGCAATTTTAACAAGGAAATTGCTAAGCACTCATACTGTCGCCAGATGTCTTGCGTGGTACCACAGAGTCCAATACAGGGTCGTCTCGGCAAGCCTTTTTGTGACCGTGCCTTTTTAGTGCAATGCATGATGCAGCATCAGTCAGTTCTGTCTGGATACCTGAATTAAGCTATTCATCTATTGCTGGATTTTTTTCTAAAATACTGTTGACTGTCTACTCCTTTATTTCGCATTTGCGGTGCATTTTTACATTTTTGCCTCTATTACTGCATTCTATGTTGCTGTTCTGTAAGAAATTTACACGGTGTTATACAGTCGCGAATACGCGCATTGCCTACGGTATGAGCGCAGGAACTGACTTTCAAAAAAAGAAACTTACACTTCGTGAATGCGCTCCACTGCTTGCCACGTAACGCGCCTGTCCGAGTGCTGTGTGCGTTTATTGGGACTGAAAGGACAAAAATCGCTTGGCACAGGTGCAAGGGCATGTGAAATAATGTAGGCTATCTACTTTTTCTGCTGCGAGCAGCAAGCGGTCGTAGTCGGAGTTTAGCAGGATCTATCTAGTTTCAGTAAAGCCCGTTCACACGATGTATCTGTAACGCAGGAGCACAAGCAACTGTGTCTTCGGGAACTTCTGTTCACGCATCACCTTCTCTTCCCGGTTTCTATTCTTGCGGTTTGACTATTTCCGTGGTTTGAGATTAGTTACAAAGATGTAGTGGATGTCAGTTATCTTTGTAAGCGATACGCTGCGCTGTTGGCAGTGGTGTGAAGAACTATCACAGATCGGTTAGCCGTGAACATATTGAAAAGGGCACACCTGTAAACGACCTTGTTTTTTATAATGGTGATTCACTGCTCCTGTGTAATAGCTCACAATTTGGTTCTGCAGGCTTTTCTTACGCAGAAATGTAGCACCATGGACAGCACCTGTTTCTTTATTTTTAAACTGCGAGACATATTCAGACGTATTCAGCAAATATTTGGAGTGTATTTTGCAGTGTATGGCCATATGTACACGGTTACGAGTTAATAAACGTGCAAACAGTTCTGAAGTGGTCACAACTCCCTACTTAAAGGTTATGATAAAATGGGAAAACGACAGCGACGTGAGCTGCAGAGGGGCAGCCCGTGACAGCTCGCACCATAGTTAACATGCCTTAGCGCGCGTCTGCATAAATCTCATGCTGGGCTGCCACTGTGCTATTCCAGCTATGTGATGACAACAGCAATATGCAGGGGCTTCCCCAGATCTGTTTAGCCCACGTGTGAAAATGGGAAAGATGAATTCATATTTAATATTCCGTTTAAGTATTCTCATATATGGACGTCAGTTGCAATGATGCAAGACACCTGTGTATATGTTTCACGGTTGTAGAATAATTATCTTGCGAAATAACTGAACGTGGTTACTGGTATTGCAGGGCTCAGTGAACCAAAGGTACTGTGGATACATTTCCCCAGTTCTGGCAGTATGAAGGCCAGATCTGTCAAAATGTCACAAAAAATCGTCCCCATGTGTCAACAGAAGCAGCACGGTCAATAGGTTTAGATTTTATTATGATATATTATGCAAATAAAAGCTGTCCCCAAAAATGTGACACCATCATAAAGTTTGTTTTTGTATATTTTAGCAAAGACACAACCCTGTTGAAATGGCTGCCAAAATGCAGCTGGGTTAGCAGGATGTAAAGATTAAACACTTGATGTCATGGTGATAATTTACAGCAGCAATAATTTCCTTCAGCTGCAAATTGGTAATGTGTTAAAATTAAAAATCGCTTGGAAACTTGGTCAATTTATCTGACCAAGTGCTGTGATGGTATTTATTTATCTATTTAGGCTGGGAATGGCCCAAACAAAAATAATCAATAACTTAAGACAACAGGAAATATGTTCTTGTATATATTTATGTCAAACACTGCCAAAAGGTGGCTATGACCTTGGAAGTTAATAGGAACTACAGACAGTGAGTGATTCCCTTGTCTGTGATAGATTTTAACATTGGCTTTATCTGCAATAATTAACATTTCTTCCAAGACACAAAATACATACAGTTCCCTACAGGTACAAAATCCCTGTTATTCTATGTGGAGAGTGTGCACAGGGACGACATTATTCACCACGCTAATATGGAAACTGACTGGCCCGTCATACGATCCGAAGAACTCTGAGCGAACTGTGAGTGACTTGTCACTGTATAAAAGCAGTAACACTGGCAGTCGGCCCTCCCTCAGTGGTGTCTTGTGAAGGGGAGTTCACGGAAGACATGGCTCTTTATGTATTCAGTGCATGAGAATTATTTTGGGTACCTTGTTTATGAAAGGGATTTGATTTTCTCTCCTTGTCGCCTGAGAGATCCTTAATCCTTCATGTTAGCCAACGGGGGTCTGTTGATTGTCTTGTCGAGTCTAGATTTACTAGAGATGGAAGACATGGACTTCACCACACAATGTTCCGTAGATAATTTTTTAAAAAGGGTTACTATGGTTGCAAAGATTTTTGGTGACAGAAGCAATTATATGGGAAGAAGTGTTGGAGTGTGTGGTTCTCTTGTTATGTCTTTATCATGCATTTGTCTGTGCTTCTGTAAGTGTAAATAAAAAAATATGAGATGGAAATGGAAACATTAGACTGTTGTATACAGTCAAGTTTTTATAATGTGGTTGGCTATAATGTGTACTGTAGGTGTAATTTTATGCGATCAGGGTTACTTCCACA
The DNA here is from genome assembly GCF_013347855.1 of Anguilla anguilla. NCBI lineage: Eukaryota > Metazoa > Chordata > Actinopteri > Anguilliformes > Anguillidae > Anguilla > Anguilla anguilla. The sequence continues at coordinate 44,957,213 of NC_049206.1, read as the reverse complement.
CTGAAATGATGATGAAGATAAAAAGTTTAGTTTATCATTTTGTGGTTGGTCGATTGGTACAGGTACAGACTCCAGTTTTGACATGGAGCCTGGAAGGGTCATATAAAGTAACAGATTGGCAGGGGCTAGCAGGGTAACTTGTAGTTTATGTTGTTTTTAAGCCTTCTGCATTCCAGAGAAGGAGTCCAGGGTTTAAAATTAGCCTTTGAAAAGCCAGTGCTTCCTCCACACACACACACACACACACACATCTTCCTGGACAATAATATTTGCCACAAATACACAGACTATTGCCCCCCCCCCCCCCCCCCCCCCCCGCCCCCCCGCCCCTCCAGGGCCCAGGACAATGTACCCGGTTGTCCCCCCCCACCCCCCCAACAACAGATCCACACACAAGCACACACACCAACACATGCACGCAAGCACACATACAAACACAGGCACACACGCACACACACACACATTTTCTCCCCTAACCCTGCTCCCTGCAGACTTGCATTCGCCACGGTATGAGCATGCAATGACATTTTAACTATTAACTTGAGGCTTACTGCTTCCCCTCAAAAAACCGCAATGATGGATTCTGTGCAGCACTGTGTGAATGCACAGTGAGACAATGGCACAGTACAGAGTAAAGCAGAGTCAGTTAGGGCACAATCCAGCACAGAGTCGTGGCCATCACTGAGCTGACTGCCCCAGTTCTTTAGCCCTGTGTTTGAGTTTGCCTCTGGCTTTAGACCTGTGTTTGAGTTTGTCTCTGGCTTTAGACCTGTGTTTGAGTTTGTCTCTTTTTTAGGCCTGAGCTGGAGTTTGTCTCTTGGCTTGATCTAAAATGAGCCCCAGTCACCTGTTGCCTGTGAATTTTGCAGTTGCTCTTCTCGCGTCGAGTTGGCATTTTCACTGTTTCAGAAATTTGCAAGGAGGGCAAAGGACTCTGCTGCACTGTGTCTTTAACACCAGGAGCGCCGGACCATTTCCTGGCATTCAAATAACTTTTCGCGCGGCCAAGGGTCAAATGGCACATTAGCCTTCAAACTGGAAATATTCGCATTGTTCGCTAGATGGCGCTTATTAGACACGAGCTGACAAAGGTTGCCAGCCCATTGTCCTAATGAAATATTTGCGAGATTTTAGACTGTCAGAGTATCAGAGTAAGTTATGTTTTAGTTACGGCTCGGCATTCTAGTCAACACATTGTTGCAATATAAATGTATTTAGAATAAACAGTATGTCTGTATGAAGAGAATGAGTCATGAAAAGCTAACAATAAACAGATTGTAGGGAGGTCAAACCTGTTTTTCAAAAAACAAATTTGACAGTTTATTCTTCATGCATAATATCATAAATGCTAATAATCAAATAGGCTAACAACATATAAATCGCCGATTTGCCAGAATATAACTGTAATACGATTTTTAAAATTAGCCGCTTCCCTCCGCATGTGATCACTGTCGTTGGAGGGAAACGCATCATCACCCGTGCGGCTTTTCTGTTTTATAAAAATACATGTAAAAAATATTGTCGTTCAAACAAGTTTTTTACGGTGACCAGAAAACATGTAGGCTACACTCATAGCAAGCAGGTCATAGCTGGCTGTGACTATTCGACTGGGGATTCGAAATCCAAAGTCTCTTATTCATCGTAGGCTAATTACAAAAAACACCCATTCGTAACACTGAATAATACCGCAATGTACATAAGAAGAATCCTGTTGTTCAAACGAGTTTTTTCCGGTGACCAGAAAACATGTAGGCTATACAGGCAAGCAGGTCATAGCCTAGCTAGCTGTGACTATTCGACTGGGGATCCAGAAGAAGTCTCTGGAAATCCAAAGAAGTCTCTTATTCATCGTAATTACAAAAAAAACCCCCATTAGTAACACTGAATAATACCGCACTGTACATAAGACCTTAGCAACCAAGTGGGATTTCAAAACTGATTATCGCTTCAGCGCACACACGCAATATTTAAAATATTTTAAAAGAATATAAATAATGATACATTTATTCCTGGTTATTTGACGTGATTCTTGCTTGGGCTGTCAATCCTATGATAGTGTAAGAAAATTGTTCATTACATGTGCCGATCATTAGTAACATTAGTGGTAGCGACCTGTTTCTCCCGATTGGTAACTGTAAATGTATTGCTGAAAGTGGAATAGTAATTATGTGGGCAATTAGTTTCATAAACTCCATAAACCCTATCAATGATTGCGTGGACATGGTAAAGCACAGAGACGCCTATATTCCCACGCAACGCATCCCGATAGTTTATGCATGTGCTGTTGCATCTACGCAGACAGCGTGAGCAGTCTTCTAACACAGTTCCTAACGTGCAAGGCTCTAATTTTTGAATATGAAACAAGGTCCGAACCTATTATGACTAGAAATAAGTAAAACTTAAAAAACAAGTAAAAATGTGACACTTGTATCTTTGTTTTGGGCATTTATCTTTTTACTACTCAGTAGGCCTAAAAGGCCTACTCATGATAATAGCTTCAAAAAAACTACCAGCTATTCACGCACGATCGTTCACGCTCATCCATTGAATCGTCCCTCACCCCTCCCCCAGCACCAGAATACTGAATTCTTTAGATGCCTTTAGCGAAACCAGAGCTGATAGTTTTTTCTCTATGGCCCCGAGTCAAACCCAGTAGGTGTGAATGTTCAGCTTCGCAGAGGGGTGTGATTTTCTTCCTCTTCACGACACCAGTGATGGCGATTGGAGACTTCACCTCAATAGACCTAACTTATATTTTCAAAACCTACATTTTCAACTGTGAAAACAATATTTAAAAATTTCCATTCAATCTATGGATAAGCAAATGTATTTATTGATATCAAATCAATAAACAAGAAAATCAATATAAAACATTAGTAGGCTAAATGTTAATAGTAAACATAAAACATCAGTAATAACAAGCCCAAATCCGCAATAGCTGCGACCGCGCATGCATCCACAGGAGGACACTTTTGTGGACCAACTGACCAACAAACTAAAGAGCTGCTGGTCGCCTATATGCCGCGGAGTTTGTAAGCTTAGCTGCCTTTGCCATCATGTGATTTGACATTGCAAGTTCGGTCGATAGCACATTGCTCAAGATGCCGTCTCATCTTTATACGTGCATGCATGAATATGTGCTTTCGTTTCTAAGTAAGTGAAAAATTACGGTCAGCATAACCATGCTGTGCCATGCTTCGCTAAAGCATCTGAAGTTTTCTGTGTTCTCGGGTGGGGGAGGGGTGAGCGTTGAATGTCCCATACAGATCAGTGGTCTTACCCTTACCCTTAGATTGACATGTGAATGTCCCACTTGAGAATGGTTCACTTATGCCACGTGTGAATGTTTGAAAGTTGATTTCTCTCCAGGGAGAGGTAAAATGTTCTATTTGTCCGGCACATAATATTATTATGTTATGTTAGCCTACTCAAAAATAATACAAGTATTTTGCTTAGCCGTAATTAGTTACGCTACAAAGTATGCCTTGTATTACTTTTAGTTACGCAACAATCTCTCGCTCTTGCTTATACTTTTTTCTACATTTTTATTCTTTTTTTTCTATTTAGTTTACTGTTTTTAAAAAAAGATTTTTATTACTAGTTTACTCAACGGAATAACAGCATACACCACACGAACACATCACAAGACACTTCACATTTGAGAAATCATTTTTGATTGTAGGCTATGTAATAGTTACATTTATTGTTCTCTCAAGTAGCCTAAAGGTTAATACTATGTTTTTAAAAAATTGTGGAGTTATACATAATAGCAACTGCAAAGCCTAGCCTAACCGGACATCGTGTCACCACTCGCGTGCTTCCACAATGATTTTTTCCCCCCAAAACCTTTACTCCCTGAAACGAATGTCCCCTATTTCCTGGTCCCTCAAAAGCCAAATGTGTCACGTCACATTTTTACCTCACAGAAAATAGGATATGATACAGCTATAATTTTTTTTAGCATATTTTGTGTGTGTGTGTGTGTGTGTGTGTGTGTGTGTGTGTGTGTGTGTGTGTGTATACATCAACGAGCAAGGTATGCTTGATCAGAACTCACAGAAAGTCCACTGATAACAAGTGCACTAAATAAACGTAATCCGTCTGGGATAAATGCATAGGAAATTTGCCGAGGGAACCGATGGCAGAAGAAACGTCCGAGTTGGTGTACAAAAAGACGTCTTCACTGAAACACTCTATAAATAAACTAATTAACAGCCGAAACAAACCATGACTAACTATAAACTAACAAACTACGCTATGATTCAAATATATTTTTATCATGCTGTATTGTAGTGGTTTCTTTATTTTAGATTGTTTTTGCAATAGTGTTACAGTTTGTAGTCCTAAAACCCGGAAGTAAGTTGGCATTGGGTTCTCATCAGATTTCTCCCGTGGGGATTTAGTTTTCTGCCGAAAGTAAGGTTTGTGGTGAACGTAAGCCTAAATGAGCTTCACGATTGTTTGTCAACCGTGGATTTCTAAGCTGTCATGTGCTTTTGAAAAGTAGGCTAAGTTTCTATATTGAAACTACAAGAGCGGTGACATTTTTGCAATAACCACTCTTGTTTTACTAGCTCGCATGCACGCTGAGCGTCGAACGCTAAGCGTGAGTGAGCGGCGAACCCATAGAACTCGTAAAACAAAACGTGAAACTGTTTTAGGCATAAATTAACCATAGGTCTTATTTTCGGAAGAAAACTAAATCCCTATTGGAAAAATGCATTGGCAATCTGCCGAGGGAACCCATGGCGGAAGAAACGTCCGGGTTGGCCTACAAAAAGACGTATTCACTGTAATATTCTATGAATAAACAAATTAACAGCCGAAACAAATAGCGCTTCGAATATATTTTTATCTTGTTATATTGTAGTCGTTTCTTTAGCTTAGATTTAGTTTTTTCAATATCATACGCAGCATTGTTGTTGTACGTGAACGTGTCGCATGCAGCCATTGTGCACGAGAATGATAATGCATAAAATTGAAAAAAAAAAATTGTTTATGCATTTGAAGACGGATCAATTTTATTTTAACCCTTATTTAGAAATTTCCAGTTGTATAATAACTGTAAAAATAAAATGTAGGGCTATGATTTCAGAACACAAGGGAAAGGCATAGGCATAAACAAATGATCACAAAACGAACGCAATAGCCTATAAAAATATTTTTTAAGATCACATATTTAAAACATTATATAATGTATTATTCAAAATAAACATAAACAAATATTTCTAATAACAAAATAAATAAAACATTCGTACAAATATAAATGCGTGTCCACCGCGATGAAAAGTATATCCTTGCGCCTCCTGGTGTGGTGAAGGAAAACTGACTCCTTAGTCTGAAGACGGCCGTAATTTAACAACAGTTATAACACACACGGAAGTGAAATAAGGTGCTTTTAACATTTTCCAAACGGGACTTTGACATTCCTACTACGCTGGTACGTAAAGAACAAATATTTAGGAAAAGTCAGTGAATGCGGATGATGTAGCTTGCTAGTAACTAAATGAAAAAAATCCTAAACTCCGAAATATCTCAGTGACAGGTCAAATGACCTGTCACAGCGCTCCTAGTGTTAAAAGAGAAAAATAAAATTGTTTACCTTGAGCAAGCAATGTTAGAGATATCCAAGGTGAAAACAGGATAAGGAAACTGGGACGCTGATCATTTCCCTTCATACAGCACTTGTCACAACTGTACTGCAGTCTACCTGTGTGTGGAAATATGAAGGATTGATATTATCACTTGTGTCATAAGGGCTTGATAGATGACTGCTGCTACTTTTGGAAGACAGTTTCAAAGTTTCAGAAAAGCCTGGTGTAGCTTTTCTCCCCTTCTGGAAAAGACATCAGTTAAGTCCGCTGACAGGTTATAAGTCAGGCTGCAGGATAATGGTATGACCTTGATTTTTAGATCCGAGGTTTTAAAAAAATATATAACTTCAGGGCTTTTTATAGCTTTATAGGACACAACAGTGTAAAGAATGGATACTCAAATCTGGGTAACCCTAACCTTCGAATCCAAATCGGGCCCTGGTTTTGTTCTCCCCCCAGGTGATTAACTGAACAATTACAACTTCGCCAGACTGTATTCACTCTTGACTCTTGAAGGTAAAGGGAGGGTCGAAAACCAGCAGTCCTTGAACCTCGAAGGCTGTGATTTGTGAAACAGGTATCGAATGACAGGAAGACTGGGGAATGAGAGAGAGGGGAAGACGTGACAAAGGTTGTGCGGCCTGATTCGAACCAATGAGCACGAGGACAGCGCTCCACAGGCTACGCCGTGAGGCACTCCAAATTTTTAACTATGTATTGAATTGTGTCCCTGAGTACATCGTTAAAGTTCACCTGGTGTGGCAGACACGCATCGCCATCACCGTAGTCACTCTAATAATAATTTTGGAGACATGGAGATATTATTCATTATTCACACAAGAGTCCTGACCTCAGCACTCACGCTGGGTTGGAGAATTAATGTAGAACTTGAAAGGTATGTACACAGAGTTCATCCTACGTGAGCAGACGGACTGTCTGGGTGGCTGTGGATCACAAGCCAAGTGTCCTCTGTCCCCTTTGGGCCTAGATCAGTAAGTTGGTGCATGAAACAGTGAAAGTCCTTCACAGTGACTTATCAAGGTCTGAGTGCGATTGTGGTGAACAGGCTGACTGTGAAAGACAAGCTGCTCTGATTCCTCAGTGTACTGTAATTGGTCTGTCTGTTTATTGTTCCCTGGCAATGGTCTGATTTAGAGCCCTGCGTCTCCGATCGCACTGTAAACAAGACATGGGCTTTTGGTAGAGCGCCAAACTCAGAGATGATCTGACCATGAGAGATAGCATCCAGAGGCTGGGGGAGAGGGCAGGGGGGCTGTGGTGCGAGAAAAAGAGAGGGGGGGAGGTGAGGGGAAGAAAGAGAGGGGGAGGCCGTGTGGGAGAGAAACAAAGAGAGAAAGGGGGACAGTGTGAAGGAGAGGTGTAGGAGAGTGTAGGAGAGAGAGAGAGGGACTGTAGGATTGAGACAGAGGCAGTGTGGAGCTGAGAGAGAGGGAGAACCTGATAGAGGTGTTAATGGTGGAAGGGATGAACACATATAGATGTTAATGTGCCGGGGAGGACCAGCACTAAAAGGGGCGTTAGCCTCAGAGGTGTTAATGCAGGGGAATCCTTGGGTCAAGACTCCCAAGCATCAGAGGATGCCAGAGAGGGGCTAAACTCCCCCTTGCTGTCTCTCTCAGTCAGAGGGGATGTCTCTGCATACCAAGATCCACATCTGGCATTCTAGAGCTTTCTTCACCGCCTGTATCAAAGTGTAGGAGCTCTGAAATACTCTTCTACTCCTACAGTCTACTATAAATCAGTTTCCTGTTGTGGTGTATCTCAAATTGGCCACACCTCCTAGCACCTGGTGTATAGCTGGGAGGAGCATCTATAGAGGTGACCGAAAGAATCCTAGCCAGTCCAAACTCAGCAGACCCCTAGCACAACAATGTCAAGTGTCAGCATGTGACAGAGAGAGAGAGAGAGAGAGAGATTGATTCCTCTTGACATTTTCTAATCCAGCAGTCTGTTTCCTTTTGTTGAACTGAGGACAGTGTTCTATGTTTATTTGAGACAGACTGGAGTGTAAATCCCGGGTGTAATTTTATACATGCATGTTCTGACCTACCTTGACCCCCACATGTGACATGGGGCCTTGCTTATAGCTTGAAATGATTGTCACAAAGGCCCATCAATCACTCCAATCATGCTCTTATAGCTGCTGACTGTGACTACAGTAATTAATGCTATTTGTCCTGTACAGTTGGGGAGGGGAACATCATTTTTGAAGGCCATTTTGTTTGGGTTTCATGCCAGCTTCTACCCTTAATGACTTAATAAACACAATCATTTATGCGATCTGTCTTGGCTAAATGTGATGATCAGTTACTGTTGACTCACCAGTAAACACATCACTGTTTTTGCATCCCTATAAGGAACATTCATTCGACTGTGATCTAATGGCAGAGTTCATCCAAAATCAATGTTAAAAATACAAAAAAATCTGTTTAATGTGATGTACTGCACATCTTAAATAAATTCGCCCTCATTAATCTGCGTCATATAACGACTGCCATTTCATAAAGTTCACAAGCATAGAGTGGTGATAGTGTGACCTGTACTGTAAGTATTTCATTTCCAGCATCCATTTTAAGTTACTATTAAATTATCACCAATGTTCAGCTTTGGATGTCTATGACTGATGCAGTCCCTTGATTTATTTGAAGAGCATAGACTCCCTAAGAACTCCCTGGCCTCCAGGATGTGAGTAATTCAAAACCACCTTCTTATTGATGATTGAATTACTCTACAGCATGCATTCAGATTTAGATTTTCATTAAAATACTGAGAATTGATATTGAATTTTCAGAAGTGTGTTCATGTGCTGCAGAATAATTTCATAGGCCATGTTTACCAAGAACTGTCACTCATATCCAAGACACCTATCTTGTTAGCCTCACTCTAAGAGCTCAATTTCCTGTAGTTTTTCTCCTGTAAATGTAAATGTATCTTCTCACGCCGCACTGCTGATAGATCTTGATTCCTCACCCGTGTGTCAGAGGAAGTCGGTTAAATGATCCAGCGGACTTTATGGGAGTTCCTGCTTCCTGTCAAGCGGCGCTTCATTTGAGCTGATACGTTTTCACTGGAGTAATGAAACATGATGCAACGTACGCTGTAGCATAGCGCGAATAATTAAAGTGTTAAGCAACAGCGCTGATTAATTTGGTTCGCAGTAAAAAAGAAAAAAACAGTTAATGTTTTGATAGTATGCAGTGCTCGTTCACTTAAAAAAAGCCTTTTTACCTCAATATGCAAAGCACAATAGCAACTTGTAGGCTTGCATCATCACTATAGTGTCCTCCATTGGTCCAGGGGGGAGAAATCTAGCAATCTCTTGCATCTTCCAACAAATGTGTGTAGTGGGTGTAGCCTGGCTAGTTAGTTAGTAAGGCCAAATAGGTGCAGGAAAAACTAAGTCCCTGTAGCAGGTTACCGTGACAACACTGTCTGGTGACTCGACCCTCAGGTTCAAAATAAGGATGTTTCCCTTCACTCGGGGCAATATCGCCTTTAGCTGACTCTTAACACAGTTGTCCTTTGAGCCTTTTGGCAGGTGCGAGGCATGGACTCGAATCTCACTGTGTGCAAGTGCTTCTCACTCGCCAAATGCATGATCAGCCAATCCATTAATTCCACACAGCAACTTGCCGACAGAGATACTGCTGGTAACGCAGCTACTGCGCTGGAAGACTGCAGGCTTCTGCTGGTAGATCACCGGCCCCTGATCCAGGACAGTCATTAGAGAACCATGAGGCTAGGAGTTACCCTGCAGACCCAAACCATCCCTCACTGGGCAACACTTTAATAAATCACACACCAACATGTGGATTCCTAGACACAGCTAGCACAATGAAGCACAATGATCTGGGCTTTAGGACCCATTGCAGGCACGAGAGCATCACCCGGCACCCAGACTGAGCAAGCACCACCACCACTACCATTTAAGAGTTGGTGCAAAATTCTCTTTTCCAGATCACATTACCCACAAAGTAATATATTGCCCAGCTGGGAGAGGATTTCTTAAAGGGATATTACTTTGGATGTAGAATTACAGGATCAGATATTCTGTCAGAACTCATGGAAGTATCTTTGACAAATATTCTATTAAAATTCATAGAGCTGAAGCCAACATTTGCCTTCATATCTTTTGAATGACATATCAGTATTTCCATAGAAACAACTATACTGTACTATACATCATTTTAATTCAAGTCACTGTATCACTTGCAGTCTAAAAATAATTTCTTCCCACATAATGCCATGGTGCCAATGAGTCATCTTAACAAAGGCAAACAGTACCAGCTCTTTAAAAAAGGAGCTACTCAAATGAGGCTTAGGTGATTGATTCATGCTTTCTGGAGCCCAATTCATAGCTAAAGCATACCATTGTGCCTATGACCAAATACACATTGGTGAGGGTGTCTTGGGTTTTGTATGGTTCATTGAATCATTTAAGAAAATGACAACCATGTTGATGTTCATGGCTATAAATGAAAAAAGTCTGGAAACATTCTGTTCAGGACACTGAAATATGCAAATTTCTATATTTTTTGAATGTTCTTGAAACTTCCTTTGTTTTGCAATGTGAGCATTCATAAAAAACATATGCTACAGGCTTTGGCCTGTAAATATGTAAAATTGTGTGACATTTATGGATGGCAATATAAAACACCTTGTGATTATGACAATAGTGAACTAAAGTTAACTTCAGTGGCTCAAGTGGACTTGTTTCACCGAACTGCCAACTTGTAACATTGTGAAACGGTAAGTTTGGGGTTCTGTTTTTCAAGTGCATTTCAAATTCTTAAGCAATATATTTATTTAGTAAACTGAATACATTATTATAATACTAAAATTCATTGTATTGTGACTTCAGAAATATTTGTCTCTTCAAACTGTTCTCAGAAAACAGCTGCACTTTGCCATTAGCCAAGTCAGCGGAACGAATATGGTGGAATTTCTGCAAGTATATTGTTCTCTTTTTTCTGGGAGGGCAGTTCAGATTTGCACCGTAAAAGCGTTTGGTTTACTGGAATAGAAGACCATTTGCCAGCTTCCTGGTTTTATTACAAAATGTCACCTCACTCTTGCACAGTCATACAGAAAAAACAGTAATACGCATGGCAGTGCACACAATTATTACCGGCTGCATCTCTGAATTCAAGTGAATTATTTAAATACACGGTGCGTTGGCAATATTGTTTTAACCCAATAACTCAAGGTTTTATTGAAAATATTTTGTTATGCATGTCTTCAGCGAAGCACGCATCGAAGGGAGAAGAGAGACGCTTCAGTGGAGCAGAGCAGTGAGTTATGGAGAGCGCTCGGAACCTGGGGTCTCTGGACTATTAACATCTGGAGACCTGAGGCATATTGCCTGCATTGAAACCCGACCTGAATGGTGAATAGAAATGCTGCCCAAACCTGCTTCCTTCCCGGCCACTCTGCTCCTGGAGAGCTCTGCTTTAGAATGCACCCCCACGATTGTGGCAGTTTATACCAATAAGGATTCGGTCAAGGAGCCTACCCTATCCCATTATACCTATTTCACTTTTTGAACGAAAAAGCACAGAACACACTCTGTTTTGTGTTTTCTTTTGTGCCTTTTTTTTTTTTTACCTTCTGTCGCAGGAGCTTTTAATGATTATGGGTTGTTACATCTTGTCTAAAGCATTTCTTTGCTGCAGTCAGGGTTGTCTTTCGAGATAACAGTGCCCCTGTCCACAGAACAGGAGTAGCCATCCAGTGCTTTGACGAGCGTGAAAAAGATGCTATCTGTATTTTGTAGCTTTCTCGGTTACCAGTTTAGAACAAAATCAAGCATTTAATGGAATGTTTGGAATTATGCTTGAGGTGAAATCGTCCACTTCCTTTGATGAACCACAAACTATGACTTACAGGGCTTACTGGCCACAGGCGATGACACAAGACCCTTTTTAGTGACTTTACGTTTGTGTGTTTCCCTTTTTTTGTCTACTACCTGTAGTTTCCCCCTATTGCTTTCTTGGTCAGGTATGCAAATGATATTTTTATGAATGTATTTTATTGGCAGTATGTGTTCTTATCCTTGTATGACTGTGTACTTTATGGCCCCCAATTTAAGCCCTAACAGTGGCAGCGATGAAAGCGTGCCAAGGGTTTCTCGCTGTTCACACAAAGTGGGAGAATTTAATTTCAATTATAAGCGCTGTTCACTGGAGAGAGTCACCGGGGAATGTTTTCCAAAATCAGAGGGCATGCTGGTTCCCAGCCATGGAATAATTACAGTTTTCATCGGGCTAGAGTGCTCTCGGCAGGATGGTCCGAGTTTTCCTTTTTTGGACAGGGAAGGTATTCCCCAGCAGAGTCGCTGTTGGCATCACATCACATCACAAATGGATTACATCATTTGCACATCCTTCCCATCTGTTGCGATGTGATTGGCTGACCTCACTAGTTATCATCTTCCATTATCAGATTTTATACTTAAAGCCATGACATCACAGAATTCTGCGGTGATGCTATACCGCAAGGATATTTTATGTGTTTTAATATGAAAATGGAAAGTAGTACTGACTATAGTGCTATTACCACAAACTGAAGCATACCATGTACAAAATGTCCCTTTCTACATTTGTACAGTAGGCATTTAATCTAAATGTTAAAGAATCATATTTATTTTCATGTGTCTTGCTAGAAAGGCCAGAACTATAGTTAACACACATCAGAATGTTACATTTCTTGGAGGATGTTGACACCCAACTATTTTTTTTTATTTGTTGCCGTTTTTAAGCCATGTCAGTCACTTTGATCTTATCAGTTGATCATACTGTTCGAAGTTGGAACATTTAATATGAATATAACATACTGATATAGATTAACTGTATCTTGCTTAGATAAATTGCCATTTTAATGAAATTTGCTTTGGTCTGGTAGGCTGTGGGGTGAGGGAGTGGGAGGCAGTGTAATAGAGTGTAAAAACTGTGTTGCTGTGCACATTTTCAGTTCGACCTTTAGACCATGCTTCATATTCTCAGTTGCAGCAAAAGGCTCAGACCTGATAGCTGGTAAACAACACTTCGCACCTTGCCTGAAATTCATATGAAATGCAGAGCTGCACACAAGCCACTCCGACACCAACCACTGAGGCGCGAGCGGAGCCGGAAATATCGCGGAATTTGTTAATTCCTCTTGCATTGCTCGTCTTCTCACAGTCCGTGGCCAAGCCACGTCCGTGTGAAAATGGCGTGCTGGAGTCGTCGGGGATTTACAGTTGTGTGTTCACCTTCTCTCGAGCTCACGCCTGTGGCAGCGGGTGAATTGGGAGTTCATTTGGCTGAGTGGCACACCGCAACCTCTCTGGTTACCGCTAGCGACACGCTAGGCTAACGGGGCACCTGCTCTTGTCTTTAAAGGACACGGTCGGTTGGGGAATAAGCAGGAGAAGTCTGCATTTCATGTGTGAGGCTGAATTTTACTGAGGGCAGAGAGAGGGGAGAGGAGAGACGGAGGAGAAGAGGGGTCGTACTGGGGGTTAGGCTTTCAGAGAGGAGAGGGGGGTCCTTGTTGGTGGCTCTTTTGGAGCTGAGTGGCACAGTGACCTTTGCGTACAGAGAAGGACGCAGGGAAGTCTTGAGTTGATCTGGCACAGAGTTCTGCCCCCTGGAAGGAACAGTCATGGTGGATACCCCCCAAACCCCCACCCCCAAGGCTCTATAGATAGACTGTGATACGGCCTTTAGCAGATGTCCCTCCTATGGATCACTTTGCGTCAGATTCACCAGATTCCTTGGCACACAGTCTAGGGGGAAGAGGAAAAAAACTGCCCTGTGACAGGGAATAGTGTGGTGCACTTACAGTGTAGAGGGGTGGATTTCAATGGGTTCACCTTATGCCTTGCTTCATACATCTTAATTTGACTGGACAAAATCCTGCTGGACACACAGTCATGCTCATGTGCACACAAACAAACAAACAAACACGGACAGAGGTACACACATACAAACACACACACACACACACACACACACTGCCTAGTTGTGCCACATTGGAGTCCTCATCTGCTCAACAGGTGTATGAATAGGCTTTACTTCATTTTAAAGAGGTGATACATTTGTGATGTCAAGATATTTAGGAGGCCACCAGCTTAATTGCATTTCCAAATGGCACAAGTAAATCTCTGCTTCATGAAGTATAAATGCATCTTCTTCAGCATTACATTGCTATTGTTCAATGTGTGCAGTTCATAACACAATTATGTTTTGTCATCTCATTACCGAGAGGATAGCACATACAGTAGTTATGCTATGCTAAGATCAGTTAGCCATTCACTTGCAAGTGTAGTTTATAACTATGACAGCCGTCATAAAGCATGCGATGTTCAGCCAGCAGCAGGGAATTTGTTTAGCCATGGAACCAGATATATATACATATATATATATATGTGTGTGTGTCAATATAACAGTAGTATAAACAGCTTTTACGATATTGAAAACCATCAAAACTTTAATTGGCTCTGACTAGTTTTGTGACACACTATATGTTTTTAATTTAGCAATTATATATTACAAAAGTGGAGAACGTTAGAGTTAAAATGAATATAAATATATATATTCATTTTAACTCTGATGTTCTCCACTTTTGTAAGTTACTCTGGGTAAGAGTATCTTCTAAATCTAAATGGTTGTCACATAATGTAATAGTTGGAGATACTGGAAGGCGTATTTTCATTACTAATTACCAAAGCAAATGTTGCTTCCATCTGCTGCCATTTATTGAGTTAGCACAATTAGCATGCAGCCCATAAAAGTTGAACCATGCCTTCGAGCAAATACAATGATTTGACAAAGGCAAAGCATCTCAATGTAAACTTTCAAGTCACAATGCTAAATCTTGTGGTGCTGAAGAAATCCCCCTTACACTAAATGCAGGAAAGAACACTATATTTCAGCTTAATGTTATTGAGTTGGAACTAATTTACCATGGGCTTCCTTTCTGATGTAGTCATCATATTTTGTTATGTACTAGAATAATGCTTATAATATACAACAAAATTAAGATATTTAAGGATTGTTTCAAAACGGTGATGTTTTCCCTTGCTAAAATCTTTCATTCACCTGTACTGAAACACAGTGCAATAGCCTAATGCACTTGACCTTCTACATCGACTGTATTTTTAATCTGATGACAAGGTCAGTCTAATTACACATGGACGGAAATGTTGTTTTAGATATGTAGTTGATGCACTACGCATTTATAGGAAATCAAGGTTGAATGTTAATACTAGTATTATGAAAACAAGTTCATTGATATTTTTCACATTCCAAAAATGCAGGTCTGTCAGTGAGTGGTAAATCATGATTTGGACTTCGGAAACGTATGCATCAAAGTTTACAAACTGTCAGGTGATTTTTTAGCGTCACCATGTTACCGTGAAGTGTCTATTTTCTAGACAGCATGAACTCAGCTAGCTGCTGCTTTAATGTTTCATATGGCCATATGGGAGATGTGTTCATTAACATAAAGCTGGAGTTGACAATGTCTCTAAGTAATGTTCGCTGTAAAAACACGCTGTTAAAAATCTAAGAGTAGTGAAGAGAATGGTCCAGTGTGAAGCGAGTCTGTTAATAGTCTCTTGAGGAGACAAAGCATGGCGCTGACTATTTAACTCTTCGCTGTCCCCTAACAGGATGATGAAGTGGTGCTGCAGTGTGTCGCCAGCATCCAGAAGGAGAACCGTAAGTTCTGCCTGTCAGCTGAGGGACTCGGCAATCGATTGTGCTTCCTGGAGCCCACCTCAGAAGCGAAGGTAAGAAAATTCTAGAAGAGTTTGCTCTTCACTGGAGAGGGGCAGGTTGAATGTCTGACCCAGAGCTGTGGGTGTGGCTTGGGTTTACAGCTCAATTTAGACTGGCAAAGAGCAGTTTCTCTCCACCTGTTCTTGTGTTGAACTCTCTGCCATCTGAGAAAAAAGTTTCTTGGATAAACAAGAAAAAGATTTCTTTTAAATGTTGCTCTTGCCATTTATATACATACACTAACATTCATACAGATTTCCAGATAATTGTCTCATACTGTGCTTACTACTCAATAGGTGTTTTGTGTTTTGTTTTATATAAATGTCATTGTAAAACAGTTCTTATTTGGCTTCAGAATCTTATATACAATGTACAGTGCAGTACATTCCCCTACAGAGTTATTGCCAAAGTTTTTGACATTTTCTGTTCTGTGCATGCTTATTAATTGAGGATTACTCAAATTCTATAAGGAAATAACTATTAAAAAGCTTGCCTGTTTCTTTAGGAATTTGAGTGTTGCCTTGAAGGTCAGCTCCTCTAATTAACTGCTGGGATATTAGAACAGGAGTTAATTGCTGTTGGCTAAATGTAGAAGTATGTAACTGTTGAATCTCGTTAAGTGCAATTGTAGGGGAGAGATTTAAAAGTAATGAGTGTTTTCTCATTATGTACTGCAATATGTAGAATTCTCACTGTCTTGTTGTTGAAACCTGTCTTTTCATGACAAGGAGGTGCTAAACGTGAAGAGAAACGGAGTAATGACCTGAATGAATAGACCTTTTGCCTTTTATTGTAAAAAAAATACCATTTGGTTATTCGTCCCTGCTTGGCTCAGCCCAAACCTGAAGTAAAACACAAGCCAGGCCATTGGGTCATGGTGGATTCAAGGTGGATAGCCGGGTCTGAAATGTCAGCTTGAAAACAGTCACTCACATGGCTTCACTCACATGGATGTCATTCAAACTCACTCACATGGATGTCATTCAGAAACCAAGATGTGAAAAACATGTGGCCACATACCATGTGACATGGGTTGATTTCTCCTGTGAGACTTACCACGGTGGCATCATTCGTTTTTTTAACGTGGTGCGGAAAGCAGGGGTGCGCCCTCCCCTGTGTGCTGTCTGCAGGGCTTTCTGGGAGTTAACAGGTGTTGACAGATCCTTTGGCTCAGAATGCTCCTGGCTCTATGCCTCCCAGTGAGGTCCAAGATTAGAGAAATTTTTAAGGCCTTTCCATTGGTGATATGGGAAAGTAGAACTCAGTAGAGTTGTCTGGTCAGTTTATAGCATTTATAAATCAACACTACTGATATTAGGGCTACTCACTCTGTGCTGGTATCTGTTTCAATTAATAATATTGAGCAATTGTAGTCTTTGAACACACAATGGCAGGAATTCTCCCACTTCCATCATATAAATGATCATATACTGTAATCATATAAATTATAATGCAGTCACATTTTCGATGTAGATGACTAAAATATTTTAAGAAAACAGCAGATGTAATTCACTCCAGAAAATAAAAGGCACTGAGGCCTACTTGTCAGCATATCACCGCTTGGCACGTTGAAGGATGGTGTGGACGGTATGAGGGATACTGGGGAGATCACCCAGCCTACTGTGGCTATTCCATAATCCATCGCGAACTGCCAGTTGACCTTATTGACATCCCAACCCCCCACCCCCACCCCCGCCATCTCTAGGGAGATTACATCCACCAGTAATTTGTAGCATTCCCATCGAGCACTCATCACAGTGCTCCCCCACTGGTAATAAAATAAGCTGTCAGCAGACAAGTGGCCATAAAGCTGTCTCCTGGTTGTCGTAGCCACTCTGGGGGAGGACCAAAACTCACTGCCCTACCATACTCACCCCGACCAACACTCACTGCCCTACCATACTCGCCCTGACCAAAACTCACTGCCCTACCATACTCACCCCGACCAACACTCACTGCCCTACCATACTTGCCCTGACCAAAACTCACTGCCCTACCATACTCACACCGACCAACACTCACTGCCCTACCATACTCACCCCGACCAACACTCACTGCCCTACCATACTCACCCCGACCAACACTCACTGCCCTACCATACTCACCCCGACCAACACTCACTGCCCTACCATACTCACCCCGACCAACACTCACTGCCCTACCATACTCACCCTGACCCACTCACACTCACACTGCCATACTCCCCCTGACCCACTCACCCTCACACTGCCATACTCACCATGACCCACTCACACTACCATACTCACCCTGACCCACTCACACTCACACTGCCATACTCACCCTGACCCACTCACACTGCCATACTCACCCTGACCCACTCACCCTCAGACTGCCATACTCACCCTGACCCACTCACACTCACACTTCCATACTCACCCTGACCCACTCACCCTCAGACTGCCATACTCACCCTGACCCACTCACTCTCACACTGCCATACTCACCCTGACCCACTCACTCTCACACTGCCATACTAACCCTTACCCACTCACACTTACACTGCCATACTCACCCTGATCCACTCACACTGCATTGTTCACCTTGGCCAGCTCCCTATCTGACCAAGTATTGTTATATATTCAATATGTTCACATTGATCATCAGTGTCATTTTAGTTATAAAAACAAAATTGTTTATTCTTTTTTATTTATAATTGTTTTCACTAGAGAACATTTGAAAGGGTCAAGTGGCATTGGTACATACGCATGTCATGCAGACTGGAGTTGTCTTTTGAGTTTGCCTGGAATTTTTGTATTGTGTGAATTCTCACACTAATGGCTATCTGTTAGGGAGACATACAGTATAAGTGCATTGTTTATTGGCACTGGGGCTCTGACCATACTATAATCAATACAATTATATGATTTACAACAGTATTATAAATAGTGTAATGAATAATTGCTAATAACTTGTTAATTTAAGGAGAGTATGGAAATTTGGATAAATCTAGTTGATTCTTGCCTGATACCGCTTTGCAGATGTGTTTAGCACCTAATAGTTTTGACTGTGTTGCTGTTATTGCTGTTGAAATTACAGAATATATTTGGACTGCACTGTAGCTAACATGCAGCTTTGACTGTATTGTAGTTGCTGCTGTTGAAATAGTCACCCTGCAGGTTTCACAGAGTCTCATATGGAAAAGCTGACATTTGTGGCAATGCCCTCAGTTCTGCAGGAGGTCATTTTGTTCTGCAGTCAAATGTCACTGGCCCAGGTTGGTTTGTAGTATTTGCTGTAAACATCACAACAAGCTGAATTCCCCTTTCCTTTACACAAAATCAACCCTTTTTTTCCAAACATCCTGACTTCCAGAGCATTCACATATAAAAGAACAGTGCATAATGCAAAGTAGTTTATGATATACTATAAAAACAGTTTAATTACTACCTAAAAGGTAACTATAATACTATACTGAGCATGTAATGGTTGTTTTCCAGTGAATCATGACTCGTTACTTGTAGATGAGCCACAGAGTATCAGTCAGACTTTGCAGTTTCGGGGGGAAACAAAAATAACCTTCAGCATGCGACTGTACTAGTTGGTGTGACATGGGGGATGGGCTGTACAATGCCTGAACCTCTAAGGATGAAATCACATCTGTTGCCTCTCTGCTCTTTTTCTCTCCCTTTTCCCTGCAGTATGTACCTCCGGACCTGTGCATCTGTAACTTTGTGCTGGAGCAGTCCCTCTCTGTCCGGGCCCTACAAGAGATGCTGGCAAGCACGGGGTACAACAGCGAGGGGGTGAGTAGTATTGGGGTCACCTCCACCAAATCAACAGTTCTAAACACCTGCCCAGCAGCAACCAACAGGCAAGACCTGATTTGTGTCTTTTCGGTAAATGCTTTTGCAAAAGCCTTTGCAACTTGATGTGTCTGAGAGAAGACGTTGTATCTGGATACTTGTGGTGGCCATTTTAGCTGTCCTGTCCACTGCTGATGAGAAACACAGCTGCTGGAACTTAAGGTCCCCTACAGTAACCGATAGGGGCACATTCCTGCTCTTTCAAACAAGCCAACAGGCAGAGAACTGAGATAGGACCAACTGAACTGCACTCCAAAGTCTCACACAGTGTAGAGAAATGAAATGAATATAACACTGTTGTCAAATGGGTTTACTAAGTGCATATGATGCACATTTTTATAGTAAAATAAGGTTAAACAATAATGCCTTGCAATAAATATCCCACTGCTTGTCATAAAAGGCTGAAGAATGAACCATAAAGAATGTGAATTTAATCCACAACAGTACTGTAAAAACTTGATTTTGTCTTTATTTTCCTTGGTTATAAATATTTCTTATTAGCTAACATATTATAAAAATGCTTTTCTAAGCACATAAGTTAGAGTTCTATTTCTAAAATAACATATCACTTGCAGCTACTGTAATTCATAAGGACAGGCCATGCATTGTCTTAATTATTCCTTCCTTTCTTGAGTGCTCGGGCCTCCGATGTTTTACGCACCTTATTTACATCCCATAGCTCCATTGACAAGCTTGTAAAGATATTGTTTCGATTGTAGCGCAGGTTGGCATGTTTACTGCTTGCGGTGAATGCGCAGGCTGTAGAGAACCTTTGACATCACTGCTATAGTACTTTAATCACTTACAACAGAACATTGATTAGAAGTGATTACCTTTCATTGAATACTGTATGGTTGCATGTGGTGTTTTTCTTAAAAGAAAATAATTTTTTTTGTTTAAATCAGTAAGGAAAGGTCTGGGTGAAGCCTGTTGTTAAGTTAAAACCAATCTGGCTTTGTATTCTAGCTTTGGAAAAATTGATAGACATTTCACGTAATTTAATTTCTTGCTGTAACCAATATCAGCGCTTGCTGGTGTTCGTCTTCGTCTGTATACCTTTACCCTGTAAGAACGGAAAGAGCTTTCTATTAGGATTTATTTTTTGTAGCAGTGAGACTGCAGGCCATATTCATGAAACCACTCTGAGTACGAGTGCTGATTTAGGATCAGTTTTCCCTGGTGCATAACCTAACCTTATCTGGACAAAATTGAACCCAGATCAGCACTCCCACTTTAAAATCCTTTAAATGGATATGGGCCTGGGCGTTGAAACATTGAAAGCTTGGTCAGCTTGTGACTGTAGAGTCGTCTTATTGCTGCAACATCCTCTGTGATTTGAGCTTGGAAGGATGCGCGCTAGTTCATGCCCGCGCCAAAACATGTGCAGCCAGCCAGCTGGTGGTTATTTTCGCTCTCCAGCCCACTCGCTCAGCTGCGCGATCATCGTCGCGGCTGGGGTTGTCGTACGACGCGGCTGGAAATACCCTGTCAACCTGAACAACGTTGTGGAAGCTTTCCTGCGGCCCCGGATGGAACTCTGCGTGATCTTCCTTCAGGGCCTCACTTCCTGTTATCATTCATTATCGTTATTCTGCATGTCGAGGGACTCATCCCCAGATCCTCCTTAGGAACATTATCTGACCAGGAGAGAAGCCTGTAACGTGATAACGTTGCAGGAACCAATAGCAGTGTCACTAGAGCGCCTTGTGGTTCCTCTTTTATTCCCTCGTTTTCTCCTTACCCTTTAGTTTCAGACCTTTTCAAATTTCAAGGGTGTAGTGTGGAGGGAGGGACACGCTTCAGAACCTGCTTTGAATCCAATATCAACATACTGCTGCTGAGCTGAGCTGGACCTCTGCCACGGCTGTCGACCAAGAGATAATAGGATCTCCCTCTAGAGCTAGAACAGATTGCAGTACTGCAGTCTCATTATGTTTTCCTTTGTTCCATGGATCACAGTCTTAAATCTGCCTGCTTTTTTTTTTTAAGTTGAAAATTCAGCATTAGGGAGACATTTGAGAGATCTCACAGAGAAGCCCTGACTGAAATGAAGGCAGAGGGAAGGCCTTTTCATGGAGCAGTATTACATTTTTGGCTGACTGCACGACGAAAGGTCATGGTTTTGCATGTCATCTATCAGTGCGTCAGCAGACTTGAATTATGTCACACCGTGTATCTCAGGAGCAGCTGAGTATAAGATATTTTTTCTTTCTTTTGATCAAACAATTTTTAGCGCAGTGACAGCCTAAGCTGTAGAGTGGCTGAGAGGTCAGTTTTATGTTCAATATAGGACCCCTGTTCTGCCACTGAAGTTACATCTATTTAACAATAAACATGTAAAACAGCTGAATGTAGTTGAGGAGTGGGATGTGTTTGTTGGTTGATACATCCTAAAAGGAATGCATCAGCTTTTCAGCTTTTCGTTGACTTCATTCTTTTCTTTTTCATTCATACAACTCCTCCTCTGCAGCTTCTCTCCCTCAATTAGAAAATGAACAGCACGTCTGGTGTTGACCTGACGCTGCCTAAAGCCCTAGCCACCATCTCCTAGCTATGGACATTCAGAAATTATATATATATTGCCTGATGATAGATGCATTGTTAAGTTTAGTATTTACAATTTTTGCATTTTAATACAATCTTTTTGCTATTTTTCTTGTTTTAATGCCTTCTAGAGGTTCATAAAGAAGGTAAGTACTCATATACAAACAAGAGTGGGAAGCCTAACAACACTGCTAAACCAAAATGTATTTAACCGGCATTTCACTCAACTGTGTATTTTACTTTGCTGAATGATTTCACAATTATTGTTAAGATATTAATTAAGATATTGTCAATCACTGAACTTAAAATTTTCCCCTATGTTCATGACTGAAAGTATTTACTCACCTGTGGCACTAATGGGAGTGTAACCGGAAATCCCTCTAAGCCAATGTGGGTGTCGGCTTTTGTTTTGTTAGGCTTTTGTAACACACCTGATTCTACTATTCAAGATGCTTAGCCAAGACTCTAATGGCTGATTAGTAGAATCAGGTGTGTTACTGGTTTCTTGGTTGAAACAGCCGACACCCACACTGGCCCTTCCTGGATAAGATCGGGGACCCCTTGCTCTAAAACATGAAAGCCCCTAATCAAGAAAAATGAACAGCTTGGTAAAATTATGGGATTGCAATTGTGGTTGGAGTAAAAATCAGCATACACAGGGACCCCCAGGACTGAGTTTGAAAACCACTTCTCTAAGCAGCCAAGAAATTATGCAGTAAGGGTCTCTAACGTGATGGCCCCTGTTGCCGTGGCCGCAGCCAGAGTGACACGACGCGGCCCGCACTCTCGGTGGAATTCTAACATCAGCACGGTGCCTCCGCAGGCGGCGCAGGGGGGCGGACACCGGACACTGCTGTACGGTCACGCCATCCTCCTACGGCATTCTTTCAGCGGAATGGTGAGCGCGCGCAACAGCCATTAATCCTGACCAGGACCGATGCTATCGCTGTCCTGCCACTGCCTTAATGACTATCACGGATGCTGAACATTATACAGTACCACACCACTTCAAGGCTTTCCACCTCTGCGTTGTAAACTGTGTTTCTCACTACTTCAGAAGTACCTCAGTCAAAATATGTGTTTACAACAGGACATTTTGGATTATAGTGTGTCCAGCACAGTAGTCAATAACCACCAGCTAGTAAAAATAAATATTCAGAAACTGCATTGAGTTGACATATTTTGGTGAATCATATGCTAATAATTGCTGTAAGGATTCATGCTCTCACAGGCTATAAATGTTACATTTGTTACATTTTTTAATTATGTCACTTGTGTTTGGCAGTACCTGACCTGTTTGAAGACATCACGGTCCTTGACAGACAAGCTGTCCTTTGATGTAGGACTGCAGGAGGATTCCACAGGTAATACACAGCCACATAGTTTATCATCTTTCCTTCTGTCTGGTCTGATCAGCAGTGTCGCATGGTATTTACGCATGGCGGTATGCACACCTGTCTGTGTGATGTCACATCTGCATAGGTGAGGCCTGTTGGTGGACCATTCAGCCCGCCTCTAAGCAAAGGTCAGAGGGAGAGAAGGTACGCATTGGGGATGACGTCATCCTGGTCAGCGTGTCTTCTGAGAGGTACCTGGTGAGTAGGCCGAACCTCCTGCAGGCTTAGAACACAGGCAGTACTAAATAAACCAGCACATTCCCTGCACCATTATCACAGCGGAGACATAGCTCATTGTGAAACAGAGCCCGTCCTTTCTTGTTTTGCTCAGAGGGCATTTGATTTGCTCCCAACTAATTTTCTACCGCGCTGTGGAATTCACCGTCCTAACTTCAGGGAGATAATGGAAATAGTTTTCTGAAAACTAATAAAACTGTGCTGTGAAAAGTAATTGTCCCCTTCCTGATTTGCTCTATTAATGCACATTTGTCTCACTGAATGGTTTTAGGTGTTTAGACTTAAGTGTAATATCAGACAAAGGGAAACGGAGTAGACACAAAACATTTTTTAAATTATCATTTCATTTATTTAATGAAAAAAGTTATCAAACACCCATTTCACCCATGTGAAAAAATAATTGTTCCCTTAGTTACTCAATCAACCAATTAACCAAATTCAATTGGTAATTAGAACACAGCCAGGCTTGTTTTCAGCCAAGCCTGTTTAATCTAAACCTCACTCATACTGAACCTTACCAGCAGAGTGAAGTAGTGACCACAAAGTTTCTACAAGCACACTAGGCTATGATCAAAGGAAATTGATCATAGCGTAGAGAAAAAATGTAGTTGAAATATATCAGTCTGGAAAGGGTTACAAAGCCATCTCTAAGGCTCTGGGACTCCACTGAACCACAATGGAGAACACTTGAATTCAACAGTGGTGAATCTTCCCAGTAGTGGCCTGCCTGCCAAAATTTCTCTAAAAAAAAACAAAACAAAAACTCATCCAGGAAGTCTCAAAATAATCCAGAAGAACATTCAATGTAGGGATGCTTTGCTTCCAAAGGACCTGGACGACTTTCCTTTATTGAAGGATCCATGAATTCTGCTCTGAACCAGACACTACTTAAGGAGAATGTCCAGTCATCTGTCCATAAGCTGAAGCTGAAACCCAACTGGGTTACATAGAAAGACAATGGTCCAAAACACAAAAGCAAGTCCACTTTTAAATGGCTGAAAAGAAATACATTTTAAGTTTTGGAGTGGCTTAATGATTAATGCCCAATAGAGATGGTGTGGCAGGACCTGAAACTAGCAGTTCATGCTTGAAAACTTACCAATGTGTCTCAATTAAATCAATTCTGCAAAAAAAGAGTGGGCTAAAATTCCTTCACAGTGATGTGAAAAACTGATATCAAATTATAGGAAGCTTTCAGTTGCAGTTATCGCTGCTAAAGGTGGTGCAACCAGTTTTTAATTTTAAGGGAACAATTAGTTTTCACATTACTTTTTTCATTAAATACATGTTTTGTGTTTACCCATGATTCCATTATCTAATATTACATTTTGTCTAGAGATCTGAAACCATTCAGTGTGACAAATATACAATAAAAGAGGAAGGTGGTAAATACTTTTTCACGACACTGTAAGCGCTTGAGAATAAAGGCGGTACACAAAGTACAGCTCCGTAACACAGACTATATTTTACACCATTACAGGGACTTAACACCTACCTCTGGCTCGCATTCAGGCTTGTTAAAGGTCTAATTGGCCTGCTCAGCGGCCATAATACTATAAGACTAAAGGGCTATCTTAACAAGTACAGCAATGAGCTAAATTGGTGATTGTAAGTACCAAGGATAGTCTGTCTTTGTATTTCAGTGCATGTAAATGATTTTTAATATCCTCTGAGAATGATAATGCCATGTTTACCATGGGGAAGGATGTTCGTAGTAACAAGTAAGCTGTTATATTTAATAAATAAGTCTAGCTACTTATCCTAAAATTAATTTTAGTATTTTAAAAAACCAAACAATAATTCTTGACTAATAAAATCTATAGAACATATATATTTATATTTTAAAAGTATTATTTATATAGGTTTTGTTAAAAACACAAAATTACCTTAGTCTGTGTAAATTATACATGCCATAAACCATTCATATTAGTATTATAAAGATTATTTACATACTGTCTTCTGCACTGCACTTGCACATAGCTTATTTTAAACTTAAACTAAATTTTGAATGGCTTTCACCTGGTTTTTTGTATAATATTTGCCCTGGTCATTTCATCTAGTATACGTTCCAGCAAAAAAATGTTTTAGAAAGACAAATACCTGACTCGCAATTTCACAATCAGCCATTAGCACATCTGCAGGATATTCCTGTTCCTATTCAAAAGACCCAAAAGATCAAATCCTTCTCATTGAACTTAGGTCATACATTCACACATGCACTATGCATAGGGAAAACAGTCCAAAAACATTTTAAGATATCCTGTAAACGTGGTGCATATTTTTTTGACCTGTTTCATGCTATCCTGTGAAACCTATACTATGTTATGTTACTACCTGCATTGTTTGTTGCAAAGAGCCCAAGTAAACAATTAAAAAAAAAAAAATCACAGTCAGTCACACAGTACAGGTGCTGTTGAGCTCCCAGGACCAAGGAAAGGAGAGTCACTGTATGAATTGTTTACACTTGTGCTGTCACAACGATTAAAGACACCGAAGAACAAATTCTGTAAATGAATGTAACTCTTTAGCCAAGATAGTTTCCATCACGCTGAGAAAAAACTATTGAGTACCGTTTCTAGCATTAAGCTTGTGCGTTAACACGTTTGCTCCAAAAGGAAGATATGATGGATTTAATTAATAATTGTATCGATGAGGATATTCATAGAATAGCTCAACAATTAATAAAACATGATACTGCTGTGTCACTGTGATGTGTGTACTGACCAATGTTGCCTGCTAACAAGGGAAAATAAAACAATGTTTTTTTCTTCCTCTTTCAGCACCTGTCCATGTCCAATGGAAGCATCCAGGTGGACGCCTCTTTCATGCAGACACTGTGGAACGTCCAGCCCACCTGTTCAGGCAGCAATGTGGCCGTGGGCAAGTATACCGCTAATTTAATCCACAGCTGTTCCAGCTGGCCACGGTATGCACAGGATTAGCTATGATAATGCTCTAATAAAGTGATTACACAAGACAACTACATACTTCTAATAGTAAACACCTTGACTCTGCTATAAATCAAAACATTAATCAACAAAGTCGGTATATTCGACATAGAGGACTTCAAGATGTAATATTGTTTTCAGTGGATTATTGTGGTGTCATTTTTTGGAGCGTGACATCATGCAGGTTTATACTGGTCACTTGTATTATTCATAGAAACCCTTTGTCATGCATGCTATTTCTTAAAAGTTAGATTATCCTTTCCTCCAATAGGGTTCTTGCTTGGTGGTCATGTGATGCGTCTGTTTCATGGACACGACGAAAGCCTCACCATCCCAGGGTCAGGCCAGAGTGAAGAGGAGCAGAGGTGAGCTGCTATCACACTTTTCACTTCCTCTTCTGAAAGTGCTGAATCAGACCATTTTGGAAATTATCTTCTTATTTTATGGATATTATATTTCCTATCACAAACATCATTAGGTAGCTAAAATGTATTTACATTAAAAGACAGACTGAGACTGCCAGAGCAATGTGTCCATTGGCATGTTTATAATGCATTACAATTAGTTTCTTAGCTGAGCTCAGTGGGATTAATGAGGGGATAAAGCAGGCTTCATGGAGCACAAAGCATTCAAGGTTGTTGCTTCTTCAGTGATTTGCATATTATAGCTACATCATAGTGGTGGAATTTTGAGCAGTTCATTTCTGGCAATCACCGATGTAACAATAGGGTAAAGCACAGCTTCACTGTGCAGTTCACCAGCTGACTTTGCAGCCATACATCTAAGGCAGTGGTCTCCAACCCTGGTCCTGGAGAGCTACAGGGTCTGCTGGTTTTCATAGTGACTCTGCACTTCATGAATCAATTAGAGCAGTTGATTACACAGTTGACTCAACTCACCTGTCTTGAGTCTCAATTGGGTGCTGATTTTAAGGTGAAAACAAAAACCAGCAGACCCTGTAGCTCTCCAGGAGCAGGGTTGGAGACCACTGATCTAAGAGACTGTACACGAGGAGTTAATAGTTCGCGAGGAACACCCTGGCCCAACCCTCGTTCTCTTAGCGTCATCTGTGCTCCGTCCTGAGGGGCTGCTGGCCACAGTAACCACATCATGCGCTGGATTCTGTTTTTAGCAGGTGGTTTTTTTTTTGCCACTCAGAGCAATGATTAATAGCAATTAATTGTTACTTGGCAGCTTATGCTTTTTTTAGCCGTCTCCTTGAAATCTAACGGAGTAAGGTCATGACTGAGGCCATTACTTACAGGCCCCTCCTGCTACCAAAGACAAGGGGACCTTTCAATCTTCAGGCTCCCACATTTACCTTCAAGTCTGAGAGCCTGCTTACAGATCCGGAATGTGGATCTCAAATTAAGTTTAGGTGCAGGTTGTGAATTCCACAGTCTCGACCCCAAATGCCATATCCCAAGAGCATTTAACAAGGAAAGTCACAGTTTGTGTGATTGGTTTTCTGATTTGAACCAGTACAGAGCCAACCCCTGCTCACCTTTCCCTCTGATTTGTAATTTCTCTTGTAGCACAATAACATACACTTCTCCCAACAAGTGGCACTACTGCCACCCATAGATAATCGTAAATATGGAAGCTGTAGAAGTTTGTATAGCTTCTAAACAGGTTCAGTACAGTGTTTATTAAATCTCTTCATGGTGGGCTGTGCAGTGCTTTTGTTTATAAACTAAAACAAAAACTAAAATATCAAGCCTGGAATTAAAATTGCACTTTGTTTTACCTTGCTAACTTGCATAACTAACAAAGGAAAATAAAATCACAGTTTTTTGTTTTGTTTTGTTTGTGAGAAGAACATTTACAAGCTTGATAGCTAGTTAGCTAAATTAAGCT
The DNA here is from genome assembly GCF_013347855.1 of Anguilla anguilla. Lineage (NCBI taxonomy): Eukaryota > Metazoa > Chordata > Actinopteri > Anguilliformes > Anguillidae > Anguilla > Anguilla anguilla. Next base: position 44,929,030 of record NC_049206.1, on the reverse strand, counting down.
GGCTAAATAAGAAAAGTTAAGCTAAGAACAAATTTATTTATTGCCATGTTGCTAGAATGCAGGATATGCTTGTGAGATAGCCAGATATTGTTTCACACACACACATAAAACAGACACACATGCACATTGGAACCCATCAAGTTAACTATCTTTGGTATGTTTTGTTGTAAGTTTTGAACCTTATTGGCTCAAACAGATCAGGCAAATCATATACATTTGAATCACTGCCTCCTATGGCTGCTCTGCTTACAGAAGTAAATGATCATTGTTTTTGTACCAAAGTACACTGCCAGAAATTGAGCAGACATGTCACATCAATGTTACTTCAGTATCAGACTCTGTAAGTCTGCCAGCTGAGGATTTGACTTCCATAGATGATATTTTATTATACATGTGGCACATATTCTATGTATGGTAAGGCCTTAAAAAAATATTTGAACCCATCAAGAAATGGCAATTGAGAAATATTTTTGTTTCTCAGAATTAATTTTTTTAGAGAAAGTTGAAATTGTTGTATTCATTGCTTCAAACTGCTTTCTTTCTCTTTGTGTCTGTATCTCTCCCTTTAGAGTTGTGAACTATGAGACTGGTAAAGGAGGTGGAAAGGCCAGGTCTTTATGGAGGCTGGAGCCGCTCCGGATCTGGTGAGCTTCCCTCATACAACTGTCCTTTCCCAGCACACCAGAGCCCTTTCTTCTCCCCTCCTCTTTATAAGATATGATTAACAAAACATCTCAAAATCAGGCTTCACTCAACTGTCACAACATGTACAGGTATAATTACAATCAGAGAAACTTGAAAAAAGTATATCTAGACTTTCACAGAAAGTCATGTTCATTGCAGCTAACTCACAGAAACATGAAGGATTTGTTGTATAACAAATATAAATATAATCTGCCGTTATAATAACTTTGCATTCTGGCAGATGCAAAAATAAGGCACTGCATATTTATTGCATGCGGATGATAGATTGATACTCACTGATATGCCATAGTTTGAGGTAGGAGGTAGCTATGTGTGACACTGCAGTTTTGGGTAGATGAAGTGGGTGGGATGCTGGAGTATCAGACTGACGGTTTGAAGGGGCTGCTGTCTTCGTCCTCTGCAGCTGGAGCGGGAGCCACATTCGCTGGGGGCAGCCATTCCGGCTCCGCCACCTCTCCACGGGTCACTACCTGGCTCTGACAGAGGACCAGGGCCTAGTGCTGCAGGACCGGGAGAAATCAGACACGACCTCCACATCGTTCTGCTTCAGACCCTCCAAGGTTACACCCAGCTCATCTCTGGAACATGCTGCCACCACAGTTCTAATAGTCGTAATATATTAGTTGCTAATATTACAGTCGTTCATGAATCTTAGTTACCATGATTAATTTTATGGCATTTCACTAATATAATATATTGTTTCCTTTTCTTACCTCTCCTCCATTGTCATTTGTTTTGCCTTGCATATCTTTTTCACAACTTTTTGAGATCGATGTCCCCCGAGCACATGCTGTTTAGTGTAATTAAAAGGCAGGGGATGTTATAGACTGTGACCGAAGAACTTTAATTTTAGTCACACTAACTTTTGGGGGAAACTCCATATTGATTCAATCTTTGTTTTTCCCTCCCCCACAGGAAAAGATTGAGTCCAGTCCAAAGCGTGATATCGAAGGCATGGGGGTGGCTGAGATTAAGTATGGAGACTCGATCTGCTTTGTCATGCACGTGGCCACAGGGCTGTGGCTGTCCTACCAGGCGCCTGATGTAAAATCCTCCCGGCTGGGGCCTCTCAAAAGGAGGGTGAGGGTTTTTTGTGGAAGATGTGTTGTAATAAGAAATAGCAAATATTCATATATATGTAATGAATATGTCTGTGACCTCAAATGGTAGCTGAAATCTGCTTCACTCCCCTGCACATAAATTTGAATATTTTTTTCTTTTAATCGGTTTAGATTAAATGCCTCTAGGCCATTGCATGCCAGCTCAACCACAAATGAAACAGTAATCTAGTTTTTTCCTCAATTTCAGCCCAGCTCTAGACTCTGTCACATACAGTATGAATGACCTACAATGACACCATAGCTATATGAATGGGCATAAGTGTGAGCTTCTCATTTCCTAGACGATTAGACACATTACAATGATAATGGGAAAGGGGTGAGATGATTAGACAGGGAGCTTTAAAGTGATACCGGGGACAGGGGTGCGCTGATTAGACCGAGAGGATTAGATTGGTACATGGCAGAACTCCACCATGGACAGAATTGCACTCATATCTGGGACAGGGTCCAGATCTGACTGGTTGGCCTTCCGTTTCATGAGGTCAGAAGAAGAAAATATCAAACTACACTCCCTTGATGCTGATTAATGTAGTGACCACATGACTGGTTGTGCAGACCTCATCCAGGTGTAGTTTCTAGTAGTTTTCTGTAAATACAGAGCAGCAATGCCGGTGTATTTGTTGCGCAGGCCTGTCTCCATTTGGAGGGCCACATGGATGACGGACTGACGCTGCAGCGATGCCAGCACGAGGAGTCCCGGGCCGCCCGCATCATCCGCAACACCACCAGGCTCTTCAGCCAGTTCATCAGGTGGGACCGCCAGCCATCCAACAGGACAGGCATGCAAACCACACACTTACTACTTAAACAACTCCCAGCATAATCACCAGCAGGACAGACTCAGAAGACTATTCATTCACTGCACACTTATTGTGTTCTGATTCAGCCATTTTTAGGCAATATCTGGCAGGACTGTAGTCACTGCCTGAAACACATACTGTAATCAGCATCAGATAGGTACATACATAACCAGATGATCTCTCTCTCTCTCTCTCTCTTTCTCTCTGCCTCTCTCTTGCTTTCATTTGACATTATTTTGCAAGGGGTGTGCTAAGTTTGGACCGGCTATGGACTCTCAACTATACGCCGGGTGCCCAGAGGCTAGGGGACGTGGCCAATGAGCGATATGATCATTTATCTTTCCCTCCCTTAGAGATCTGGACAGTCTGAGTGATGAGAGCCCTCCTCCAGTGGCCCTGCCATTTGATGAGGTCCTGCAGACGCTGAACGATCTCATCACCTATTTCCAGCTGCCTGATGCAGACCTGGAGCATGAGGAGAAACAGAGCCGACTGCGCTCACTGATAAAGCGCCAGGACCTCTTCAAAGAGGAAGTGAGCTCAAACATGCCCATAAAAGCTCAGATTGCCTTCTTTAAACCACCTCTCTAGCTAGGTCTTGAAATCAAACACATCTGTTAAACTGTATACATTACAGAGCGTGCTGACATCAGCTAAGCTATGCATAGCTAGTTAGCATTAGCTGATCTTTATACATATGTATCTAACAGTATTAATAGCAGTTTTTCTGATTCTATAGTCTTTGACTATAACATTATTTCTAATTCTAATGGAATATTCATTGCTTATTTGAACGTGCCTCTGATACAAAGGCATGCCAGACACATAGCATACATATTAGTTTAATAATGTACTGCACTGATTATTGAAGTGTGGTTACATGGGAAACTAAAGACGAATACTTAAGCAAAGCTATGGAAAATCACATTGGTGGGAGTGCTTTTATTGATCTACTGTAGTTCTGCTGCATGAACTAGCTCACATATTCAATTGGCTTTTTTATTCATGCAATTCAGCTAGTGCTAGCTGATTACTTAATAAAAACACGTTGAAACAATCAAAATGCCAACAGATAATACTGCATATGTTCCTCCACATATGTTCTTATGTTTTGTTATAGTTACGTAAAATAGAATATGGTTATGTATAATAATAATAATCATCATCACCATCATCATAAAGCAGTTTTCATACTGTTTGAATCATACAGTACGTGTCTGTGCAGCATTAGGATGCTGATCTGCAGCGGCTGTGTTTCAGGGGATGCTGACTCTGCTGTCAAACTGCATCGACCGCCTGAACGTGTACAACAGCGCGGCGCACTTTGGGGAGCACGCCGGCGAGGAGGCGAGGGGAGCGTGGAAGGACATCCTCAACCTGCTCTACGAGCTGCTCGGTGAGGAGGCACGCCCGCTTACCGTATCCTTGGTAACCTGCCTGGTAAGACAGGCATCTATCGTCTCCGTGGTAACCTGCCGCATGCCCTGCTGGGTAAGTGGTGGCCCGATGACAGGTGCAGCACTGCTGCTATTTAAGCACCCCACCTCGCTGTGACCCGCTGTCAGCCAGGCCCGTGTGATGGAGTGCTGGGCCACTCTCAGGCACATTTGAGAGGCATTAGCATAGCCTCTCTCGGTCTTCTTAGGCAAATATTTCTCTCCTGCTTAGTGCTGCTGTCATTCCGGGTGCTAAGCAAACCCTTCTGGTCCACTCGCTAATCCTTAAATTGTAGGAAGGAACAGACCCATATATCTAACCCTGAAACTCAGCTCTTCAAATGCAAGAGAGGTCAGCTGATACCCCAGTAATCCAAACACAATTTGTGGAATAGGGATGGGTGTGAAATCTTAGGGTGTATTTACACTTCCAAGACTGTGAACAATTAGATTTCCTCAGATGTCCAGGTTTCCTGTTTACCATTCAGATCATTATGAGTCTCTAGCCATGCTTGCTGCTGTTATTTACACTGTTTCTTCAGGCTTATTTCTATTCTAAGGCCTTGTTTACTTTCACATCAGTGGTGACCTGGTCACCACTCTCTGAGGCTTAGTGAAACCTGTGGTATTGTCCTGTGTACCCAGCAAAGCCAGTATCCCTCTCAAGGCTGGAAGACACATCTCTTGAAATTAAAAAAGTGTGTATGTGTGCTTATCTCACAGTACAAGAGTGAGGAATCTGGTTAATCAGGTACCTACAGTCTGTCTTTACCAGCTGTACTGCATTGGTATTAAGAATAAGTGGAAACAGCTCTTGGCTGTGGTAATGGGAATGCACCAAAACTGCACCGTGGTAGCGGTTGGTGAATTTATAGACCGCCCTTTGCATTCCTCTTATTCTTGCTGCTGTCTTGTAGCTGCCTTGATCCGTGGGAACAGGAACAACTGCACTGAGTTCTCCCACAACCTGGACTGGCTGGTCAGCAAGCTGGAGAGACTTGAGTCATCCTCAGGTAACAATGAGTGTAATATCAGTATAAAGACTTCAACCACCTTCCAGGGAATGTAATGCAGTGTAACATTGGTGTAACACTACTGGTTTTACAGTTTAAGGGTCAGTTTTCCACTGGGGTTAAATAGATGAACGTCTAATTGCTTGATTAGTGCAAGTATGTTAATATATTGTGGATTTGTTGTTGCTGAAATAAATTGTGTTTATTTTACTCAAAAACGAGTGGTAGAATTTTAGGTAAATTAGGTCTATCGTCCAGAAATTTCAAAAATAAGTGTAAAACTTCTGGTAATAAAGTTAGTTAGAAGGTATAACACAACATTAGGTGATAATGTATGCGTTATTATTGCTTTATGTTAAAACGAACCACCAGAATTAGGATAGAAACAACGGAAACTTGGCACAAACACAACCTGACAGTTAAGCAATGCTGCACTTGTCTGTGCATTTGTTGTTATTAAAATGATGCATTTTTCTCTGCAGGGATTCTTGAGGTTCTCCACTGCATCTTGATTGAAAGCCCAGAGGCGCTGAACATCATCCAGAAAGGACACATTAAATCCATAATTTCCCTGCTGTACAAACATGGACGCAACTACAAGGTGAGTCTGGTCAGCTTTAAACATTCATGACTGCCATCAGAGAAGCAATTTTAATATTGATAGCTGAGAAAATGTCATGTTATCTCTTTTGTGGGGAAGGATCATGACTTTATGGATATCAATGAGCCTGATGGACCATTGGTTCTCAAAGAGGTCACCACTGTGCCTGCAGCATGAGACACATGAGTTCACAGGATGCTAATGATGCACATTCCTCCACAGCTGAAGTTGTCTGTCAGACTGAGAAGTAATTTCCTTACAACTGCTTGCCTGAAGAACAATTGCTTGCCCTTACTTTAGCTAACACAAGTGGAATTTAAATGCACCCCTGACCATTTACATTCCAGCCCTTCAGCACTTCTGCGTATCTTGCTCTGTATGCCAAAAAGTTTTGTTCTTAGATACGGTATCTAATAATGGGCTTGGTGTACGTGCAGTGCCTACGGTTGTAAGCTGTTTGCACCGCTACCTAATGTAGAGATGCGAGGCTTCTCTGTTGAGATTGTCGATGAGAACAGATGGTCATTTAACGCCTTCTTCATACCACAAACTAGTTTATTGCCCACAGGAATTTTTACAGCCCTTTATATCGTCTTTGTGGTGATTTAAAAGGGGACAAACAAAGTTTATAACCGAAAGCAAGTACACAGCCTCACGCATTACTCCACTCTTCACTACAGCGCACTCTGACTACAGACGTTACTAGTGTGTTTCCACTTAATATACAGAGGCGGGTAATTACATTACATTGCATTACAGGCATTTACACAACTTTTACATAGTAAAATAATGTGGGTAATGTGTCCTTTGTCATAAAACAATGTTGAACAAATTACTGTATGTAGGCTGCTATACACCAATAGGCATCAGATTATTACACTACCTATAAGACCAGGACATAGGAGTGTGTCAGTCTCCTCCATATAGAATAATGTCCTCCACGCTGCAAACTGAGATTTTGCTGTGTACACTATCGCCGTCTGTTAGGTTTCTCAAAACAAGATGAAAACCGACTATATGAAGAAATTATACATTTTTCCATTTTCACTGCTCAGTCTCCCTCATATGTGTTTGATTTAATTTATTCCTGAATTTGTGTTGGGTGGTTGCAAGGCTGATTTATGTGAGAGCAGTAACATTGATCTACTGTTTACTGTGTTGCAGATTCTGGATGTGCTCTGTTCCCTGTGTGTTTGCAATGGTGTGGCCGTGAGAGCCAATCAGAACCTCATCTGTGATCACCTGCTCCCCAAGAGAGATCTGCTTCTCCAGACGCGATTGGTTAATGATGTCCAAAGGTAACAAGCCAGCCTCTTACAGAGTTTCAGTGCTAGAGAGACAGTGGAATAACACTATTTTAATGGGTGGTTGTACCTCACGGTCTGACAGTGCCAGAACCAACTGTGGCAGCCTTTGTAACGTTGCCAAGGGTGGGAGAGTTCATTAGATGTGGTTGTCATCTCATGACACAAGAACGACTCCCGTGGGAAATTGGGGGCCTGCTCATTTACATTTACTTGGCATATGTACAATAAGTGCATACTGAAGGTCATTGGAACATCTTCAAAACACAGGTCTGATAAGGTTCAATACTCATTATGTAACAGTTATTCATAGCCATGAACGCATTAAGTCCAGTTCACACAGTAAGCATAGACTTGGTCAGAAATGTATGGCAAGTCAAAACTAGGAGGCATGACAACGAGTTACAACATCAAGATAACGATACAAGTGCAATATAAGTGCTGGATGGAGGTACAAGTGTACCATGAAAGTGCTACAGGAACAAATTAAAAGGATACAAATGATAAGAGTGGGCAATGACTGAGGCATAGGCTGGCAGGCTTGCAAGGAGGTAGTGGCAGTAATCACCATAGCTTGGACAAGTAGCTGGGTGGAGTACATGGTGAGGTATGGTCAAATCCTCCTGATGTTGTACAGGAGGAATCTGAAGAACCATGATGTTGCCTTGATGTGCTCATTGAGGTCCAGCTGATCCAGGACCACCCCCAGGCTCTTTGTAGAGTGAGAGGCAGTTACTGTGGTGCCATCGACAGCAATTGAGAGCTCTTGTAATAGGGAGATCTTGTAAGAGATGAACAGGAACTCAGTCTTGTTGAGGTTGAGCTTCAGGTGATGCCTGGCCATCCATGTTGAGATGTCAGCCAGGCGGGCATATATTCTCTCAGTCATCTGTATGGCAGAGGGAGGGAAAGATAAGAAGAGTTGTGTATCATCAGCATAACAGTGATAAGGGAAGCCATGTGAATCAATGACTGAATGATTGCTGTTTGCTTGCATTAGCTTCACAAGAACTGTGCTCCTCTAACACAATTACTGTTCGGTTGAGCCTGCAGAGTAAAAATCAGTGGCAACTAGCAGAATGTCAATTAAGGGAGCAGCAATGAAATGGCCCTATTTATACACTGGGCTACATTAGGCTTTCCAAACTAAAACTTTGTTTAAAAAATATTGGCTGAAAAGGAAATGAGTGCTATTTATTCAGTTATATTGAGTATTCTGTATGAGTCTGTATGAGTGTGCATGTGTGTGTGTGTGTGCATGGGGGGGAGGGTTACATTTATACAGTCTTTTACATATGATCATTACTGTAGGATTGTTTTGCAGTTGAAATGCTGATGATTTGGTTGTGTGATTTACTCTTTATTTCTCCTCCACAGCATCAGGCCCAATATTTTCCTGGGTGTCTGTGAGGGCTCAGCCCAGTATAAGAGGTGGTACTTTGAGCTGATGGTCGATCAGGTGGACCACTTTGTGACCAGCGAGCCTTCCCACTTGCGTGTGGGCTGGGCCTCCACCAAAGGGTATGCCCCTTACCCGGGAGGTGGCGAGGGCTGGGGGGGCAACGGTGTGGGCGATGACCTCTATTCCTATGGCTTTGATGGACTTCATCTCTGGTCAGGTGAGCAAGAGTGAACAATGGTCTTCAATGAAATTTGCCAAGTCAAAAAAAATCAAAAGCGAAAACAAATATTATCTGTTTTTGATTAGAGTTCATTCCTGAATAAAAGTATGTATTGCAGAGAGAACAGAATTTGTGACAAAAGACCAAATCACTCCTTGACCCTAGAAAAAGGCAGTTGAGATTAATATTTTGCAGGCTGGCCTCAGGGGAAAAATATGAATGTACTGTACGGTTGTCAGCATTAGCAGCATGTGTTCCCTGTTGGGCTGTTAGCATTAGCAGTGTGTTCCCTGTAGGTCTGTTAGCATTAGCAGTGTGTTGCCTGTATAGCCCGCAGCATTAGCTCTAGCAATGTATGTTCCCTGTAGGGCTGTTAGCATTAGCTGCGTGTGTTCCCTCTAGGGCTTTTATCATTTGCTGCTTGTGTTCCCCATAGGCCTGTTAGCATTTGCAGTGTGTTCTTGGAATGGTTGTTAGCATTAGCAGTGTGTTCCCTGTAGGGTTGTTAGCATTAGCAGCGTGTGTTCTCTGTAAGGCTGTTAGCATTAGCAGCGTGTGTTCCCTGTAGGGTTGTTAGCATTAGCAGCCTGTGTTCTTTGCAGGACGTGTCCCTCGGACGGTGGCCTCAAGTAACCAGCACCTGCTGACCTGTGAGGACGTGGTGAGCTGCTGCCTGGACCTGGGTGCCCCCAGCATCTCCTTCCGTATTAATGGGCAGCCCGTGCAGGGCATGTTTGAGAATTTCAACACTGATGGCTCCTTCTTCCCCGTTGTCAGCTTCTCTGCCGGCATTAAGTATGTACCCTCGCACCTACACACACACACACACACACACACATTGTGTGCATTCTGACAGTTAACCGGCACATTGTCTTTGTGTCATTTTGTGCATAATTCATGGTGTTATAACATCAGGGCAACTGCAGTGCACAGTGCATGCAGCCTAAGTCATATTGCACAGTAAATGTGTGGCAGAAGTGGTTACAGACTATGTGAAAGACTGATCTGGCAGTGTAAATATATTGTTCTATTTGTTTCAGTTGCACATCCTCAGCTTTCATAAATAGAATGGCCTCTGTAGAATGTGTCTCTCAGTAACAGATTCCCTTGCTCTTCCGTCTGTAAGCTATTTGTCACACATGGGTCTCCCATTCAGGCTCATAGTAGGTGGCACAGTACATGCGATCATTTATCGGGCCTTCCTCTAGGGTGCGTTTTCTGCTTGGCGGTCGTCACGGAGACTTCAAGTTCCTGCCACCTGCCGGCTATGCTCCATGCTATGAGGCCCTGCTGCCCAAGGAGAGAATGCGGTTGGAGCCGGTGAAGGAGTACAAGCGAGACCTGGATGGAGTGAGAGATCTGCTGGGCACCACTGAGCTGCTGTCCCAGGCCTCCTTCATCCCCACGCCTGTGGAGACTAGCCACGTATGCAAATGTTCAATATTACATGCTGTAACTATTGTAATCAATTCCCAAACACATCCGATTTCAACTTCCTGATCTCACCAAATGCCTACTTCCTGGTCTCATCAAAAGCCACTTCCTGTTCGTTTCCTCAGGTTGTCATGCCTCCACACCTGGAGAACGTGCGGGATAAACTAGCAGAGAACATCCATGAGCTCTGGGGTATGAACAAAATTGAACTGGGTTGGTCGTACGGAAAGGTAGGTGAACCATATCATACTGAATGCCGCAATGCACATGCAGCATAATCGAAAACTGCAATTTCATGCTTCAACAGTCCACGGCAGTAGGTTGCTGTCATCCTGACTAGACCAGCTTAGACACTATACATCTTCAAATTCAATGTGGCCTTAAAATCATTTCCTTCTGACATCCTGATATCGGGTCAAATCCTGATATGTGAAGTCGTCTTGTTGTTTAGTATGTTGTGACCAGTTGTTCAAACTGAAAGGAACATTACATATTTCAAGTGTGTTATTTTCATGCTACAAATGAAATTATAAATGCCTGTGCAACCTGCATGTTTTCACTGACATGTTTACCGTTAAATAAAAAATGTAGTTTGCAGGCTGAACTCGTATTCCTGACAGCCTATTTCTCAAACAAGTGGTTGGGGGGTTGTGGTGATAATGAACAACCAAGATATTTACAGTGCAGTAAATAAAATTTTAGCACCACCCTGACACTAACTATTCCTGCTGTAGGGCAGCAGTTCCCTGTCAAAAAAAACAATTATAATTTTATCGAAAGCCTAGTTTTGAACTTGTGATTTAGCTTTAAACATATCTTTGTTGTACATATTCATTCTTTACTAATCCCTGACTGTGAGACATCTCTTTCATGTAGGTTCCATCTCAGTACCATCAAAAGTATGTCTGCATTTTGAGTTGTGAAAGCCATTGTGCAACTTGATTTGAATGTTAAACACTCACTGAAATGGTGGGCAAGACTGATTACATTATCCAACACAGTGGGTGTTAATTTCAAGCCCTGTCTGCTCTTTAATCAAGAGCAATGATGTCTCAGTAATATTGCATGAAACAGTGTCCTGTCTAAGTTTTTTGTTCTAACTGCAGCCATCTGATTTATCTGTGAGAGGAGTGAAAGCTTTGAGCTAACCATCTGTATGCATGTCCTAGGTGAGAGATGACAACAAGAGGCAGCACCCCTGCCTTGTGGATTTCTCCAAGCTGCCTGATACAGAAAGGAATTATAACTCACAGATGTCAACAGAAACTTTAAAGTAAGTGCTTGAGCTCTGAGCAGCTCAGTGTTGCAGTTTTCATTACAATGTATGGTAACATTCCTCCAGCTGACTCATGTCAGTGAGCCCAGCTTATGAATTGATTTAGATAAGAATTTATGAGAAGTGACAGCTGCCATCATGTGCCTTGGGGGAGAGCTCCTCCTTGTCTTTGTTCTCCCAAATCAATAGAGGAGCATCATACATTAAACCATAATCAAGTTTAGCATCCAAGATTGAATAAGATGTGTTTAATTTGTAGATGTCCTCCAAAAGATGATGGCGCAGTACATTATAATTTCCCTCACTTTACCCTCAACTTCAGCCAGAGCTCACAGTCACAGCTCAACCTCTGACTCCATCATTTCCATCTTCCAGGACGTTGCTGGCACTGGGGGGCCATATTGTGCAGGTCAACGTCAATGCAGAAGAAGAGCTGAAAAAAATTAAACTCCCCAAGAAGTAAGTCAAGCTCTAAACACTGAATGTTACCCATCAGTCTCACAGTCAGGAAACATTTTCGTGCCATGGGATTTTATGCGTATTGCACATAAGCTTTTATGTTATCAAGCTGTAATTATTACATGCGCGTAACTGTTTTACTGGATAATGAGGTTTTTAATATTTCATTTTGCCTGAAGCTACGTGATGTCAAATGGTTATAAACCTGCACCGCTGGAACTCTCGGATGTCAAACTGACTCCAGGTCAGGAGGTTCTGGTTGATAAACTCGCTGAGAATGCCCACAACGTTTGGGCCAAAGACAGAATTAAACAAGGATGGACCTATGGCATTCTACAGGTAAACATTTAGTTTGTGTGTCTGCCGACCAGCTCCTTCTCTTTTCAAGTAATTGCAGTCTGTCGATGCTCTGTCTATGTTTCCTGGTTTTAATTTATTTGTTTGTTTGTGAGCAGTTGACACCTGCAGATGGCTAACATTTGAAAATGTTCTATTTGATATTAAGCATTAACTGATTGATTGTATCTTTGAAGGATTTGAAGAACAGGCGCAATCCTCGCCTGGTGCCATATGCTTTGTTAGACGAGCGCACTAAGAAGTCGAACCGAGACAGCCTCCGAGAGGCTATCCGAACTTTGATTGGGTATGGATACAACATTGAACCCCCAGACCAAGAGAGTGGTGAGTGGATCCTTTCAGTAAAATACGCACACTTTACCCCCTACACTATAAGGTGCATTATTTAGTTAATAGTTATGGGACAGTTCTCCAATCTGAGCAGATATTTAGAGTTTTAAGAGAAGCCCTGTTGTAAAGGCTTTATTTTGCTTTTCCCCTTCATGCTGCAGGCCAGGTTGTGGAAAAACAAAGTATTGATAAAATCCGCTTCTTCCGCGTGGAGGAAACCTATGCGGTGAAAACAGGGAAGTGGTACTTTGAGTTTGAGGCCGTGACCGGGGGAGACATGCGTGTGGGCTGGGCCCGGCCAGGCTGCAGGCCCGACATCGAGCTGGGAATGGACAACCAGGCCTACGTATTTGACGGCTGTCGGGTAAGCACAATGTCACCGAGACCAGGAATTGAATTATGCAAAAACGGCCGAACACTTGCTGTGAATTATGAGTTCATAAGGTCCTGCAATGCCACAGGTTAATATTGTGTCTGTTATTGGCGTGGCTGCTCTGACGGGGCCTGTTTGCGGGTTTTCTCAGGGCCGCCGATTTCACATCGGCAGTCGTTCCTTTGGGCGCAGCTGGCACAAGGGGGACGTGGTGGGCTGCATGATCAACATGGAGGACAAGTCCATGATCTTCACCCTCAATGGAGAGATCCTCATCGCCAACAATGGCTCTGAGCTCTGCTTCACTGATTTTGAGACGGAGGATGGTTAGTGCGGCATTCAGCATCATAGCTTACTGCCCATTTGTGGGGCCACGGGCTGAAAGTCCATATTAAATAAGTGTACTGTGGATATCTGGTGAAAAGGTTATGATGAGGAGTCTTTCATTCTAAAGAACTCAGTTGAGATTGTGATGGTGTCTGCTCTGTAGGGTTCATCCCTGTGTGCAGCCTGGGCCTGTCTCAGATTGGACGCATGAACCTGGGGAAGGACGCCAGCACCTTCAAGTACTACACCATGTGTGGGCTTCAGGAGGGCTTTGAACCCTTCGCTGTCAACATGAACCGCGAGGTCACCATGTGGTTCAGCAAGCGCCTGCCGACCTTCGTCAATGTTCCAAAGAACCACAGCCACATCACGGTAACAGAAAACCACAACCACATTGAAGTATCAAGGTCTTCTGTAGGTTCAGTGGCAGGTTATGCACTTTGCTTTATGATTTGCTCTGGGTAAGAATGAAATGTAATATAAGTTCAACCACTATCAATGGTGGCATTTAGTCACCTTTACCGGATTTCATTGGATATGAAATTTATAAAAATAAATAAATAAGTTCAGTTAATAAAATTTAATGCAGTATGTTCATCCCATTAACAAACATTTATTAATGTTGGACTAACCATCATTGTTTTATTAATTATTTATAATGGAGCTTACTTACAGTAATTAGCAACATTTGAAAGTGTTCACTATGTGTCATTCTGAATTATTTGATCCTCATAGTTTACAGTTGATGAGAGTAGTCACTGATGAACATGATTATAACAAATGGACACATCTGAGACATCTTCTGCCAGTCGACTTTCGTGTTATGATGTACAGTACATATTGCAAAGCACTTTCTAAATAGCAATTGTATGTTCTGTTTTAGGTGACAAAAATTGATGGAAGTGTGGACAATCCGCCGTGTCTCAAAGTCACCCACAAGACGTTTGGAACGCAGAGCAGCAACACCGACATGGTGTTCTGCCGTTTGAGCATGCCTGTGGAGTTCCAACCGGCCCTCAACAGCACCAGTGGCGTCTTAGTGGATGGAGCCCATGATGACAAATCCCTTAGCCTCAAACAGGGGTCAGAGCACAATACTGCTGTTTCCAGTATAAACCGCACTACTCGGTCTATATCTTAACACTCTCAAACACCCCAGCCTCATCCCCATGCTTTTAGAAGCCATTTCAGCTCTCTGTATCTTAGAACACCCCCAAACACAGTCCTCACACTCCTGCATTGAGTATATTCTGCAACTCTCTGTCTGTATCTTAGAAAACTTTCTTGTATGCCAGTGTCAGTCTTCTGCTTTTTGACAAACCATACCTCTTACTCTGTCGCTAAAAATGTCCCATACTGTTTGTCTTCATTCTCTTTCATACAAGTTTGATTGGTTTGTGAAGTGACCTCATGTTTTTGCCTCACAGAGAGAAAAATCTTGATGATGGAGCAATAGAATATAACAACATCACAACAGTACGTCACAAACTTTGACTTTATGTTGGTCTTTACTGGACACGCAGTAGGTAGCTCAATTTAAGGGATTTGAGGGGTGGGTACTGGTTGTTAAAGATTGAGTTTTAGGGACTGAATTTGGGAGATTTTGGGGCGGTTTTTGGAGACTGGGTGTTAGATTGAGCTCAGGTTACTGACAGTAGGTTTTCTTGTTTTGCAGTACTACCATTCTGTGAGAGTGTTTGCTGGCCAAGACCCATCCTGTGTGTGGGTTGGCTGGGTCACCCCTGACTACCACTATCACACAAAACACTTCAACCTCAGCAAGATCCGAACTGTCACTGTTACTCTGGGAGATGAGCGTGGGCGTGTCCATGAGAGGTTTGCTTCTTGTCAATCAATCAGCTAATCAGTTAATTTTATTTAGTATTGAGCCTTCAACAACCACATTTCCAGGGAGCAGCACAGTGCAGCTCAATGAAAAGTGGCTGACTAGCATAATGCAATAATTGTTTGATGGCAAGTGAATTACATTTTCCCATTAAATGTAATTGCTAGATAGAACCAATTATAGGATAACAATTTAGAACATTAGCACACATTGAACTAAACTCTCTCATGATGATATTGCAATTGTAAATCAGGACATTTAACTAAGGGAGGCAATTATGTTGAAAGGATGATGGAAACAAGAGTATTTTCAGTGTGAGTATCACAGTCCTCTCTTTCTCTGCACCACTAATTATAATCCAAATTGATAGTTATGTCACTGCAGCATGCTCAGAATTATATTCTATTCCGCACTCTGATAGTGATGCCACACTCCTCTCTTCTCTTCCAAAGTGTGCAGAGGAGTAACTGCTATATGGTTTGTGTGGGAGACATCACCAACACCACCAACGCCTCCACCCACACGAACACGGATCTGGAAATCGGCTGCCTCATTGACCTGGCTACTGGCCTGGTGTCCTTCACTGCCAATGGCAAGGAGATGGAAACATTCCACCAGGTATGGTATGCCAAAAACAGAAAACAGAAGCCATGCTAAACCTGAAACTAGTGATGCTATTCATTAGCCTGTCACTAGTGATGGGAGAGCCAAGCTTTATGAAGCCAATTCAGCTGGAGCTCCTGTGAGATATCAGTCAATCTCACTCTGATCAAATCAAAACACTTGGCATTCCGTAGCTAATCATGTGATCAGTTTGAATTTGCGATTCACTGATAACTCAGGATTGTTTCAGTCACTGCCTTCAGTTTAGTTCAGAACACAGAGGATTCTCCAGATTCTCTCACATTTTTTGTGCAGGCTGTCTTCTGAAATGTATCGCTGTCCGATTCCAGTGGGGAACAACTGCATGATGCTATAAGACAAGGGATCCCAAACTTTTATCTGACGATATAAATATGTAGAAATGACAGTGATCTCAATCTTACCATAGATGTATAAAGAAAACATGGTTTATATTATCTTATTCTATAAACCTAAAAAAATAGACATGGAAAAATAAATGAAAAATCCTTTGTAAAGAGTTTTTCAATTTTGCTGAGGACTTCCTCGTTGGCTCTTGGAGGTCCCGGGCCCCTGTTGAAAGAGCTGTAATCAGCTGGATTGCTTGTCATCAGAAAGTGAAAACTACGGATTTCTCCTCCCACTGGCAAATGTCCCTGACTCAGAGCCAGCTTTGGGGACGGACATCAAAGCCCCTCTGGCTCATTTCCCTGTCATATCCTGTCAACAGTCACACTGGATTTAATACATAGCAGAATGTACGCTTTGCTGGAGGGCAACATTATCACTCTGAATCTTGGCAGTAGGGCTCTTAATTGGAATTCTGATGAAACAAAGTGACAGATGCAATTCATTAAGAATTTGAGATCAGGGCTGTGCACAGACTTTTTGGAGGCCTTAAGCTGAAACTTTTGGTGGGGAGATTGTGATTTCGGATCGGAGCGGGGGGGTGGGGGGTTGGGGGGGGAGACACTGTGATTATGGTCGCTGCTGGTGAAAGGGTACTTTTCTCAGGCCAGGAGGCATATGCTTCAGCATGTGTTGGTGTATATCTGTGCCTGTGTCTTGTTTTAAATGTAATCTCCTGCATTTGGTTTCATGAATACAAAGCACACAATGGTATCCTGCTATTCATATATATATGAATAATAAAATGGTATGTTTTGTTTGTCAGTGAATGTGGTGTCAAGGTACCACAGTTTGAATATTGTAGGACTGATTGCTAACTCTGAACACATAACACCCATTTTATAAATTCAAATAATCTCTTATTATAAATTTGGCAGGGAAAACAATTGTAGGATTTAACTTTAACTTTGGATCACAGATTACTAAACCCATAGCTCAATTGGTAAGTTTAAATATAATGCTACATGGAATAGCCCTGCGATGGATTGCCGACCTGTCCAGGGTGCATACTGGCCTCTTGCCCAATGCATGCTGGGACAGGCTCCAGGATGTGACCCTGAACAGGGTTAGATAATGGATGGATGGATGGAAAATGTATGCTTATCAGAAAAAGTGAATTTGTATGCAACCTGGGATGAAAGTCTGTTGCAGATGAATTGTGTTCAGACTGAACAACATCAATATTTGAGGCTGTGTAGCAGGGGATGTGGAGTGTATAGAATGATTTATTGGTGTTAACACCTCACTGATCATCTGACAGAAATGAGTCACATATTTTTGTTTCTGTTCTACATCATCAGTGTCTTTGTTTCAGTGTGAAAATAGAAAGGACAGCCAACTACTTTATGCTAAAATATGCCTTGTAAGGGTAAAAGCGTAGCATTGTGGTATTTGAATATTTGGCAAATACATAGATTTTTGTCACATTTTTGCACAATTAACATGCTAGCTAAACTATTAAGTGAAGGAACACTGTTCCTTTTGATTCCTACCTTATCACTGGTGTGTTGATCTTTTTGTAATTTTTGAAAAAAAAGTTTTCTTTCAGGTATACTAATTTTGAAAGAATGTCTAGACATTTTTTGAAGTGTCACATAGTGCTTATTTTGAAATGTTGGCACTGCTTTTCTGCCTAATTCAGGCATTTTTGTCATATTTCAAGGTTGAACCCAGCACAAAGCTCTTCCCTGCTGTGTTTGTACGGCCTACCAGTCCCAATTTGTTCCAGTTCGAGTTTTCAACGATAAAGGTTTGTAATTCCTCACACGGCTAAATTGTGTAACGTCTATAATTTGCCCTGCCCCTGTCCAAGTCCCAGATCATGTGACTTGTGTAAATACGTCGCCTCACAGGGTGCCATGCCCCTGTCGTCGGCCATCTTTAAGAGCGAGCACAGGAACCCAGTGCCCCAGTGCCCGCCGCGCCTGGACGTGCAGACTCTGGTGTCGGTGCTGTGGAGCCGCATGCCCAACACCTTCCTGTCGGTGGAGACGGCCCGGGTCAGCGAGCGGCACGGCTGGGTGGTGCAGTGCCTGGAGCCCCTGCAAATGATGGCTGTGCACATCCCCGAGGAGAGCAGGTCACTCGCCGCCATCTCTCTCTACCATGTCCCTTGCACAATCCTATCTCCTCTCACAATCTCCCAGTCTATCACTGTACTATCTCTTTCACACTGCCACTATCTTTCTGCATCTTACACTGTAACAAAGCTTCCCTCTGCCTCAGACACCTCTCTCTTATCCACTATCTCTTTATCTCTTCTGCTCTTTCCCCGTCTCTGTCTGTTCTTTCCTGGCTGTGTTAGTATTATCTCCCACTCTCTTATTTACTGGTTTTTCTCTCCCTGCTTCTCTCTGTCTTTTCTTTGTTCTATTAGTATCACTCTCCCTACCCCTGTCTGTTATTTTCTGGCTATGTTAGTATTTATCTCCGTCATTCTATGTTCTCACCTGGTTGTATTAGTCTCATGTCTGCCTGTACGTGGTTCCCCAGGTGTGTGGATGTTCTAGAGCTCTCCGAGCAGGAGGACCTGAGGAAGTTCCACTACCACACGCTGAAGCTGTACTGCGCGATCTGCGCCCTGGGAAACACCCGCGTGGCGCACGCCCTCTGCAGCCACCTGGACCAATCCCAGCTCCTCTACACCATCGACAACCAGTACCTGTCGGGCATGCTCCGCGAGGGCTTCTACGACGTCCTCATCAGCATCCACCTGGAGACGGCCAAGGACGCGCGCCTCATGATGAACGATGAGTTCATCATCCCGGTGACGGAGGAGACGCGCGGCGTGTGCCTCTTTTCTGACGAGTCCAAGACGCACTCGCTGCCGGGGGTGGGGCTCAGCACCTCGCTCAAGCCCCGCCTCAACTTCTCCCCGCCCTGCTTCGTCACGGCCAAGCGCCGGGCGCACCGCTACAGCCCGCAGATCCCGCTGGACGTGCTGAAGGAGAAGGCCATCAGCATGCTGACGGAGGCGGTGCAGGGCGGCGGCTACCACATCCGCGACCCCGTGGGCGGCAGCGCCGAGTTCCAGTTCGTGCCCATCCTCAAGCTGATCGCCACGCTGCTGATCATGGGCGTGCTCGGCGGCGAGGACGTGCGGCTGGTGCTGCTCCTCATCGAGCCGCACGTCTTCGGCGGCGAACGGGAGGGAGGCCCCGAGGAGCCCGCCCCGAAGGAGGAGGTGACCAGTAACGAGGAGAAGGCCGTGGAGGCCGGGGAGGAGGAGGCTAAGGAGCCCAAGGCTCCGGTGAAGGGCCTGCTGGAGAAGAGGCTGCCCGAGTCCGTCAAACGGCAGGTGGGTCATGTGACATGCACAGGTGCATGCAATCTGGCTCCTCATCCTCATGTGACAAAATAATATACTCAGCATGCAGGTTTTACAGGAGTTTCATATCAGAGACACCACATTGTTACTCACTCCCTGCCCCACACCCCCACATCAATGGTGCAGATATGTGAGCTGCTGCATTACTTCTGTGACTGCGAGCTGAGGCACCGCGTGGAGTCCATCGTGTCCTTCTCAGACCACTTCGTATCCAAGCTGCAGTTCAACCAGAAGTTCCGCTACAACGAGCTGATGCAGGCCTTCAACATGTCTGCCGCCGTCACTGCCAAAAAGACCAAAGAGTTCCGTTCCCCCCCTCAAGAGCAGGTAAAGCAACCTTAGACACACTGCACAATGGTACTCCCTTAGCTTAGCAACTGAGCCGGTAGTCCCCAATTTTCATGACTGACACGTACGGGTAGGGACTTAAGCTCCAAATATTGTAGAACAGAATTAATCTTTTTTTATTTGCATATTAACAGTGAGTACTGTCCAGTGGCATGGATCATTGCAACTGTGTGCCTTAAGCATGGTGTAGATATATTAGTTTTGTAACAGAAAATCCATTGGTTATGCTATTCCTCTTTCGGAAAATATGAGGCATTTTTGCATCAGCATATTTAATTTCCCCTGGCAGCACTTGCAGAAAATGGGAAAGGGCCAAAACTGAAGAGAGATGCTGGTTGTGAAACAGAAGCTGTGGTCCATTTATTAGCAGTGACTGTGTCTAAGACTGCTGTGGAATATAAATCAGACCTGCTGCACCAGCTGCAGTGTGTCCTTTTGGCTGGAGTTTTCTAGAAAGGGAGAGCTAGCAGTAGCCCATCCCCCACTAAAACATTGCTTCTCATTTACTTTTTACAACGTTAATGTTGCATGGAGGTGTAACTAACAAGAGATGAATATGGGTGGTTCTATCCAGTTAAGCTAATATTTTGTTAGCAAGCTGATAGCAAAGAGCTAATGGCGGGCAAGAAGCTAACAGAATTGAATTATTTATGTAGTAGTCACAAAGTAATTCCCATATATGCATATTTGTAGCCATTTTTTTTTAAATCTTGAATGACATAGGGCTCTTCCTCTATTGGATACAAATGGTGTAGCCTTAGGCTGTATAAGAGCGGGCTTGTATGGGCTAGCACAGCTCAGTGCCCAGGCTCACAAAGTGATGTTCCCCTGGTCTCCTGCAGATCAACATACTGCTGAACTTCAGTTTGGGGGAGGACTGCCCCTGCCCAGAGGACATAAGGGAGGACCTGTACGACTTTCATGATGAACTGCGTCTGCACTGTGGTATGACCCTCGCTATAGACTTAGCATTGCAGAACAGAACAAAACCACAGCACCTTGCAGGCCCCACTCCTGTCTTCTTACTTGCCTTATAATGACATCAATAAAGCTGTCATTTTAACCGCAATCCACGCTTGTTTACCAATTATTCAAGGCCATTGCATTTTTCATTGTTTCCCTGCTAATGCTGTTAAACAGCCAACATGCTCATATCATTGTTACCAGAAATGGCCCTGTCATGCTGTGAATTATGGGATCAATGCCTGGCTTCCTGAATTAGCCTGAGGGGTTGATATACCCGTAAAGCAAACTGAACATGTCGAAAGCTTTATTTACTCTGAGGGAACCTGTTCCGCGTTGTGTAGGGGATAGTCACACAGTCATAGTATGGTACAGACTGTGTGAACTAGTGCCTAGTTCTTACATTGACTGGCTTTTGAATGAGTTAATACTTTGATGGATGCACCACTGTGAACTGTTGCAAAAGCCTAGCTAGTATTAAAGAACCCTTATAACAGCAGGATAATGGCATTCGGTGTAATTTGTCCTTCCTAAACTATTTTCCTGACTGCACTGTCTGTCTGTCTGTCTGCCTAAACTGTCTGTCTGTACAGGAATCCCTGTGGAAGAGGATGAGGAAGAGCAGGACGCCTCTCTGAAGGACCGCCTGATGGCACTGATTTACAAGATCAAAGGTCGCCCACAGAAAACAGCAGAGCCAACAGAGGAAACGCAGGCAGCCCCCAGTACGTTACAGAGCTGCTTCACCCACAACCTTGGAGTGAACAGCACCCTCCTTCGTTTAGTCTAGCGAACCATAATAGTGAGACCATGCAAACTTCTGTCAGGAGCAATTCATCCAGTTCATTCAAACCGATTACATCTCTGTTCGGTTCCCGGACTGCAGGAATGTAAATATGAAATGGCTTGTCACTGTGTCAAATGCTACTTTGCATTATTGATGCCATTGACCCTTTTGGGCCTTGGCCTCCTGTTGTTGTGCAAACAAGTTTTATTCATATTAGTGTTACTGTTGGCTCTGGATTTAATGGGCCACCATAGAGACTGAACAAGCCAGGCCAGAGAGTGCTTGGGCTGTGATTGCGGAAAGATCATTAAGAGTGCACTGAAATTAATCTGAACCATAGAGTTCAGCTTCTTGGTGTATTAGCTTGTGAGAATATATAGGAAATGATATACTTTGATGTGTTTTCAGAACCTTTGTTTATCCCCTTAATAATTTTTTGTACATCTTTAGCTTCCCTTGGGCAGAGGTAATGAGAACATACAGTAAATAGATCTGATATTCCGATTGGCTGGGGTTGTACAGGGTACAGGGATAAAGATGCTTTACTAACAACAAGAGGCCTTCAAAAAGTTCTAAAAATACATAGTTCTATATTGCATTTTACAGCAGGTTTTCTAGCAGGGTAGGGGAACTTACCCACCCAATTGCAGAGGCCTTAATTAGGGGCAGCAGCCATAGAATCGTTGTTTACGACTATTGTGGTGGAATCCAGAGGGGATGATGAATGACTTCTCTGATCATAAATCCTGATTGGCTGGACATTCTCCCTCCTCAGAGTACCATACGGGCAGTTATTCACTGTGCCTGCCACTGTTAGGAGGCGAGAAGGAGAAAAAAGCACTCCTGCTTTCACACATGATAAATTACCTTCTTTTTGCGGAATATCTCAAAAAAATGAATGTGTGATATCTTAAGCAGCACATTGATCAGTGGCAGTTCAGACAGCCTGCAGCATCTGAAAAATAAATGAAAAGGTCATGTGTCAATATGTAGTGAAACGTAATGTTAGCTGAGTGCTTTTTTATGTAAACCATTTTAATGCATGTGTAATAAGTATTTTTTGTCAGTTGAAATGTGTACTCTGTGTGTGACAATAATTCACTGGCCTTTCAGAGAATTCAGTATGCAGTTTTATATTTTGAAATATATTCCCAAATCTGCATATCCTCATTGCGTATAAGTTCAGGACAGACCCCCTGTTGAAAACCCAGGATTTAGACATTATTAACAATTGCATATTATTCACACGTGCCTCACACATAAAAGTGTTTATATGATGCAGTAAAGTATTATCCCAGCATGTGTTCCTCCCTGACTGTCCCCAGCCAACCTGAAGGAGCTGATCTCCCAGACGATGGTGAGCTGGGCCCAGGAGAGCCACATCCAGGACCCGGAGCTGGTGCGCATGATGTTCAGCCTGCTGCGGCGGCAGTACGACTGCGTGGGCGAGCTGCTCCACGCCATCCGGCGCAGCTACACCATCAGCGCCGCCTCCGTGCAGGACACCATCAACCTGCTGGCCTCCCTGGGCCAGATCCGCTCCCTGCTCAGCGTGCGCATGGGCAAGGAGGAGGAGAAGCTGATGATTGACGGGCTGGGGTAAGCCCCGCCTCTGCTGTGACTCCTAACTCCCTCATTCTCCACACTCTAAAACTTTAAAGCCTCCAACTAATCCCTTTTTTTTTTGTTTTACTTTTTAAAAATTTCATTAGTATCATGTAACAAGTTAAAGATATACCTGAGTCTGTGGAGGGATTTGAACCCGGTCCTCTCACTCGTCGAAAGATTTCATGGGCAAATGTGTTACCAGTTAGCTAAAGGCAAAGTGCAATTTGCTACGAGGCCTTCACTTTACCGCACATCACTGTGCTTCACTAGTGAACTAGCCGAGCTACACCCGCTACAATTGCTGAGACTACAGGCCAAAACGATAATCTGGGCTAACTCTGGTGCAATATGCCTGATATACTAGCATCCATGCTGAAAAGTGTGCATTGTCCCTTTAATGCAAAAAAAAATAAACTGATGCGCAAGCTTTGCTCAGACTAAGTGCTAATGATAAATAAAGTGCACTGTACCATCTGCTGTTGGTGTATTTTTAACACTCCGCTCATTGTGAATGTAATTAATTGGATTTAATTTGAGGGTGTCTCTATGTTTACATACCCGTGAAGATTCAGCCGGGGGGTTGGGGACTATTTTCACTCTACTCTCCATAATGTGCAGGGACATTATGAACAATAAGGTGTTCTACCAGCACCCCAACCTGATGCGGGTCTTGGGAATGCATGAGACCGTCATGGAGGTTATGGTCAATGTGCTGGGAGGAGACAAGTCCCAGGTAAGAGCTTTAGCTGCAGAAGAGTTCAATAGGTTGACCGGCCCTGGGTTTACTGGGCATAGTTACATATCATAAAAACCGCCAGCACATTATCTAAAAATATGTGAAACTCTTGTAAATACACACATTCATATAATTCTTTCAAGGATCCCTAAAATGCAGTTTGCTTGAGGGTATGAAGAAAGAATTGGATGTGATTTGTGGTTATTACCTTTGTGAATACCAACCATGGAGGAATCCCAAAATGCCTCATTGATCTGTTCTTTTGGCTTGCATTTCTCATATGGTGTATAAAGAATAAAACACTACGCTTGTACAGATGAATGCTTACCACTGTATTATTTCTGTTCTTAATTTTGTTTTAATCGCTGTGTTTTGTTTTCAGCCAAAAGTTGTAATCTTATGTTGTATTTTGGACATATATTTATGGTCAGACAGTAATATGTTTTTTTTGATGTTACAGGTTGCTTTCCCTAAGATGGTAGCCAGCTGCTGCAGGTTCCTGTGCTACTTCTGTCGCATCAGTCGGCAGAACCAGAAGGCCATGTTCGACCACCTCAGCTACCTGCTGGAGAACAGCAGCGTGGGACTGGGTGAGTGTTCTGCCATCTTGCTCTCTGCTCTTAACCTTTTTGCGTACTGAATGGCTGTGTAAGACAGGCGTAAGTATGACAGTAGATGTCAAGCACAAGTGTAACAGTGGATTTCTGGTACAGTTGTGACAGTGCACCGTAAAAAGTGTGGGACCAAATGTTATCTGTTAGGAGTTAGAATTAACACTGGACATTTTACTGTTTATATGTCAGGTGAAGGTCAGTCACAGGTAGGACTAGTAATAATTAGTAATAATTAAGTAGTAATAATTCTGTCCTAATACACTGGACTGGCCTGTAGAGGATGGGCTCCCACTCTGTAGCCAGGTTCCTCCCAAGATTTTTTTCAGTTGGGGACTTTTTCTTGCCACCATTTGAGTGTTTTTTTTTTTTTTTTTGCTCGCATGCTTGCCTTTTGGGGCTTCAGGCCTAGTTTTTGCCAAATTGTCTTTTCTATTTCCACTGGAAAATGTCCTTGTGACAGTGTGTCTGTAAATACCAGTCAAATTGAATTGAACTCAATTGAATTGAATTGAACTGAGGTCAGTCCTCTTCTGGTTGGTAAAACGCGGTGTGGCACGGTGATTTCAACCATTTTCGTGCAAATTACAGGAGAGTAGGATGGGATTGTGTGTTCAGGATGAAATGCATTGTGTTGTGCTTCCACCTTGAGCACTACCGCTCTATATTTTGTAAAAAAAATAAATAAATAAAAATAAAAAAACTTTGAAAAAATATTCTCCCGTTTGATAGGCCTACCATATTTAAGCAACAGTCTCACGTAATGAGCAATTAGTTATCTCGGCCACAGTTGCAGCAACAGCACTTTCAAAACGGTGAATCATTTCTGTTTATAAAAAGTTTGCTAATCCTGAATGCAGCACTGGAGAAAAATTTAGAATTTAAAGTGAAAAAGATGGATGAAAAGAGTATGTGCTGTTTTGTACTCAATTTGTTTGGCCAAATATATATATATATATATTTATATATATATGTATACTATAAAGGAATGCTATATGCATATAAATGCTGTGAATGTGGGCACACAGAGACATATGCTGATGGTGTTGCCTACACATATTAGCTGAGTAAAAGTTTTGTTGCAGAAGTGGAACTGGACACAGGCTGGTGCTGGTGATGGAAGGATGCCCCCTGCTGTTAGCTGTGGAGCACAGCACAGTGCTGGTTTCATTCAAATGAGTGTGCAGTAGATGAGCATTTATGAGGATGATTGTGTGTTTGTTCCTGCAGCTTCTCCTGCTATGAGGGGCTCCACTCCCCTGGATGTGGCTGCATCCTCTGTGATGGACAACAATGGGCTGGCCTTGGCTCTGGAGGAACCTGACCTGGAAAAGGTGTGTGTGTGTGTGTGTGTGTTTATGTGTTTGCGTGTGTGTGCATGTGTGTGTGTGTGTGTATATGTGTGTGAGAGTATCTCTGACTGTGTACCTTTTTCTGTGTGTCAATAAATGTGTGAGAGTGTGTCTCTGTGTGTGAATCTTAGTGTCTGCGACAGTCCAAATTTGTGACACACTGTAACAAGAATAGTTGTGTGTTTATATCTCCTTCTGAAAGTATCCTTGTATTGTGGTCTTTGCTCGTACCTTTGTGTGAGAGTGTGCTGGTCTGAGTCGGTTTGTGATCAGTGCTGGTGGGAATGTCCTGTCTGTATGTCCTCTGCGTGCGAGTATGTGTCTAAGCCTGTGTATCATGTGTGCAGGTAGTGACATACTTGGCTGGCTGTGGGCTCCAAGGCTGCCCCATGCTCCTGGCTAAAGGTTACCCCGACATCGGCTGGAACCCCATCGAGGGGGAGCGTTACCTGTCCTTCCTCCGATTCGCCGTCTTCGCCAACGGTATGCCTCAAGGTCACCTGCTCACAGGGCCTGCTCCTACTGGCTCCTTCTGAGCATGTGCAGTCGACTACTGTTTCAGGGCTGAGCTCACAGGGGAGAGGTCTAGTTCTGCTGTTCTCAGTGAGGACCTCAGCCATTGTCCCCAGCCACGTGACTCAGTGCTAGTCTCAAGCTAGCAAACGGAAATATATTGTGCTTTGAGTGTGGCTGCATGAATTCTTTCCCTGTTTTTATTTGGCCTGTCTATGCTAGTCAGCTATAAGGAAGTTCAGAGGAGGGATTTTTCATTCTAAGCTGATCTTGCGTGTGTTTGTGTGTGGGTAGTATCTATGTCTGTATAAACATTCATGCATGTGAATGTGCATGCACGTGTGTGTATTCGGGTGCGTGTGTACATGCGCGTTTGTGTGTGTCATCAGGGGAGAGCGTGGAGGAGAACTCCAGCGTGATGGTGAAGCTGCTGATTCGCCGCCCTGAGTGTTTCGGCCCGGCGCTTCGAGGGGAGGGCGGGAACGGCCTGCTGGCCGCCATGAAGGAGGCCATCGCCATCTCCCAGGACCCCGCCCGTGACCTGCCCAGCCCCGCCTCGCTCACCTCCACCAAGTAGGCTTGTCCAGCAGCCCCAAAACGGCACTACACTCTCCCTACCCAGTGCTGTGGCTCTGTCCCTCTCTAACTGTGTCATTACTCTCTACTAGCTCACTGTCCTTCTCTAGTAGTGTTGTGAGTGTCGCTCACTGTCCCTCTCTAGCAAAGCTGTTACTGTGTAAGTCAGTGTCCCTCTTTGGTAGTGTTACTACTCTGTCCCCCACTGTACTTCTCTATCAGTGCAGTTACTCTGTAACTCACTGTCTGTCTTTGGCAGGGTTACTACTCTGTTGCTCACTGTTCCTCTTATCTAGTTTTGTGACTCTATCCCTTGCCGTCCTTCTCTAGCAGTGCAGTTACTCTGTAACTCACTGTCCCTCTTTGGTAGCGTTATGACACTGTAAATCACAGTCCCTCTCTTCCAGTGCTGTGGCTCTGTCCCTCACTGTCCCCGTGTCTCTGCCCAGATCCAGTGGGGCGGAGGAGGATGAAGAGGAAGAAGTGGTACACACAGGAAACGCCATCATGTCCTTCTACTCCGCCCTCATCGACCTGCTGGGCCGCTGTGCCCCTGAGATGCACGTGAGTCACGTGGTCTATGAAGTCGCCACAGCGTCACACACACAGTCACCTTTATGCCACACACAGTGACACTGCCCTGGTTTCTGATCAGCTAGAAAACACCTTTTTTTTTCATCACCTTTTCTGTTTTAGCTTAATTTTTTCCCAACATGCACCTGGTGTTTGTCTCTCAGCTCATCAACACAGGCAAGGGAGAGGCCCTGAGAATCCGTGCCATCCTGCGCTCTCTGGTGCCCACCGAGGACCTGGTGGGCATTATCAGCATACCCCTCGAAATGCCCGTCGTGAATAAAGGTGAGTCCAGCATTAGAACAGACCAGAGATGGCAGTGATAAAGCCAAAAAGGATTGCTCACCTCCTGCTCAGTGCCAGAAAAAGCTCACTTTGGTCCCTCTTCTGTCTCCACCGGCCCCAGCTTACTGCCCCCTTTCTCCCCACATCCAAATCAGAAACTCTGCTGTCGTCAACGATGTGTTGCGGGGTGACTGTGTTGCTTGTGTGAATGAACACCTGGACTAAGAAAATATCTTCCCTTTAGTCTTCTGTGGTTTTTCTGAAATTTGCAGAAGAAAAACAGGTTTTCTTCTTATGATCACTGAAACTAGCCTTCCCCCTCCCCCTGCCATTCTCTCTCAGACGGCACTGTGACGGAGCCCGATATGTCGGCCAGCTTCTGTCCGGACCACAAGGCCCCCATGGTGCTGTTCCTGGACCGTGTGTACGGTGTGGAGGATCAGAGCTTCCTGCTGCACCTGCTGGAGGTGGGCTTCCTGCCAGACCTGCAGGCCTCCGCCTCCCTGGACACGGTGAGTCCTCCGCCCGTCTGAAGCTCTGTGGGTCCCTTAAGTGGACGATGGGTCTGGGGTATTTGAGTTCATTTTGCTTGTTTAGAGATCTTGGCAAACATCTTGAAAATTTTCATGTCCTTTTTTCACATTAATTTTGCCCCAAGAAAGTCTTTCTAATATCGTTTAGGTTAAGAGTCAAAAGAGCTGACCCTGGAAGATACTTTATTTTAATGGATATTAAGGTCATTTATATGTTTTTTTTTCATTTAATGAATCTGCATCACTCATTTTATTGCCTACTGTGCGGTTTTGCAGAGTCTTTACATTTGGTTTGAATGGCTCCTGGACTACAAAGGAAATTTAATTGGTTTCGCAGGATCCCTAATAAATATCTAAGGCTCAGAACAATAGTAACTGCGTTATGTTGATAGTAAAACAAATTCAGATTGTTATGCTTGTTACAATATAGATTTCTTACAAAAACAATTTAACCAGTAATACAGGTAGTATTGCTGTGTGGTGAGGAATGACTGCCTTGGTGTGACCGGAGGCTGTTCTGGCTCCCCCCTGTAGGAGGTGCTCAGTACCACAGAGACGGCTTTGGCCCTGAACAGGTACATTGGTTCGGCGGTGCTGCCACTGTTGACCCGGTGTGCTGCTCAGTTTGCCGGCACAGAGCACTACGCTGCTCTCATCGACTCCACGCTGCACACCATCTACCGCTTGTCCAAGGGCCGCTCGCTCACCAAAGCCCAGCGCGATGCCATTGAAGAGTGTATACTCGCCATCTGCCAGTAAGAGCCATCTGCCACTGTGGTGCTGTCCTTAGTCATGTGACTGGTGTTGTGTGGGTGCAATGGCCATCTAACTGTAGTGCTGTATGGATGCTCCTGGTCATGTGACTGTGGTGCTGTATGAATGTCCTTGATGATTTGACTCGGGGGTTGTATGAGTGCCCCTGCCATGTGATTGTGGTGCTGTGTGTGTCCCTGGTCATGTGACACGTGCTATGTAAGTGCCCCTGATCATGTGACTGGTGATGTTCTTCAGGCACCTGAGGCCCTCCATGCTACAGCAGCTTCTGCGCCGCCTTGTCTTTGATGTGCCACTGTTGACAGAGTACTGCAAGATGCCTCTGAGGGTGAGTACTGTCCTGCCTTTTTCCTGCTAGTTTCCTGTTTCCGGTGCCCTCTCCTACCCTGCCCCACCCTGCCTCTGCCATGCCCCTGCTGTTCCCATCTTACCCTTGTTGCTCCTGTTCTACTATCCTGTCCCTTGAGCTCATCCAGCCCCATGAAATACACATTTGATATGGTGTTGTAAGACAGCAGTTCAGAGGCTGGGGCACTCTCCCAGAATAACTAGATTAGATTTCAATGTGAAATGCAGCTTTGTGTTCCTAGCTGTCTGTGGAGGCCAAGTTCACTCAGCACACAGTTAATTGCCAGGCCTTGGGGATGGTTTGAAAGAAAGCTTTATTGAGAAAACCACAAATGGCTGTGCAGCATAAAAACAGGACATAAAAGACACTTTTAAAATACTCAGAGAAAAGTTTCTCCACAGAAAAAAGCTGGAGGCAGTCACACACTCTTTTATGTATACTGTCTCTGAGTCAGCACTGTAGGGTCTGCCATCACCTCAGAACTCACCAGATGAACAGTGTGTATGGCAGAGGTCCAAACATTTGATAGCTCTAGAGCTATAGCAGAGCTAACAGAGGTGACAGAGAGGATTGTGGGTTTTGGAGTAGCAGAGAGCCAAGTGTGTTCCAGAGCTCTTCCATTGAACATCAAATAAGCAGAGTGTAACATTCCTTTTTTATGTTGTAGCTTTTGACCAGTCACTATGAGCAGAACTGGAAGTACTACTGCCTGCCCTCGGGCCTGGGAGGCTATGGCATGCCGTCTGAGGAGGAGCTGCTCCTCACCAAGAAACTGTTCTGGGGCATCTTGGACTCACTCTCTCAGAAGGTACCCTCACCACACAGGACCCCCATCACCTCACTGAGTGCTAGGACTGCCTTACAGCAGGGCTCCCCCCCACCTATGAGGACACTCCCCATCTTCATAAGATAATGTTTGATGCCTTAATATTTCCATCCACTGTAGGCTACAGTACATTGGCTATTTAGCACAGTTGTACACGATAGCATGTGTAAATCATGATGATTATATATTGATTGTGTTATTTATAAATTGAACCAGGTAACCCATCATCTGAGCCACATCATAAACGCTATAAAACTGACTGACATGTTGGTCAGAAATAGCTGTACAAAATAAGTATTGTACCTTACTGAACCTGTGTTTAGCAGTTGTCTATGACCATGAAATGCACTTTTGTACATCGCTTTGGATAAAAGCATCTGCCAAATAAATGTAATGTAATGTAATGTCACCAGTCGGCACCCTGAGCGGACCAGAGGAGGATGGGTTTCCCCTTTGAGCCTGGTTCCTTCCAAGATTTCTTCCCATCTGCCACAGGGAGTTTTTCCTTGCCACTGTTGCCTTAGGCTTGCCCCTGTGGGGGTTTAGGCCAGGGTTGTCCGTAAAGCCTATTGTGATAACTGTTGTAAAATACGCTATACAAATAAAATTTGAGTTGATGATTTTTTGATATTGATTAATTACTCAGTAAAATATATTAGTCTATTTGAGACATAGCTATTTAGAATAATATAAATTTATAATAAATATAATGAATAACGGACTCCATATAATTAATAAATAGTCACAATATTACCAAACATGACCTAAAGATCTAAACCAGATGTCTAAAACATTATTTCTGAAATAATGGCATGCAAATGTGCAAGTTTAAAACAGATATTCTTAAATGATTAAGTATTTTCCTGAGGACTTCCCAGGGCCAATCCTCCCTGTGGTTCTCTCAAATTTCCTTGATTGGTTTCTCTGTCTTGTGATGAAGCCCTGATTGGCTACTGTGTCTCCAGATGAGGCCCAGTATTAGACCACTCTGTGGTTCTCTGTAATTTCCCTGATTGGTTTCCCTAGTTGCTGATGGGGCCCCGATTGGCTACCATGTCTCCGGACCAAGTCCAGTGCTCTATGTGGTTCTCTCTTTTTCCTCCCTGAGTGCTTCCCTGTCTCCTGCAGAAGTACGATCCTGACCTTTTCAAAATGGCCATGGCCTGCCTCAGCGCCATCGGAGGGGCTCTGCCACCTGACTATGTTGACGCCTCCATCAGCACCACCCAGGAGAACCTGGACTCCCTGGATGCTGAGGGCAACTTTGACCCCAGGCCCATCAACACGGCCAAGTGAGCATGCTGGCCTCACATTGCCCCACCCCTTCCTGGTTCACCTGCTCACCTAAGTTCTTCTTATGATATCTGTTTGAGAATGGAATTCAACAGTGAACATATTTGATATATTTGATTAAAGTAAGTTGCTGCTGATGCAGGATTGCTTCTGATGCAGGAGTGGGCGGCAGTGTAGTACAGTATAATGGCTAAAGAGTTGGTCTTGTAACCTAGGTTGCAGGTTAGATTCCTCGGTAGGACACTGCCATTATACCCTTGAGCAAGGTACTTAACCTGCATTGCTCAAGTATATGTCCAACTGTTTAATTGGACACAATGTAAGTCGCTCTGGATAAGAGGGTCTGCTAAATGCCTGTAATAATAATGTAATAATGAAGAAAATAACTGTTCAACCTCTTTTTCAGTATTTCCCTTCCAGAGAAACTGGAGAGCATTGCCATAAAATACGCTGAGCATTCCCACAACAAATGGTGTTTAGAGAAGGTAGGAGGCTGAACTGTACTGAACCATAATGTTTATTACATCTGAACTGCTGCAGTAAGAGCTGGTTATTTTACCATATGCAGTAACAGGAAGCTTGGGGCATTCCTGGAGGAAATATCTAAGTATCAGTCGCTGATATTATAATAACAGGCTGAGGAAAAAAACTGAAAGGTGCTCAAAAGTATGAATTTATGGAACATGATGCAGTAATGATAAAAACTGCAACCTGGTTAAAAGTACAAGTCTTGCCTGTTTTCTCTGTCCTGTGGCAGATCACCCTGGGCTGGAAATTTGGGGAAAGTTTGGATGACAAGGACAGAACCCACCCATTACTGAAGCCTTACAGCTCACTGTCAGAAAAGGTGCATTGCAGTCACTAGTTCAAAATGCAGCCTTTAATCACACAATACTCATGTGGTCAGCTTCAATAAGTTTTCACAGCTTGGCTAAAATTATGGTTAATGCTTGTGTGTGTGTGTGTGTGTGTGTGTGTGTGTGTGTGTGTGTGTGTGTGCCTGTGTGTGTGTGTGTGTGTGTGTGTGTGTGCTTGTGTGTGTGTGTCCTTACAGGAGCGTGAGACTTACCGCTGGCCAGTCAAAGAGTCTCTGAAGAGCATGCTGGCCATGGGCTGGAATATTGAGAGGACCAAAGAGGGCGAGGCCGTGCAACGGGAGAGTGAGAAACAGAGCAAAATATCCCTGTCCCCTCAGGTGCGTCTGTGTGTGTGTGTGTGTGTGTGTGTGTTTGTGTTAGAGAAATCTTTGGTTTCAGTCAATATGAATTCACTGAACCCTTGTCTGGTTGTGTATAACAGGACTAAATATTGTATACAATAGGATGTGAATGGGTGCCACAGCATCTATCTTCTCCTTCATTTTACTCCAATATGACCCCTACACTGTAGCCCAAAAACATTCTCCATCATGTGCAGAAGAGTTTATCTCTGTTCACGTTTTTTTGTGGGATTTTGACAGGGAAATGGATTCATCCCAGACCCTCTGGACATGAGCAATGTGGTGCTGTCCAAAGAGCTACAGGTGCGTGATCAGACTTCCATTTTTATGAAGACACAGTTAGGAAGATTTATTTTCATTATTGTTGTAATTATTTAATACAGAAACGATTGTCTGTCTGAAATATATCAAGATAGATTTAGTTTAACCAGCATACATATTAAACAATACATTTTCATTTTCTGCACACCAGACAACCATAGGTTGAAAGTAGCAGACAACAGGGTGCAGTTACAATTAATGTCATGGAATTAATCTTGACTTTTGTTTGCTTAACATCCCATACAGGGGATGGTTGAAGTTGTGGCTGAAAACTACCACAACATTTGGGCAAAGAAGAAGAAAATGGAATTGAGTAGCAAAGGTGTTTTTTCTGGATTATCAAGTGTCAATCATAGAATTTGAGATGCAATTTTCCTACAGCCAAAGACCTTGCTGTCTGAGTGAAGGCTGAGTAATATTTCTATGTGTTACTTGTATGCTGTTCTGTGGGAGGTTATGGAGGGTAGGTGGGCGAAGATGATAAAGGCCACAGATGAATAGGTCTGCTTTCTGATTCACTTGACCCCACACAAAACCTTTTGACATAAATCACAACAAACAGAACATTGTCATTCTCAAAGAGAGAACACAACATGCACTGAACCCCTTATTACCGTCAAACATTGTTTTTGTAATTATTCACCAGAAGATGAAAGGAACCTTGTTAAATAATTTTCTTTATTAGTCATCCCTCTGAAGGCCATCCCTGAAGCAGTTCCTTTGTACTGTGTGTACTGTAGCTTGTATTAAACAGGTCTGTGCAGTGCTGTGCACTGAGGTAGGGTTGAGTTTGCTTTTGTCATCCTCAGGAGGTGGGACTCACCCTCTGCTGGTGCCTTACGACACCCTGACTGCCAAAGAGAAGTCCCGCGATCGGGAGAAGGCCCAGGATGTCTTCCGTTTCCTGCAGGTCAACGGCTACGCTGTCACCAGGTCAGTCTGCCCCACTCACTACATTTCCCACAATGCTGTGCCTTACACCATCACTAGGTCAGCCAGCCTGGCTAGATTGTTTCAACTTCAACACAGCAATGGCCACAGTAGAGCACTACGTCATCACTGGCTGCATTAAAGATGAAAACTCTGCTGTTTTTAAATGGGTACTGTACTGTTTTAAATATCCAATTTCAGAGCACTGATACTCTGCTGATACAAAGATTGAATATGGAGTGACACCATTTCTGGGTGAATTTAGGGCAATAGTACCACATTTAAGTTCATACATATGTATCGAAGTCTAACACAGCTCAAGTAAAACTTGATCATATTGCACACTGACACACACTCTCTCTCTGTTCTCTGAGCTGCAGAGGTCTGAAGGACATTGAGCAGGAGGCGTCCTCCATGGAAAAGCGGTTTGCCTACAAATTCCTGAAGAAGCTGCTGAAATATGTGGACTCTGCACAGGAGTTTATTGCCCACCTGGGTGAGTGTGAGTGTTAGTGTGGCCGCATGTCTGCATGCGCACTGTGAGAGTGGGGAGGGCTTTCAGGTGAACACATTCCAGAGACTGGCTAGATATTTGGGTCCTGCATTCTTCCCCTCCTCTTTTCATACAAACTAAAGGAGATTCCTATTGTTACTGGGGTTTCCAGACCTATATTGAGGTATTGAATGTTCATTGCTAAATATGCATAAAAATGAAACAAATTGGGATGGTTCAATTTCAGTGGCAGGGACACTGAACTTTATGGAATGTAGAGCTGAGTATCATGGAGGTTGGTCTGCAGAATCTGCAGAGAAGGGAGAGGCTTATAACTCTACTCACCTGAATTTAGCCAGTGACGCTTTCTATCTCCTGCATCTTTCAGACTGTCACTTTCTCGAAAATGTTTCAAATGTTGAGCAGCTTTCATCAGAGTGTGTGCATCTACATGAAAACTCCATCAAAAAGAGTGGAGACACTCACCTATCAATTATCAGTTATTCAAATATTGATCATTCCATTATTGATAGAATGCATTTCTTTACAATAATGTGTTCCTTGTCTTTACCCATTGGTGAATAACTTCATTGGTTACCTTCTTCATCTTTTTGGAGAGTTGACCTATGACCCCTGTGATTCTTCTAGAGGCCGTGGCCACCAGCGGGAAGACCGACAAGTCTCCTCACGATCAGGAGATCAAGTTATTCGCCAAGGTAGGCACGCCCTCACGCAGCTGCAGAAGCAAAGGGAAGAACAGCACCCCTGCTGTGCTGGGGAAGGAATTAAAATGAGAGGCGAGCTAATTGCCAAGCATGCTCTCCTGTGGGTCTCAGTGCGGCTCTTTATTTTTCACCTGCCTGCAGGTACTCCTGCCTCTCATAGACCAGTACTTCAAGAACCACAGCCTGTACTTCCTGTCTTCTCCCAGCAACAACTTGAGCAGCAGCGGCTATGCCTCCAACAAGGAGAAGGAGATGGTCACCAGGTACCGCCGCACAGCAAATGCCACACACGTGCCGTTACGATGTTCAGGTCCAGCTGAACACTGCACACTGTTCCCATGGAGCCCTCTCCCTGTCTCTCATCTTTTCTTCCTTGTAGCGGTGTTGTTTTCACTGTGGCTTCCCTGCTCTGCTCTCTCCTCTATCTTCCAGCCTGTTCTGTAAACTGGCAGCCCTTGTCAGACACAGGATTTCCCTCTTTGGTAAGGAGATTACCAGCGATGCCTGATGCTCATCTCTTACCTGCTGTTGTATTTAACCACAGAAGGCTGTGGATTTGTGCTCAGTGTGTCTGTCCTCTCTTAGGGAGTGACTCTGCCACCATGGTGAGCTGTCTCCATATTCTGGCACACACGCTGGACACCAGGTATGGCCCCACCCCTTCTGTATATCCTTCACATTTCACTGCAGGTACAGCCCCACCCCCTCACTATAGCCCTCACATTCCACACCAGGTACAGCCCCGCCCCCTCACTATATCCCTTATATTGTACATCAGGTAAAGTCCCACCCCCTCACCTGGTATTCCATGCCTGGTACAGCCCTGTCCCCTCACTATACTAAATGATTTTATATAAACGGACTAAGGTAACCCCAATACTGACCTGTCATCTGTGCCGTGCGTGGTGTCTGCTGGATCTCCTGTGGCCCACAGGACAGTGATGAAGTCGGGGTCAGAGCTGGTGAAGGCAGGCGTGCGCACGTTCTTCGAGAACGCAGCAGAGGACTTGCAGAAGACCCTGGAGAACCTGAAGCTGGGGAAGATCTCGCACTCGCGGAGCCAGATGAAGTGTGCCTCCCAGAACATCAACTACACCACTATGGCCCTGCTGCCCATCCTCACCGCCCTCTTCCAACACATCACCCAGAATAATTTTGGAGTGGATCTGCTGTGTGAGTTCTCCCAGCCAGACCCCGCCCCCTCCATAAAAAACCCTGCCCACCTCGGAAAACCCCTCCCCTTCACACCAAACCGCACCCCCACCCTACCAAACCACATCTCTTCATCACCAAGCACCACCCCAATGTGTAATTTCTGAAGGTTTAATTGGACAGTGCTGTGTGTGTTTCAGTGGATGATGTCCAGCTGTCCTGTTACCGCATCCTCACTAGTCTGTACTCTCTGGGAACGGGAAAAAACATCTATGTTGAAAGGTATTTGCATTTTACATTTTTGATGTGATTAAGTTACGAAGTCTGTATGAGGTCACTTTATGTGTGTGTGTGTGTATGTATGTGTGTCTTTTTACAGGCAGCTCCCAGCTCTGGGTGAGTGTTTGGCGACGCTGGTGGGTGCCATGCCCGTGGCGTTCCTGGAACCCCAGCTGAACATGCACAACCCCCAGTCTCTGTTCAACACCAAGAGCCCCCGCGAGAGAGCTAGTGAGTGGCTAACACAGTGCGCACATCTTTGGCCTGCATTTCATCATTGATTGCAGCACCTACTACTGCATGATATATTGCTGCACTTCCTCACGCGTGTGCGCTTGGCGTGTCCTGCTTTCCCCCTGCAGTCCTCAGCATGCCGGACACGGTGGAGGAGATGTGCCCGGAGATGCCGCGGCTGGACGCCCTGATGAGGGACATCGGCGACGTGACGGAGTCGGGCGCGCGGTACAGCGAGATGCCGCACGTCATCGAGGTGGTGCTGCCCATGCTCTGCAACTACCTGTCCTACTGGTGGGCCAAGGGGCCCGAGAGCGCCGGCTGCGACTCCTCCCACTGCTGCACCACCGTCACCTCCGAGCACCTGAGCCTTATCCTGGGGAACATCCTCAAGATCCTCAACAGCAACCTGGGCATCGACTCCGCCCCCTGGATGAAGAGGATCGCCGGTGCGTGGGCCCCCGACGCACTAAACCCGTGTCTCTGATATGCCGACACACATCTATGTATTAAATACTAAAGCCAAGCATTGTGAATAAGCCCAGAAATAGGTAGTCTGTCCATATATGAAGTACAAATGCATACTATATAACATTACATTACATTACATTACATTACAGGCATTTGGCAGACGCTCTTATCCAGAGCGACGTACAACAAAGTGTATAACCATAACCAGGAACAAGTATGACAAAACCCCTAGAGAGAAGTACCGGTCCAAGTACAGGGAACAACCGCATAGTTCAACTTGGACCCTGATGGTTAAACTGATTAACACTAACAACGAGAACGTCAACAACGCAATGTTATAGGGGTGTCATACTGAATCCCAAGGGGGCGCACTGTGTCTGTGGATTTTTGTGGTTTCCTTTCAGTCAGCTGCCAATTAAGGCCTTGACAACAAAGTGTGTGGATTCCTTGACCAATCAATGACTTAAATGAACCACTGCTGCCAGAAAAAACACCTGACACTGTGCAGCAGACACTGTGGCTCTCCAGGACTGGAGTCTGACAGCTGTGCGCTATAGGGATTTGGTGCCCTTCAGCAGGGGATTTCAGGCTTTTCTGATCCAGGGACCCCCATCCAGACTCAAAGGCATCCAGCTGATAAGTTAAAAATGGTTATGTTTTAAACATAAAGGTTTTATATTTTGAAAACTGGGACACCCTACAGTATCTTCAAGGACTCCCAGGGGTCTGCAGACCCGCTGTTGAAAACACAGACCCTATAGCAGGTATTCGCAAACCTTCGGAAGAGTTATGCAAGGACACTTCAAAAATAGTCAAAAATGAAAGCTCAAAATCCGACAAGAGCGAGGGGTGGTTGGTGTTCGGTGTGGGCTGGTGGCCCCTGTGTGAATATCTTTCTGTGTCGCTGCAGTGTACGCTCAGCCCATTATCAGCAAGGCTCGGGCGGATCTGCTGAAGACCCACTTCCTGCCCACTCTGGAGAAGCTGAAGAAGAAGACGGTTAAGGTGGTGGCGGAGGAGGAGCTGCTGAAGGCCGACAGCAAAGCCGACACCCAGGAGGCGGAGCTCCTGATCCTGGACGAGTTCGCCGTGCTCTGCCGCGACCTCTACGCCTTCTACCCCATGCTCATCCGCTACGTGGACAACAACAGGTAACGCAGGTCACTCGATGGCTGGCTGCTGCTTTCTGCTACTCGAAGACCACAGGAATGTAAATATTGCTGCCATGGCCAGCGGTTTGAGCCACTCCAAATCTTACTCAAACAAAAAATCTCTCACTCTTCAGGGCCATTTCCTGCTATCTAGAACAATTAATTGTACAAAATTGATTTTGGATTTCCCTTGACACATAGTTCAGTGGATACCATTAGTACCATTAGTAATAATGTTACAGAAGGATCTGTAAAGCAATATAACTGCTAATGTGAAAAAATATCGACACTATGGACAGACTGGTCAATTTTATGGAGGGACTGATCTCTCATGGTTTGTTTTTCTCTCTCTTCTCTTCTCCAGGTCCCGGTGGTTAAAGGAACCAGACGCTGATTCCAATGCGCTCTTCAGGATGGTGGCAGACATCTTCATCCTGTGGTGTAAATCACATGTGAGGCCTCTGCTTTGCATACATTTTGAGAGCAGCTATCACAGGAGACCTTGTTTCAGTTTGTATTTTCTTATGCGTACCATCCATCCATCTTTTCCCCCCTGTAGAACTTTAAAAGGGAAGAGCAAAACTTTGTGGTTCAAAATGAAATCAACAACCTGGCGTTCCTCACCAGCGACAGCAAGACCAAGATGTCGAAGGTGAGGTTGTGGTTTTTCGACCTTTGTTAAACTGGGCTTGTAACAAAATGTTTGTTCTTGAACTAGGAGGCTATTGAATTCTAACTGGTTAACCCTGTTCAGCATATTCCTGCTGCTCATTCTCTTCTATTTCAGTACCTGTTCCTTCTCCTCTTTGTTGTTCGGTGTATTAGATGTGCCTTTTCAGCTTGCAGCATTAAATATAAAAAATGTAATTTAATGTGGTTGGGCGGCCAAGCATTGGGAATCAACCCAGAAATAGGAAGGCTGGCCAAAAATCAATAAATGGGTTTTATGGCACAAAATTATTATGTTGTTTAACTTCATTTAAACTTAATTGCCATTTTTTGGGTTACAGGCAGCTTCAGAAATATAAAACCTACTAGTATTGCAAACATTTTTGAATGACCCAAG
Source organism: Anguilla anguilla (assembly GCF_013347855.1). NCBI lineage: Eukaryota > Metazoa > Chordata > Actinopteri > Anguilliformes > Anguillidae > Anguilla > Anguilla anguilla. Next base: position 44,889,501 of record NC_049206.1, on the reverse strand, counting down.
TATTGTCACATCAGAATTTGCTACAAAAAAAGACATTTTAATTTTAATATGTAATTCATGAAATTAATCAGAACTGCTATTTTTACCTTAACAATATGCTCTTTTCGTCTGTATATGCATGACATTACACGGCTTTTGAATCTATGTGATATTACATTGAGCATGAACACAGACTTCTAATACAAGGTGGTGATTTTGCTCTTGGGCGGCAGTGTAGTATAATGGTAACCAAAAAGTCACAGGTTCAATTTCCAGGTAGGACACTGCCGTTGTACCCTTAAGGAAGGTATTTAACCTGCATTACTTTGGTATATATATCAAGCCATATAAAGGGATGCAATGTAAATGTTCTGTAAAACATTGTGTAAGTTGCTCTGGAAAGAGCGTCTGCTAAATGCCTGTAAAGTAAGTACATTTTGTTTTCTTTCCCTCACACAGTCTTTTCTGACAAAGGTACAGTCAGAGTGCATGGGCTGGTTTGTATGAGGGTCTCTGTCAACATCAGCACTGTGCTGTACTTTCTCGGTTTCCAGAGGATTGTGGTCTTTCCTCTGCCCACCGTTGCTTGTGTTTTGCTTCAGTGTTACGTCTGTAAAATTAGTCGGACGTATGTCAGTAGCTACCTGGTTGTGCCTTTTTACAGTATATGGCACTAGTAATAGGGGGCTTTCACAAATCTTTACACCCTTGGAGCAATCAGCTTCATTCAACCCTGGATCAAAACCAATAAAAGGGCTTCCAATACCAAAACATAATCAGTGATTGGTCGATTCAGTTTGCTCAAATGGTGTAATGCTGTATGCGGCCCTGCATTGCCTACAGCCCTTAATGAAGGCTGCGCTTCTATACATAGTCCTGGCTTTATTTAGCAGTGAACTGCATCACTGGTAGTGATATTTAGCTCTGTTTGCAGATACCGCTGAAAGCTCAAGTTCTGTTGATTGATAACTATGTGGTTTGTTACAGTACTTTGTGTAAAACAGGCGAATTAGGCTGTTTTGACTGTCAGTTTGTGGTTAGATGAAAATTATTGTAATGACTGATTGCTTCCAGCCTCATCCTGAGTGAATATTCTCCCAAAGTAAATAAACATTTTATCAGATTATCACAGTTTTATTACACAGTTATCTGTGTAGTTATATAAGCAGAAAACAGTGTCCTTTTTTGATCCCATGTCTGAGAGGACCACGAGCTGTCTTTGAGTTTGAACAGCGTTCAAAAGCAGCGCCTCTCTTGACAGTCGGGGGGCCAGGATAACGAGAGACGTCACAAGAAGCGGAGAGGCGATTTCTACTCCATCCAGACCTCCCTGATCGTGGCGGCGCTGAAGAAGATGCTGCCCATCGGCCTGAACATGTGCACCCCGGGGGACCAGGAGCTCATCTCGCTGGCCAAAGTCCGCTACAGCCTGGTGAGCCGCTAGCACCACGTATGAGTTACTAGTCTGGTAAAAAGCCACCTTATCTTTGCTACACTTTGGTGTACCATCATAAGGAGCAAATTCTACGTCCAGTGGCATAGTAACGGATCCATTTTGCAGCAGGACAGACAGATTTCACAAAAGTGTACAGTGGTATTGGGGTGGTGGGGGTGAATAATTCCTTTTTATTCTGGGTTCTTCACAATCAAGCTCCTTGAAAAGCCCCCCCCCCCCCCCTCGGCTTCATCTCTGGCTAATCCTAGGACTTTCTCTGGTCTCTGAATGTTTTTATTCTTCCACAACAGAAAGACACAGATGAGGAGGTGAAAGAGCATTTGCGTCAGAATCTGCATCTGCGAGATAAGGTAAGCTGGAGGGAGTGTAGCAGACTGTTCTAGATTTCAGATTTTGTCTTGTTGAGGGCTGTTCCAGTGAGTGTGCTCTGTGTTTGCTTTTGTGTTTGGTTGAGCGCTGTTTTCAGAGTTTTCAATGTCTTAACCTCCCAGTCAGAGGACCCAGCGGTGCAGTGGCAGCTCAACCTGTACAAAGATGTGGTGGTGAAGACCGAGGAGCCGCCTGATCCTGAGTACATTGTGGACCGAGTGCAGACCATCTCCACTGCCGTTTTCCACCTGGAGCAGGTCAGCCTCTTCTTACTCGCTCGCTGGCCAACAGGTCAGTAGTGTATGTTTGTCCCTTACTTATGCAATGTGGATCAGTACCACTTTTGTAACTTCTTTTACCTCCCTAACCACTAGGTGGAGCAGCCCCTGAGGAACAAGAAGTGTGTGTGGCAGAAGCTGCTGTCCAGGCAGCGTAAACGTGCTGTGGTGGCCTGCTTCCGAATGGCTCCGCTCTACAACCTGCCCAGGTTTAGTATCACTATTATTGTCTCTCTATGTTTCATCCATAGGTTCTCTGTCTTTGGACATTGAGTAGCTTAAACTTGCAAAACTGCTATTTGCATAATGTAATATTCATGTGTGATTTCTGGTTTGTAGCTTGCTCCTGTATTTCCTGACAGTGTAAATGTATAAAAGAGTTTTAAAGTTTTTGTATGGATCTCAGTGTATGTGTTTGTGGTCCAAAATCTTCCTTTGACTCATACAGCTGGACAACCTACCTTGACCTTTCTGGAGAAAGTCCTTTCATGTGTTTTTTAACTTCCTGACTGGCTTACACGTCTGTTATTACACATAGTGCATAAACCCAGTAACAGCTTTATCTGTAGATGCAAGGATTGTTCCCTGTTGACATTCGGCAAAGGTCTTGAAGTTACTAGTTAATGGCTTGATGCTGACTTTGAATCAGCCATTTCTGTCACTCAAACCAAACCCATTTGGAGAGCAGCTGTGAATCCTGACATTCTCCTCATCCTCCTCCACCACCCATTCCAACATTCAAGCGCAATTTTGATACAGTCTAAAACCATCCTAAGTGACTGGCCGCATTAGTGTCACACTGCTTTCCCTCCTTTTACAGTGTGATTTTCTTTGTTTGCTCTGAAATTACATCACCATCAAACCAAGCTCCCTGATAACAATAACATGATGGGAAAATTGACTAGCTTTCCAATGCCTCTAGGCAGTGATTGATTAAAGAAGGAAAGTCAAAAGTTTAAAAAGCTGTCACTGGTTAGACATGTCCATTAAAATATTATGAGACCAACAACAAAGGAAATTTCAGCCCGCGCATTTCAGCAGAAAGCCTGTGCATTTCATCATCACGCGCTGTCGTGTGCTTTGAAGTTTGGAAAGTGAGTCCATTTTCACCACTTACTTTCTCTTTTTTCTTCAAGCGAGAAGTGCTCTTTGCTCCCTTTTCTTTAAAAGTGCACCTTGCTGCCCACATTTGGGGTTAGGATAAAGAAGACATGAAGATCTATTGAGTGCTTTGGTTTTTCATTTGTGCTCAAACTCCATGAAAGTTTTATCTCCCAGTTTTATTGTCTGTTGTATGTTTTTGTATGAAGTGACTTGACTGTGGGACTATGTGGGAACCACTCATATTCATCCTGGTCAAGGTTGCTCCGGTGACACACTTTCACCCAGGTTGTAATTGGTCAGCTGTTTAGGGGGAGTCAGGGAGTTATTTTTCCGTTTGCCTCTAGTAGATGTACGTCTGTGTTAAACTGTATTGAAAATTGTCCCTCAAAAATCGCTTTTACATTATGTGTCTCATTAATTTAGTGAATGATTTTATTTTGTGTTCATGTGATTGGTAAGTATACTTTTATAACCTTTCTGACATTGTGTGTGTAAAGACATGGGTGTACAGACAGATGTTCCTGGCAGCTATTTGATACACCCATTGTATGGTCTGGTGCATTTCTTTGGAGAAATGCCTCTTTGCAAGCTGCCCAATCAGATTCAGCAAATGTCCCTCACTAACCGCTTGGTTTCATCACTTCCTGTTCCCACTTTCTCTCTTCCTCCTTCCTCCTAACACTGCCCCTAATGTGGCTCTCCATCCCCAGGCATCGCTCAATTAACCTGTTCATCCTGGGCTACCAGAAGCTCTGGATAGAGACAGAGGCATATTCCTTTGAGGAAGAGCTAGTGCAGGACCTGGCAGTAAGTACTGCGCATGTGATGCCCTCCTGCGGGCGCTGTGAGCCCGCGGCTGCTCCCTGCACTGAATGCTGCATGAGCACGACCCCGCTCACATGCGCGACCGCGACCCCTGTCGCCTAGGCCACGCCCTCGGGCATGTCACACGGGGGGCGGCCCAGACTGATCCGGGGCAGGGATGGCATCTCTCAGTGTCATGACGACAGCCCTTGTTTACGGTAAGGGGGCTGCTGCTTTTTTAAAAATAGAATTTATCAGAATTCATGTCATTGTCTCTATTGTGAATGTGTGATGGCATCAGTGCCACCCACACGCACGCATCATTTTGTGGCAAAGAAGTTGACAAGCTTCTCCTTTTTATCTTTTATCTAACATGCAGATTATGAGCCTCTGTTTTTGTCCCAATGACATGGATCTAAAATCCAAAACGTATATCCCAGTGAGCAAAAGCCAGAATCTAGACACCCACAGGGGTGGAAATATAGGTTGAGAGATGTTTTGACTTAAACAGACTAGGTTAACCTCAATATAGCTGAGGTTTTACCCGGCTATAGCCTGGCTGCATCCTAGTCGGCTAGAAAACTTTCACTTTTCAACGAAACGTAGCTGGAGTTACACCTGTTTCAACAACTTTTCACCACAAAAATGTTCGCTGGGATACAGCTCATGCTGTCATAATGTATTTAATTTAAATGCTGGGGTTTATGTGACATATACAGTACTGTATGTCAGGAAGGATTTAGTGCACATTATGTAGGTGATTAGTTGTTTCAGCTGTTTGCTTTCTCTTTGATGCGGCCAGGTTTCAGACTGGCCTTCCCCACTGATTAAGTTCAGCTGCCTCCATTTAAAATTAATGATATATAGTCTGTCCCCTTTCAGAATTTTACGCTTCTGATGATGGCCGGACATTATGGCCAATAAGTCAACGGTATTTTACAGAAATTGATTAAATAAAATTAAATTTGTGCCTGTTCATTGATCAGTTATTCTGGCTGCATCTGCTCACAGCCCGATTTGAGAGCGGGTTCCTCCTCTTCTGCAAAGCATTGATTATCCCACTCAATTTATTGACTCTTGAGCAATAGTAGAATTCCCCATTAAAAGGAAAACATGGACCAATTTGGTTTTCTCAATGAGGATCTATTAAAATAGGCAAAATGAGACATTTCTGTTGCGTTCCAAAGTTACCCCTGAAGCCCTCAAGCCCACGATGAGGGCTTTCCCTTTTGATTTTGTGCCATGATTTCACAAAACAGTCATTCCAGGGCCTGAGGGATTGAGAGGCTAAGGGGATGGTGAAAAGCAGAACTACAGAAAGGACCTTAAAATCATCAATTAGGTGCCAATACTTTGCCTGACCAATGAATTGCACAGTTGCATTGCATGTTTCACAAGACCTCTGAGGTTTGCAGTTTCTGAGATGGTAATCTTGGTACAAATTAAATAACATGCATTATCTGTTAAAATTTTGCTGCCACAAAATATGCAAGACATATCTGGCTATACATAATTTCCTCAATGCTTCTGTTAATAAATGCCACAGAACATAAGTGAATTATAACCACTGAGCATTTGATTTCAAGAGTTTGTGTTCGGCTATTGTATTGGCTACTATGGGATGCTGTTTGTAAAATCTTGCAAATTGCGTAACCCTACTCAATTTTTCCACATTTAGCATTGCCTAGTGTAAAAAAATGCACTACAATATTCAAATGACACTTTTTAAACATTTATACAGAAATTTCCAAGACTAATGTTGTGCATTGAAGCAAGGAAACTGCACAAATACTACTTATAATGGTATGTTTCGAATGAGAGACAAGTATGTATAATTATAATACTGTTGTTTCTAGAAATACATACTGTATACCTGACAGTTTTTTGCCTCATTATACAAACAGAAACCTTTTAAAAAATATCATTCCTTTATGAACAAAAAAATATATATTTTAAATTTTTTATGTCTCTGTCATTGTGAGCAAGGTGCCATTTTCTTCAGTTTTTCTGTGGTTTATATAGAATTCTGCAAACTTACTTTGGTGAACAGTTATATTGCAGCCACCCATATGGAAAGTTAGCCATTCAGGTATTGTGGTGGTTCATTGTGGTGGTGAGTCATTCTTGATTTCCCATTCTTCAAGGGCTAGTTTTGAGGGCTTATTTGAGCCACCTCACTCCTCCTAAACTACAGCTCTAAGACTTCCTCTCAGCATGTTGAACTGTAGCTATTACTGTAGCTGTGCTGGCTAGTGAGTCTTTAGGAAGCCATTTAACATACCGTCCATTGTGTTACATGAAGGTACTGCATTGCGCTATGGGACGTCCAGTGTTTTCCTTGGTTTTTGCATGCTGCTTGCTCTGTCTCCTGCTCTATCTGCATCTGGTCCTCCCTCCTATAGAACCAGCACCGCCTCATCAAGCCATGGCAGCACAGAGCAGCTTCAACATGTACTGTTTGGACCGTCTACAGTACATTGTGAATTCACCTGTTCTTGGTGGATCTGTCTGTTGTCCACCCAAATCGCAATGGGGGGGGGGGGTTGTTAGCGAGTCTTGCTGTGGTTGTCTGCTGAAATACATTGCGTACGTGCAGTAGGTGTTGGGAGTTGGTTGAGGGTGCTGCTCTGCTAACTGCTAACTGCTATGAGTATGCCTGCAGAAGGCATGTGTCGAGGAGGAAGAAGAGGAAGAGGAAGAGTCTGAGAAACAGCCAGACCCTCTGCATCAGCTGATCCTGCACTTCAGTCACAACGCACTCACAGAGAGGAGGTGAGGAAGACATGCACACACACACACGCACACACCCACCTGAATTATTGTAGGTTTTTTTTTGCTACACAAAAAACGCATTGACGCATTCACTTTTCATATGATATAGTAACAATGCCATGTTACTATCCAGTGTGTTAATAGATTCAATGCTGTGTCCTGCATTTTTCTTCATACACCCAGCTCCCTAGATGAAGACCCACTGTATATTGCATATGCAGACATGATGGCAAAGGTATGACTCTTGTTTTTATCATTTTATGTTGCATCAGATATGTGCCAGGATTTTGTTAAACTTTTTCCACAGCACTGTTCATTCTATGGGACTAACCATTCCACTAACTTAACTTGTTTAGCAATGTTTCATTTACAGTCATAACTTTCTCTACATAAACTCTCTTCTCTGCAGAGTTGTGGAGGGGAAGAAGAAGAGGAAGAAGAAGAGAAAGAGACTACCTTTGAGGTGAGAATTATTTGGACTTCTCTCTCCCGCTTTTTCCTGTGCAGTGTCCATATGTGGGTTGTGATGTCATCATGTCCCTGAGCAGGAGAAGGAGATGGAGAAGCAGAAGACTCTGTACCAGCAGGCTAGGCTGCATGAGCGTGGAGCTGCAGAGATGGTTCTGCAGATGATGGGTGCCAGCAAGGGTACACAAAATACATAAAATCATATACGCACTCATATACTACTACAGCACACTTCATTTTTTAAGTCAAATGCCTGCATCTAACTTAAAACCAAGATGTCCATGTAAACTACCCTTGGGTGGTTGGTACCCCTTCATTTTCAGACATCAAGCAACGTAATGCTAGCACATTTTATAACCAATTATTTTATAATCATTGATTCCCAGATAAAACAAAAAAATGTTAATTTCACATCATGAAGACATACATAATGCTCATCTAAAAGTAGTTGGTGGTAAAAACATCGGACCAATTAAGTTGTTAATGACACAGCCCTATATACACACACATATACATACAGCTTTACAGGTCTCGGTATTAACACGTCTCTCCTCTCCAATCTCAGGGCGGCTGGGTCCCATGGTAACCTATACCCTCAAATTGGGCATCTCCATTCTGAATGGAGGCAATGTGCTGGTGCAACAGGTACTCGCCCACAGGAGCCATATGAACTACAATTCCCACAGATTATTTTGGATTATGGGGATGATGCCGAAAACAGAAGGAAATTTTGATAGATAGACTGTGATGACCTAAACATAAAACGTTTTATCTGAATGTAATATACTGTATAATGTGTAGCTTCTTAAATTTTCCCCTATGTGTATTTCCTTGAGTGACGCATTACTTGCCTTTGCAGAAAATGCTGGACTATTTGAAGGAAAAAAGGGACGCTGGCTTCTTCAAGAGCTTATCTGGACTCATGCAGTCCTGCAGGTAGCCTGTCTTTAAAAGAAGCCTTTTTAGAAGGAAACTGCAATCAATCTCCTTTATGTGGGATTTTCTAAAACTGTTTCCTGTTTCTGCCTCTAATGCTGTTTCCTGTGCTTAACACTGGCAGTGTCCTGGACTTGAATGCTTTTGAGAGGCAGAACAAAGCGGAGGGTTTGGGTATGGTGACAGAGGAAGGATCAGGTGAGTGGAAACTGTCCTGCTGGCACAGGAAAGTGTTGCTCCTTTGATGATCAAGTGATAGAATCTGGGTAAAATACAGTCCTACTGGAACATCTATACAGTGGGTATCATATAGTCCTCATACAGTATTTACTGTTTTTTGAGAGTAATAGGAAATTGGTGAAATAAATTTTAAAATGCATCTAATTAATATGCATGGAGTAGAAGAACAAATGCAATGGTATGGCAAAACCAGGGTAATGTGGACTACAGAACTGCATAGTGTGGTACAGGATGGTTCATTCTCACTAGCAAGGAGTCGTAAACCCATAGTGTTGGTAGTGGAAGAACTTCTTAGCAGGCTAATGTACAAGGACCCTTTTAATGGTTAACAAAAGACATTCAGTGAATGAATGTGGCACCAGAGAAGTATAAAGCTGCATTCGCCCTGTGATGCAGTTTTTGTGCACGCTGTTACTGCTTGTGCTGCAGTCATTGGTCAATGTGGTCTCATTAACCTCTCATTGTCCGGCCATCCTGACAGCAAACCCTCGTAGGTGTTGGGTGAGTTAGGAATCGGTACCAGGGTGAATACATCGGGCGTGCTGTGAGCCAAAACAAAGACGTAGTGTATACTGGATAAGAAACAGATGAAAACTTTTAGAAATGCAATTGTTGGTCCAGGCTGACCAACCAATGGACCAAAGCAGTGATATATTACAAGCTCTTTAAACTTTGCCGAAGTACACTTATGATTGGTTTACAACCAGTGGCAGGATGCTAAACTGTTGTGATAAGACTGTCCTGTTAAAGGATGCATTTTTTTTATAAAGGCAGTGGAAAGATACTTGCCAAAATCCAGAAAACAGCAAGCATCTATGGATGGTAGACCATTTTTGTTTTTTTTGGAGGGGAGGGGCTAACAAATTGATGCTACTTACTTATCACTTGCTTGTGGATGAGAATCGCCTATGTTGATGAAATTATATACAGTAGCTGGCTCATTCTAAGACAATAGATAGAAGTGGCTTTTCCTTCCTCCAGTCAAACACCTGCCAATCATGCAAACTCTGTAGCACTGTAAAGTTCCTTTAACCGCATGTTCTTGTCTGTAGAGCAAACAGTCATGCCGGTTTTCACTCTTACTCTTTTTTTCTGATTGTAATTCCGTGTTTTCCCTTTGCTTACGTCTGCTTTTCTGTTTGTTTTCCATTGTGAATTTAACTCATCGGTCGCAGTCAACGTGAGTGAGCAGGGTAAATACATGGCTTAGCTTGTATCTGTTACGCAATGCTACCACTCGGAATGTTAGTATGAAACCCCCCCGGCCCAACCCCCCCCACCTCCCGGATGTGTTAACCCAATACTCCTGTGTGCAGGAAAATCTGCATGCTAAACCAAAAAACAAACGATTACTGACACACTCAAACTGACTCACTCAACTCCTGTACTAAACTAGCGCTTGTTATTTGTGTGGGAAGTGTATGTTAACAATACTAACCAGTAATATCTTCTCTGTACGTTTGTGAACAAAGGCTTTAATAAGGCTTACTCTAGCGTTGAGCACGACTGTAATAGCAAGATCTATCTGTTGCTCTTCAGCAGCAGAATTCTGATATTTTGACAAAGTCATGTGGCTGCCATCTACAGTTTTTATACTTTGAGTCCATCAGGAATTTGTTGCTAAGACATCAGCTGTGCTAGAGTAACTGATGCTCATGAAACTCATGTGGATGCACTTACCTTCTCTTGCACCGTAAGTCGCTCTGGATAAGAGCATCTGCTAAATGAATGTAATGTAATGTAATGTTACCTGCTTGTTTGGGGTTGTATTCACTGTCTGCTCTGGTCCAGTAGAAGCTCCTAATTTCATTCTCTTGTTCCACAAGGTTCCAAGGTCCTGCAGAATGATGAGTTCACGAAAGATCTCTTTAGGTTCTTACAGCTCCTGTGTGAGGGTCACAACAGTGGTATGTAACTGCTGTTATGTCTTGCTAGCCTACTTGTTGTATCTTTGGCTGAAAAGCCTGGGAAATGCTATTATTTGGTTTCTTGCTTAATATTGTGGTTCAGCAGAGGCAATGATTTGCTCTTTAAGTTGTGTGAGCTAATGGAAGCTGATTTATAGAATGTTCAAGGATAAATACATATTTCATCAATTATTGATTATTAGGCCCGTTGACCCTTGTCAAACACATGACAACAAAATGCTGTGTTCTGTAACTAATGACAACAAAATGTTGTGTTCTGTAACTAACAGAAAACAATTTACCAGTTTTTGTAATGTTTATCCCCTCCTGAACTTCTGAAAGTCTGAAGTCTTCAGCCATCCCAGTTAAGAAGTAGAATGAACTTTTTGTGTGGCATCTGTTGTATTTCAGATTTCCAAAACTTCCTACGCACTCAGACAGGGAACACCACCACCGTCAACATCATCATTAGCACTGTGGACTATCTGCTTCGCCTGCAGGTAACACATGCACACACACACGCACACACACACACGTGCATAACCACCCACACACCTTCTTTCCCTGGTGTTTCAAAATGGTACAATAAACCCCACGTGGGAATTGGGCATCTCTTCCTGTTTCTTAGGAGTCCATTAGTGATTTCTACTGGTACTATTCTGGAAAGGAAATCATGGATGAGTCCGGCCAAAGGAACTTCTCTAAAGCCCTGGCTGTAGCCAAGCAGATCTTTAACTCCTTAACAGAATACATCCAGGTAATGCACACACATGGCCTGTTCTGCTCCTGAGTCTCTCATACCCAGGACTGTACAGTGTGAGAGGGACTCAACTCTTTATCACCAATTCAGTCCAGGCTACCTTCTGTTTAGCCATTTTCATTTCTGTTTGAAATTACCGGATTTGTAAAGACTCAGCCTGTTCCTAGTAGTCAAAGGAGGTTTCCTTTTTTCTTCTTTCCCCTTCTACTCTGTTTCAGGGCCCATGCATTGGGAACCAGCAAAGTCTGGCCCACAGCAGGTTGTGGGATGCAGTGGTGGGATTTCTGCATGTGTTTGCCAATATGCAGATGAAACTGTCACAGGTAATTCCATCTGTAGACCTTTTTTTAAGTGAATGAAGAGCGTCCTGATTATATAACTCTGTAAAATATTTTTTTAAGACCAAAATTTCTTCATATTCCATAAATAAATTTCAGTATTCAAAGCAATATAAACCGTGCTCAGTTTCTGAGAAACTTCTGATTCACAAACTGTATCTGGAGATGATCTTAATTGACTCAATCTTTTGGGCCTGGCCTTGACTTTTCCAGACAGCCAACCCATTGCTTCGTATCATGTTGCATGAGACTAAATGCATTTTTATAATGTTTTGCAAGTGGTAAGATGTTGGTGTCCTTTGGTCTTCTGGCAGGACTCCAGGCAGATTAAGTTGCTGAAGGAGCTGATGGACCTACAGAAGGATATGGTTGTGATGATGCTCTCTCTCCTGGAGGGTAGGAGGTCTTTTGCACGTCTGCGAAACACAGGAAAACCCACAGCACCGTGCTAGTGTTTTAAAATGTTGAATGTGTGGTATACTGGCTAAGGATGTATGAAGGCCTACAGCTTGCAAGTTTAATTCTCAAACCAGGCACTGCCGATGTACCCTTGAACATATTACTTAACCTGAATTGCCTCAGTAAATATCCATATGTATAAACTGGTAATGTATGTAAAAATGTGTGCTGTGCAAGTATGTACTCTACGCCATCATATGATACAATGCTATAAGTACAGTACCTCACTGTTAGCTGTGTGAATGTTAACACATAATTTCTGACCCATGTTTCTCTCTCATAGGTAATGTGGTGAATGGGACAATTGGCAAACAGATGGTAGACACCCTGGTGGAATCATCCAACAATGTGGAGATGATCTTGAAGTTCTTCGACATGTTCCTGAAGTTGAAGGACCTGACCACTTCTGACAGTTTCAAAGAGTATGACCCAGACAGCAAGGGGATCATCTCCAAGAAGGAGTTCCAGAAGTCAATGGAGAACCAGAAGCAATACACACAGTCTGAGATCGAGTTCTTGCTCTGCTGCACCGAGGCTGACGAGAATGACATGTTCAACTATGAGGAGTTTGTGGGGCGCTTCCATGAGCCCGCTAAGGACATTGGCTTCAACGTGGCTGTGCTGCTGACCAACCTGGCAGAGCACATGCCTCACGACTCGCGGCTAGGTACCTTCCTGGACCTGGCCGAGAGCGTGCTAAACTACTTCCAGCCCTACCTGGGTCGCATCGAGATTATGGGCGGTGCTAAACGCATCGAGAGGGTCTACTTTGAGATCAGCGAGTCGAGCCGCACCCAGTGGGAGAAGCCGCAGGTCAAGGAGTCCAAGCGGCAGTTCATCTTCGACGTGGTGAACGAGGGCGGCGAGAGCGAGAAGATGGAGATGTTTGTGAACTTCTGCGAAGACACCATCTTTGAGATGCAGCTCGCCTCCCAGATCTCAGAGCCCGACTCTGTGGAGCGGCCGGAGGAGGAAGAAGAGGAGACGCACAGCATCCTGGAGGAGCTAGCCGAAGAGGAGGAGCACAGTGAGCTTGAATCCTCCTCTGCCTTCACCATGGCCTGCGTCTCGCTGAGGAAGAGTCTGTCCAACTTCCGCCAGCAGCTGACCTTCAAGAACCTGCGCAAACACTGCCGGAAGCTGAGGAAGATGAGCATCCGGGAGATGATCAAGGGCTTCTTCTACTTCTTCTGGGCGCTCTTCACCGGGCTCTTCAGAGGGATTTATGGACTGGTGTTTGGCTTCTTCCACCTGCTGTGGGCCTTCATGTTTGGCGGAGGCCTGGTGGAGGGAGCCAAGAACATGAAGGTGACGGACATCCTGGGTAACATGCCTGACCCCACACAGTTTGGAATCCATGGCGACACACTGGAGGTGGAGAAATCGGAGAGCAGTGGGACGGCAGCAGCAGCAGACCTGGCACAGGCGGGCTCAGGGGACGCGGCTGTGGAGGCGGAGTTTATGTCGGAGCTGATGGTGCACACACACAAGAAGGAAGGGAAGCACGGCTTGGAGCCTGGCCTGGGGGATATCTCTGAGGGTGGGGAAGCCGCCTCAGCGTCCAGTGTGCCTCCCCGAAAGAAAAAATCCCAGGTCAGCTAAGTCACTGCATCTCAAGCATGTTCATTTCCACTTTTAAAATAGCTGAAAAATTCTTACGACCCTGGGCGCTAGTAAGTTGAGGAAAGCTCTAGAAATCACTTTCAAACTATTTAAAAAATCAAGTCTGTTCTCTCACATACAAGTGTCTTTGTGCCTAGAAGAATGAGGGAGTACATTCATTATTTTTTTTTAATATTAAAAATTTTTAAATCCACTGTGGTATGTTGAGTGCTACCGTTGTTGGTGCTGCAGTTCTTGATTGGAACTGACAGAGAAAATTGATGCACCACCTCCATCACTGGCTAGCATTTAGTAATAAACCACAGCCAAATCCACAAAATTAAATGATACAGGCAAAGAAATGGAGCTCATCTTTGAGTGGTGGTGTAAGAGACAAATGCAAGCACAGTGGGCTCACTCTGTTTGTGTGTTACCGTGGCACTGTGTGATTACTGTTTGAGATGACGCTGCTCTCTCTGTGCTGCAGAAGCCTGAGGAGGACCACGCAGCAGAACCAGAGAAGGCAGAGTGAGTGTTCTGCAGCAGGGCTTCTGGATCCTGGTGCCTGCTGTTGGGTTCTGACTCTCTGTGTGGTGTTGCAGCATGGAGAATGGAGAGAAGAAGGACAAGCTGAAGAAGGAAGAAGAGGTGCCAGAAGCTGAGGAGGAGAAGGAGAGGAGGCCCCCAAAGGCCAGGCATGGGCTGAAGAAGGAAGAGGCCCCAGCCTTCATGGCCAGCTTCTGCGCTGGAGTAGAAGTTTATCAGACTAAATTGCTGGTGAGTAGGAACCCTGCCTCTACACCAACTATGGTTCCATATTGAGACAGACCTACTTAACCAAAGTCATAGCACCAAAGTCATAGGTCATTTGGCGCAAGCTAACATTAATTTAAATGTAAAGGCAGGCCATTTGTACTATACAGAGGGCATGTGTGGAGATTTATTAGTAAGTATGCAATGCAGAACAGGATTTCTTGAATACAGAATATTTAGACATTCCCTTCATTGCACCAGTTTGGTAGGCTGAGCAGACATCCTCTTTTTCTTAGTCATGGAAAATCACATCTAAAACAAACTCCATGCATTTGCATTCTCAGAACTACCTGGCCCGTAACTTCTACAACCTCCGCATGCTGGCTTTGTTTGTCGCCTTCGCCATCAACTTCATCCTGCTCTTCTACAAGGTACTGTGTCCGACTTAAAGTAGATCAAAGGTCACAAACCAGCTCTTCCTCCCTACTGGCACCTCTCTGACTCTGCCTCTTCCCTCCAGGTTACCGCAGATGAGGATGATGAGGAAGAAGACTCCTGGAATGGGGATGATGAAGACGAGGATGATGGTGGCATGGAGTACTTTGTACTGCAGGAGAACACAGGCTACATGGCACCTACTCTGTGTCTCCTGGCCATCCTGCACACAGTCATCTCCTTGCTGTGTGTGGTGGGGTACTACTGCCTTAAGGTAACTCAAGCTGCAGGTGCACCCTTCTGCTATCAATAACACCATTCCATAGCACCATGTGCAGTGAATAGAAACATTCTACCACATATTCTGTCAAATATTGACACAGGATAAGATTTGCAGTATTTCTCGTCTTTCTTTTATGGGAATGACAATCAATCTCAAGTTTCTTTTTAAAGATAGGCCCACGGAATTATGTTCCTTAAGAAAATATATGGTGTGCATTATTCTTATAATGGAATATGTAATTAGCTGTGCTGTCAGCTCCCTTTGTGAAATCACAGGACATGGGATGGAAGAGTCCCAATCATCCCTACACAAACAGTCCTATTGTTCAGTGTTACAGTTCCCGGTGAGGGTGTCGAGAAGGTTGGGTTTGGGCTTGGATTAAATCCCAAGGGAACACATTCAGCCAGTGTTCTGTGTTGACTGTTCTAGGTGCCCCTGGTGGTGTTTAAGCGTGAGAAGGAGATTGCCAGGAGCCTGGAGTTTGACGGCCTGTACATCACAGAGCAACCTTCTGATGACGATATAAAAGGACAGTGGAATCGGCTGGTCATCAACACCCCGTAAGACCAGCAGAGCAATAGAACATGAGAGAGATTTCAGAGCTGTGCTCGCACAAAAAAGCTGAATAATGTAGATGTGATGTTTCCCTCCTTTCTTCCTTTGTGCAGGTCCTTTCCCAACAACTACTGGGACAAATTTGTCAAACGCAAGGTAAATTATATTCCTAAAAATTTCAGATTTTTGAATGCATGCATTTAATCTATGGAGGAAATACACATCATGCTGCAGTGAAAGTACCTCTGCCTTGCCTGTAGAATCTAAGAACAAAATAATGTTGACAAGGCCTTTAAGCCAATAAAGGCTTATTATCTTTCCTATGGTCAGCAACCCAGGTCTTGAAGACTATTAAGGGTCTCTCCAGCCCTCAGGTCTGCCTGGTTATCCTTTGTATTAATGCTGAAACTTACTGTGAAGAAATAGTTCCTATTATTAGTGTGCAATTTACATTTTAATAATTTCCACACAAGGCCCTATGTTTCTGCTGATAGATCAGTACAGTCAAAGCTGTAATGGAGCCTAGGAGTTACTATAATGATTGTTGCTGGCCTCTTAATGCTAACCCTAACTCAAGCTATTGACAGATGGTCATCAGCAAAACTGGGAAAACATTTTTACTCTTTAAAATTTAGTCATATTTTTTTTTAAATGTAGTCTCTAACCCTTTCATTTTGTGGGATCTGTAATTACTGAGTGTTAAACTGGAAGGTTTTACATGATTAATGTATATCTATTTCAGATTTTTAAAAGATTTAGAATTACTCTTTTGTTAGACCTTGCTGCTGTGTTCAAATGGCTCAGAATGTGGGTACCTCTTCTGCTGTATACAGGTGATTAATAAGTATGGGGATCTGTATGGAGCTGAGCGCATTGGGGAGCTGCTGGGTCTGGATAAGAATGCCCTGGATTTCAACCCCACTGAGGAGACGGTGGAGAAGGAGGCCTCTTTGGTGTCCTGGTAAGACCCACACCTCACCTGCACTGCAAACCACTCATCTCACCATACTGAAAATTGAGATCACATTGATGACCTCTCTTGGCAGGTTGAGCTCCATGGACACCAAGTACCACATCTGGAAAATGGGCGTGGTCTTAACTGACAATGTGAGCTCAATATTTATTTCCTCAGTGATTTTACATGACTTTGGCCACCAGTTTGTCTCCCCTTGTTTTCTTCAGTTCTCCTCCAGCTAGTCACAATAGTCTCTTTGTCAAGCCCCTTATCAACAATTATCCCATTTGCATCACCTCAATAGTTAATAAAGTTCATAAAGTAATTGCCACTAATTAAGCACAAGATGATGATTGACAGCCATGTTTGCAAGCTACACTCATATATTAAAATTCAGTTTGATAACTTACTACTGTGGACCAGTATTGTGTGCCAGTATTTGTATATTTTAATACAATGAACATGCATGTAGGCAATTATGGGCTGTGACAGAGAAAAGGTGGGTGGGGTTATAAAACCATGATATCAAGGGTGAAGGCAACAAGATAACCAAAGCATCCAATTCTTTGCCTTGTTGCAGTCCTTCCTTTATCTGATCTGGTATACCACGATGTCCATCTTGGGACACTACAACAACTTCTTCTTTGCTGCTCACCTGCTGGACATTGCCATGGGTTTCAAGACCCTGAGGACCATTCTGTCCTCTGTTACCCACAACGGCAAACAGGTAAATACCGTCTGGCCTCCCCCCGATAGTGGGGAAATGGCAAGTCTCATCAGTGTGCTAAAGGCTATCTCTTCCTCATACAGCTGGCGTTGACGGTGGGCCTGTTGGCTGTGGTCGTGTACCTCTACACTGTGGTGGCCTTCAATTTCTTCCGCAAATTTTACAACAAGAGCGAGGACGAGCAGGAGCCTGACATGAAGTGTGATGATATGATGACTGTGAGTCTCTCAATTCATTACTACCCTGCACCATGTTGCCTCTGATCAAGTTTTGAGTGAAAGCTTGTGACCAAGGTTCTGGGTCAAAGAGCTTCAAGGGTGGTGAGAGTATTAAATGTAATCTCCTCTCCCCTCAGTGTTACCTATTCCACATGTACGTGGGCGTGCGAGCAGGGGGTGGTATCGGTGATGAGATTGAAGACCCAGCGGGGGACCCTTCCGAGCTCTACCGCATCCTCTTCGACATCACCTTCTTCTTCTTCGTCATTGTCATACTGCTGGCTATTATTCAGGGTATGTGCTGGGTCAGCAGAGGCCATGGTCACCTCACTGCGAATCTACTTATGATGGGGCAGTGACAGGGCATTAGCACATAAAGGAGGACTAACACCCTGAAAACAACAGCCTTTCCTAATCACATCAATTGTTTTTACATTTTCACTATGTGCATCTACGTGTGTTTTAAGCAGACTTTTATTTTTTATTTTAAACTATAATTCTTTACATGCTCTACAGTTCTGGTTAATGGTTTTTCATTTCTGTGTGAACAACTGGGGGAAAAGTATAACTGGTAGATGTTGTGGTACAGGTTTGATCATTGATGCTTTTGGAGAGCTGAGAGACCAACAGGAGCAAGTGAAAGAGGACATGGAGGTGAGATTGCGCAGGTTCCACTTTAATGTAAAGTACAGCCATCTTCAGGCATGCTTAAAATGGCACCCAACATGTTCAACTTTGAACTTTGGGCAAGTAATATTGGCAGGACATTTTGCAGGCTGTTTTTGGTGCATTCATGTAAAAAATTCAACACAATAAGGTCTAATTTGTCCAATCCTCAGACAAAATGCTTCATCTGCGGGATTGGTAATGACTACTTCGACAGGATCCCACACGGCTTTGAGACGCACACCTTACAAGAGCACAATCTGGCCAACTATCTGTGAGTATCTCCCTGCTTCTCGCCCCAGTGGTCACCGGCCTGAACGAGTGCACCATGCCTCCACTGTACTTTGCCTGATGATTTTGGTCAAACGCAAAGAAAAGGGGCAAGATCACACCGTTGCCATTTAGTGTATCGACTCACTACTGGTACTCTCAACAAACTGGTAGGACTAACAGAACTCATTCCGCCACCTTATGAGCTCTTGTAGAAACCAGCCTGATGCTGAATCTACAGATGGTCAGCTGGACAGGGAATCATTAAATATTCAGTGTTCCCGATACTAGTCAGGTGCTAGAAAACCGATCACGACATTTCACTGACTCTTCTGTGCGACTGTCCTGTTATTCTTGCAGATTCTTCCTGATGTACCTCATTAATAAGGATGAGACAGAGCACACGGGACAGGTACCTACACCACCTCCCTCTCAACCTACACCTCTCCACTCCCATACAGACTTAAACCCCGCTGCCCCCACCTCCACTTATCTTCCCCCCATGAATTAAGTGAATATGCTAAGGATGCTTCACCACTCATTTCAAGTCATCATGCCTAAATATAGTGCATATAGATGTCATGAATAAAACTGTGCTAGGCCATTTGACACTTTAAGTACAAAACATCCCAATATGATATAACTTTTGCCATTCCAGTTAAAGCGATAAAAAGCCATGAGTATTTAAAAGTAAAAGCCTGACTTAAGAGGAAACCCTGTGTGCTCTCTGTGCAGGAGTCATATGTGTGGAAGATGTACCAGGAGCGCTGCTGGGACTTCTTCCCTGCGGGAGACTGTTTCCGGAAGCAATACGAGGACCAGCTGGGGTAGAGGAGGGGACCCCACGCCATCGCGAAAGAGAACTACTGACTTCAGCCTCATCCGAACCAAACAGCTTTACTATGGAGAATCACGTTTTTCATCTTAAAGGGGAGGCTAGATGCTGTCTTCTGTACTGTGGAGAAATGTCATTTCATATCAAGATAAACTGCTTTTCTCTCACCTGCAATATTATGCCACGTGCCAATTTACAGGAAAAGTCTTAAACCCAGAAATCTGAATTTACTCTCGAGTGGCGTGTTCCTCGATATGTTGTCTGTTCTGCACAACCCCAAACCCTTGCACACTTTTCTTCTAGAGTATCACTGGGGTTGTGCAGGGTTTCAGAGCTGTGTGAATCCTTATATGCACAAGAATCAGATACTCACTGAACAGTGAACACCAGGCTTATGGAAGGAGGCCGGGTGAATTTTTAGGAAACTAGACGTACCTGTGCACAGTGTGGACGTGTTGCTGCATACCATAGCCATTTCAGCCGAGTGATTAGGGCGGCTTACCGGGTCAAGCCTGCTACAGTGTGCCCACAATAACATGTCGACTAAGTGCCTTACCGCCTTACCTGTTCGCCAACAAAGCTATGCAAACCTGTGTCCTGTCCTGTTAGCGCTGTAGTCCTGGGATAGTGAGCCGCAGTCATTACTTGGTTAGTTATCAATAGTGCGCAAACGCTTTCCGAGTTAAGTGTCTTTCCAACCGCAGCATTTCCGCAGCAGATCGAATAAGCATCAGCAAAGGACATTACCTCACACAGTTTATTCAAAGCCACATGAGAACAGAGGGAAAATGCACATGTACGGTCACTTGTGTTTAGTTGCTTTGCCGAACTCTACATTTCTTTGGAGGGGGAAAAAAATAAATAAATAAATAAAGAAACCAATGCAACAAAGTCTGACTGGTTCCTGCATCTGGGATTGCACCTGGTGCTTGGATGGACAGAGTGCTACGGCTTGAGTTATGTAGAAGACATTGCGTGTTTGTTCCAGTCGGGGTTGTGTCTGAACATTCCAATGGAATGGGAATACTATGATGGACAGCAATACTGGTACAACTTTGAGGTCTGCGATCAAAAGTGCAACACTAACACAATTTATTAATTCCTTTCCTACAAAATATTAATTGCCCTGCCAGTCAACTTAATTGACTTCATCAAAGGCCAGCGCTTTGTGTACCAGGTTTTCTACACCAAAATCACTGCTATCTTACCTTTTCCAGAGACTGACATTAGTGCAATTGTAAAGCCTTCACTCAAAATGTCATTTAGAAGCAGTGGCTGCACTTTCTAACAAAGTACAGAGACACACACAACTTCCAGCAGCAAAAGGGAAAACCAGTTGGTGTGTGTGTGTGTGTGTGTGTGTGTGTGCATGCTTGTGTATGTGTGTAGCTGCATGTGTTACTGTGCGTGTGTGATGGTGTAACAGGGATGGATGGTCCACCGCCTCCACTGTCTTGGTTGTATGAATCTTCATGTCCAGCTCGTGGGGTCAGGAGATCATGCTGTCCAGCCAGTCCTCCAGGTCGTCCTCCACCACCTCCTGCCTTTTCGCCTCCGCCTCCGGCTTCGCAGCCTCCGCCTCCGCCTCCGGGGGAACGGCCTCCGGTTCTCCCTCCTGGGATGTCGCTATGGAAACCACACAGCGCTCTCTCTCCATCATAATGCAGAGGCGTTCTCCAGTGATTGCTGGTCTGCAGACCGTGGCCCCATTAGCTTTGCAATTCCGCGTGAGTGCTGGACACCTGACTGGTCACAGTTAATGACTTCACATAATCTTTACCTATGATGGTGCGATGATGGTGCTTGGAGTAGCAGAGCGAGGGGGAATCTGCCCCTCCAGAGGACGTCCACCCCGTCCGTGGCTCACTTTCATTTGTGCCATTTTGCCATGTGACGGCTATTTTGGCTCCTGAACGCTAAATCAGTACCGTTTAATTTCTTTCTAGTGCTTGGTATGCTAGCAAAACAAGCACACCGAGTATGTGGCATTTGTATGCCTTGCATTGTATGTGATGACTCCATATGTAAGAACACCAGTTGTGTAAATGCATGTTTTGTATTAGTGCAGGTAGTACAGTGAATACTCACACGTATCAGGGAGTTTCATCTCATCCTCAGGGGCAGGTGTAGGCTGGGACTGATCAGGGCCACTGGTCTGTAGAGTGAGGAGCACATCCAGCTCCTGGTCCAGCTCATCGGCTGGGGGTGTGGATGTCCCACAGGACGCCACGGGGGCCTTGGAAGGCACTGCAGTCCCACCTGCGGTGCCTAAAACAGGCCTTACGGGACAGGAAACGCCCAGGCTTCCAGAGAGGCCCTGTTGTGCTGGAGGAGGCCTGAACAGACCGTTCAGATTAGCGTCCTGTTTCGGCTTCGGAGTCACCGTGGGAAGCTCTACTGGGGTCGCCGCCTGAAACCAGAGACAATAGTGATGATGCACAAGCAGTGAGAAGCACTGAGCCACATCATCAGGCCACAGCGCATACAAGAGCCGTGTACAGAGGTTGCAGTGGTACCTGTATGTGCTCGACCTCCAGGTTGAGCCTCACGTGCAGGGGGAGTTGCTGGAGGGACTGGGCCAATGCCTGGAGGTCCACAAGCATAGCAGACACCTGCCAAGACAAGACCAACCAATCACTGACCAACATCACAGGGCACTGACCAATGAACCAACCAACCAACCTGAACACTGATCACAACAGTAGAAGACAAAGAAGAAAAGGACTTGCATTGCAAGTCCTTTTAGGGAAAGAGACGCACCTGATTGCTGGACAAAGAGTCCGCCTCCCAATCCTTCTCTTCGGACAGGCGAAACTGGGTGAAGGAGTCGCCTGGAATAGAGAGCCAGGAATCAGACCCACACCTCACTGAGCATTCATCTGTCTGCAGCCAGCGGCTCGGTTAGCCATCTGCCAGCTAGCGGCTTTCCCCAGCCATGGAGCAGTCTAACAGACATGCTCTCCTTTGTTCTGATATCTGATAGTCCTTTTGAGAAAACCAAGTGGGAGAGGAAGAGCATTTTGCTCACATTATTAATGCTGGCACAAACTTCCTGCCAGTGATTAGATACCAGCACCTAGCCAAACATTCTGAATGCATCCAGAAGTTCCTAAAAAGTAATTTAATTAAGTGTAAAGATTACAGGCTCCAGAGGACACTGAGCCAACACGCACCACTAAACCAGATAATAAAGGCAGGGACATGGCCTCCACCTCCATCTCTGTCTGTGGGCAGACAGGACCTTGGACCCACGGGCTTATTCTTCCAAATCCCACCTCCCTCCTTTTCCTCACCAGACATAAGACACAGCCACATCCGTAAAGAAATGCATCCTTGAAATTAGACCCGACTGCATCTTTCTCTTGTTGAAAGATATCTCTTTACAGACAATGATTCACAACACAAAGGTAAAAATCCACCATGGTGAAGAGGAAGTGGAATGTACACCTCTGTTTTGCCTGGATCGGTTGCCAGGTCTGCATGGTGTTACACCTGTAAGCGGTGAGTTGCCATTTGCACTGCCATTGAGAGGTAGACAGGAGGGATCACAGAGCCTATAATGGCATTCATAACCACATATTAGAGGTCAAGACTAATCTTTCATGAATTATTTCATAACACTCATTATATTACTGCCATTCATATAAAGCAATCCAAAGATCCTCCAGTTCAGGATGGAACTCTCTCCCCTCAGCGCACACACACACACACGCACGCACGCACGCGCACGTGTGCACACACACACACACAGGCTCTGTTCAGGGGGTAGGGGATGGGGGCTTGTGAGTTACAGCACTGTCATCTTGCGAAGATGTCAGTGGGCAGGGGATTCATTAACACGTTGTGTGTGGGCCACACACAATCAGCTTTACAAAGATGTGAAATTGCATGTTTTGTTGAATCTCTAAGAGAAAACAAGTTAACACAACCTGCAAGGTACAAACTTAAACATGATATATTTCTGCAACTTTTAATGGACAGCTAGGCTACTATTTATCAGCTGAAAATTACAGTGTGAAAAAATAGGCTAAAACTGGCATATGCAAAAGTTAAAGCACCCTTGAAGTTGATCCATGAATACTTTCAATTCAACCAGG
Source organism: Anguilla anguilla (assembly GCF_013347855.1). Classification (NCBI taxonomy): domain Eukaryota; kingdom Metazoa; phylum Chordata; class Actinopteri; order Anguilliformes; family Anguillidae; genus Anguilla; species Anguilla anguilla. The sequence goes on along the minus strand of NC_049206.1, from coordinate 44,866,235 downwards.
TGGAGACAATTCCAGTGCTTAAAAAATACTCTGACCCTTCTGACCCTCTCAACAACCATGAGCTCATCTAAGCAGCTGACTGAAAACCTGAAAATAATAAGATAATAGAGGGAAAGGCCCTAAAATATATCTAAATGCTTCCAGCTTGGAATTTCCATGTCAGAAACATCATTAATAAATTGAATTTAAGTGTACCTCTTAAACTGAAAACAAGGTCTGGAAGACAAAGAAAAATATTTGACAGAACTGCTCGTAGACAGGTCAGATAAGCAAAACCCCATACATCACTGCAAAGGACCTGAAGAAAGTTTAGTGACACCAGAATAATGGTGCACCAGTTCAATGTGCAGAGATTCTAACAAAAAAATGATCTGCGCTGTCACATGAAAACCTTTCCTGCAATCTTGTCGCAAAAAGTCAATGTGTGAAGTATGCAACTCAACACCGAGATATGCCTGAGATAGGCCAGCGACCATTAAGAAAAAAATGCAGAGGACTGACAAAACAAAAATAAAATCTATTTGGCCTCAACCATCAGATACATTTGGAGAAAAACGGGGGAAGGATTTGAAGAAAAGAACACCTTGCCAACCGCTAAGCATGGGGGTGGACCTATTACTTTTTGGGGTTGTGTGGCAGCCTGTGGCACAGGCAATATTGCGCGGGTGGAAGGAAGAACGGACCCGGTTAAAAGATTTTACGCCGACATCTGACAGTACTGGCAGCCGGTGGCACGTGTCAGAATCTGACAGAGCCCGGTTTCAGTATTGGGTACAGTAATGACTAGAGCACTCCACACTGAGGGTGGGGGGACGGACTTATAAATGTTAGGAGTGCCGATGCTCGCGGGGTCTGCGCGGCTCCAGGGGATTCCAATCAGCGGCAGCGCCGGCTACCGTCTCCGGTGTGCCAGGAAGCGTGCCGATCGAGGGGTGCCGGCGTTGCTTTTCCTCACCGAACAAGGGGAGTCATGCAGGACCAATTATGCACAGTCCTGCATAAACAACATTATTTCTCTCTTTTTTTTGGCGCAATTATCTAGCATTATTAGGATAGATCAGGAACAAAGCAAAACAGTTTTAATTGTTGTGCAGTTCAGAAAAGCTCTCCAATAATAACCTGTCAGAACTCTGCATCTGTTTGTCGGCATGGAACTAATTCTTTCGTAGCTAAACATCGTTATCAGAGGCTGGTTTACTGCACTTAAACTTTATGATGAGGGCTGCAGGGGTTATTCCAACTGCTTGAACACATGGGAATTTAAACTGGCTAGAACAATCCTATGCTCTCTTAATGTTGGACGATGAACACAGATGTGATGCACTCAGGAACATACAGTTTGCAGCTGCTTAATATTTCTATTTAAATGTAATAAAGACACTGAGTGTCTCAATCTGTGATGTCATAACACAAATTCTTCACCAGTGTTTTAAAGCATTTCTAAAAGCCACGAGTGGAAAGAAGAGCCGTATCGTGTTCGTTCTGAGGTGGATCTTCTGATAGCGTCTTCCTGAAGCCAAGCTGGACACCAGTGACCGCCCGATGTTCTGAGTTTGGGGACTGTCCTCTTGGACACGTGGCACATTCCAACCTGTCTATGCAAAAGCTGAGACAATGAGGACGGTGGACCGATCCACTCTGGTATTGGGGTGACTGGTGAATGGTAATGTACAGGTTAAGGCACTGCCCTGTGTGAGGGTCCATCCTTTCTCCAGCACTTTCTCCATGCCAATCGCAGCTTGCGGGTGCCCTTTACCAGAACACACTTTGGGGAGTCTACCCTTCTGAAAGTGGACTCTGTAGTGCGCTTCTTAAGCAAACAGCATACAGCACATTAAAGGAAGCGTTCGAAAAAGCTGCACAGAAAGGCATCAGCCTATACCTCCTCCCCCAACTACTGCTACCTGAGAGAGCTATTTAGGGAAAATGCTAATTGGCGTTTCTCACGCCTCTTAAACACAGCACTGGCCCAAGCCAATTAACACAAAGCTCTTCTGGAGCGGCCTAAGCCGTCAATAAATCAGACTGCCTTAATTGCAATTAAAATTTAAAAATCAATGGCGCATGACAAACGCGGGCCTGCATGTTTTTTTTTTGTTTTTTTTCCCCCCTCCAAGCTCCCAGTGAAAGTTCACCATGTGCCAGTGGGCACAGGGATTGATTTCAGAAACATTTCCCTTTACCCGATCTCCTTCCATAAAACTTCTAAAATTAGATTACGCCAATAGTTCTTTCAGCTTCATAAAGCGTGGCATTTCCGTCAGACTTAATGCCATTTTAAAGCCATAATCACACGCTGTTGAACCAGAACCAAAATCACAATGTCAATGACGGTACCAGGTGTCATTAATAAACTCATTTCTAGTTTGACTTTAATATACTGCATCCCCTTGGTGGGTCCATTGGCTTCTCATAACAGTATTATGGTACATTATTTGTTTGTTTCATTTGGTCCAAAGAAACCTTGGCTAAATTAGGCACAAAACAAATGGTAGCATTTATGTTAAATGTACATGAAAAAACTGAATCAAGTAACTAAACAAAATAAATGAATAGGCCTTTTCTCAAAGGAAATGAGAACTGTGAGAAGCTGATATAAGAAACTCAAGCCATCTCTGTAAGGAACTCAGTAAGGCCATTTCTACCTGGCACTCAATAAAGCCTAAAGGTACTGTAAAGTAAAGGTGTGCAGTGTTGCTTTTCTCTAAAAGGCTCCTCAGAAAGCAGTTATCTTGCAGTGCCATATGATGTGCAGCCCGCACCTTTGAAAAGTGAACTTTAATTAAAAACTCTCATTGATGGGAAAATTGTAGTTTTTGATCCAAATAAAAGAAAGCAGGAAAACTGCAGAAATCAGCTCTAATTGTGAGAGACAGCCTCCTGTTTAAACTGCAGAGGCAGCGTTTCCTTTGTCATTATGTGATCAATCATCAGTGATGATAAACGTGCAAACCCACACATATGCACACGCGTGCACACTCAAACACACACAAACATGCACACGCATACACACACGCCGCACACACGCCGCATGCACAGACACACACACACACGCACACAATGCATGTAGTGAAAGCGGTGGCATACCTCCTCAGCCGTGTTCCATTTAATACGTTTATTAGCCTTGCAAGACAGTGTAAACGTTGGGTCACTCGCTTCACAATGAGCTCTGCATCTCTGATCAGGGCAACCACCACATGACACGTTCATTCACAGACGCCCACAGAAGTAGCCTGCATCCCGAGGCACTGCCTCTAGTGTTTCCCCAATCACATGCAAAATAAGCTTTCACAGAGCCTAACCCACCTCCAGGTTAATCCCAGAGATCTGAGGGGCTTGTGTATTTGTTGATAATGCAAGGACACCCATCAGACCACAATATGTGCCACAAGACACACTAACAGGATATGCTGTTAAAGTCCACACTGAATTACCCAATCAAAGAAAATTCCAGAGTCTTAGTTAGAATATCTGCATTCAAGCATCCTCCATTTTAACACAACTTGTGCACTAATGGGAGAGGAGCTTTACAGAGCTTCATGAATCCGAAAAACAATGTCGCTGAATGATTCCAGAATTCACTTTCCCCGTATTATTAAACTGTATATTAATTCTATTCTATAATTTTAAGTGGAAATATGCACCTAGAGTGTGGTCTCTGATCAGCCTAGAGCACAATGCCTCCTGTGGCGTGTTGGTGTGCACATGCCCTTCACTGCCGGAGAGAGGACACCACACATCTGAATGAGCCGCTTCACTCACTGTGAAAGCAGGACACAGAACAACAGAATAATATCCTTTCCCACTTGCATTAATAATAGGCATTGTTACCCAGTAAGGTTTAACTAGGTCACAGGCTGCACTTCTTGATCCATTCAGAAGTGTATGCATTACAACGCTGTCAAGTGCTGATCCATGGCTAATTTCCGTTGCCCTAAATGACTCGAGTGAATATGAGTAATCACACAAGATGTTAAATGTGTCACACAAGAAAGCAGTCACAAGCAATCCCGCGCAAACAGCAGACTGCTCACTTCTTGGCGATAGCCCAACACGGGGACGGGTTAAGAGCCGCTCGAGTTTTGTGCTTGGGAGCAGCTCCGCAGACAGGGGTTAGAGAAAATGACCATGCAATCAGTCTCCACAGGCAGACATTCACCAAGCACACCTACACAAAGCCTTCTATGCCACACATCCTCCGACACAGCATAGTTCATTATTATTCGTCATTGGTGCCGTAGTACAAGTGAAGAGCGGGTGTTTTGTTTGCCAATGATCGTAAAGTGAATCCCAGAGTTATTAAATGAATGTAAAAAAAAAAAAAGACACATTTTCATAACAGGCATTAGGCTTAAAACACAGCTGCTCTGCTGAACCAGTGGTTCAGGTTTTCAAATTAATTTTAGCATGCAGCAGATATGAAAAAAGGTTCATAATACCCGCCTCATTAGAGTTTGCCCGCTGTTAAAAATTCCACCGGTTATGGCCACTCAAAATTCTGCTGCATTAAATAATAAGCTGTTTATGTCCTTGGGCTGACCTTGAGATTAATTAAATGTCAGCGTCGGAAAAGGACACCTGGCTGGGCTGTGCTGGAGACACGCTCAGACACAACTGAGGTTTTAAACGCGTAAGTGGGGGGGGTTGGGGGGTGGCTGCGGGTGAGGTGGCTACTGAACACTACAGGATGGTGGGGGATGGTGCCTGAAAAAGTGAACATACACCACCAGCACACTTTTGTTTTATTTAACAACACTTTAATGAGGCCAGTTGAGAACACTTTGCCATTTACAATTATGTCCTAGACTACAGGCTAAAAACACACATCAGCGCAGCCTTTGTGGAGAATATAGAAAGCAAACTTTAAAAATGTAGACATAATTAAAAAAAACAACTGAATTTCAGGTATTTAGTCTGAATCAGAATTTATTTCAAGATAATCTGGTACTTAGCACGGTAAACAAATTTCTACAGTGTGCGGAAATGTTTGTCACTCGCTCCACGAATGTGCGGATTCATGTGTAAATGGAAAAAAAAGCTCTGCGTTTGGCAGTTTAACAACCTGGACCATGGTCCTCTGATCTAAATGTGTGCCCTGGACCATGGTCCTCTGCTTCTGTTAACGCACTAGTAGAACAGTCCAACCGATCTTTGATTGTTCTGTGTGATGGGATATTTATCATGGTGGAGCCTTTAGCAGGAGAGGTTGCTCCAGGTGAGGAAACAGTCTGAGTATTCAGAGTAATCTGAGTGAGGAGATGTACGCTCTGTGGGTGAGGAACTGTTCCGTGTGATGGCTTTAAGTTTCCCCCTCTTATCTTCCCAGTTATATTCTCGGTTAAACGGTTGTATAAATAGCCGTGGGCGGAGTCTCTCCTTTATTGAGGTCGGAACTTCAAGGAGCCAAGTTACACGGCTCTACCGTTATGAATTATTTGTGCTTCCCTGTGCCAGTAAGATCCATTTCCGTGGCCACGCCTCCGCGCGGCTCAGACCCCTCAGCGGTGAGAACGGATGTGGAAACGCTGACCGTGCGCCAATGGACCCGGACTCACGAGGGGCAAGGGCAGAGGGCACATAAGGTAGGCCGTTACCTTGAAGGGCTGTTCTCGCTCGGCCCAGACTCGAGCTCACATCTCCCATAACCGGCTTCTCGCTGACACTTTCTTGTATGGGAACCATTCGCTGTCTTTCTATAGGTTTTTTTTCTGTCCGAGTCTCTGCAATCGACTACCTACTGGCTGTGATTTCCAAAGTGAATGGAACCTGATGGGTCACTGACGGCTCCATCATAATTAAGCTCACAGTATGGGCACACTGACACAAAAGAACAGATTGTTACAAAAGTATCCATTAAGGCTACTGTTAACACTGTTAAGAACTCGATCGTGCCGTAATGAGCTCCGATGCATTCTGAAAGCACAAAAGAGGTCTGTAAATGAGGTGGAACGATGTCCAATCAGACGCTACTTATTCATCAATATCTTTGCAGAACAGGACCGCTCCACTGTGTGAACAGCGAATGAGTATAGATCACACCGTAGGACCGTTTCCTTGCACTCCATCATGTCAGAGACTGCGGGTAAAACAGTGCCCCCGATGGTGACCGGAGGAATGGGGGGGGGGGGGGGGGGGGGGACTGGAGATCAGGGGTAGACGGGATGTTGCTGTGGTTCAGTGGGATGTGTTGTCAGCACAAATCTGCTTTCGCTAATGCCCATGACTCTTCACCAAAAGGACTGGTCTTTGTGTCGGTGTTCAGCACTACCAGTTGGTGTGGTCATGAAATAATATGGCAGGCAGTATACTTTTTATTACTCCCCTGGTATTATTTTTTCTTAAATAGTAAAATATGACATGAATATGAAATTTACACCTGAAACCTTTGACTAGCATATTTTTTTTTACAATTGGTTTACAATTATCATTACATTTTTCTTCTGCGTTAAGTAAGCATTCAAAAATGTCCTATTTTTTAATTAAACTTGATTGTTGTCACACTGTCATTGAAGTAGATGAAAATAATTTATCATTTGCAATAGAGGTACCATCAGCTGTTACTACTCACCTATAATTTATACTTGAAAGTTTTGTTAATATCACACACTAAAACTTCAGTAACCACTGACCTGTTCCCACTCGCTAAAGTTAATGGAGCAATTACTATTGATGTAATATTGATGCCATTCTAGACAGAAAATAAATAAGTAAATGAAATGAATAATCCAGAGGAAGTTAACCTGAAAAGAAATCTGAAGCGTGATCAATTTTACCTGAAGCTCAATCAATCAGGGACCCCTTGTATTGGCATGTCTATTGGAAGTAGAGCAAATGATGCCACTCAGCGTGAGGGTGAACGGTCCCGTTCCCATTGTGATGTGGCCGTGCTAGTGGGCGGGTCTGGAGGGGCGGGGCGGAGTCCCAGCAGACCTGTGGACATCCTGGCGGCGGGATAATTAACCAATCGCGGGTGTGCTTTGGTCTGTGGCACTGCACACAGAGAGCCCGGCCGCAGCGCTGTCTCACCTGCAGCCCTGATTGTGCCTCACGCTAATCAGGCTGGTCACATGACCACAGCTTTCCAGTGGGCATGTTCCATCACCACATTCAGCAATGATGCCCCACTGAGCAGCTCAAAGCATGGAGATGATTTAATGGAACTTATGTTCATAAATCACCATATTTAAAACCAACGTTAATGATGTTCCTAAATCACCATATTTAACACCAACGTTCACTTTTTTAACCTTCATAATTGCCATAAATGTAAAATAAGTAAATAAAAAATCAATTTCAATTATGCATTAAAATCATGTATATCAAAATATGCTTTAGGACATCTTTTATCTATTAAAGCCTTTTAATGTCAAAATGTTCTCTTCAGGACACAATAAATCCAGTTTAGAGCTGCCTCCTACCTACAGCAATGACATTAATCTATACTCAAACAGGTCATGAGATGAAAACAGTCACCAGCCGCTCAATTCTTGTGCACAGAATGAGCATTAACCGGATTAGCCTGATTCAGCCAGACTAGAGATATGAAAATAATTAACTTAAAGATCTGACTCAATGACAAGGCTGCATCATGGAAACAGTACCGCAATTAGACTCAGTCTTGAAACAGTCTTGTCTTCACTGTTCAGGTCAAACGGTTAGAAAACAACAACAATCCATCAACAGACTGCGATAGTGGAGATGTTAAAATAAGAAGGCATCGAGGGCAAACGATCGCATCTCTCTCTCTGGAGCAGTGGCACATGGCTGTCTGTCACAGGCAGGGTAATTAATAGACTCCTTTGGGGTGAAAAGCTCTTGTCACCGCGTTCTCCAGCTCAGGATCCGACGGGCGCACTGGACTCCCCCAACCCCCGACCACCAAACCCTCCCCCTCCCCCCACCCCACTCACCTCGTCCCCTCGTGGGCAGCAGCCCCCCCCCCTCCTCCTCCTCCTCCTCCCTCTTCTTCAGGGTACTGAAACGTGATAAGGCGTGCGGATCCCGTGGGAGTTCCTCCTCCAGCCACGAGAGCCGTGTGTGCACGCGCGTGTCTGTGTGTGTGCGCGTATGCGTGTGCGTGCGCCAGAGAGCAGCATTAGCGCGGGCTCTCCTCAGCACCGCCGCGTTCAAACTCCGGCACAGACTAGCGCCGTCGCCCGTCTCCGCAAAACCTGCTCTGCCGCCTGGGGCTCCTCAACCCGTCACCCCGGCGACAGAAGCTCCATTTTGTGGTCTGTTCCATCGGAAGGGGTTCTGACCCGGCGGGAGCCGGCCGCTCGGAAACCCGCTCCCACTTGTTGCGAGAAGCGGTCGAGCGCTCGGGAGTTTGGACAGCGAGCGTTTTCCCGCCGTCCGCGGTGGGACCCGGATGCTCTGGAGTTCTGAGCGGGATCCTCGGAATTTATTATTGGGGGCAGAGAGGTGGCTCGGCAAGGATAGGTAAGGATGCGTAGAACCTGTTTTGCTGCATTAAGGATCATCAAAACATTGGAAAGATTGGCAGCATGGACCTGTGGACTGAGCTGCTGGTGACAGAGAGGAGCTTTCTGCTTTAAGGCTGAGAAACTGTGAGTATGTATGTCTCGCTGTAGGCACATCTCCTGAAATTCACTTTAAGCGCTAGCAAAATCGAGTAGAATATACCCCGATACAAATATGCACAACCGCATGTCCGCTGGGCTGAAATCTTTCACACTTTCCTTTGACATCACTGAAAAGGTGCAAAACCCTGTGAACTATCCGTGAGTGCATGACGACGGGCAGGAAATAATATCTGTATTTGTCCGTGGAACACCAGTAGGGTGCATTGAACACCACTCTTCACCGGTCACCGTTAAGAAACCAGCGCAAATAGCTAGCGATACAGATTAAAGCACTCAGCAATCACCGCAAAAAACCACATTGTTCCGCGCTGCGCCGCTTACCAGTAATGCTCACCGCTCCGAGTCGATGAGAAACACCGCTGTGCGCCGTTCAACACCGCATTACTCACTGTTCCCCCGCTATCCTGCCAGTATGTAGGAAACTGGCTGTCTGAGGTGAAAAAAGCCAGAGCCCTAATGGAGGGTCTGACCATCCTTCTAATTAACTGATATGCACTTGCTGCTGAAAAAGTCAGAACAGACCTGAATGTCAGGTGTTTCTACTTCCAGAGCTCTGGTCACAACCACAGCTTCCCTTCTCCTCCCCAGCCCTATTTCCTGCACTAAGATTTTGAAAGGCACTACATAATTTCAATACATCATTACTGCCTGTCCTGGGGGAGTTAGACTTTCTTGGATGTCTTAAAATTTCCAAATTACTCTCCTGTTTTGACAGCAGCACGGAAACTTGAACATAGAACCTTAAGATGATGATACTCAGAAGACTCATGGTTTAATTCAAACACAGCTTAAACCTTTCCATAAAATAGATAAATGAGTTTGAACTAGTTTATGTAAAAGATGAATCATTTTGTCTTCCAAGATGCTACTTTCTGAAGCTGGTAGAGGTGACCTGCAAAGGATTAGAAGGCTTACATTTATGGTTACCATTTAAAACGTTTATGAGAAATGACACGAGACATTATCTGAATGGTGAATTTTGCACAGTATGCACATATACCAACATTTAGAGGGCAGTTTGACAAATCATTTTTCAAGGACTCCATTCTCCTTATAAAGCATACAAGTGGTAACTCTCTAACCAGTACACTTAACTTTCCCTTTATAATGATTGAAATCAATTCATATGGGATTCATTTTGTTCTTCCACCTCATAAGATTAATCACCTTGAATCTCACTACTTCCGAGTACTAATCCTTGGAAAGAACGTGGAAAATGAATTGCTTCCAATTTCCTAATGTAAAAATCCAGGATATTACATGGATCCAATTAAGTCCGAACATACTGGGCAGCGCGAAACTGCTTAATACAGGTCCTCGCTAAAATCAAAGAAGCAATTATCTTCAGAGAGAAGTTTCCCAGGCAGAGTGCGAAGTCAGCTCGTTCTTTGTCGCACGTTAAACTAGAACGTGGACGACGAGCTGAAATTGAGTGTTTGAGCGGACATCCGAGATCTGCCTTTTTGAAGCAGGATTTTCAGACACGGGCGAACAACAGCGCGTACACGGTAGACCGTACCGACGCGCCGGTTTACGCGGCGGATAACAAAGCCAAACGACGGAAGAAAGCGCAAGACTTTTAAGCTGTCGAAGCCGACGGCAATTTCCGTTCAGGGCTGAACCTGTCTCGTGATGTACTTCGCGTGACTCTCAGCTCAGAACTTTGCTCCGGGGCTTCTCGTGGATCTAAATGCAAATGCAATTAGGTTTGATGTTTACATAAAATCCACATTCGAACAGAATCAAGTTCTAGGATGGATGCACTCACGGATCCTAATTCAAACAGAATCAGGCTCTAAAGATACATGGATCAAGATTCAAACAGAATCAGCTTTAGCCGATACAGGGTCTATATGGTTTCATCACTGTGTTTGCAGTGAAGTGTAACGGTGGTTTGAGTGTGCAGTGACTGTTAAACTATTGGGACTGAGCGGCTTACTTCACGGCCCCTGGGGGCTGATGTACTGCTTTACTTTACTGTTCATAAAGGCCAAGTTGTCCAGATCATTGCTCTCTGTTCTCATAAGCATACTGCAGACGCACATATGCATACAACTAGCTACACATGTGTACACCCATATGTATAAACACATGCACATACTGGGTGCACACAGACACAGGCTCGCTCACAAGCACATGGCAATATGCCAAACTTAATGTATAGCTTGCTTGCTAAATACTCAGTCAAGCACACACTGCCACCCCCCCCCCCCCCCCCACCAAAAATGCCCCCCATGAGTCTGTAATGAATGAATTATGAAATCCCAGCAAGGATTCATTTTAGGTTCTTACTGCCAAAACCATGAACAGCAAAGAGGTTCAAATAATTCCTCCACAACAGTACAGCACATTTACTATTGGTTGGTGCGATCTGAGAACTGTACAATCGGCATTTGTAAACCGCAAAGAAGGGTAAATAGGTTTTTCAGATGTGTTTCGAAGTAGCATTCCAAGCAGTGCATTTAAAAAACGTTTTAAAGATTAATTAAATGCACCTGGAAACTGTCCCAGAGAGGAGGGGCTAATGTCACATAGGGGTAAGAGGTGAACAGGGATCGTGCTCAATCCTTTTACCCACAGTAAGATGATTGAGAAATCTCCCTTGAGATCTGAACCCAGAGGCTGCAGAACTCAATATATATTAGGTGGCTAGAGAGGTTATATTAACTTAAAACATCTTTATATTAAAAATGGCATTGGGGGTGGCGGCATTGGATTAGTGGATTGGGTGCTTGACTTTCAAGCAAGTCAAGGTTCAATCGATTATTTTAAGTCACAAAGGAGCAGAGTTTGTTAAGTGCCTAGGCTAACATTTATCATTGCTGATTTTTAAACTGCTGCAGTAATGACGATAATAATAATAATAATAATAATAATAATAATAATAATAATAATAATAATACCAATTATAATGATAATAATAATAATAACAATAATAATAATAATAATAATAATAATAACAATTATAATATTATTATTATTATTATAATTGGTATTATTATTATTATTATTATTATTATTATCATGTTCTGAATCATAAGCCAGGAAACACTGACAATGAGACAAAGGCTTTTTCTCTGGAAGCAAAGACATTTGTCGGAAGAGAATGAACAAGCAGCTACATCAGCTATGCTACCGCCAGGAAACAAATGATAACAGCAGCTGCACCTAGCAGGGCTGCCAGTCCTGTAATGCTGATTACAGATGAGAGGAGAACTGTCACTGTAATAAGATGGTGGCCAAACTGATTTTCTTGTAATCTCACAGAGGGATAAATACTGCTTTGTCCTGCCTCAACAAGCATCGCTAGTCTCATCAATTTCTAACTGAGCAAAAACAAACCAGGCCATTCAAGACCACGATATAAAAGAAAACCCCCTTATTGGGCATTACTAATAGATAATACTATAACTAATAATAATAATAATTATTATTATTATTATTATTATTGTATATTTTTTATTATAATTATTACTATTATTGTTATTCCTAATAACACTACTACTACCACTACTACTAATAATAATCCATGTATTTATTGTGTATTATTATGTATAGCATATAATAGAGCATGGGTGGCATTTCTTCTAAATCAAGGGTGGTTCTCAATTTCAGTCTTGGGGGACCCCTGTGTATGCTGGTTTTGGTTACAGCCAACCTCTTTGTTAAGAATGGGTTGTTGAACATGTGTTTAAGTTGTTTTAATGTTTTCCTTAAATGTATTAACATAATACAGGTTTAGCTCATTATCAATTGCTGAATTCTTCATCATCTACCAAAGGGTTCGTTGTAGTGGCCTGGTCAACATTTTCACCAATTAGGTACCTGGTTGATTCACGTCAGTTTTTTTGTTTTAAGTTAAAAGTTGTTTAACCACTTTTTATATGATAATTTGCAAAATAGTGCAAGAAGCACAATATGAATATGGGGCTTTTATCCCTCATGACAAGCCTATAGCTATTTCATATATAATGCGGTTTATGAGGGTAAATAATCCTTGAAGAGGCGAACAGCTTCTAATTAAGAAAAATGAACAGCTTGTTAAAATATGGATAGAACGAAAACCAGCAGAGGTCACCCAGGACCAAGTTGGAGAACCACTGTTCCAAATGAACAGCATTTGGATACGCAAACACTCAAACGGGAGGAAAATGTTTATTGGCTCATTAAACGTATCAGTGAAGAACCAAAGGCAGCAAACGCAGACGTGGATATTTCTGACCTGCGGAGCCCAGCAGGGCGTGGTAGTCAGTCCCTCGCTGCGTCGGTCCTTCCTCCTGCAGCTTCTCTTTCTCCTCAGCTTCATAGCGGTCCCAGTTGGACTCCAGCTTCCTCCGAGAAAATGTCTGAAACCCCTCATCCTCCTGGTCCACACTGTCTGTCTCATCTCGACCCTTTAAACATGATCGAACTCCTCAATACATCTTATCTAATTTCCGGGCATACCTTTTACAGAGAGAGGGTGTTAACGTTCACCTCTCGCTTACCCATGTTTTCCTACTTCATAACCGCCGGATTTGACGTAAATGTGTGGAGGCTGGAGCAAAACACACTACTTTTAATCTGGACAGACATTAATATAGTCGTGGGAGTTGCCTAAATTTTGATTTTAGTGGACGATTTATGCGACAGCATTGGAGATGACCAGGAAACCAAAATTTTCTTTTTTGACGCCGATCCCGACCAATCACTATGCCAACACAGACAGCACACATGCCACGTATTCCCAGGAAACCCAGGAGTTTACTCTTGCATTCAGAAAAGTGCCGATATATACACACCGGTTAAAATAAGTAGGCTATGTAGGCCATGCAACATTGCGTGGTACTCCACTGCCTCCCAGCGGGAATTCTACCAACCAAAATCATAACCTCATCCTGTTCCATCTCCGCCAAACTTGGCATGACATTATTTATGACACGGCATCATCTGAAACAAGCTGAATGAAAAGTTGCAAAAAGTACACAAATTACACTGCTTGCTAGATAGCGTTCTAAAAGCTACACATTTATTCCACAGCACCCGAGCATGCAATATTATAAGTCCAGCCTTTTATGGACACATACAGTACACGATATATGCGGCTCACATGACGTTACCTAGCTAAGAAATTAAGCATACCATATACAAGCAACCCACTATTATTATTATTATTATTATTATTATTATTATTATTATTATTATTATTATTATTATTATCGTTTTACTATTTTTTAAAGTATCTCATGGCTGTATAACAGTAATGCTGTTTACAACCATGCAACTGCAGTTAACTAACATTTAATCTAATCGATAAGCTGAACTTTCGCCACGCACCTGGTGATGGTCTGCAACAGGTCCACCCCGCCCCCTGCCCCGATAGTGGTCCCTTCTCCCTCTTCCACGATGGTGGCTACCCCTGCCCCGTCCACGGTGTTCACCCGAACTCTGGTGGGATTCACTCCCACCTCCCCTCTTCCAGCTTCCCCCTCGGCCTCTATTGTGTCTCGGTTCCATCACTCGTCCAGTTTTGAAACACCGAGATGTTTCAGTGTAAACAAAGAACTTGTTATTTAATGTTACCTCTCCACAACAACAAAACCAGCCTGTGTGCAGTTGTACACAGCACGGAACAGCTGAGCAGCTGCACCGCAAGTTTGTGCTACGTGTAACACCACTCCCGCGACAACAACAGCCTTTCACCAAAGTTCCGTTTGTAACTACGATGAGCATTTCTGTGGGACAGTTCAAATAAATTCACTGATAAGATGTTATAGTGTATATGAAGAATGTCTTTGAATATGAAGTACTCAGCAGACCAATAATTTTATACAAACATGGTAATGTGTTGCGGGTAACAATTTAATTAGTTTGGTAAACATGATTAAAATGTGCCTTTATTGTTATCTCTAAAGCTATTTTATCTAATCCTAATTGTTGTTTTCCTTCAGACGACCGTGGGAGAAAATTATGGCAATCACAGTCCATTTCCTGTGGGTGTAGTGACAAAAGCAGCATGGAAGCTGAGTATCCCCAGAACTTCACAGTCCATGGAAATGCCTCAAATGTCCAGGCTATCACACACAGTCTTTGGGAAGTCATATCCATAGCAACAATGTCAGCCATAGTGAGTCTGATAACAATAATTGGAAACATTCTTGTCATGCTATCTTTCAAAGTCAACAGTCAACTAAAGACAGTGAACAATTATTACTTACTGAGCTTGGCTTTTGCAGACCTCATTATCGGCATCTTCTCCATGAATTTATACACATCTTACATACTGATGGGATACTGGGCTCTGGGAAGCTTGGCATGTGACCTCTGGTTATCTCTGGATTATGTGGCCAGCAATGCATCTGTAATGAATTTGCTGGTCATCAGTTTTGACAGGTATTTCTCTATTACCCGGCCACTGACGTACAGGGCAAAGCGGACACCAAGACGGGCTGGGTTCATGATTGGCCTGGCGTGGTTAGTATCTCTAGTCCTGTGGGCCCCTCCCATTTTATGCTGGCAGTATTTTGTTGGCAAAAGAACTGTCCCCCTCCGACAGTGCCAGATTCAATTCTTCTCAGAGCCAGTGATCACATTTGGCACAGCTATTGCTGCTTTCTACATCCCCATTTCCATCATGATAATCTTGTACTGCCGGATCTACAGAGAGACAGAGAAGCGCACAAAGGACCTGGTGGAGCTCCAGGGGCATGCTCCCTCAGCACATCTAGGCCCCACAAAGCCACAGAAAATCATCATTGGATCCTGCTTCAGCTGCAAGCGGTCATCCAGCACCAGCTGTGAGCGGAAACAGACCTCCTGGTCCTCCTCAAACCCCGGCATGGTTTCCATATCCACAACAGCGTCCACCCAAGAGTGGCTCAGAGCTGAGCAGATGGCCACCTTCAACAGCTATGTATCCTTAGAGGATGATGAGCGCCGGTCATCTTCTGGAACCTTACAGGCAGGTCAGATGAACCCAGCCTGCGAGCAGGATGAGAGTCATGAGCTGGCTAGCCTCAATGAAGGCCTCTACATTGCCTCCCATCCCAAGTGTGGCTTACAAAAAAACAAGAGGGGTATCTCCTACAAGTTCAGGCTGGTCCCAAAGGACGAGAGCCCCCGACCAGGCAGAAACAGGGAGGCCAAAACGATGCCCTCAACTTGCTCCTCAGCAGAGTCCCTGGGTCACCCCTCCACCTCCTCCTCTTCTTCCCGAATATCTGGCCCCATCCTGAAGAGCCAAAACAGCAAGAGGAAGAGGATGGTCCTCATCAAGGAGAAGAAGGCAGCGCAGACTCTGAGCGCCATCCTCCTGGCCTTCATACTCACATGGACTCCCTATAACATCATGGTGCTCGTCTCCACTTTCTGCTCCGACTGTGTCCCGCTCTCACTCTGGCACCTGGGCTACTGGCTCTGCTATGTCAACAGCACAGTCAACCCCATGTGCTACGCCCTCTGCAACAAGACCTTCCGGAAGACCTTCCGCACGCTGCTACTGTGCCAGTGGAAGAGGAGGAGGGATGAGGAGAGGCTGTACTGGGGTGGCCAGAGTGTGGTGATGGGCAGTAAAGTGACATGAGATGTCTGCTTATCCAATGTCCTGTCTCCTCTCATGTATCCTCTGTCAAAACACCTTGACAGTTGTATCTGTACTTTGGGTTGGCATTATGAGCATGTCACTGTAATGGCACTGAAAGGGAAAGCAAAGAGGACAAACCCACACCAGCAAATGCACACATGCTGCCTTTCTGAAGGCTGAGACTGTTCCGCAGTGACACCACACAGGAGGAGTCCGCATGATTTGGTGTGGAACCAGTTTTTTGCCATTTTGAAATGATTTAAATTGGGGAAATGAGAACAGTAGGAAATCATCTTCACAGAATGACCTGCATACGTTTCATAATCCTCAGGTACCTACACACAACAAGCATATCTCAAGTTTCATGTTAAATACTATTTCCATCTGAAAAATGTACTGTAATCAAAGATTACATCAGTGTTACTGCTTGTAATATTCATTTCTGGTTATTTAACTTTAATAGACTGTTATATTTTATTAATATTATTGGTAATGCATGAATAGTGCTTAGGGCATTGTGAAACACTGCAGTTAATGTACTATTACCATTTGTTCCCTGACAATGCTGTCTATACTTAGGTAACTGTGTCTTATACCACACAATGAAAAGACCCATATCCTGTACATATGTTTTACATATTGCTTATTGTAAATAGATGTGTTTCTCCTTTGTAAAACCTATTTGTTCTGTGCCTAAACTTTGTTCTCCTTTGACCTGAGATCTGTTATCCCAAAATTCAACACATTAACTTTCACATTTCAATATTTCTGTTGTTCGGTTACATGTGCCTCTTTTCTGCATAATGTTGAATATGCTTTATTTTCATGTTCTATGCTGAGTAACTTGGGAGACCTATGTGAGTCAACAATGACAAAAATACACCATAAACGTAAAATTTTTAGTTGTAAGTTTGTGGTGAATTCATTAATTTGAATGATTAGTTCTTACCATAGAAGTCAGCTGAGGTGAATCAGTCACTACTGACTGCCATTTCCACCATGTGAAGTGTTCCTGTAAGGGGTGTAATGGTTCTCCAAATGCACAGTTTGGTTCCAACCTTGATTTCTGGTTTGTGTCTTTTTTTAAGGGAAGGGGAAACAGCAAAACTTGTTGCTTCTCTAATTTGTTTCATTCAATCAATTATAATTTTGAACATAAAAAACATTTACTGACCATATTTAAAATCAATGAATATCGGTCTCACTCATATTTATTACACAAGAAAAATAATTAGTCACTAAAAACTAAGAATCCTCATTGCCAATGAACAGAAAAGGAACGGTGTTGTGTTCAATTAACAATTAAGCTTCAATTATGCTTGAAGTTACTTACTTTTCACTAAAAAGGATGTCCAAAATGTCAACTGAAAGGGTTTCTCTCTGTGCTGTAACATCATATACCCTTCTGTGGACATTTTTTTTAATAAGCCCTTGTAGAAAAATTAAGCCAGTATTGCCAGGTCTCTCAGCAACTTTCGACAGCTTCCGTAGCTTGATGGCATCATAAAAGTGCACATTTGAATGGCATCCTGTTAATTTGCATATACATCGCCTGCTCATTATATTACCATTGCCCATGAGATGAGGCCTGATTTTGACACCTTTTTTGCAGACAAATGCTAACAAATAGCCTTGATGAATGAAAGGAGAAGCGGTGAAAACTATTAGACACAACTACAGCTAGCCAGCGCAAGTGGCAGCTTTAGCCCTCCCCATTCCGAACCGTGCCTCTCCATCTCATCTAGTGGGAGGGAAAGGTCACTGGGGCTAACGGCAACTGCCTGGCGATGGCTGCTCATAATGTAGTTGCGGCTGACTGCTCCACTCAAGCACGCCTTTTAATGGTGGCAATAATCGCTAAATGAAAATCTCAATGGTTACAAGGTCTCGGGCAGTCAGAAAACTAGATTAGTTTTAGAAAACTAAACTAGAATTGTCGCTGGTTCCTTTTGAAAGATACAGTCCCTAGGTGTTGATAAATTTAGCGATAAAGTTGACAGAGAATCCACTTGCTAACTTCTGTAGGCAATTCAAAAATATTACAGGATGGTTGTGTCAGTGTGCACTCGCTGCTCTCGGAAATAGCTCCAGCTTGCTCTAAAAATGCAACTAGAAAACCAATTTAAGGTTACAGTGGTAATCAACTAGTTGCTATACAATGGGGGCAGAGCTCAACATCCAAGGCTCAAAACAGCTATGTATCTGGATATCGCAATGGAAAACTACACACTCAGTTAAAGAAGAGAGTGAGGGGTGATATGTGAGCAGCTTTCTATCATTTTCACCCACCCCTGTTTTGAACCAGTGTTTCCTTTTGATAATTAGTTTGGGTAAGGACAAGAACAAAATGGCTTCATGTGCAATCATGATAAACTGGAAAGTTAAATATCAGAATTGCAATTGTATTTTCTTACGATGAACTGAACTGTGCTTGTAAACTGTGCTATTTATTTTCACATTTTAACAAATCACCAGAAGGGGACAAGGTATACTCAAGTCAGTTCTTATGAAAATGTAAAGAAAACACTACATTTGTACATGTAGTACATATTAATGTATATAATTAGAGAAATTCTCCCATGTAAAAACAGAAGCACTAGATAGGTTGAACATCACAATTTATTGGCTTTATATATCTTTTTATAATTTTAAAGTTAAAATGTCTTATGCTTTATAATTTCATTCACAGTTATACATAATCTCAGTGTATCTTTAGTCATATAAACTCTCATTCAAGTAGGTCTGACAATAGTAGTATAGATACAACTTAAACCACTCAATACATCAATGCTGCCACACATCATTCACAAATCAATGACAAACAGTTCAATTGCTTCATTGAAATGCAGTGTTAAATAACGGAACTGTACAGGAGTGGCTGCGATCTGTCTCAAATGCAAATTACAAATATGCTTGGAGATTAAACCCAAAACAAGCTAATCATGAAGCTTAAAACTGGGAAAGGCAGTACAAAAAAAATGCCTCACCCCCCTCACAACCTACAAAACCTTCCTTGTGGGTCTGAAACCATGATTTTAATACTGATGTTGATGTTTTCAAAGGATGAGAGGGGAAAGAAACAGGCAAACAGGCAGAAAAAAGTTAACCTTTCAAAAGAACAATAAAACCGAAAAAAAATAAAAGAAAAACCACACAAACTGAGAAACCCCACCGTTTAGGCACAAACCGGGGGGCACTACCTCCGCTTTACCGGACCACTCTTGCTGCCTTTGCTGCCACCCCCGGACTTCCCAGAGCTCTTGGAGGAGAAGAGCTTGGTCATGAACTCAGACACGTCTGGCAGCTCATGATTGGGGTTCAGCATGTTCATGGACTGCTCCATCTCCTGCAGAAACACACAGAATGCTTTAGATCACATGCTGCTCACTCTCTTCCGGTCTCTGTTCTCATCACAGACTAAACAAGGCTTTTGTAGGTGTTCTGCGCAACTCTAACACGCAACTAACAATATGTACACACATAGTGGGGTTTCGTTCAAACACTGCAGGGGACAAGAAATCTTCACTCCACCAGACTATGAACACAACATTTAAAAATTTACATTTAAAATTGAGCTAAGATCCCAGAGAAACGGCATTAGGGTTACCTTTCTCATTTCTGGGTCATTGGTGTTGACAACCTTAGGAAGCAGGACAATGATCAGGAGGGGAAGAACCATCATCATGACCTGGAAAAAAGAGAAGTAAGGATAAAGTAGGGACCTTCGAGTTTGGAAACCAAGATGATCCAATCCGTCTTCCTTGCAATTACTGCATACTCTTGTGGACACTGGCCTCTGCCACTAATCAGGATCATTTCCAGACTATACATGCCAGGACTAACACTAGATTCTAAACAGTGAGAAGTTAAAGATCCTGTACTTATCAATAGTGGACCAGGACCAGTAAAGCCTAGCAAGGTCAGCGAATATCCATTAGCAATGAACTCTCCTCAAAGCAGTAAAGGGTTCTTAAACACACTGTATGTAATGACTTGCTAATGAGCAGAATATATCCACAGTAGGCCAGGAGGTTACTACAAATATTTCTACCATTTCCCTTTCAGAAAGCACAGAGAAAAATCCCTGCAAATTCGGCTCTGGAATTAACAACTTTGTCAAATGTCTCAGCTTACAACAGCATTTTAATAATCAGTGTTACCACTAGGCAGTAAGTAGGACCAGTGGTTTCATTTGAATTAAGAAGTCGGATTAACCAGCCAATGAGACATTGCCTGCTCCTCAACATTGGACCTACCATGGGGTTCATGAGGAAGTCGGTCCAGCCCCAAGTCTCACGTTTCACAAAGTACAAGTGCGGGCCTGAGGACCTCATCTGCAGGGGGTATGGCAGCCGTATCACCTCTGACGTCTTGATGTAGTTCACAGCTCTCGCCCTGCAATTGAAATTATAGAGCTCATCGTAAACTGCCACACTGACTCTGCCATGGACCAAGTAACTCACTTGCCATTAAGAAATTGTGTAGGGGAAAAAAAGCATCAGAAACAATGAAGCTACGACTAATATTTACTGACAGACACAACGAGAGATTGCACTGCTGAAAATGGCAAACTTGGCTGACAAACATTAAAAATGTATTGTGCAATGTGAATACTTTGTACAACCATAGCCTACCTCATTTTCCCTTTTGATGTGATGTCCACTCGAACAGGTTCAAATCTGTAAACTGGAGATACAACTTCAACAACATAGGATCCTGAGGGGACGTCATTCACGGCAAAGCTCCCATCAATTCTGTTAAGAAAAAAATAATAATTTGCTTTGATGGATAAAGGTCCAACAAGATTAAGCGACTGTACGTACATATGACAAAAGCCTCAAATAGGTCGACGACAATAAGCAACTACTGCACAACGATTCATTCAGGACCACTGGGCCTGGCCTTGCACAATCGAATCTCTGTAACACTGTAATATCATTCGTAAGTAATCTAAAAACAATTGCACCACGATAGTACGATAGCAGTTCGAGCCTTCACAAAAAAAGCTCAAACATTATCACACAGAATGTTCGATAGTACCAATCCATTTACGTCAACTTCATTGCATTATTTGCTGGTATCATGCTGTACACATTAATATTAGCAATCTGTACCCTGAAACGGTTATAGTTATCCTGTTTGCCAATTTGCAATCCTGTGGTCCAATTGCAATTCATTAAATACTTCAAAATAGAATGCACGATATATTCTGTGAGTGAATATTTTCCATGTTCAGGTTTGGCTTTAAATTTATCACTCATGGGACTGAGCGAAGTCCAATTTGTTTGGAACGTTTCTGCAAAAGACAGTTAAATAACAGAATGTATAACAATTTTGTTATCAACTGATTGCTACCGCAGAGACTAAAAGCAACACATACCCATAGCATGTTCAACATGGCAATGTAAAATTACGCAGCTTTGAAAATCTCAGCGTTGCCAATTCGCTATAGATCATTAACACAACTTGACATAGTAACGACGTTTCCAGGCATGGTATCAATCTTGATAACGTCGAGTCAAATAACGTAAACAAAAAGTACATACGAGTCATGCTTACATCCAACAAACGCTAGTTAGCTATCATAGCTAGCGAGCTGCACACATTATTAGCCAACTAGCTAATATTACATTAGCGCAGAATGAACCAGCAAACCCTAGATTTTATTCTTAACCCACCGTAAAAACCCGATATGTTCTTCTCCTTCCACCAGAATACGGGCAGTGTTAATCCAATCTTGCGGTCTCATCCCCGGTACGATGGCTCGGCCTTCTATCTTAAACCGGTCTCCATTCGGTTGTACAGCGGCAAGTCCGGAGCCAGGCTCCGGATCACTGAAACACAGAGACGTTGCGTACAAAACATTGAAAATAAACCATGTTTGTGAGATCCTCCTTTGTAGTAACATTCTGATTAACCGTTTACTCAGGAAACCGTGTTGTTCAATGTAGTAGCAGCTAAACTGTGCTTTTCTTTTAAATTTACGCTAAACATCAAACGGACTGAACGCTTCCGCCATCAAGCTGCTTCTTCCTCATGCAAAATATGACGTCGGTATATGTGGACGAAACTTTATTAACAAACCAGGAAAGGAGTAATGTAGTTATATAAACAGTGATCACTAGATACGCAAAACACCTCAAAATGCCTGACTGCGAAGTAGTCTACTACCTACAATAAGATTTCGTTCCTGGAGATCAAGGAATTATTTAAATATTTAAATATTTCCAAGACATTGTTCTTGGATATTGATACACTGCATTTCCGTTTGGTCACAAAGTGTGAACCATTCAGTTAAGTATCGTTAACAAATGTGGAGTTTCTTCTGAAGGATCACATCTGCAGATCTCCTCTTGACTGTTGTAACATGTAATTCCACTGTGTAAGAAACCACCATTATGGCAGTGGTAACAACCCTGTTCCTAGAGATATACAATCCTGTGGGTTTTCATTTCAATCGCACACCGGAGTCAAATTAGCAGCTCAACGCAGATAAGGTGTTATAATGAAAACCTACAGGACCCTCGATCTCCAGGAACAGGGTTGGTTACCACTGCGTTACGAAAATGCCAAGAACCTACATTAGTACACTCCTATGCAGCATTTCCCACAAGGGTAGATGAAGCATATAATGAAGGACTTAGTGCTGAAAATGTTTAATTGCATACAATGCAGAGGTGGAAAGTCCAGGGGTCAGAATGTAGAGGTCCTGCCATGTGTTTCTTCCACTCATGAACTCAGCCAGCTGATTTCACTAGTTATACCTCCTGGTGGAAGAATTGTGCTATTTAGCAAATGCAGGTGATTGGAACAAAATGCTGGAGAGGACCCTAAACCTGGATGTTCCACCACTGGTTACTTTAGGAAACATAACTAATTATTCTTCCTCTGCTACTGAACACTTAAATTTTGAATAAATCAGTTCCCCTAAGACTATAAGAATATTCTATAAACCCAACTTTATCAATTAAGTTATTCTCATTATTGACTGTAAAGCAATTGAATAACTGGACACACAAACTAAGAAAATTTATTTAATAGTTGATTAAAAGCATGTTGAGGAATGTACAATTTACAGCTGAGTGTTTTCTTATTGAACAGGCAAACCATGCTCTAATAAGACTGCTGCGGAAAGTCGCTCCCTTCCAGGAGATCCATTGATATCAAACGCAAGAAGCATGGCAGAGCAGCACCAGGAGAAAAGGCTTGGCACATCACTGAGCGGCCTGGGTTCAGACAGTCTCTTGCACCTCATGGAGTGGAATGTGTGCCATTTTAAGCAAAACGGTCCACTTCAATGTGAAGCAGTCATTCACAGTTCGTTCAAGGCTCCCTGCTGCCCTGCTACTGTCTTCATTTTTAAATAAAGGTGCCTCTGTACTTCTCAGTTCATCAATTCAGTGATTGTTCTTCGCCATCTGCAGCCTTGGTTAGTGTCAGTTCATCTGGCCTTGGGGCCAGTTAGAGCAGGCTGAAGATCCTCTGATTCGAATCAAACGCTTGTAGTGGTCGCTTCCTCACTGAGAAATGAGCCTGGAGTCAGTGCAGCTGGGACAGATATGATTCTATACCCTAAAACATGGGAAAACATTGTGAGCAATCATGAATGTACAGAAATGCATCCATAGCAACACAGTCCTGCTTCTGCCATCAATTATCAATACAAAGTCACTGAGGCAAAGCCTGGAATAGCGCAACTTACCTTTGCTATTTCGCCTGTTGTTCCTGGAACTAAACTCAACTCACGTTTGTGTACCCACAATTCCTGTAGCTGCTGCCTCATGATTTGAACATTCCTACAAGTAAACAAACAGAAATGTAAAAGAACAGCCTCCCTCTTTGAAGACTCCACAGGGTTTGTGGAGTTCATGCAAATGATGCAGGGAAATGAACCCCCCGCCCCCCCCCCTTGCCACTTACATACCAGTCATCTGAACAGCTCTCCTGTGCACTCCTGCTTTTCACAGATAGTTCCGGCCACCATTTTTTAATGACGGACTGAACCCAGTGTAAACCGACTATCAGGTACCTGAAATATACATGTGGTGGTTTTATAAAGTGAAAAATACGATTCTGCAAAATGGTTTACCAATGTTGTGACAAAGCAAGTATTTCAGGCCAACTTACTCTTCATATTTACTGGCAAGAACAGTTTTTACTAGCGGCAGAAGGTCCACACAACAGCCTATAGATATAAGAGGCTTGTCATCTTGTAGGCTATGAAAGAAAACACAATTATCACAAGAGAAACTTTGTTTGATGCTGTGTATTGAACTGGTAGTGGCAGGTGAGCTGGAAACGGGGAGGGCTGAAAATTTAAATTAGTAACTTCATTGATTTAAAGGTAAGGGTTCGGCAATCCTCCCTCACCCACCATTATTTCAAGCTCACCCACCATCACTGCATTACTTACCTTTTTGTAATGACAGGTAAGCAGTCAACAAGCACACCTGTGTCCTGAATTCTTCAGAGGAAACAAAGTAGGAGAAATATGAAATCTCAAGAAGAAACTTTTCAGGGAAAAAAAAACTTTGACCTGAAATCTGTATTTTGTACCTGATCAGATATGCGACTAATTCATTGGCATTTCTTCGCCAAAGAGTCAAAGCAACATTCAGCCTGAGGTTTCTTCCAAAAAGCACATGTGTCATTACATCATGGTCCTTTGACAGCTGTTAAACAGACAGAAGATTCAGTGAGGCGAAGGGTGTTGGATGTAATGGAATGCTAACGTCCAATCAAAAGGTCTTGCCAGATCACATGATTTCTGCCAAGTTCACAAAATGAATTGAGTTTCTGCCGAGGCACCATCCACCGTAACACAGGTGAAATGAACACATGCCAGAGCACAGTACAAAAACAAAAGGAATGCCAGCTTGGTTATTTCCTTACTTCAGTGAAGTACTCGCTGTATTTGGATGCCGGCCCGTCCATCTTGGCTCCCAGTACAGGGTTCAGGGGGAGCCCGCAGTGGTCACTGCAAAGTACCTCCTGCACAGCCTCTGCACAGGTCAGCTCATTCTCCTTGTTGGCCATGTCACAGCCCCTCCGCCGGCTCGCGGCACTCGCCGGCACGTGACACGTCTTCCTCTTGCACGACAGTCGTTTCGCTTTGCTGACTGGAGACCTGCAGGCCAGGGGTCAGGGTTCAGAGGTCAGGTACGCGGCAACAGGCAGGAGCTCACGATAGAGTACTCTTTCACACCGCGTGAAGGGCCCGAGCCTTGCTACTGTGTAGATCGTTTCCGTGCCTCGCTTTCAGATCAGTCAGTGAAACCCGACTATAGACCCGTTTGGTGTGACTCGCAATTGGACTGTTTCTCAAGGAAAACTCACCTCTTTTTATTAATTTCTTCCTTATTAAAATAATCCACCTAAAAGGAGAGGAGAAGTGATGAATGGGGGCTGCTGTGACTGAGCCACAAGCTTCCTTACCCCCCCTCAGTGATACTAAACGCAGGGCTTCACATCAACATACACACGTTCCTAAATGTCGTTCTCATCCATCTCCAAGTGCCTCTGCACCCCACTTCTGTCCTTGATCCTCTTACCTCCCTCATGTTCTTCTCAGCCACACAGTAAGTCCTGCGTTTGAGAGCTTCACTGGCCTGGGATCCCTGGAAACTTCTGAATTCTCTCTCTTCAACGTCATCTCCAGAGGCCATAGCAGCAGAAGACCCTGGAGCAGGTAAAACAGAGCTTTTACTGGCTAAATGCACAACACACCATCACAGGTCAAAAATTAACAACATGCAATCGCTTCCTATTTTGCATAATTCAGGGTGAGTACACTCCTTCATGGTGCAGGACAACCACTATCTGTTCAGCAACACGACCGACACCATTGGTACCATTAACCAAACCTACGATCAAAACTACTGTCAACAAGCCATAAAAATATAAGAGACCTGCAGGCACATACTTACATAACTGAGCATGTGCACATAAGTAAACTACATTTCAACAAAGCTATTTCCGTGTCACGTCAACCACGAACATAAATTAGGCTATTTTGATAACGTCTGCGTCTGCGGTACATTCACTTTGGACACTCCTCGCATAATTACGTTTTGTTGAACTAACAGCTTATAGCTAGAAGACAGTATCATGTAGGCCTAAATAGGTAATACCCTGAATCTGTACAGGTGTACAAACTCGGTTTTAATGAGAACACCATGGACTTGAATAATCAACAAATGACAAACCGCTATGGGAACACACCTCAGCTGAAACAGGAACTGGATGTCCCACCCGACAGCTAGCTACCCTGCAAGTGGTGCATATAGCCAATGTATTCAAGAAAACAAAAAATATGTTACTCAAAACATCCAAGACCCAGTCTGCCAACTGTCTGATCCACCAAGTTCACCTCTATGCTGACCAAGCTAGCCAACGTATTAAATAAGCCAGCTGGAGTTAGTCAGAGCACAGTAGTTTAACTGTAGTAGTTTAACACAGTATTTAAATACCGAGTTTAGCGTTACCATTTCCTTATGTATTTTCACCTAAGTTTTAAAGGAACGGCAAACTAAGTTAGCTAGCCAGTTAATAATTTCATGCATTGTCTTTTATTTGCTAATTTAGCTTATTTGAACACGTTGCATTGACCGAAGATCATGTCTTCTTTTCAACTTAAAGTAACAACGATTAGCTAGCTGATAGCAAGGGTGGGAACGCATTAAGCGAACGTAGGACAGACGGTTGTATTTATCATGAAGTAACAAACTAGTTAATCTAGCTTGCAAATAAAATACTTATAAAGCAGTGGTGTTACGTGCTGCGACTACCCGCTGTCATGCAAAACATTATCTTGATTCTTGGAGGTAAGAGACCTGTGATACTACTAATGTTAAGGCCTATGTATCATACAACCATTTAGAGGTGAGCAAACGGGTAACAGCCCGTGCAAATAACTGACTTAGCTAATGTAGCTAAATTTGTCTAAAACTATACTATATAAATTACTTAATTCCAACCCAAAAGTATCAATTTGAAAGAACGTCTACCTACCCAGCTGAACAGATTCAAGAGGTATTAACTTAAGGTTGCACTGCAGGCTTAATAGCAATCCAACCAGACACAGCATGCACCGAGCTAGCTGGTATTAGCCGAATAAAGTGAATAACACACTTAAGCATTATTTTACTTACAGTCACATTTTGCAAGGATGTTTTGTATTTGATTAAATTAACAGCACACACGCATACAGAGCTGCACAATCCACCAACAGCGATAAAATAAACCTATAGAGCTGTATCCGTCTGAATGAACGGAAACTAGGTAGCTAGCTAGCTGTAATGCACATTAACATCCAGCTATCGTTAGCTTCTTGCTACAAGTCTAAAGAAACCTGCGGCATTCAAACAGAAACACAGCATGTTGGGATTGATTCCAGTCATAAAATATTTGGCGCTATCTTGTGGTGGTCAAGGGGATTACACTGAGCTCGAAGGGCAAATTCTGTAACCTACCTGTACTGCTCACTGACTCACTGGTGGGTCATGTTCACCTAGTTTTTACTAGTCTCATTCAATTGTGTTTATACTGCATTCACCAACTGTAAACTAATGCATCTTCATTCAAGGGTAACATCAATGTCTCTCTCCATTTAATGATTTCAGAGATAATCAGAGTTTTCTTTCCTCTGGTCCAAAGAATAACCTGGACTATTGGAAATGAGGGAAAGATAAGTATATCGACAGGGTCATTCTGTCAGCCTAGAATTTCAAACTTAAGCTCAAAATGCAGTGTGGTTTTAAGCGGCATGAAATGTAAAAACACTGAAACCACTGAGCTGTTGGCCTGTAATGAACAGATCACAGTTCTCATTGTCCTCACAATGACTTGCTCATGTGATGACGGTGTCATGTGTTTTAGAACTAGGTTCTCAAGGAATGCAGACCCGTGGCAAGGTCAATGTGAAATTACATCCCACCTCATCTAGAGATGATCTGTAGGGTGTTTTGCCTCATGCAGAATATGTTTAATGGGGACCCTAGGAAGGTGTACTCCTGACTCTGTTTCTGTGTTTCATATTCCCTGGAGCAAGTAAACTCAGGCTTACCCAACGCCTCTGTTTACTTCCCCTCCTAAGCTGATAGGATGCAGTATAGGAAAAGGAGGGATGGAATCATAATCCACTTCTCTGTCAATTTAGTTCCAGTCATTCCTGGAGTGGAAGGATATGTAAAGAGTGTGGTGAGAGAGGGACAACCCATTGGCATTGTAAAATGCTGTTGCCTGCTCTTGGGTGGGGTCACACGGGTCACCTGGAGCATCTTCTAACTGATCAGCCAAGTTCAAGATCCCAAAGTAACTGCAGCCCATTTCAAAACTGACTTTATTAAGAGGTAGTACTGCCTATCTGCCAAATCTAGTTTGTTGAAAACAAATAATGACATTTCACTGGCAGTAGGCTTTTAAAAATGTTTTTTTTTGTTGCCAAACTGGTGTTTTAATTTGTAAAATTATGCCAGATGTACATGTCAGACCTAAAAAATCTTCTATTACTTATGTTTCAAAGGGTTGGAAGTTAATATCGCTGTCAACCAGTGGAAGATTGATTGTAGTGGAGGCCTGTGAGCTATGAGTCTCCAGAACATCAAACAAGCACTAACCAAGATAGTCTTTCTGATAAAAATCTAAAAGGCATCCTGTCTCTTTGGCATTTTTGTCTCTCATGAGTCAAAATTAATCTCTTTTTAAGTCAAAATCAAACTTATTTTTAAATTTTCTTGTTCATTTGCTTATTTGCTTATTTGTCAAACTTGTGACAAATAAGCATTTTCATGCTTAATATGAAATATTTTGTTTACTGAAATTCTGAAATCATTACTTTTATGTCATCATTATAATTATATGCATGGATAGCTAAGCCAAATGTGAAATTTCTATCTGTGTATGTGATTGCACTGTACAACTAAATTCCTACTAAATTCCAATGAAATTCCTAATGCTCAAATTGATGGTAAAAGTTATTTGTATTTATTCTTCCTCTTTTTAGTAAATTGGGATTTGTTTGAATATTGAGGCAAGGTAATGAATGAACCTATAATGACACAGACAATGTTTATTCCAACAGCACACAATGGGCAGGTGATAGGTGGCAACTATATCAAATACTCTTGGTGCTTAATCCTCTCCTGTATGATAGATCCAAGTAAACTTGCCCTGGATACCTCTACAAACCTGCAGCTTCATTCATAAAACACTTGTTCCAGCCACAGATGCCGGCAGTGTTGTTATAGTAAGAATGCATAACATGATATTGGGGAAACACTTGTGTGTGACACAGGAGAGGCATTAGTGCTGGATCTGTTCTGGGCTGGGCTTTAAGAGATGGTGCACAAAACTCCTCTAACAAGGGCTTAGTGAAAGTGAACTATTCCATTTTACCTCCTGCAATCACACCTTGGGCCTGTAGATAAAAAAAAAAAATTTAATAAAAACACATCATGGATCCATGCAGAACTCTAATTTTTGACATCTGAACTTTCAATCCCTGGCAAAAGCCTTGGGCATGCTACTAGGTACTGTGTTTCAATGACTGCAGTGTCCAAAATAACAAGTTTGGAGCAGTTTGGAGCTATAATTATTATTGGGTTGAGATTCATGGCAAATCATTTTGAGTTATAGAGTGATGTTTATAATGTATATAATGTTTATAATCACAATTAATCTTGTGAATTTGGTGACATATGAAAATGACATGCTGAACTGGGCCATTTTAACCATTTTTAAAAAATCCCATGCTAAGTTTCAGCAGTCTGCTTCGCAAAGCTTCTGAAGATACATCCATCCATCCTGCTTTACCCGCTTATCCTTGGCAGGGTCGCGAGTGTGGTGCTGGATTATGTCCCAGCATGCTCTGGGCGAGAGGCAGGAGTACACCCTTGACAGGCCTCCTGTCTATCACAGGGCGCTGCTGAAGATCTATGGCAGAAATCCCTTCGCAAGAGCACGAGTGTAGAGTGTGTATTGAGTGTGCTAGGGCGGGTTTAGGATTTTGCTCAACCGCACTAGGACTTAAAGCCTGGGTATGGAGTGAGTTCTAAATCAACTGCTAAATCAATGTCAAAAAGAGCAAACTGACTGAGGCAGTGTAAAGAAAGACAAGGTTGTTATCCGATAGGGGTCACTGTGGAACCTTTTAGGGTAATACGCTTTTGGTTAACCTTGAGGAGCTTGAACAAACAAGTCTACCCGGATGAAAAGGTTTGTAAAAAACCTTGAGGCCTTTTACGACTTCTGGTTTTGCTGCCTTGTTTACACTGTGTATTGGAACAGCCACACCTTCTGGGACTAAGCTCATATCAGTGATAATAGCACTGTATCAAAGATATCCAAGATATCAAAAAGCTGTGGAAAGGCTCACTTATGTTTTTGGGCAAATTGGCTTGTGATTTTCATTTAGATCATGTTGA
Organism: Anguilla anguilla; assembly: GCF_013347855.1. Lineage (NCBI taxonomy): Eukaryota > Metazoa > Chordata > Actinopteri > Anguilliformes > Anguillidae > Anguilla > Anguilla anguilla. The sequence continues at coordinate 44,835,648 of NC_049206.1, read as the reverse complement.
GGCTATTGGAATTTAACTTTATAAATTGCTTATAAATCACAATAACACATAGGCTATGCCTATGGCACATATGTATTGTCATGGAGAAATAATTTACACGGATCACTGAAGAAAGCGGTACATATTTAGATGATCCACCCATTGCTAGGATATCAGTAAAGGAACAATTATAATGGGCGAATAACTAAAATAAATTTCTCTCTCCTTCATATATATCTTTTAAAGATGCAGAAAAGAACTTAGTATACCCATTGCTTTTAAAACCAGACTATCTCAGATAAAGGGCAACACCCATAGCGTCTGTAAAAGCTTTAAAAGCTTTGCTTTTAAACCAAGTGTTTTGTGTATAAAACTTTATGTGTCTCCAGATGACAAAACACAGATGGGTCCTCTGGGTAAAACTGCTTCAAACGAAGGCAGACAAATAGCTGCTCATATGATAAAAGAGCTGAAGGTTTTACTGGAGAGTCTTGGAGGTATTAAAGCTATTAAATTCAGTCTCCTTCTGCTTGAGCTGCCTGTCCAGGTTCATTCTCCAAATACTCCGAATGCCAGGAAGTATAACCAGTGGACATACAGAACAGGACCCAAAACCTTTCATTCTTTGCATAGAGATGAACATTATTTGAATATTTCATAGGCTTATTGTTAACATAAATTATTATAAATCTCAGTTATTGTTTTCTTTCTTTACAAGGACTGAAGTAATGAGAATAGTTAAGCTCTAGGCTTTATCTTAATATGAATGGCAAAACTATAAAAAAATTTTTATTCAATTACTATTTATGTTATAGGCCTCGTTATTCATAAGTAAGAGAGTAAATTGTGGGGGTTTTTTTCCAGTTCATCTGATACATTTAATCCCATTGGCCGGGCCATTTACAGAAAAGTGGACCTGACCATCCCAAAGTCCTCTGGGTAATTACACAACACAAGGGATTTTGTGCGTCAGCAGCAGAGATCATCCAGGAATCTGTTGCCAGAGGCCAAGGACAAAGACACTCATTGATACTTTAACGTAGTAGATGGAATCACCATACCAGTGATCTGTTACCAATAATTCTTAATAAATCGGAATACCTTGCATTGGAAAAACACCGTACACACCATACTGTACTGTTTTGTAATTTACTGACACTACTTAAGTTAGCATACTGCTGTTTTTATTATTGTCTACATGTACATTATTTGTATTTTTCTACTTTTCTTATTTTACTGTATTATTGTACTTTTATTGTTTTTTACTTTAAAGTGTGTTGAGACTTCTGTGAAATGCACTTAAAAATAAACTTGATTTAATTAGATTTGATTTGAAATAGTAGTCTGTCATTCCTGGTTAGACCTCTTCTAAAACAGAGCATGATATCAATCATTTTGTTTATATTGCATATCTGTTTCCAGCGGTGTCACACACAAGCTTCGTCCTGTTTTTCAGTGACCATCTATGGCGCCGGCACATTCCGTGGGAGACCACAAAAGTGATGGCATAAAAGGCAGCTGAAAGGATGGATGGACCAGAAATAGTTCATATTTCCGCCACCAAGCATGTAGCCTAGCTCAAACACTCACGCCAGCAGCCACAATATTATGACATGCCAAAGACATTTTCCAATGACTGATTTTGAAAGCACTGCAGTGTGATGTGAATGGCTGATATAAATCCTTTTGCACGCAAGCTATTTCAGCTGCTCCTTTCAGAGTCCTAAGTTTTAGCGGGCAGCTAGCATGCATCATTTAAATATGAATGTCAACAATAGCAAAGAAAAAACAGATTGTAAATCTCTTTTGATTAAAATGATTTATTGGCCAGTCAAATACAACTTCTTTACAGTTGGAATGTTTTTCAAATTTTCCAAAAGACTGTTATATGTATGCTGATGCCTCAGACTAAAAGAAAATGTATGTATCTCACCTTTTCATAAATATGATATAACATATTTATGCATAACAACTCTGGAAAACAATCTATATGAAACAGAGAATTGTGTTCCTGTTCCAGAGCTGGTCCAAAATTAGAGATAAGTGTTCTCAGCAGGTAATATGATATATATTTGTTATATTAGAATTTACATTATACACCATAAGCTGTACTGCACTGGTGGTGCTGATTGTGTGTTAATACCTTGTATTACCAGTCATATATAAAACCAGTTGGACAACTTGACAGCGTCTTTAGAAGTGACTTTACTCTAGAAAGTTATGCATGAGTCCTACTTCCTGCTCACATCTCTCACTACGGATACCCACACAGTACACACAGCACATAAACATAAGGGTCACATCACCGGAATGACAGAATAATCTAAAAAAAACACTTGCATGTGTATGGTAACTACAGTCACATGCTACTACTGCACTCTGCAACAGCTTTACAGGTACAGAGCCCCCACACCCTACTCGCCCCATAACTATGTGCTTGTACTCCAATATTGCCTGTGATGAATGATCATTGCACACCAGATGGCACTGTGAGTCTGTGTATTCTGTGTGTGTCTTGGCCACACAGTTCCATTAGATTCAGTATGAGCCACAGGGGAGGGTTTATAGAGGTACGGTTTCTGACTCAGTTACGAGCCTGTAGTCTACTACTAAGACTACTGTTTCGACTACACAGCAGTCTCTGGAAAAACCACTTAATGGATACATTACTGGACATTTAGTATTGGGGTACAATATATGCAAATATCATGATACACTGGGAGGTTTTATTTATCACTTACTAGAGGATTTAGTTATTTATTTTTGAATTACAATGGATTCAAAGTTTTGGAATTGCGAACAGTGCATTTTTGTGCCACTGGGATTATGACAGTATTTGCTGTCATGTGCAATTAATATACACCAGTGAAAAAACAAAGGGATTGATGTGTTAAGGTCTTTACATTGATGCCATTTCTTGTAATCTCAAAACACCAACCTTCTCCATGGTTACTGTCCAGTCACTTCTGGGGGTTTGGGGGTTTTTTCACCTGTCTCACCATATAAGGTTACATAGCACTCTTTTTTTTCATCTTTTTTGGACAACCATCTCTCCAAACTGAGAGGGAAATGAAATTACTGAAAGCCATGAAGGAACGCTCACTGTTAATGACAGCCTATTTATAGATGTGTTTCCTCTTCGCGCATGACATATAAGCCTAGATTTCGCCAGAGAAAATATTTAGAAAAATTCACGTGCCCAGGAAGGGTGAAAAAAAAAAGAAGCGTTCCCCGACCTGAAGCACACGCCCTTCCTTGAAGTTCCGACCGGAGGCGTTTGAATAAAAGCCCCCTGTACGCTGTTCCTCGGCCCTGCGAGGTGATGAACGTTCGCGGGCTTTCATAAATCAGGGAAACGGGGAGGAAATGCCGAGTGTGTTCGCCTCACCTTGCCTCCTGTCTGGAGAGACGAGTGTTTGGATTTGAGGTAGCTCCGCGGTGGGAAGATTTTCTTTGGAGAGCGGCAGAGAGGGGATTTATGAAGAGGACCTGTATTCTGTGAGTGTCGGTGTGGGCCTCCGGGGCCACGCGTGTTGGTCGAATGCAAGCGGCTTGTGCTTAAAGAGCCAGGCCCTCGTCTCCCGGGTGTGCTCGTTTTCCGTGAGGAACGCGGCACTACCGCCTCACACAGGCCATTCATAGCGGGCCCAGAGGTGTATGAGGGGGGAAATGCTTTCGTTTGATTTGTTTCTGCTGCAGCCCTAATGCCCAGAATGTGGCTGAAAGGGAGACCACAGCCGCCCAGTAATATGACTGCAGGTGGCTTGACCTGCAAAAGGCCTGACTCAGTACTGCTGCTACATGGGGAAGTAGTCAGTTCTTCAGCTGTAGGGGTATCGTCAATAATCAGAAATTCAGCAGTAAGAGTATCTTCAATAGTCAGTAGTTAAGTAGCAAAGGTATCCTCAATAGTTAGTACTTCAGCAGCAAGGGTATCCTCAATAGTCAGTACTTCAACAGTAGGACTATCCTCAATAGTTAGTACTTCAGCAGTGGCGGTATCTTCAATAGTCAGTGCATCAACAGTAGTATTATCCTCAATAGTCAGTACTTCAGCAGCTGGGACATCCTCAATAGTCAGTACTTCAGCAGTAGGACTACCCTCAATAGTCAGTACTTCATCAATAGGGGTATCCTCAATAGTCAGTACTCTAGCAGTATTGTCACTGAACATGCCATTCGTGCTAACATAGGAGCATCATCACTGAATAAGCTTGCGACAGCAGTGCTAAATATACGGGTATACGAGTCAGTACTGATGCTGTAGGGGTATCCTCACCAAACAGGCCCATGTCAGTACTGCCATCATCCTTCATTCTACTGTCCTTTTTGGAATGGTCTTGGCAAGTGTGGAAGCAAGGAGAGACAGAATTTAAGTTCAAATGCCCCCATACTCCCATCTCCTTCGATGCAACGTCTCCTCGGAAATGGAGGGTGGGGTTAAAAAGCCTGCTCCACGAGGCAAAGGGCAGGGGTGGGGATTACCAGTCTGACACAATCACTCCAGTCAGCACAGGAGAGCTTGACTGAGCCCTATCAGCTGAATAACAGAGAAATGGTGCCTTCCCAAATCCTAGCTGCTGATTACTCAAGGCTGAGTACCCATTTCAGGTCCCAGAGGGCTTCTTTCCTTACACTCTTTATGTAATGCGATTTCTACGTCTTTTTAAAGATTAGCTAAGCTGCTCTCACCAATGGTGGAGGATAAGCGCGCAGAACAGTGAATGAAGGGTTTCTGTTGCTAATTAGCTAAGAAATTTGTGGAATGGCACCTCTGTGACATATTCATTTCATTGCCATTCCTGCTCTGTTTTTCCAGTGACTCCCCCCCCCCCACCCCCCGCCCCCGAGCAACAGGAGCTGGTTCAGCATACCAATTGCCTGTACAACAGGAAGGACTACTCCCAGAATCCCATGGGAGGTTTCTTGCTAGTCCAAATGGAAAGTAGCACTGCGGTCTCCTGTCCCTGCCTGGAGCACACGGCATGCCCAAGGTTTATGTCTGTTTCATAAGAGCTCATAAAAGCAGTGTACAGAGAAATTCACACATGCATTTAAAAACGTATGCACCATTATGTAAGCTACCACTGACAGTTATAAAGAATATCATTTTTCTGCGTAAAGGAAAGATGATTAAAAGTATGATTGAAGTGTCAAGGACAATGTGAGTTATTTTCTGGTGTGCTGTTCTTCCACGATGGGGAGGGACGGATACTCAGGAAGGAGAGGTACGCAGCTCATTTCTCAGGTCAGTAAAGCGATAGCCCAGGAGAGGGTCCAGCTAGGCAGGGGATTGACCACAGGCCAGCGGCCTCTCTCCCACTGCAGGAAGCTACAGGCCCAGGGGTTCCTTCGGCTCAGCTCCCAGATGGAGACATACGTACCTGGGTCCTGGGAAAGGGCAAAGCATACCCCCCCACCTGACACACCGGCCTTTCTCCCCACCATGGCTACCACACACCAGACTTCACAGGTCATTTGGGCCATTGTGTATTAAGAGGACTGTGGGATTGATTGGACTTACATGGCCAGGGGAGGCCACAGGGTGTGGAGTCCAGGGCACTGGCATTCCACCTCACGCAGTAAAATGTCCAGTGTTAATTCTGCTCTAACATAAAGTAAATATGAGTCCAATAGGGACCACATGCATGTATTTAACTTGTCTGGCCACTGTATGCCCTGTCTAGGTCTTCGGCTGTGCGGTTGACCCAGTTCCGACAGTGTGCAGTGTTGGTTTGGCTTGCAGGCTTATTCTGAAGTAGGCGCATGGGAGTGTGTATATCAGTCGGCTCCAGATGGTCCAAGAGGGGGGGAAATCTCCAGATGTGGACAAGCTACAAAAGCAAGTGGCACTGAGCCTGACCCCAGACACATGTAGGCCCCTGACACCACATGCATGCTACTTCATCTTGTCTTTTCTACGTCCGCAGTGTGAAAAACTGATGACCCACTTCTCAAACGCTCTCTCAACAGACCAACATTACACAGTGACAATTGGCCCTGGTAGGCTACGTGGGCGGCACGGTGGCGCAGTGGGCAGGCCTCACAGCAAGAAGGTCCTGGGTTCGAGCCCCCGTCCTGGCCTTTCTGTGTGGAGTTTGCATGTGTGGAGTTTGCATGTTCTCCCCGTGTCTGCGTGGGTACACCGGTTTCCTCCCACAGTCCAAAGACATGCAGGTAGGCTAATTGGAGAGCGTAAATTGCCCCTGGGTGTACTCCTGTACTCCGTTGCCCTTGACCAAGGCACTGGCCTTGGAACTGGAGTTGGTCCCCGGGCGCTGCACTGTGGCTGCCCACTGCTCCTAAGTAATTAGGATGGGTTAAATGCAGAGGACAAATTTCACTGTATGTACATGTATATGCATGTGACAAATAAAGCCTTCTTCTTCATATCCACAGTCAGCCCTGTTAGACTATATTAACTCTGTATAGGTGTAGTTATCCTTAACACTGTACGGCTTCAGTAGGCCTGGTTAGACTACATTAACAATAGAGCTAAAATGTTCCATGTTGGACTACATTAAAGGAAAATTTTACCCATACCCAGCTTACTAAACTACAATCTCCCATAATGCATTTCATTCTCCTCTGCCCTTCAAAAGTGAAGAAAACTTGCATTGCAGTCTGGAAAATGAGGCAATGGAGAAAATAAAATAATGGATTCCTGTCAGTCTTGTATAAACTAATATAAAGTATAAATGTCATCCTTGGTGTTTCAAATAGGTTAATACATCCAGGACAAATGTTGACACATGACACCCCACATTACAGAACTCACCAAGCATGCTTAAGGGAATGTAAAATAAGTAGAATAAACACCACTTTAAAAGCATATTTTTCTGTTGATGTGAATGGCAGTGGAGTGCTTATTATTTTAATTAGGACCTTGCTGATGTGATTTCTAGAACCATTATGTGATATAGCTAATGATTTATCCACATGGCAGGGTTGAATTAATTAATAGAAAATTATATTTTAAATATATATTTAGTATTTTAAACTTTAACTCCATACAGCTATATTAGGCTATGTTGGACTCCTTTGATTGAAAGGATTGCGGTTATGTGTTGCTATTTCACACAATCACAAAAATGGTATTATAATAATAGCATTAATTCACTGAATAAATGCTTCTGGTGTAGATGCTGCCCACATATTTACTTTATGTAAAAGAGATGGTGTGAGATAAGGACACAGTGCATTAGCCTGTACTGTGTAACTTCAGAACAGGATACTTACATCATGCAAAATAAACTCAGGAATATTCTTTGAATATGGCCAAAAGCCCTGGAGGGTCTATCACTGACTTTCATAGCATAGAGCACACGTTTATTTATTCCTTCTTGCAACAAATTACTATTACCATAAATTTCACAAAATTAGTTTCCATTCAGTCATTTTCGTGAAGGTCGTGGTACGTGACTGAGCTGACGCACTGGGCTTACTTAAGGAGTATGATCCCAGATGTGGTTTTCTGCGCTAATTATTCTGAGCGCTCAGATCTGTTCCAGGGTTGGCCAAGACACAGAGGAAACTAAAGCTCTCCATGCCCAGGTCTGGAAAATCTATTCTGCCTTAATGGCGTGACGCTGCGACATCGAAACGCACTACCTGTTGATGGCAGCATACATCACTGGGAAATCTGTCCACCAAAACTATGGCAACATGGGGAGATCAAAAAATTGTCAGGACTGTTGAAGAAAATCAGACATTCTTGGGGAAGTAAAAAAGAGACCCCGGTGATTTGGTTTCCTTGTTGTGCCTGTCTAGTTTGTGCAGTTTTCATTTTGTCAGGGTCAAAATCAGAAGCCTGTGTCAAATACACTTATCATGAAATTCTGCTCAGTTTAAGTTTTGGTATTGCATTGCATTAAGACAGCAGACTCTCATCTAGAACAAACAAAAAAATAATAATTACATGAATTTTTACAGACACAAAGGTAAAGCTCCTGGTTTAAGGACAAGCTGCAACAGCCAAGGTGGGACTCAATCCAACAACCTCCCATTTACAAGCCCAGTTTCATGACCAGTACAGTACACTACCATATAACCAGACAAGATTTCTACCTGTTCATAGCATAGTGTCAGCTCTGAACTGAATTAAGAATTTCTGATGAATGCCAATTCAGTTCTTGCTAAGTAGCAACTGTAAGCCTTGTAATAAAAAGGACATAGGGCAAACATGAATGCTTTTTACAGCTGTTCATACATACCATATTATATCCACAATATCTCCTGACTCACATATTTAGAAAGGTTGTCTTTGAAATCCAGATAAAAAATCACATGCTGGGAGGCATAAACAGCAAATATTTTATCACTGAGCTGGCAGTATATCAACATGGAGACACAAACAGTGCATGCCAGTAATAACCACTCATGAAGAGGAAAATCAAGCAAGAACAATGAACAACAACCGAGCGGAGAGCTGACTCAGTCTGTTGACTTTATCCATACCCTACAGCAGGGAGAGAACAATCGGATTGCTTTTATCTACAATGAAAAGAAAGTAGGCCCCCTTACCAACATTTTTGTTAAGTTCAATCTGGAGATTATAACTTTCTATGTAATGTTATTACTGACAGTTGTGCTGCTGTCATATAATTCCACCGCAATACTTGCTCAACCATGTTTATTATCTAGAAAAATAAAACTATCAATGCGTAACTATCCAGAGCGCCCTCAAACTCATCCTTTCTTTTTCTAGTACAGTAATGTATATTGCATGACATCTACATACTGTCTTGAGCTACAGTGCCCTCCAAAAGTATTGGAACAGCAAGGCCAATTCCTTTGTTTTTGCAATACACTGAATACATTTGGGGTTGAGATAAAAAGATGAACATGAGACAAGAGTTCAGAATTTCAGCTTTTATTTCCTGGTATTTACACCTAGATGTGTTAAACTACTTAGAACATAGCACCTTTGGTATCAGACCACCCAATTTTTAGGTGAGCAAAAGTATTGGAACAGCGAGTGTTTAAGTAAATGAAAGCAAATAACACTTAATATTTGGTAGCATATCTCTTGCTTGCAATAACTGCATCAAGCCTGCGACCCATTGACATCACAAAACTGTTGCATTCTTCTTTTGTGATGCTTTTCCAGGCTTTTACTGCAGCCTCTTTCAGTAGTTGTTTGTTTCGCGGGGTTTTTCCCTTCAATCTCCTCTTCAGGAGGTGAAATGCATGCTCAATTGGGTTAAGGTCTGGTGATTGACTTGGCCAGTCTAAAACCTTTCACTTTTTCTCCCTAATGAAATCATTTGTTGTGTTGGCAGTGTGTTTTGGGTCATTGTCTTGCTGCATGATGAAGTTCCTCCCAATTAGTTTGGATGCATTTCTCCGTAAGTTGGCAGACAGAATGTTTTTGTAGACTTCTGAATTCATCCTGCTGCTACCATCATGAGTTACATCATCAATAAAGATTAGTGAGCCCACTCTAGAAGCAGCCATGCAAGCCCAAGCCATGACACTTTCTCCACCGTGCTTCACAGATGAGCTTATATGTTTTGGATCATGAGCAGATCCCTGCTTTCTCCATAATTTGGCCTTTCCATCACTTTGGTAGAGGTTAATCTTGGTCTCAGCAGTCCATAAAACTGTGTTCCAGAACTTTTGTGACTCTGTACTTCTTTGCAAATTGTAATCTTGTCTTCCGATTCTTACTACTGATGAGTGGTTTGCATCTTGTGGTATAGCCTCTATATTGCTGCTCTCTAAGTCTTCTTCGAACAGTTGATTGAGATACCTTCACCCCTGTCCTGTGGAGATTGTTTGTGATGTCACTGATTGATGTTTTGAGGTTTTTCTTCACAGCTTTCACAATGTTTCTGTCATCAACTGCTGTTGTTTTCCTTGGTCGACCTGTTCGATATCTGTTGCTCAGTACGCCAGCGGTTTCTTACTTTTTCAGGACATTCCAAGTTGTCGTACAAGCTATCCCCAATGCTTGTGCAATGGCTCCGATTGATTTCCCCTCTTTTCTAAGCTTGCTTTTCTCCCAAAGACAGCTCTCTGGTCTTCATGTTAGTTTATCTTTTATAACACAAATGCAGTTTTCACAGGCAAAACCCAAGGCTAAAACCAAGTGTAGACATTCAGAACTATATATTGTTTAACCAATCAATCTAACAGGACACTTCGGGGAAACAAGAAACACCTGTCAGTCACATGTTCCAATACTTTTGCTCACCTAAAAATTGGGTTGTCTGATACAAAAGGTGATATGTTCTAAGTTGTTTAACAAATCTAGATAAAATACCAGGAAATAAAAGCTGGAATTCAGATCTGTCATCTCATGTACATCTTTTGACCTCAAACTCAATTGTCTTCAGTGTATAGCAAAAACAAAGGAATTGACCTTGCTGTTCCAATACTTTTGGAGGGGACTGTATATCATTTTATTTGATTTAATTTTGGAGGCTATTAAACAGACAAACTAGAATCTATGAATGAAGATGTCATTGGAAAGGAACTAGGCACAGGCAATGCACATTGTGTCTTTGTCTCTGAGGCATGAAGTGTTCTCACTGAGTTCCAATTGAAAACAGAACCTGGAAGATAAGGGAGGCCCACAACTGTTTTTATGTTACTCTTGAGGTCAAGAGAAGACCATTCTTTACTCCTGAGTGAACATTTTCAGCTGTCGGCAACCGTCAAACTTTATTCATTATTGCCTGAAGAAAGTCTATATTTTGAGACCAAATGTTTGCTTATTAAAGAGGAAATTGCTGCTTGATATATAGAGAAAACTGGACCGGTATATTTCTGCATGATACAATCTGGGAGGCACTTATCCAAACAGCAATACACCATTGCTCATAGACTTAAACCAACTATCCCACAAACAACAATGAGAAGGGGGGGTAGAAATCAATCAGAAGTGGGGGGGGGGATCTCAAATCAAGCATCAGAAACAACCTTGAGGGATATATGTGATGTCTTACTTGATAATATAAATCTCTTTACTATGTCAAACATGTTTTGACTACAATATGTAATAAATTCAAATGATCAGAATATTAACATGGATGTGTAAGCCAAACTTTTATGGACCACTGAAATTTATCTGAAAGTCTAAAAATATGGTATATTTCTAAAATGTGGGAATGTAAGCAAAAACGTTATAAAATAGAATTTTGTTTTGAAGTGGTTTTGGATGGAACTTGCTACAGGGGAGGGTGGGGGGGCAATTATCAGAATAAAAATATTGCTTTTTTGAAGTAATGCCTATGGTAACAGAACCACTGGCCAACAGCACTTTCCTTACCAAAATCTGGGAAGATGAGGATAATTTCTCCAAGATAATAGGACGGAATGAGTATTTATATTGTTTATGGCATTTTCGTTCTCATTTGCAGTAATGGAATACACATGCCAGTAAAATGCCTGTGTTAGAAACTGCAAAAACGAAATATATTCCTCAGATTTCTCATATTGTTCGCCCAGATTTAAACTGCAAATTTGGAATGACTGAATCTAACATAATGGTAACATGGTAAAGATGGCTATCAATGAAAAATGTCTTCCATATGCCTTTGCAAATACAATTATATTTTATGATGTGACATAAATGTTGCAATGTTATCTTTTTCAGATGAACAAACACAGAAAATATTGGTTACTGTGTGCTAGTAGCCTGTTTTGCCATATTTAATAGTCTTATAATATCATAATAATTGTTTTCCATAGTACGGTATCAAAGGGTGTAATGACTTGAACAGTTCCATTTGGTCACTTTCATGTCTCTAGAAAACAATGTCTCTGAAATTATGCCTATAAAAATGTAATGTTTTCAGTCATCCCAGTAGGATATGGCAGTAATGATACTTTGGAGGGTTAATGACCTTAACAAACATTTCATAGAAAAACTTGACCCTCTTTTGCGAGCACTGTCTGTGTGCTCACAAGACTGGGGCCAAAACTGGATTCTCACAGCTTTCAATCGTTCCCCACTCTTTACTTGACAATAGTCAAACACACGTGGATGGTGAAATGTTCAGTGTTAAATAAACTCTTACACAGTACATGTGATCCCCATTGGAAGCATATGTAGTCTATTAAGAGTTGAATTAACTCTGGACATTTGACTGCCTGGTGTCATAGCCACTGTATGAGAACAACAAAGTGAGCTTCTGTGAAAGTGTGTATAGCTTTGTGTGTGTGCATGTGCACGTGCGTTTGTGTGTGTGTGTGTGTGTGTGTGTGTATGCGTGTGTTTGCGTGGATACAGTCAGTGAAATTGGCAACAGAAGGTGTGTGCTCCCCTGGAGGACCAAACTAATAGGGCCATCCATGAATTAAATTGTGTCAAACCACAGATGCTTTACACAGGATGTATATTTCAGCAGGTATAAGCGAAGATTCTAGCATACTAAGCAAAGAAAGACTTGTCTGCCTGTGGGTGAACTCAGCATAGCGGACAGCTGTTCATTCACATTCATGTGTCCATCAAGGCTGTGTTATCAGCAAGGGCAGATACCTGTATGCTGGACTCTCAAACAGACTATGCCACCCCAATATTAAAATGTCAATCATTCCCTGCGAAACCGTGTTACCTCTGTACCAAACTGTCAGTCATCCCCCTGTAGACAAGCTCTGTTCGTGCCTTCGGAACAGTCAGCAACAGAGTGAGAGATTCCATGCAGTTTCTGGGGTTAAACAGGGACATGAGATAAACCCTACTGCGGCCAAAGAAATAACATGCTGAGAGCATTATCCTTTCTGCTACTTGTAATGAGCGAACTACACTGTGCCTCTGTCTGGCTCAAATGGCCTGTTTCATAAATCACATTAAAAGATGAACAAAAACAAAACAAAATTCTCATAGGATTTAGAAGACGCAATGGTAAGGTTCAGGTTCTAAATGAAAAATATCAAAACAGGAAGTGTAAAAGCAGATTTAATTTGCCCGGCGTTGCACAGGTTACATGTGCGTTGCATCTTCCCAACGCCAGGCAACCTAATGCTACCAGTTCTCATAAGCAAAAGCATTTATCTCATCCGAGTAGCACAACCTATCCCCAATTATCCTAAGTGGCTTAATCACTGGCTCATAGTCAAGTGCATCAGTGGAGTGCACAGACAGAACAGTAACTGAAGAGGCACAACTGGCAAATCCAAATTGGAATTAGGAAGAAAAAGGAAAAATCCTGCTGGAAAAAACCTCTCTCTTGCTCTTGATTTTCACTAGATGCCACTGCTCTGTCACACAGCATGAAAACATTCTTTCCTTTCATGAGCAATAAAAACCTACCCGCATAAAAACACAGCACAGGAAGCAGCACAACAGGGGGACAGCTGCAGTTTCAGCAGATATGCAAGCACAAAGAACATAAGAGCATGTTTGACAAAACAGATTGGTTCCCGTACGTCATGTGACTCGGAACAATACTTGTACTAGAACATGCATTCAGGAATAGCAGTGACCAGTACAGAACATGGACCACAGTAAGATGAGCCTGTAAGATCAATATGCTGAATCATCTCTTATGTCCAACAACACACATGGAATAAACTCTAATACCACAGGGTCACAGCATTCATCTGATGGGTGTAGGATCTTCGAGGCACTCATCACCAATAAACACCAGCTCTGCACGTCTGCACTGTCTGCCACTCATCAGCGCCCCCTGGCGCCACCAGAGGCACTAGCAGTGTATGACAGAGTCCCCCTGCCATGGCAAATGTGCAGTTGCAGTTCCCCAGCTTTTTATTAAGAGCAAACCCAGTACCCTTGCTGTTATTGTAAGTGTATCATGGGTCATACAGCTTAATTACCAGCAAATTCTTGGCCTTCGGTCCGTCTTTGGTTACAGATGCATTCCAGAGGTGAGGCAGGCTCAGCTTGGGGATCTTCCATGAATACACTAGAGGGGTTAAGCATTGTACAAGCAGTGTGTTTTCTTTAAATGATTGGTGAGCTCCTCTATAAGCCAGTAAAGCAGCACTGTGCCTGGCGTAAATAAACAAGTGGGTTTGATGATACAGCACCTTAAGGAGCCATCAGTCTGGTCGTTGATTTGGAGGGGAATACGCAGACTTGAAAACCATGCTCTTTATTCACAGTGCTACTGTGGAGCATTGCTACAGTTGTATCAAAACACTAGAGAAAAATGCAGATGCTCACAACTACAAATCTTCTTCAGGAACAGACTCATTAATGGAAAAGAGGCTCCAACAAAAAAAGCATGTTCAGCAATGTCTTGGTCAGCATGAAGTTAGTGATAAAGACTGAACATGCACAGCAAAGTAATCAATTCAGAAAGCAACTCCCTGTTGCTTTAAATAGTCAGGATAATTCACCATTCCTACTTGGCCATGCACTACATCATCATCCACTGGATCTAATCTAGAACATGTCTGCATAGAGAAAAAACTGCATGAGATTGCAGTGTGAGCCAAAATGGGATACATTTTTATCAAAACCTTTTGTAAGGTCTTTTTGTAATTGTTTTTCTGTCTCTATGAAAATTAATGAAAAATTTTAGAGCTCTGCAAAAATACTTTCTCCCAAACCATCACCATCCAGAATCATTTGTACAGTCTTTCTTCTGTATTACTCCAAAATGGAACAAATGCTTGATTCTTTAGAGTTCACCCGATGAATGAAGGGGTTCCTGATAGAAGCCCTGTTAGCGCTTTTAAATCCTCACCTGAGCAAACACGGGCACTCATAAATGGCCACATCCAGTTACACTTCTCCACATGAAGGATGTGTCTCGGTTTCCTGCAGATTGCTTTGGCGGGAGCCTCTGTGAAAGCTGGGGCTTTCTGACACTGAAAAACTGAACCTTGACACAGATTGCCTTAAAAAAAAACAGGGACCCCATGGCACTGGAGTAACCACCCCCGCAACCGCCCCCACCACTTGGTTTAATCTTGTATGTGTGGTACCAAAGTAGCAAGTTCCAGTCCCTGTTTGTTTAACTTGCTGCTGTATTTGAAGAAGCCCCTGGCTGAGGTCAATTAAACTGCCAATGTCGACAGATTGCTAAGATCAGCTCAAAGAACCAATTTAGACAGACAGAGAGGAGCATTCATACCAGAAAGTATCAGCAGATTTTGGCGAGATAGGTCACTGTTTTATGGTGCTCAGGTTCTTAGTTATCTCATTCATTGATTGTTAGTGCCTGAGACCGATCCAAGTTCGATCCTCGGAGACCCCTGTGTATACTGATTTCTGTTTCAACAAAAATTGCGATACCAATATTTTATCAAGCTGTTAATTACGCTTTTCGTGTTTTCATTGATTATTTACCCACTTAAGCTACATTATGTCTGAAAATACTATGTCAGCCATGAAGTCCCATATTCACTTTGTGCTATACTGCAAACAATCACACAGAGGGAAAAAATAATAATAACAGATCAAATAAAAAACTATGGTGAATCAATAGGCTCCTAACCGGTGAAAGTGTGGACACATGGCCACTAAAACATACCATTTAGCCGATAATGAAGAATTCAAAAAGACAAAGCAAATGATAATGAGCCAAACTGGTGTTTTGTTAACATGAAAAAACAATGAAAGAATGTAGAGATGTGTTCAATAACCTATGCATTGGCTGTAACAAAAACAAAAAAAGAAAAGGAACCGAACTTGAGAAATACTGATGTGGGAGAATGTAAGCGCTAACGTGAGCGAGGCTAAGTCATGTTCAGTATGAAAGCAGGCAGAGATAATCTGCTTTTAGGGTAGCTGCTTTAGCAGAGGGTGAGGAATGTGTGTGCAGACACATTTGAGGCAAGTCTGCTGTGGGCACTCTTCTCTCATGGCATCGCAGTTTATCTACTGAAATTTATGCAATAGATAGGGCTTACACAAGACCATGGACTGGAAAGTAGGGAGGACAGATCTGATTCATGAAAACCCCAGTAAAGGAAATTCTGAATAGATATATTTATAGCAGCGATCCGAACATATGCATATCAGTGCAGTAATTCAAACAGCACATGTAAACATATGTATGGATGATTGCACTTCAGTAATCAGTTAGCCGGATAAATAAACTAGGTGATGTGTCCACCCAGAAATGACATTCATTGAGTAATGTTGTCCAAGGCACATACACATAATGCACTCACAGGCTTCTACCCCCACACACAAAGTCACTCTCAACCTTCCTAGTGACATACACAAACACATGCGCACACACGCAAAAAAGCATGCGCATGGCGCACACACACACACACAGTTCTGGGCCTGCAAGTTTAACTGTCACTTGTATTCACTGACCATGGCATCGATGAACGGTTAATCCGTGGGACTTCATGGCTAATGGAGGAAAGATCACTTCCACCAGAGAAGGGAGGCCTGACCCATTGTACACCATCACAGTGGCCCTTTCCAGAATGGGTAGAATACCATTCAACAAGTGGGTGGATTTTGTTCACTCCACCACTTCCTTGTTACATTAAAATTTCCCCTTGAAATTTATAGCAATACGAATGAAAAAAAGAGCTTGAGAGGTACACCACTAGTTACGACACGTGACTCCGCACCTGATTTAAAACAGAACCATAACCGGCTAGGCCAAGCGAGCTGGAACAATGCAATCTAGTCTCCAGAGTCCTCCCAGTCCTCAGACTCATCCGTTGTTTGAAAGAGAGCAGTGATTTAACTTAAAAGGCAGAAGAGGTAAGGAAAATTTCCACATCCTCCATCTGAGGTAACCTCTGTTCACAAAGAGGGCCATTTCCGAACAAAGTCTGCGTTATATAATGAATCGTTCAGAAAACCAAAAAAAATAAAAAATAGGTGACCATTGCGGGATCAATGAAAACATCTGCTCAGACCTATTGGACGCAGGAGGAAGTTAAATTGGACGGAAAAGAACTGATCCATGTTTACGGAGACAGAGGGAGGAAAGGAGAAAAACAATTATCTTTTTTCCCCCATTTAACATGGACCGTTCACTTGTTTGCACTGGAGTTAATGAATGTTATTATCAGTAATAAATATGAGGTACACATGTATGGCTGTGTCCCCGGGACAGTCTGGCCGTGAGGCTTCACACAAAGCCCCTCTCTGTGCTCCGCTCCGCTGACAAATACCCGATACTCTCAGACATGCCTTCCCCACCCGCAGCTCCCGGCCAGGGCCTAAACGCTGTATATTTCCCTTTCCTGCCTCTCTGAACGCTTTCAGAACCTGAGTGCGCTCCTGGCCACTCTGTGCCCTCCCCACGTCTCTCCCGTGTCTGAGCAAACATATCACCTTCGGCTTGCGAACGTACGAGAGAGGTGAACTCCCTTCTCAGACACCTCCGGACGTTGATATAACTTTAGCTACAGCTTCGCATTTCAGTCAAACCCGGGGATGTTGTTCTTGGTTGCATTCCATGTATGGCATTAGCAAGTTGCCCCCTTCTGCACATGCACACAAATTCACACACACGCACACACACGTGCATGTACATGCACACACACACATGCGTGCACGCACACGTACACGCACACACACACACACACTTTCAGAAATGCCATGGTGAAATTGCCCATCGTCAAGGTACATGGCAAAAATAATAACAACATAAATGTTGCAATGTTGAGGGAAGGGTTAGCTTGTTTATGTTTTTTCAGTCAAAGCAATTGTATTGTGTATGTATTGTCTGAAAAGCTTGGATTTCATATTTGTGGAAAACAGTCAGTGAATCTGCCATCCTGACTGATCAAAGAAGGTTGTTGTGCCACCGGGGGATGAGGGCAAAGAAAAGGCGGGGCAGTGAGGAGTGACTGACAGGTGTCTGAAGGGATGGGACAGCCAGCTGGTGAGAGGAGGTAAACAGAGACCTCTGGTTTGAGTGAATGTTGTTCAAATCATTGTTTATGGATAGGAAGGGACAGCACCATTAGCTGCTTAGTATGCCAGCATGAATTTAACTGAGTACACACAAGCCAGAGAGAGAGTTAAAAGTGTTGTGCCATAAGTGAGTTTAGGTGGGTTGAAGAACAGATGAGCAACAGAATTCAATGGCAGTGCCTTGATGGCACAGGCCTGTAAGCTGGGATCAGCAAGGCGGTGTGGGTTTTTCAACCAGAGCATCACCCTACTACATTACAGAAAGCGCATAACACAGACATTTGCTGTGCTACATGAACTCCTGTGCCCTTTAAGAGCACTGGACAGAAGTGCTCTGTGAGACCAAACACAGCTGTGAGCTCCCCATGCCTGAGGAAAGTGAGGTACAACAGCCTTCGGGAGCCCGAACACAGACACCGTATTGGAGGGAACGCCGCCGTAAACTGAACAACCCTGTCGGCCGCTCAGGAAGCTAACTCCGAGTCCCCGCGCGCTCCGCTCTCTTTATTTACATTATACACACATTAGGCACGAGCATTCTCAGGTACGCTAGCATGTGTGAGCCTTTCATTCGCACGCTCAGCACCTGCAGCCGTGGAGACCCACAGAGGTTTAATGTTTTCTGTGTAAATGTCTGGCATGTTCAGAACGCGTGCTGCTCAGACACGGGGCCTACTGAGGAGGCCTGACCGGAGCGCCGAGGCCAAATCAACATTTCTTATCGACATCACCTGTGTCAAAGGTCAAAGCGCCAACGTGTGCCTGGCTGTGAGTGTGATTGTACAACAGAAAAGATACAGAGCTTTTTGGAACTAATGCTTCCCTGCTTCATTAATGACTGTTTCAATGCAGGTCTATAGGTAAATAAGACCTGTTTTTGGTTGTCCAGTAATAACCCTGTGTTTGTGGTGTTCTGTGGTGTTCTGTGGTCTTACACATCTGTCCCCTCCCTGCTGTTGACTGCCTAGTGACACGTGGAACTGCCCCCTGAAGTGTACAGTCAGGAGGGCTCATCTCACACAGTACACTCTGTACAAGAGTAGAATTCACTGACCAGAGGCCAATGGCAATCAGTAATTGTCAATAGCAGAGAACATTATGACCAAGAACAATCTCTTCCTCACCTCTCTTCCTCCTTTCCTTTCTGCAGAACAGTAAAAACAGTGGGGCTTCATCATCCCTCCAGCACAGATTCTCTGTCGTAACCAGACAGTCTCCTATATTCCTTCAAACCTGTCTATTTCCTTCCTCCAGGAAATTCCAGTTGGTAACAGGTGTTTCCAGTGCTATGTTACAGTTTATTCCAAAAAAACAAATACAGTAATATATTTTCATTAACAATAAGAGCTGTCAATGTCACAAAGGCTTGGGAATTCCAGGCACTCTCACTTGACCTACACCATGACAGTGCCTTCCCTCACATACTGATTTATACCATATGTGATTTTACATAGGAGTAAAAAAATAAACTGCAATGAAAACAGTCCTTGTGAATGTTTATAATGAGGTTGGTACATGGGGCTATTAAAGACATGTATCTCATGTCCATTACATAACTAAGTCTAGCTTTAAATCTAATCTTTGTCAGATAAAAACATACTCATCAAAATTGCATTTAAAATACTATCTATTGCACCCCTATAATTGTTTTTATTTTTTTATTTTAACCTTTATTTACCCAAGGTAGGTTCACTGATGCTCTTTTGCAGGAGCACCCTGCTTCACACTCATACACATTCACAACTGGGAGCTGCCCAGTACAACCACAATCCTCTATTGTTGGCCACTGAGCAGCTCCACTGGAGGGAGAGAATATTTTTTAGCCAATTAAATCAGGGGATGATTAGGTGGAAAGTTTTTGCGAGAGCCAGATCTGGGATTTTTAGCCACTACATCGGGGAACCCCTTACTCTTTGCGAATAGTGTCATGGGATCTTTAATGACCACAGTGAGTCAGGACCTCGGTTTAACATCTCATCCGAAAGACGGCATCTCCTACAGCACAGTGTCATGAATCTTCATGAAAAGTTCAGGACAGAAGTGCACCATCTGACCAATTGATAAACACTTCTGGGCTTGCCCCAGGCCCTGCCCCTACCCTGCCCCTACCCTGAACCCAGCCCCACTACAGGCTCTTCAAAAGCCAGAACCAGTTTCATTCTCATTGACGTGGGCGATGTAAACAGGGCTGGAAGGTGTTGGGGCCACTTCTGGGACAACCCCACGGTATCAGCAGAAGGAAGCATGAGGCACCGGTACTTTCCCAAGCGGAAGTTCCTCTTACGTTTTTACTCTGAACTTCAGGTGTGTGTGTGTGTGTGTGTAGGCGGGTTGGGCAAATAAGACTGACTCAGGGGCTTGGGAGATAAGGAGGAAGAACGGTCATTTCCCATCAGCCCCACCAGTGCTGACGTCATAGGGTTCATCCAAATTGCCGGGGGGGGAGAAGGAATGCTGAAGCAGCATGCCCCTGCCCTACCCCTCACTTCCAGGGGGCTCTCCTATACACTGACATCATTAGGTGGATTAGTGAATATGCTGATCACATGATATAGATACTAGGAGATAGGGATACTGGTGCATTGCATGAGGGCTGAACGGCACACACAAGGCAGTTGTAATATGTGTGGGCATGGAATACATTTAAAAGGATATACTTAAATCATGGTTTTTCACAGAGGTGTATGTTAGCCCCAGTAGTCAAGTGTGTCAGAGATGAATGTGCAGACTACTTCATCAAAGCAGAGGAATATCCCAGTAACCACCCCACTCTCTTCAACCCTCCTGCTTCCTCTCAGGTAATCACATACTGATAACCCACTCCTAACCACTGATGAAATGTAGAGAAGTACCCAAGAGTTACATCAGCAATTCAGAATGTAATGACTTATCTCCAGCCAGAGTGTAATGTCACTTGTCTCCAGCCAGAGTGTGATGTCACATAGCATCAGCCAGAGTGCAATGACACTTACCACCAGCCAGAGTGTACTGTTGCAAATGTCTGCACATTATACAGTCTCTGATTTGAACGCAGGGAGAGATACTCATGCCGAACAGTGCATATGATTTTCCTTTGAGTGTTAATGAAAAAAAGGCAATGCCGCAACTTTTAATTAAAAATGTGTATCGAACAAGACGTAGGTGCTGTGTGTTAGCAACCTAATGCAACTTGCCAACACTGGAAAAGTAAGCAATCTTGCCCCAAGCGGTAGCGTCCATGCTTATATTAATGATTTATGTAAGGAGCAGTCCAGGATGAGCTAAGCAGTTATATGATTTTAATGCATGATGCTCAGGCCCAAAACTACCCTACGCAGAGCAAATAATCCACTCCTCAGAGTGGTCACTTGCCAAAAAATTAACGCAAGTGCATTCACTTATTTTCATTGGACATTTTGCTTTCAAATGTAAAGGTTATTAAGCAAGAGAGGTACCGCGGATACAACTTTGCAATCAGACGTTCGTTCTATTCCCTCTCATTCTAGTGACATAACAAGCTGGCGCTATGCTAGGCTTGCTGTCACTTGTATATTAATATTCAATTAGATCTCGGGTCAAAATGGCCTCACAGTGTGTTTTCTATCATGGATGGCTAGCTAGACATTGATTCCATTTGCTTCAAAATTGCAGCTATACCATTGTATCAAAATTGTAGCAAAACTCTCCTCAGGCGCCTATGAGATGAGATGGGTGCCAACATAGTCTAACAACATAGCACAGCATACTTTGTGGACACTCTCAAAATTGAATAAACATGGCGCATATATACACCAAACTGCTTAGCTAGCTTAGTGTCAATTTAACTAATATATTCAGTTAAAAACAAGTGTTCTTCATCATCCATTTCAGCAGCACTGATATTTCAACATCACAAATTGACATTGTATCAATGGTAGAATTTAGAATGGTGATCAGACCTTTTTTTTGAAGAGCATGTAGTTAAAGAAACTGACATATTATATAAACACATCTTTAATCGCCAGATAAATTTAGGTTTACCTTATAATCCTAAAAGTTTTTTATTGTAAGGGTAGGTTTACCATGTGCCAAGTCGTGGGCTGGTGGCACACAATCTTTCCTGTTCAGGGGGTAAGCTCTTTACAGGGTCCAGCAGAAATAACCAGATTGACCCAGAAGCCTGAGTCCTTTCATTTGCCACTATCTAATCTCAATTAAAAACACAGATTGTCGATACAACTTCCTGACCACACAACAAAAGACCTTTAACAGACCTTTTTTCATTTCCTTCCTTATCTTCCCCCAGCAATACCTCTCATTGGTTCCTCCTGTCTAGACATCTGAATTGTATCATTTTCAGTCAATAGTAAGTTCACTGATTGCTGTAAGGCAAACACAATATACTTCCAAGTGTGCCGTGTGAGAGTAAATCTCAGTGATTCTGTGGTAATGGTATTTAGGTAAATTAGGCTGTGTCCTTGATGATTGAAAGTCCACCACCATAGCTGATATTATTTGTATTTTATGAATGCTGCCACTGCAATAAAACATTTTTTTTGTCTTGCACAAATATACTGCAAAACAAGCAATTAAGGAAACTAAAATTAAAGGAAAAAAGGACAGCTAAAGGGTTCCGAAGATAATAAGTAGGCTTAACTTTTTTTTTCTATGATGAAGCAATTTTTCAGTATTATTCAAGTAATTTTTTAGGAGGGCTACTTTTGCCTGAATAGATTTTCAATAAAGTAAAGATGCTTATACTTGAGTACAGTTGCTGAGTACTCTACCCACATCTGCGTGTGAGGCACTCTGAATCTTCAAACATTTTTGTAGAGATACACATTTATAACCCCTCAGTACGACCTTTGATTTTTTCCCCTCCTTTGAAAAGTCTTAGCAGTCTGTTTGCAGACCAAATGAAAGGGTTTGATTGACCAGAGACTTAAAATCCCAGTTTACACACCTTAAGCTTGATGCTAAGTTCAAAGACCACATTATGAAATCCAAACATCGAATGATAAAACACAAAATTAAAAACAAGACTGACTTTTTTGTATATAAAAATGTCCTTTCGCAACTGTTTAAGTTAATGACAAAATTATATAAAATCATATTTTAAAATAATATACAAATAAAAATATAAAATTTCAGCACAATTGGTCCCCGCACAGCTGAGAAAACAAACCCTCAAAATCACTTCCATGCCCGTCTGGGTGTTAATATAAACCACCACATGTTACATGAACCAAGAACAACGGGACCGAGGAGTCACAACATGAGCTGTACTGCCATTTCCACTTGGCCCTATAAACAGTGTTTCTGTGTTCATTTTACACGTCCACACAACGTAAAAATGTCAACGCTGCAAACAGAGAGCCGGCCGGGTAGCAAACTGCACCAGAGCCAGTTTGTACTAAGCCAATAATGCTTCCTTCAGCTGGAGGGGAAGAACGGTCCGGCAAAAACAGGAGCTTTCCCAGAAATACACAAATTGCCCCAGAGTTTTCAACCCAACCTCCCAAAGGCCCAGCAACTCACTGGAGGATCCTGACAAGAAGGCAGGTTAAATACCATAGGTTCGATTTTGCCGGAACAATAAAATAGTTTGAGACCCAAAAGCAATATAACTGGCCTCTGTTTCTTAATTCATGGTTTACCTTATGTTTTAGAATTTCTGAGTGTCCCGCCTTTTGCCAGTAAAGTGCAGTATCCGCAAAATTCTCTTGCAGAGAATGTGAAGTCCAACGGTGTTCACCTGGATTTATATTTTTTAAAAACCCTATAGCTGGTGGCTAGAATTCTGAGCACACTAATATATTCAGAGAATAGAGTACATACAGTATGTCACCGGGAAGGATTCTATGTAAAATGCATAGGAATACATAAATTATGTGAAAAAATTATGCTGCAGCGGCCTCCTGAAAGAGACATTAAATGTGACAGATCAAAATGCTGTTGTGTTTGGACAACCCTCCATCTCACCACCATAACCCCCCTGCCCCCACCGGCAAATGAAGAGACCAGCTATGCGGCTGGAACGGCTCTGTGTTGGCACGGTGTGTTGGCAGCCTCATAGGCCATAGGGAAGCCACTCCTGTCTGTGGACAATGGCTGACTTTGTTTTCCGGGCACTCTGTCCTCTCTCCTCAGGGCCTGTGAGGCTCCTCCCTCTGCAGGTCACTGAGGTAATGTAGCCTTTAGATGTTTGTGATGGTTGAATGAAAGCAAAAGAAGCAATTCCATGGTAAATGAAAAAATACATGCTACACTTTGGACTGGTCAGCTTAGACTTAGCTGTTGTGCTATCCATTTTCTGGGTAGAAAGTGCTAATGGAAAACGCTTCACTGGAGAAACAGGTACAGGCGTTTCAGGTGTCCCTGCTATTTCCCTTTTTGTTCTTGTGGTTCTAACCCACAGGGGCACTGTGAGGTTCACATGGCTGGAGTTACACCATGCCCGGAACAAGACTCTCAGTAAACACTTTCACTGGCACACAGGCTCAGAGTTCAGTTCACCACAATTATAAGATCAGCCAGAATGACTGTACTGTAGAACAGGCAGGGGGCCCACAAGAATGGCAAATCAGATTTCAGCATTAGCATCAGAATATACAGTGGGTGCAGGCAGTTTTATTTGTGTTTCACAGATGATACTTAGTGTGGAACTCAGCACAATAATACATGACCTGCCTCTAGTGGAGGGGTTGGATTTCTTGTCACCTGATTTTCCATGTTTAACAGTAAGATGATGACATCACAGAGAAAGGAATTTCAAATCATAGCTTCATTACCAAGTCAAGCAGAGGAGAGGTTAACTTGACCCAGCTGCTATATTAGCATTGTAATTAATCCAGCACCTTAGACTGACACCTTAAATCCACAGACTATTGTACATGTTGATGCTAATCTCCTCAGGGGGGGATGACGATTATTCACCCTGACAAACACACACAGGTGTTTTATGTTTGCTATACCCCCAGAGCCTCCATTATTCACAGGAGCCCATGGACATGGAAGTTGGGGTTGAAGACGCAAGGTTTATTTTAATTACATAGTCAGCTGCCTTGTTCATTCATGTAAACAAGTTGGGATGTGATGGAATGAACCTCAAAATAATTCCTCTCATCAGCTATCAAAACAATACCAAGCCAAAATTCATCCTCTATTGACAAGTTAAATTTGTGGATCCAGAATTTGAACTTAGTTTTGTTAGTGTATTCGTGCTGTGCTTAGATAAGATTTTTGTTTTTTCAAAGGGCTATGGTTAATCGTGAATATATTGGAAAAGGTCAAAGCAGATCAACGAATAATTCCACCAATCCCAGGAGTTCCTCCACAATTAAAAGTTTTTTCAAGTTTCTTATGACAGTTCTGTGAAAAAATCCACTTTCATAAGTATCATTAATCCACTGTCTTTGCACTGAATCAAGATATGGGTTCTATAATGTAGCACTACTAATGCAAAGCAGAGATAATGATGTTGGCTCTGTCTGGCAGGGCCTGTATTCTTAGGGAAAGCAGATGACCAGGGTGATAAATAAACTCAGGCGTGGTTTCAGAATGACTTACAGTCAGCATTAACATAGCTCTGACAGCTCCAATCCAGTGTGACATATATGTGAAGTCTTACGTTTCTGGCAAGATTTTGATCTTGAAATAAGTCCACTTCACAAGCACACACATTCTTCATTCTATAACACAACCCTATTTGTGAGCTTCAGGCAGGAGCATGTGGAGGACAAATAGGCACGTAGGCATTCGTTGGACTGCGTGCTGGGATGGCCAGTGCATGGCGATACAGCCGATGCAGAACAAAGGCTTCGCTGTGAGCCCTATCTCTGGAAGGAAGCACTGTCTGGAGGCATTCCTTGCATGTTTCGCCTGCCATGGAAGAGGCTAGATTAGGTGAAAGTGCCTCTGCGGTTTCTCAGAATGTTTCACGTACAGGGCTCTGTATCGCCGCTTTGCCACTTCACTGTTACAGAGCAGAATCACCCTCAGTAAATGCCCCAGATGCAGTTAATGCAGATGCAAAAGTGCATGGGTGCATCCCTGTGTGTGATGTTGTGATTGTGCGATGGAACGCTAACCACTTATCCATTAGCATTTAAAAAAAATTCATTATAAAAATTTTTTTTTTAAATAATAAAACATGGGTGAAAAGCATTCTCTTTCCATGTACAAAAAAACATCCAAATGCCATACATTACTTTGACGGAATTAGGAAAATGCCATTCATTTTTCCCATAGGCCATCTATTTTTTTGATCTGGACATCTAGAAAATGCTAATGAAACTGAAGAGGATGACTACACAATTTCTGAGGCCCATACAACAGTTAGTTCTGACAGTGTGCTGTGATTGGCCAATACCCAACACTTGAACCGCATCACTGGCCAGGATCAATCCGTATTGTTTATCTTAAAATGATATGTCAAGGGCCCTGGCCTCCTAATTTCTCAACAGTACATTCAATGCAAATGTGCAGTTCAGTGTATGCAACTACCAACAGTGATACATTCGTGCAGTCGCCTTAACATAGTGGCTAGATTGTGAGTTAGCTCGCTAGGCAGCTGACTAGTAAGTCTTTGCGTTTGTTTATAGTGATGCCTGGCAGCAGTGACCGTTGCTACAGTCGCTAATGGAATTCTAAAGAAACTATTTTTGTTGGCAGGGCCGAATAAGCAATAAAATCACAATCTATTATCTCAAATTATAATCTCAAATGACCATTATTTGATAAATGGCCTTGTTTATGAAACTGTTGTAAACACTCAAGGTAGTGTCGTTATGCTCTATTATTTGTACGACTGTGTTTCAGTCGTAGGCACCAGGTTACAGGCCAAATGCTGAAGATAATGTGTTGATATACAGTATAACAGCACTCCCTCTATGGTTGCTTAAATAACTGATATATTCCAATAGAGTTGGAATATTCTGACATAAAGGAAAATGTATGATTAATATTACAACTTTAAGTGCTCGACACATACCTTTTTCTCATCAGCAAAGCAGCACCTATTGAAGTATAATAGCCATGCGAAATGTACGCTATTCTGAGGGAATGCCCAGCCTGTCTGCTCTCCTTTCCTGTTGCGTTACAAAGCCTTGGAGTCACGAACAAGTCACTCGGTGCATTCTGTTTCTAAAAGAAAATTATTGGACATTATTTTCAGATGTTTGTGTTTTAGACGTTGCGGAATGGCAGTTTTCTTGGTGTGCTGCTTGCCAGTATTTTGGCTGACACTGGGGGAAAGGTGGGGGGGGGGGGGGGCGGCGGCATGGAGTGTTCACATGCTGGACCCTCTCCTCCTGCACTCAGTGTCTACTGCATAAGGAGATCATTGTGATGTCTGTCTGCTGAGGGCCTAAGGCAACCACCCCCACCTCCCACCGCCTTCCAACTGGCTTCTGCTTGATCTGGGCGCAGAGTAGCCTCTGTACTCCCTGTGTTGAGATTTCAGACTCGCCAGTTGAGCAAACATACCTATCAAAATCCCCTCTTGCTAGGGAGATGGGGGGAAAAACATAACACTTGGAAAAGAAAACCTTGAAAGGGCAAGTTATCTTTACGCAAATGGCCCAACACTGTCTGCAGGAGCATAAATATATTTCCAGTGCATCCAATTCAATAGCAGATTATACATTTTAAACAATATTTATATAAATGCCAATGTATGCACTTAAACATTTCTACACAGATTTAGATACACAGCTACATAGATACAGAAAAAAGCACAGAACCCCACATACCATTCATAGATGTCATTAAAGCTGAATCTGAGAGTGGTGAACCAAAGTTATTCTGTAACATAAAGCATTCACTTACAATGACAATTGTTGTTTATGAACGTTGTTTATAAAATGTCAGTTCGTGTACAAGTTGAAGCACTGTTGAAATGGCTGGTGGTCCACAAAAATGATGTTTTACAGAACACTAAGGCACAACCACTGAGTTTTGAACTAATTACTGCATAGCAAGGTACTGTACTGTGTGGGCACTGGCAGAAGTGTTGAATATTCTAGTGCCTTCCAATTTGCATTCCCAGACAGCATCATATTGCAGCTGTTTTGCTGAAAAGGCTCTTTTGAAATAAGGGTTCTATGAAACTGCATGCCCATACTCACCTCAGGAAAGGATGGAGGATGTTCTTACTGCCTGCAGCTTACATAACAACTCTGACAGTGTACATTAGAAATAATTGCAAATAAATAATTGAAAATGATAGGATTCAGTTAATACCGTATTTTTGCTGGACTGGTGTTACATAATTTATAGCAACATGATTCACCAAACCATTGTACTGTATCACAACTACAGGATGAGAAAAATTTCCCCATTAGCTGAAATTTAGTATTCACTGATACATGAAGACCCATGTAAAACTCCCTGGATGTCATGAGGTGACTTGTGAGTAATGGAAAGACAGTATTGTTCATACTTTCATTACTGGTGTTGATCAGAATGTTCAATGCAAATTACTGACATACTGAAATCACTGAAGGCATTTTGACTTCAATGAGGAGACCCAACAACAAAACAAATCTGCCTTTTAAAATGATTTGATTTCCCCATTCATAAGTCTTTTCAGGTACTGTCCATTGTCTTCTCATTATCCACTGCCTCTGGTAGGGGGGCGTCACTGTAAAAAGAATGCAATGTATTTTCGACATTTGATGACCATGATGCTCAAGCATTAGTGTGGCATGTACGGAAAAACAAAAGAGCAGTTCTTCCTCAGGTGACTGAGAATGTCAAGGACATGATTAGACTGTGTCAACAAGACCAGTCCATTGACAACTACATAGAAAGGGATGTTATAGTAAGGTTGCAATGCCTAAACCCCTCAATACAGAGATGAATGCACATTTGAGAGTTCAGTGGTGCAAAAACCATAGGCACTAGTCAATAGAAAGGTGGAAAGAAGTGATATGGTCAGATTAGTCATCTTTTACCATATATTCGACAAGTGGGCAAGTGCATGTGTGGTGTACTCCAAGAGAATGCTTGACCCCTACAGTGAGGGGGTCTGGTGGCTCTGTTATGCTGTGGGGGGCATTTTCCAAGCATGGTTTTGGTCCACTTATCCGCTTCGAGGGAAGGGTCACTGCAAATCAATACAGACTGATCACCTTTATCATCTGATGAAACATTTCTATCCTGATGGGATATATTTTGAAAAAAACATAAAAGAATTCAAATTATTCAAGGACACAGTGCACTGACTGTATACAAAAAAAGCTGGAATAGGACTATGGACAATTTCCTACGTGTACTTACTTTATGGGAATGAAAGAGGGATGATTTAATGTTTTGTGAAATCAGTAACATCCTCAATAAAGTCTTGGTTCTGCAGGAGTGCCTGTGGGCCCTCAGAAAGGTGAAGTTAGCCAGACAAGCCCTGATCTTCCTCCAGCGGTGAAGAATGCAGGGGTGGAGGTCCCGTCGCTAACTCCAACGGGCGGTCACAGCATTCCACAGGATTGGTCTCTAAGCCCTACGCAAGGAGCGCCGCTTTGTGTGCTGAAGCACAGCGGCACCTCTGGAATGTCCTGTGGGCTAGCCAGCCGCCTTATCTGATGGGCTTCGGGTCCTAATGCTGCCGGTCCAATTACCCGGCCAAGCCGAGCGGCACGGAGGGCCCGGGGGCAGCCAACTGACGGAGACGGGCGACGGGAAGGTCCCGGAGACGGGAGGCAGCACTCCGGCGGCCGTCAGGAGATTTACCAGGTTTAGCAACTCGCTGTGAACCGTCCCACCTGCCTTTGAATTCAGGCTCTCTTACATAACTCCCGTTTCCACTTCACGTTTATTTAAAAAAAAAAAAAAAAAAGACCAAGGACACAGCGTCTGCAGTTTTCTCAAAAAACTGACATTCGGGATAGGTAAACCTATCGGAAACATTAATTTCTAAATGTGCGCCTGCATTATTTCTGTGTATTTAATAACAGATGGAAATACCGGTAATGTTTGCCTTGGAAAAAAGGTCTGAATTACAGTTGAAGAAAGCACTGTGATCTCCCTGGGGAACCGGCCCTGGAAAGTACTGGCTGTGGGTTTGATATTGCACAGCGGAGCTAAATAGAAGTGACACCGTGCACATCACCAGATCCTGAAAGTCCCTTCAGAAACCCTCCCAGCAGCTAATCTCTGCAAATCACAGCGGAAAAAAAAATCTGAACTCAAAATTTATTCAACAGTTAATCCTTTGTTCTGCTAACATACACTATATGGTCAAATGTATGTGGACATCCCTTCTAATTAATTGGTCCCGCTACTTCAGCCACACCCACTGCATAAAATCAAGCGTACAGCATTCCAATCTCCATAGACAAACATTGGCAGTAGAATGGGTCGTACTGGAGAGCTCAGGGACTTTCAACAAGGCATTGTCATAGGATGTCAACTATTCTGTCCTGCTAGAGCTGCCTTGGTCAACTGTAAGTGCTGGTATTGTGAAATGAAAACGTCTAGGAGCAACAACAGCTCAGCTGAGGAGCGGTAGGCCATACAAGCTCACTGAACGCCAAGTGCTGAAGCTTGTAGCATGTAAAACCTGTCTGTCTTCACTTACTACAGAGTTCCAGACTACCTCTGGAAGCAATGTCAGCACAAGAACTTCTTTGTTGGGAGCTTCATGAAATGGGTTTCCTAGGTTGAGCCTGCGACCTGCTATCTACATGAATGCATAATTCCAACTGTAAAGTTTGGTGGAATAGGAATAATGGTGTGGGGCTGTTTATCTTGGGTCAGGCTAGTTCCAGTGAAATCTTAATGCTACAGCATACAATGACATTCTAGTGAATTGTGTATTTCCAACTTTGTGGTAACAGTTCGGGGAAGGACCTTTCCTGTTTCAGAATGGCAATGCCGCCATGCGCAAAGCAAGGTCCATAAAGAAGTTTTGCTGAGTTTGATGTGGACAGGCCAGTACAGAACCCTGAACTCAACCCCATCGAACACCTTTGGGATGAATTGGAACGCCGACTGTGAGCCAGACCCTATGCCCAACATCAGTGCCCAGCCTCACTAATGCTTGTGTAGCTGAATGGAAGCAAATCCCCACAGCCATGTTTTAAAATCATGTGGAAAGCCTTCCCAGAAGAGTGGATGCTGTTATAGAAGCAAAGGGGGGACCAACTCCATATTAATGCCCATGGTTTTGAAATGAGATGTTCACTAAGCACATCTGGGTGTCCACATACTTTTGGCCATGTAGTGTGCCTTCCCAACACATTGTATATGCCTATACCTCTCCTGTGACACTTCCTACATAGGTACCTTTATACTAAGTAATGTAACTACGCAGTACCTAAGCAATATCACAGTAAATGTCAATATAATTCACTTTCTAAAGTTAGAATTTGGTTTTTTAAACATTAGCTGTGAAAATAGAATGCTGGAAATATAGAAGTAATCATATATCACCATAGCCAAAATACTAAAATACTCTGCCTGTGACTTCATGTAGCCGTACATTACCCTAAATCCTCTTCTTTATTGAATTTTCAAACAACCTAAGCCACAGGAGCTATACCACTGTTCTCCATGCTTCTACAAAGGTAAGTGCTCAAAACATTCTCTAAGAAGCTACTGAAAATTACTCTTTTGATACCCTCTGGGCTACTGAGCTGCATATGGACTAAATGTGTTGCTGCTTTGGAAGCTGCATTAGTAAAAATGAAAAGAAAAAAAAAGTTGTAAACCCTGAGACATGGTTTAAATTGCTGGCTGTACATTAAATCCGTGGCAGAGAGTCATCAAAAGCCAGTTGCCCTTTCTGTAAGCTGTGGGGTGCTTGATGTGGGAACACAGGACATATATAACAGTGCATATCATCATTCCATCTATCTCAAAGTTTACAGAATACATTAACAAGATGTAAACACAAGTTTTCTATAAGGTATAAATCTAAGGGCTGAAGAGACAGGGCATACTATCTTAGAAATCCACGGCTAATGTGCAGTTTCTTTAAAACATATCCATCAGTAAACATATCCCAATTATTGTTGTTTGAGAATCAGCTTTCAGTAAACCACAGTGCATTCTCAAACCATAGGGTTTCATTGGGAAATATGTCTTTATATATAAATATACCTTAAGATAATTTGTTGCAAAGTGGAAATTGTCCATTAAGGTATGGAGAATTAATTTTACCATGATAATAGATTTTACCATGAGCATATTTAATTTTGGAACACTAATTTATTAAATAAAATGTAATATAAATGAATAAAATGCCGGTTCATTTTTTTAATTATATTTTGTTGTCATACACATAATCTGAAATAAATATATCTTGCAATGAGGCAATATTTTAGGGACAAGCTCTATAATAGATGAGCATGCAAAAACTTAAAAATCTAAGTGAAATCATATTAAATGGCATGTAAACATTTAATTTTAGACAGTGAAAATATTACTTATAATGATATGTTCATTTGAGCTGCGGAAAGGATAGCCATTTTGAGGTTCACCATTCTTGATTAGCACATATGAATTGGGGGAAAATGTTATTGCATAGGAGTGGCATGGTGGGGCAGAAGGTCACAACAAGAAGGTCCTTCCTTTGAATCTCTGTGGAGTTTGCATATTTTCCCTGTGGCCACATGGGTTTACTCTGGGTACTCCGGCTTCCTCTTAGACATGCAGGTTAGGTTAATTGCAGAGGCTATATTGCCCGTAGTCATAAGTATGTGAGTGAAAGGTGTGTGTCCTGCAATAGACTGGTGGGAAGGGCAGGCCCTGACCAGGAATAAGTGGGTTAGATAATAGATGGATGGTTGAAATAGCGTAACAACCTTTGCCAAGAAAGAAAATAAAAGTTGCAGGAGGGTTACTAACCAACAGATGACATGCATCCCACATCCTCCGAATTTGATCAAAGCATTACCCAGATATGTTTTTCAGTGACGGATGTGGGACAGGGGGGGTGTTGGTCAGGTACCTCTCACAAAGGCAGCATTCTGCTGCAGTTGAGGGTGAAGAGAAGGAGCACCTGAGGGAAGGGCGAGAGAGCAGACGTGCAGGTAAACATTTCCCCCCGAGCTTCAATCGGGGCTGCCGGCTGCCTGCGCTTTCCTCCTCCTCCACACCAGAGCTAAGAAAACGGGGCCCGCGGCGCGTGGGGGTTTATCTTCCCCCCGCCGGCCTGCGCGGATAAACATTCCTGGGTGAGGGCGGAGGAGAGGGGGTGCGCGTGGGGCAAGCACATGCGAAAGCAGGGAAGGTGGACGGAGAATTAATGTGGGAGATGTTTGAGGGCTGGAGGGGGCACAGGTCAGGATAAAGATAGAGATGAAAGGGGGTAGGGAGTGGGTGAGGGTGCAGAGGGGATAGGGAGTGTGTGAGGCTGCAGTGGGAATAGGGAGTGTGTGAGGGTGTGGAGAGAATACTGAGTGTATGATGATGTGGGCAAGATAGGATGAGTGTGCGGATGTTTAGGGGGTAGAGGGTGTGTGAGGGTGCTGAGGGGTTAAGGGGTCTATACTGTAAGAGACGAGTGGGGGCATAGGGCACAGGTAGAGCAGGGTTTGACCACAGAGAGGGCAGTCCATAGGGCCAGAGATCGGAGATTGGTGCTTAGGACACATAGAGACCAATAGCAGAAAGTAGGGCAGAGAGGAGAAAGGGCCAGCAAAGTACACAGCAGCACCACGGGAACAGAAAGCTGTGTGTTTCTCAGCATGGGAGGGGGGGATAGCTCATGAAAGGTGCTTCACAAGTTTGTAAACCTAGAAACCACTTGCTTTTCCTTAGTGCCCTTCCAGTCATACATTAAACGATGAAACAAGGGGGGACACAGACAGCTCTTTATGCCTAACTCAAACCCATGCACACCTGTAAGAATAATATTCTCTATAGCTGTGGAAATACGTTAAGGATCACTGTGTACATAGTCCCAAAACCAACACCAACCGACAGTACATCTGTAAACGGCCGATGACTACACAGACGAAATTCCCCGAGGAGCCAAATATTGCTCAGGGATTGAAAACAGAAGAGCGGTTCAAATGGCAGAGATCCAGACAACTCAAATAGCATAAAAAATGCACAAAATATACTTCTGCACAGGAGGCAAAAATTACACATACACCGCATGCCATATTTTTCCAATTTTGCTTCACACATTGACATAAAAATAAATTTAAACCCACAATTATAACACCAAATGGATCTTGTCTGAAGTTCAATGTTTCCACTGGAGAACTTTTTTGTTTTCTTTTGCGCATGCTTGGCACTGGTTGCCCAGCAGAGGACGCTAGTTCAGCCACATAGTCAGCTTGTAGTTCAGCCTGCATGAACTCATGTCACCATGCTGGGGAAAAGAAAAAACAACTGACCATCAGTGCATTCATGTGCAGGTCAATACTGTATGTCTGCACATACAGTATTCATCAAACTGCTCCGAATCAGAAAGGTGCTTCAATGATTTAGTGAAGTCTGGTTTGGCTCTCCAATCTACAGTATCTTATATACCACATGCTTGTTTGTACTGCACTCTGTTGGTGCTTTTCTATTGTCTAAGTTAAATTTTATAAGTGCAGCTTTACATTACATTACATTACAGGCATTTAGCAGACTCTCTTATCCAGAGCCACTTACACAACGTTTTACATAGCATTTACATTGTATCCATTTATACAGCTAGATATATACTGAAGCAATGCAGGTACCTTGTTCAGGGGTACAACAGCAATGTCCGACCTGGTTCCAAGACCAGTTCCTTACCCGTAAAACTACACTGCTGCCCGACGTATGTTGGAGTGAACTGTGCAATTCAGTACCTCATTTCAAATATCATTTCAAAGACCTGGATACCAATTTTAAAGCTGAGCGTACAACGTTCTGCTTATAAGCTGTGACCTTTAATCATGGTGCTATACTGCCACCTGAAAAATGTGCTATTTCCCACCTTACATTCCACAGCTTACATAATAGGTCTTTTTACATATTCTTAATTCACACGGGACAAAATGGGATTAAGTAAGGGATTTAACAGCTTGCCGCTTGGCCAACCGTCCTTCCACTTCCATTGGAAATATATTTAAAGAAATACACAGCTGTGTGTTGCAGGACTATTCATGTTATCCTGAACTCAGTGTCAGAGGAAGTGATCGGGTCTGTCCGTCCAAAAGCGATTATTGTCCCCTGCGTGACTTCCACGTCACACGGGGTCAGGCGCATCACCTGCGCTTCCCCGTCCTGTGACCTTTGACCCCTGGAGCCGCGCGCGGCCTCAGGAATGCGCTGCGTGTCGGTGCATCCTTTCAGCCGGGACATCAAAAGGCATCGTCAGCATGTGGCAGCTGCGAACAAAATGCGGAGATAAGCTGCAAGCTCCACTGACGACGCGAATGCTTTGAGGAATAATGCGGAGACTAGCCGAATGCAGCGGGGTATTACAATAGCTCCGCCTCAGCTCTCTGAGAACAAAGATGCAGACAGGCGGGGGGGGAGGGGGGGCCGGTCTTTTGGTATTATTAAATTCGACTTCTGTTCCTGATTTTGGACTCCCTCGTAAATGGATTTCGCCAGGCCAAAACATTAGGAGCATCTCAACCAATAAAATAGCAGATCAAACAACCTTAAAATGGACCTGCTCTCCTTGGCTTCCCCTCCTAGAGATGACATATTGTAAGGGCCATAGAGAGAATTGAGAGAAATGTGTCTGCCCTGCTTCCACTTCAAACCCTGAGAGAAGTGTCATGCTGTATGACTTTAACTTCCCAAACCATTCCCTAATCAGACAATATTAAACTGCCCAGACAGCATACAAGCAAAAGTGACGTAGGGCCAATATATAGACACTGTTGCTTTCCATCTGTAGGAGGTAGTTGTGACGTGACATGGAGGTTTTTTTGCTTTCAATCAAAAATGTTTTGCTTGATAATTCTGATGCAAATCTTTGCCAAAAGTATGATGTTTTCTTATGATGTTAATTTTGACGCAAATCTGAATCGATATAGCTGGGACACCTTCCCAATGGGCAAACTGCCTTCACGCTACGTGTCAGCTACCTCCCACAGACAGAAAGTGACAGAGCGCCTATGTCAGTCTTGCATCGCTGTGCTGTAAGGATAGGAACCTGTTTGACACGCTGTGTAGTTGATAACATTCCCTTTATGCTAGTCATTTTATGATCCTACCCCCTCCTGCACGCCGTGGCAGACAGACTGGCGGACCTCACACAGGCTGCGCTGCCTCAGACTGCCTGTGTCGGAGTTCCAGAGAGGGAATAAGCGCCCGTATTGATCGTCGCCCCCCTGGAGCAGCGGTGGATTTGGCTGGGCCGAGCCTGAGGCCGGCACCGCAGATCCGGTCCGGAAGGTTGATGGAGCCACTGGCACACGCACAGTGCCCCTCCAGTGGACCGACGCTAGATGGAATGAGCTTCGGGGTCTGACAGCTCCCATCCCTCTCTCTGTTTATTCATGTGTCCTACAGCCGGTTCACTGTGTCTCTCCATCAGCAGCAAATCTGCATTTAACATCACGGGCCCCCTCTGTAAGCTGGTGTTCGGCCTGCATCGTCTGTTTAACTTTATGTGTCTCAGGAGTTATTCAATTTGAGTTCTTAGTTGAAGTTCTAACTTGGAAATGTAACTTTCATTTAGACTCATCAACATGTGCCAAACCATAAACCGATGTGTTGACAAACCAATGAAAGTTAAGTTTAAAAACGTCTGTACAGGGCTGGGATGTATGCAATCTATCCTGATACAGGTGGAAAACAATTATAAAATTTTAAAAAGAACTAAATGTAAGAACCTGAACCATATCTGAACCTTAGTTCGCTGGGTTTCAACAAGAAAAGACAAAACCACGTGAGTCTTACACAGGTAGCCCTGCCCAGTCAGGAAGCCCACAATGAGTTATGTAAGCCCTGTTTCAGAGCCACGTGAGCAAGGTGTGCGGCGGGGGAGCGCACGCGTGCGGGAGCCACTTTGTGCAGTCAGCAAGACGAAAGCCCATGTGATCCCCATCCACTCGAGGCTCAGCGTTCCAGCAGTTTCCAGCTCTGCTTTCTGTCTAAAGTTTCTTCATGCAAGGGTGCCCAGACAGCCTGAGGGAGAGTTATGTGATCTCAGCGGTCCTGTGGCCGGTCCCACAGAGCTGGGAATGCTCGTTATTTAACGGCCACTTGGTCTTGGTTTGACCCGGTCCAGAGGTTAATTCTGGTCTCACACACCTGCTCCATTCCATAACAACCATAGAGTTTGAAATGGCCCAACACAAGGAATTCATGTTAAGTGAAGCCATCAAACTACTGACTGGAATGGTACCGTGTATTATGTTTCCCTTCCCCTGCCATCTGTCACCACTTGTTGAAGTGAGGTTATGTCTGTTATGATTTCGGTTCTGAAGACATTTATCAACTTTTAAACTATTCCCATTCTCCGGGAACCGCAATAGGAAATTTGGTTTTCAACAACGATGAACTCCACAGGTGTAAAAAGACAAGTTCCGCTTTGGCACACTTCTGGCTGCAATGCAACACAAGAAAGTATTTACATCAAGGGAGTAAGACACGTGCTTATTCAATCAACTGCACACTGGCACTTTACAATAGCGTGAGAAAATACAATCTCCACACAAGTGAAGAGGTAAATTTACCCTGCTTGAATGCTTACATTGGCAGGGACAGATTAGGCTGGTTTAGCATGCATTTCATTGTTTATCGTATCACGTCATTCATTTTACATGGAGCTACATGGGAAGTGACACTGCTGTCAACAATTCCTGAGCGCTAAATCCATGCAGGAATGTCTATGGAAGACCAACAGTAAAAGTTCCATTCCCAAAACCAATTATCCTGGGTTGGAGTTCCTACACAACTCACTACCATGAACTACACAGCTCCATAGCACTCTGCCTCGTTAAAGTGATTAATAAAGCACAGGTTAATCTGCTCTCGTGGAATCAATAGCTTTTTCATGCAGCGTCACTGGCCCTGCTTTTCCATTCCGCAAACATATTTTACTAACCTTCTGCAACCGTTCAAAGTAAACATTTATTCCGCCTCCATCAAAAAAGCTATTTTCTTCCCTACAAAGGACACCGTGTCCTTATTAATGGCTCACTCACATACCAAGCCACAAGTTCAAACATAGTGACCAACGGTCAGTTTCACTTGCAGAAATTAAAGTGCAGATTGTTCCGAGAAACTGCTTAAATGAGAGTGCACGTGTCAAATGCACTCACATACTCCGAGGTCTGATCTTTAATACACTTTGGGCATTTGATATTGTAACTGTAGAGTAGGGTTTTAAGTTCATGTAGTGACCTAAGGACCGATGTATTCAGATTTAATTACATCCAATGGGAGACTATGAAATAAGGTGTAATTATGCTTCAAAACTGTCCACATCTACAGAATTACTGCTACATTAATCACTGATTAATCACAATTATTTACATACGGAAGCACATTCAGTGTTAAGGGGAACGTCCTTTCACATTAAGTATTTCCAAAGTATAGGAAATGCTGTGCTGCATGCTGACATGTCAGAGCACTTGCAAATTTTTAATGATGCATCATGTCATGAAACACAATACTCAGTGCTCCTGAAATGTAGAGAAAGGTCCAGGGGTTAATAATTATTTTAATCACTATTCCTCATAGAATCTGCATTTGCTTCTCAGTCATATATAAGCATGGGATAGACTGATTAAATACAAGAAAGTCTGTGATAAAGAGACACATCTGTATGTGCGTGTGCTAGGCGAACAACTAGGCAGAACTAGGCAGGTATCATTGCCTAAACATCTTACTCACAGAGTTTAGCTCAGTGCTCATGCTTGGGATTCAAACCCATAAACCACAGAAAAGATCTAGAAAACCACCACAATGCAAGACAGGAAATTCACTATCATCCACAAAATTGCAGCTACAATCGTGTCATAGATTTTACCATGTAGGGCTAATTCACCCTGCTTTCTGGTTAAAAGGCTTAGAAATTGACTTAAGGCATCAGCCAGCGTATAGCCAGCCAAAGGGGAGTGATGTTAATTGTGGAGGTTATGATCCTGTCGGAGGGGTGATGTCATGTGGCTGGAAAAAGGCAACGTTGTCACAGTCGATTCAGGTGACGTTCTGTCAGACATTCTGGAATGCAGTGGGCAGTCGTTAAATAAAAAACTCCTGCCTAGTCATGACCTATTCATCCAAATACCTACTTATCTCCTATTCCTCTTAAAACGCCACTCATCTCCTACTCCTCTTAAACGTCGACTCCTCTCGTACCCCTCTTAATTTGCCCCTGGCGCCGGTTAAGTGACAGGCGTAGAAGAGCAGGATGTTGAGTTCATTTGAAAGGCCAGGACGTAAAGTTAAAACAGAACAGAGAGAAAAGGGATGTAAGTGCAGCTCTAACTTAAAACTGACTCTTGCCGTTTTAGACTATAGGGAACGTATTCAACTGTAGCAAATACTGTAAGATATCCCACCATTGCCTGAAAGCAGAGGGGGCCTTTGTTTTCCATATAGATAAATAAATGCTGGAAGAAAGTCTAGGCCCTGGGGAACAGTGTAACTGCAAACACCTGGCAGGAATAGGGTTTAATGGGTCCAACCACATCCTCAGTCTGTGCTGGATGAGAGTGTCGAATGGCTCCGCACACGAGTGCAGCCTCACACGGAGGTGACCTGTGCGCCTGCTCTGTCTCTCCTCCTCCCTCCCTGCCTCTCAGATGGCAGGCACGTGCAGAGGGAATGCGGAGACAAGGGGCGGAGCCATGAAAATAATGGAAATCTCACGTTCGGCAGGGGCGGAGCCAGGGGACACCAATTCCTGAGTGTGCTGTTGCAGCCGTTAGTGAGGAAAATCAGACAGTCCACAAAGACTCAGAGGAAGTTCAGTCCACACCACGGATAGACTGCTTTATCTCTGTGGTCATTGAACTGCCATACAAATCTAAAAAGAAGAAATGAAATGCATGTAATTGCAGGTTACCCACTACCTTTTCATTACTGTTCTACAAACTAGCTTGATTTTGTATAAATATACTGTAAACAGTGTTTGAAGTGGGCTGGTACTCACCTACACACAGTATCAGCACATCTAAGTTCTACTCTTTGGAGAACCGTGATTTTTTCTTGTGTACTGGCACTTATTTTATACTATATGCTATATGAGTCACATTTATATTGTGGTTGTGGGTTGGCATTGATTAACTCGTATTGATCTTGCACTTACATTTGTGAATATGGGAATGTTATTAGCCAGGTCTGACACTGCTGTCACATGACTTTGATGGATGGACGTTCCCTGGTTAAGAGCACCTGTTAAATCAATGTAATGTATCGTAATATACACAGAAGCCCACAACCCATGGACTCACAGGAAAACGCAGAAGAAAGGGAGACTCACTGAGTAAATATTACCTCGGCCTCGGTCTCGTGTGGGAAAGGGCGGTTGGTTGCGGGATACAGTAGCCCTGACCTTTTATACCGAATACTCGGAGCTGAATCTGGTCTTCATCAGGAAGGCGCAGCCGGAGCGCCGGCGGCACGCGGCACATTAGTTACATAATGAGCCGCGCTGCGAGAGGAAGCGCAGCGGGGAGCGCCGACTGTTCTTTCAGACGGCGGCTCTGGGGTCGCCGTAGGAACCAGACTTTCTTTTCTTGCGCAAGGGCTTCCCAGTAGCTGCTGATGCTGCCCCCCTTTGATCACAACTGATGAAATTCTTCCCAGCAGTGAAAGTAGTGGAGCGTTATTGGTTCTTAGCGCCTATTCAGCAGTGCAGGTAAAACAAAAACAGCAGACCCAGATTATGGCATGGCTCTGTGTAGCATTCTGTGTTTCCATGAATTCACTCTGCATAACTGTATCTCCATCTAGCCTGGAAAGTTACTAGTAATCAGCACCAAAACTAGAAACATAGTCACTTTACCACAGTAAATCTATTACAATATCAGCTCTAAAATTATGCAATGTATGTATGACTGATATGATGTTAAGAAAAAACAGGAAATTAAAAACAGAAATAAAAACTGCATTTGGATATTGATGTGAGATAATATCTTGCATACATCCATTTATATCTATAAGTGGGAAGGTACCAGTTTCCCTCTTTGATGGCAGTACCAACCAGAGGCTGTTTGTTCAGATGGAGATAATTTGTTCTGCAATATTAGAGCCCTTTCTGTTCATAATGTTTTTGTTTTCTACAAGAAACACAAATTAAAGAACAGAGAGTTTAAATGAACCAATTGGTTTAAATAGTCGCTCTTAGAACAAAAGAATAGATTGTGGTGCTTTAGGCATCCAGAGGTCCCCAGAGAAATCTTTTTATTAGTTTTCAGGAAAAGCCTTACTCAATTCAAACAAGTAATATACTTCCTGTATAATCCCTTCCTATATTAATCCATAAAGCCATTATAAATGTTGAAGTCTTCATGATATGGAACCAGATTCAACAGAGGAGGTTCTTTAAGATGAGTCTAACTTATTTGTAAAGTAACAAGACAAGCTTTTTAATCACTATTATGAATGAACAGGAAGGTTTTAAACATTTGTTGGAATTATTGTAGCAATCAGCACCATTCCACTCATGTGTTTAGATGATTAGAGAGAAACCAGCCCATATTAACTCTTGATTTATGTGCTGCTAATATGAATATGATTTCAATCAGCTGACATTGTGTATGTGACCATCGAGTGTCAAAAGTGTACAGCTTTATAACGTGATTCATTTGTAAGTGGTTAATAAAGACGTAACAGGTGCATTATGCATCATTAATGAATGGGAGAATGATGACTACTCAAAAATGAATAAATATGTTATTAAGGAAGAGGATTGTCACTTTTTTTAAAAACATCACAAAAGGTGATAGACTGGCATGTACACAAATAGCAAATCACAGTCATTCTCCAATTGTCAGTCTCCTTTGACACCTTGTCAGTAACAAATAAATTAAGTAAATATAATTACCAAACAGTAAAGAAAGGTCTTATGAAGAGTGTCATCATAAATATTGTGAGAAACAATTTGACAAGAGATTAAGTTCTTAGGGTTGAAGGAAGATCTGTGATCATATCTACAGCAGGGCTACTGTATATAATTAACTGAGTCAAAGTTCAGAGATGGCAGCCCTGTTAAACCAAGAAAGAATAATGTGTGATTCGTTACAAACAGACAGCTTCTCTAGTCCTTACTCTGCACAAACTGGCAGCTGTAGGAAAATGCCATCATCTGGTCTTCATTTGTAAAACACTTCAACTGTAATTTTATTTAAAGGTTCTGAAAAAGGCCAGAGTCCTTGACATTTGCCGTAAACAAGGAATTGTGGGATTAGTCTGACCACCAGTTTGGGACCAGTCATCAGTGCCTTGTCTTGGAAAATTAACAGTAATTGACTAGGGCTTCCAGCTGGCCAATACCCTCTATTCAAAATATGGAATCCAAACAATGCTGTCCCACTCTGGTGGAACAAACTGCTGATTCTACCTTTCTGGACTGAAACGCAGCACTTTGTTGATCTTATATTTCTTTTGACATACCCTTCTTCTTGAGTGTCTGAGACTATTCCAGTAAGAATGGGAGCGCTTGCCATATTCTCCACAGGTGAAGGTCTCAGTATTTTGTAATAAGCGTGAGGGCCGAATGTTCTTTTTGATCCGCTTGCATCATTTGGAAGAGCCGCCTGGTTTTTCAGCCAGGAGGTAGAGCGGCTTGCTCTTGTATTCCTCACACAGCACCAGGAAATGTGCTTGACAGTTAAGTGGAGCCACAGTGAGGCAGGACACACGGAACACAGTGTTTTTCCTACGATTTCGCCGTATCTGACTTTATCGAGCGTCCGCGTGCCTGGCCGTTCCCGGCTCCCTGTCTGTGGTGATGGGGAGGTGAGTCAGCCGCCACAGGCCCTGCCAGATCCCGCGTGTCCCGGAGGATATTCTCACCGGGGTAAACATCCCTGCACGTTCTCGCGCAGCTGAGGCACTGCCCCGATTGTGACGCGAGGCTCGCACGTGGAGCTGTCGGATCCCCACCGATCAGAGCGCTGCGCTCGCTGTTACCTGCTGCTGCCAGAAGAGGGAGCATGAGCGGACACACACACGCTACCACTAATCGCACGCAATCACTTACAGGAGCTACTGGTATTCTGCTGTTAAAAGATAGATTATGAGCTTGCTTCAAGTTGCTGAAGTTCAGTTGTCATTAAATAACGTGGAAGGGTTCCATTTGTGTGGAAAAAAACAGGCACAGAGACCCCATTTGCTTATTCAGACCAGCACGGTCTCACACAAGCTTTCTACTGTTACAGTTCCTCTCTCATCAGTGGAGCTTTGATAGCCCAGTGACCTCTTCAACATCACTGGCTGAAAAAGGAGACTGTATACTACAGAGACTGGTACACAGCCAGGGATACTAAAGCTTTCACATGGAGTAACAGGAACAAATGATCTGATCCAATATGCTATATTTATTTATTTATCCATTTATGTATATTTGTATCTCATAATGTTGAAATAAAGTACTGTAGATCCTTATAGGTACATTGGCAAGTGAACAGGTGACTTTGTGAGACACATTCCTTCTCTGTACAGAAAAGCCGTATAAATATTTTCCAAAACATTCTTTCACAAAGAATTTGCTTAATTGCACATAAGTAAAGCAAACAAATGTTTTGTATCTATGTTGTAAGCACACTATATTTCAGTAATATCAGCGGTGGAATTATGTTGTTCAAATAGTGATAGCACGTAATTAAAAAACCACAAAACTCTATTCCACTTTAGTCACAGTGAATAGTTACATATACATAAACATTACAGAAGTAGTTTTGTTGTGAATTACAAATTACATACATGTGATGGGCTATCATTTTCCCCAGGGTGAGATATTGATTATTAATCCAGTGATATTTGAACATGTATTAGAATATTATTGATACATGCTGATTTACAATTGATGGCTGTTCGGCTGTGAACAAAAAATTCTGAAATTGAGGAATATTAAATTCTTCATTTGACTTGTTCAAGTCTCACACATAATTTCGTGGCATAATTTTCACAATATGCATTGCCTTCTAAAATAATTCACTTAACACTTTATGTTCAAA
Source organism: Anguilla anguilla (assembly GCF_013347855.1). Lineage (NCBI taxonomy): Eukaryota > Metazoa > Chordata > Actinopteri > Anguilliformes > Anguillidae > Anguilla > Anguilla anguilla. The sequence continues at coordinate 44,791,833 of NC_049206.1, read as the reverse complement.
AACTGGGTAATGCATTATTTTATACTAATGCAATTGCCCAGAAAAAATATAGATTTTTATCACTGTTAATCAAACCTGCAAGAGTTATTAAAATAAATATAAAAAATGGAACTGCAATAACATGGTACTTTTTAAAGATAGTCTCAATGTTAGGGGACTGTATTGTGGCCTCTCATGGCTTCATGGTTTCAATAGGGAATAAAAATGAAGCAACACACATATAAAATCAATTTGTCTTCCATCAGCATGGGAAAAAGCAAAGAACTATCAGGCAGACAAAGGGTTTTTCAACGTCACAAGTCAGGAGATGGTTCCGAACATATAGAAAACCTGACAATACTGCTTTCCACTCCACTTAGACCTGTTTGAAACCACTGGGACCCTGTGCAAAATCTGGCAGATAGTTTGGCCATTGTTGGAGATGAAGAAAACTTGGTCGCTTGTTTGGAACACAACGTCTCTAAATTTAATTTAATGCCAGACCTCCAAATTTCCATGGTGGCGGCTTTTTGGAAGGGTTGTCAGAAAAAGCCCCCATTGAGGGAAATAAAAAACACATCAGCATCTGTGGTTTGCTAAATGGCATTGAAACTTCAATTGGAACCGAGTGTCACAGTCAGATGAAACCCAATAAGCTTTATGGCCAGGCATACCAGTGGTGGGTTTCGTGTTGGAAGAAGGATGCTGAAAACATTTTGGCCAAAAACCTGGTATCTCTTTGCCAGGAAGCTCAGTCTTTGCTGAACATGGATCTTTCAGAAAGTGTCACGGTACGGGTAGGGGGGACCCAAACGCAGAGGGAAAAAAACACGAACTCAAAAGGGAAAATTAACAAAGACTTTACTAACACGACAGGCAAACAAGTAGGGAACAGAGAAGGCCACGAAGGGCAAAAACACAAACTCAAAAAATATCAAATGAAACAGAAAACAAGAGGAACTCACAAACACGGGTAGGGCGGAACACGGTCAGGGCAGAACACAGGCAGGCAGAGCACAAGGGCATTACAAACAAACACTTATCAGGAACAAACACAAACAGGTAAAAAACGCAGGCAGGTACAAAGCACAAGGGAAGGTCAAACAAAACACGGGAACAAGGTACAGGCAGGTACGTACGGTTTGCAACAGACAGAATTTGGGAACAAACACAACTCGGGAACAAACACAAACAGGTAAAAAAAAAAAAAAACCCGCAGGCAGGTATAAATGGTCTGAACATTCATCGGCAACAAACACAAGGAACCAGCACCCGAGTCAAGCGAACAGAGAACTTAAATAGACAGGGGTAACAAGACACAGGTGAACTCAAAAAACAATCAAACCAGAAGGAGGGGATAAGACACAGGTGGGAACAATGATGGGATAACGAGACAATGAAACAATCATACAATTAACAGGGGGGGAGCAGGACACAAAACAGAAGTGCCGCCATCTGGCGGCCCAACAGGGGAAACACAGACAGGAAAACAGGACCATGACAGAAAGACAATGGTTCATGCATACCTCAAAATCACCCATGAAGTGGTTAATTTCCTTGTTAACTGTTATTGTTTGTAAGAAGGATCAACCGCCCCCCTGCCAATATGTTTATCTCATTAAACACTGTATATAACAACTCAGTAGTGCAATCATTGTGAAGGGAGGGTACTCAAAGTACTCAACCCATGAAGAATGAATATCTGTGATTGTGACGCATGACTGTTATTTTGGCATATACATGATTAGTAAATTATCTATATTATGTTTGAGACTTAAAATCCAGTTCAGTACATGTATTTTTTGTGCATTTTTTTTGTTGTCTTTTGTCATTTTTATCAAGGGTGTGAGTAATTTTGGAGGTCATTATACATTCTGTATTTTAGCGCTAGTGACCCAAACATTTGCAAGATTAAATTAATTTAAATGAATACATATTTTAAAAAGGTTCAAAGTGAAAACAAAGTGAAAAAAAGATAAAAATCACTCTTTTAAAGAAGCATAACATACATACAAAATTGCAATGCCAATATAACCATACCTACAGCAAAGCTCTATGAACATCACTAATACATATGGCCATTCTTTTTTTGAGTGTTCAAACTGGAGTTAAGTTTTGTTTACTACAAGTTACATTCACAACTGAATGCAGGGTACTGCCATTAAGCACAGGTTCTGATCAGGACAAAGCGATCATATTCCAATTAAAAACAAAAAAAACAGGGGGTCCCCTTAGACTTTAAGAGGCCTCTTCAAAACTAAAGCTTCTAATGGGCAGATTGCTGGCCATGTACCAGGGGCATAAACATTAATGCACTTCACCTTGACTTCATCAAGAGGAAAGTGAAGGGAATGACATGTGGAAAAGTCAATGTGTCAAGGAACAAGCAGAAAAGCAGGAAAGTCTTCAAAATATGGCCTATCTTGACAAACATGGTCAGATTACAGTTCAAATTGCAGTTTGTTGAAATTGCTCCACTCCTAATTTTTAGATGGCTGTTGAACGGTGTTTTCCTTTTCATAAAGTCTTGCAGATGCCCCAGGACAATTCGTGAGAGTAATAAAATTGCAATGCTAATGAAACTGAAATTTTTACTCGTGACTCAACATTCTGTAATAGAATCTTGCTAATCTGTCTCCATTTTGTGTTGTTTCACCAATCAACACACTGGAGCAGATCTGAATATTGCATGGAGATGGTGTGGCTAACTGCACTTCCAATCCTAATTAAACAATATTCTGTTTTGTTCCACCCAACGAACAGATAAAAGACTCCCTATTTCATGGGTAAAAGAGCATCTGCTGAATTATTCACCAGGTGTAGTCAGGCATTCTGTAGTCCTGGGATTTTGTCAAGAAAAAAAAAAAAACAGTAGGGAGGCATTCACGGGAATGTGCAGGAATTCTGGCCTCAGAAGCTATATTGAAAAACAGTGACTGTGTTTGGCTAGCCTGAATGTGCACTTCTGTTTGTTTATTTGCTTGATGAAATATCCATTTTCAGTCTGCCAACAGCTTGCACGACAGATATGCATGGAAAGACCACACATGGAAATATTTTGAAAAGCTTGAAGGTGGAAAGTTTTTTTTTTTTTTTTTTTGTCCAGATGCAGATGCAAGCTCCATTCTAGCGAGATAATCCCACAAAAATATATACTTTTGAGTTTGAAAATATCTTTGGACATGTCATATTGAAAAACATTCCAACACAATGTCAGTTGACCAGAAAGCTCACTCTTATTCTTATCATTCTCACTATGCTCCTGTGATACTGAACTTTCTAAATACCACTGAAATTGTATTACCATATGTACAACTGTGAATCTAGCCAATTGAGGCATTGCCGTTACTGTTACATTACCATAATATGCCAAATAACAATTCTTCATTGTTTAAAAAAAAAAAAAAAAATATTGTGAGATCACTCACACTACTGTGAAAATACATTTTTCTGGAGCTAGAAAAATAGTAACATATCTACGTCTGTATATTTCATAGGAGTTACATTTTACCGGAATGTCAATGAAAATATTACATCAGTCATCTCTAAATAGCTGCCGTATTATACAGAAACTGTAAAGAGAATGACACAAATATAAACAGTGCACAACGTTTCAATAGGAAACAAGGCATTGCGAACGAACAGCTTTCAAATTGGTTTTAAAGCAAGACCCATAGGAAAATGGCATTGAATGGTCGTAAATTAGACCTGTTTTCGGAAAATAAATATGGGAGTTTGAAAATTTGCTGAAGAAAAATATTTTCCGTGATTTTCAGGAGGAAAAATGGTGTAATTGGATGTTTGTGTCACAGACTGAGAATGAGGCATGCAGGCAGTCCCCCATGGGGATGTTAGATTCTAGGTTTAGCTGGGACACTTCAACATGACTGAATGAACTCTTAGCAGGAGGCAGGGACGTAGGAAGTAAGGGGGACATGGGGGACATGTCCCCCCAATATTGGAAACAGTTAAATTCCCCCCCCCCTTATTTTGAATGCCATGCTACAGGAGTGTTCAAATTGTGCACTAGGTATGTAGTAACCAATAGTCTCAGTAGGTTGCAATCAGACAATCGCCCCATTCAAATTGTGCACCGCAAGATTTTTAAAAAATCCATATGTGTCAGTAGAGGGTTTGGATGGGTAGAGAGGTGGAGGGGAGGTGGTGTTGAGGTGTAGAATAGCGCTTCTCCAACCGTATTCATTTGGCATGCCTCATCTGCACCCCGCACTCTGTGTAAGATGCATTTATTGCACATTTACTATGTATGCATTTAGTTATGTGTCTAAAAATAGAATTTTTGTGATGTATTTAATTCACCCCTTTTGATACCAGGGGGTTAAATACGGTTTAATTAAGTTGAATAAACATGATACTTTGATTCTTGTGCCCTCTTGAGGTTGTCTACTCTTAGCCTATTACTCATTCAGATATATCAGATATCACATGCATACACAAAAATAAAGGAACAGCTCATAGCTCATGCTGGTGAGAATGGATGAGGCTAGCATGCATCTTTAATACCCATAGCTGGCGCTGGTGGAACCATTGAACTTTTCCACTAACTATAATATTTATTGTGGGGGCGAGCAGGGGTAGGGTCAGGGAAGCACATGTCCCCCCCAATGTCAAGCTTACTCCCACACTCCTGTCAGGAGGAGACCAAAGAAAACTCTTCAGCATCTCAGAAATGAAGGCATAAATCAAACAAGAACAAAGGAATAAAATATATAATAACGTTTTTTCTTCCATTTTCTTCCCACATTAATTCGGGATAGGTATTTTGTCATGACACACGGATGAACAGCGGACATGAATTCAGTAAAAACTGCCTTTTTGGATTAAAATGATTCAATGGGCACCTCGAAACAAGGAATGTTCTGATAAGGTTATATTGAGGCTACAGTTCAGAGAACAGTTGATTCTCTTCAAGGTTTGGTTTAAATAAAGCTCACAGATCTAGTTGGGATCGAATGACTGTAAGGCTTAGGCAGACCCTTTGGCAGGCAGTTAATAATGGAGGAGATAAAGGCGACATTTTGACTCTCATATTTAGTCCAATTAATTTTGTTTCCCAATCTGATCTTTCCTTTCTGAGTTTTCACTCTTTCTCAGAGGGGAATTGTATGGGGTCCCATGGGTTCAGAAACAATGCATTCTTAAATACTATACATAAGCCTAACAGCAGGGAAGTATAATGATTAAAGAACTGAGCTTACAGCCTAAAGTTTTCAGGTTTGATTCCCAAGTAGGACTTTTCTGCTGTACCCTTGAGCAAGACATTTAACCTAAATCTCTTCAGTATATATCCAGCTGTGAATGCTCTGAATAAGAGCGCCTGCTAAATGCCTGTAATGCAATGGGCTCAATGACGAAGCACGCACAGGGAGATAATATGATGAAATGGTATGAAAAAGCCACTGATGTTAACTGACATTCAAAAAGACCCATTTCCATAATCAATAAGATAACCAATTCAACTAAGATATTACAATATCAGGTAATCATGAGAGCATAATTGTCATTTTTGGCCAGTAGGAAAAGACTGAGAAGCAAACTGATTTCTAAAAGACTGACACAAGAACGGATTAGTATGAACTTGTGCTAGACTAATTCCCACTCACACCATAAACTGGAACACACTCACAATATTAATCACTGAATTCAATCAGCACAGTGCAACTTTTCTAAATTACAGCAGTTTTTCCATCAATTCTGACCCCACTAAACTGTGCTCGTTGAACAAAAAACTGACAGTTGTGTTAATCTGTTCAGTCAGATTTAAGGTAAACTGTACATATCTGTTAAATCAAATTTAGGACAACGACTGATTGTGTCGGTCACACTAACATGTTCGGGATTAAATACATCCTAACAAAGCTATATGTGGCCAAAAGAGATCAAATGTATTTTATCACATTACCCCATTTGTCCTATGTAGCAATGTACTACCAAAATGAATTAGCTTGCATGTTAGTGCCTACTGTCTGCGTACCACCTGTTGTCGTTGTGACAATTTTATATATTTTATTATTTGGTCAAGAGGACATAAACATATTGCATACAGATCACCTAAAGCTGTGTTTGTCAATCAAATTAATTTATATACATATAACTATAAACATATCATTGACAACCTATCCATACCATAAATATGACATCTTGTGTATCTTGTGACCGAAAAAAACCTGGGAGTCAAGCAAAAAAGCATTAAAGTATATGTAACAGATGTTAATGGCTGTTTTATAATGTGTTTTACATGGTCACGACCTTATGGAAGCTTTATTATTGAGCAAATGGAAACGATTTTGTCTTTACTTGATACTATTTTGGGGGGGGGGGGGGCATGGTATTAAAAACGCATGTAAAACTTTATCACCACATGAACTACACCAAAGGGGATTACATTGGCTGCTAAGTTACATGGAAAGATCTCTGTCATTTATGCATGAAGTATCATTATAGGTCTCGATGTATTTATTTTATTTATTTATTTATGGCGCTTTCAAAATATTATTTTGTTGCTTTTGCCAAACATTAATATCCCTCAATGAATGGAAAAACTTACAGATGACTTAACTCTAAGTAAGCTAGCTAACAAGACTCCGTTTAATATGCCTAATATTGCCCAAAGAAATGCAATCTCACAAAATGTTCTCTTTTCTTAATAAATTTTGTTGCTGTTCAGCTTAATTGAAACCATTTTCTAATAAACCCCAAGCAAGCTGCTTTTTTCAGATTAAACCTACTACCATTCTTAAAAATTAAATTTCTGGAGATTTTATGAGAGAACTGAAGCAATTAACCGCCTTTTACAAGGTAGATCATGCTCTGACAAACATTCCCTTTAAATGACAAAAGTAATTATTTAAAATCAGATTTATTTCCTGATAATATTAAATATGAAACATAAAGGTTCTGCAGCATAGTCCCTACTGCCTCACTCACTGTATGAGTGAAAAATCACTTGATTTACTATCCATTATCTTTATTTTGTACAATACCAAACAAAACTCATTCAAAGAGTACAAGTGAATGCACAAAGTCCCTACACAAATTAAAAGGCAATAATCAGAATACATTTTGTTCCAGCCATTTATCCAGTTGCTTTTTCTGATTTATATGTTAGGATTGGCTCAAGGCCCCAGAGCTCATTACACTGGACGAAACCTATTTCCCATGTCTCCTATTACATGTCCCATAGCCTCACTTTGGAGTGACAGCTGTCTCAGCTCTAGAAAAGGATTGGTGGAGCTATCAAGGACCAAGCAGAGTGAAAAGGATCAGGGTGGCCTGTAGAACCGGCAGGCCTGAAGGGTCACATTTGCTTGCCAGTCCAATTTAAATCCTTCGTAACACCTTCCGCTGACCTTCAACTTAAACCTGTGACAGTTGTAAGTAACAATACTGAAATGCTTTAAAAGCTGTGGCTGAATTGTTTTCTCTCATTGGAGGCCATCTTAGCTCCTCAAGTGATGCTGTTTTCCCCTAAACATGTTTATTTCTCATCTGAGTATTATTTATTGGTGTGTTTTCTTTCTGTTGTGCACATTCGAGCACATCGCTAAGTAATCCTGCTAGGTGTCTTTAAACTGGGAATTACAAATACACATACTAATGCAGATCAACTCTACTTATATGAAGAACGACCATAATAATATATATATATTTTTTTTTAAAACAGTTCACAAACTTAAGCAAAGATAGCGGGTCATTGAAAAGGAGACAGATGATACTGGAAGCATGGAAGAGATCCCTATTACCCAAGACACAGTCCAACTGCCCCACCAAACACATGTTGAAGTCAATGCCCATATTGCACACCACTAAATTACTAAAATGGGCACAGGCAAAAATATTCCATCTGTTCCATATAAAATTAGTAATTCCACTAGTGTCCAGGCATTTTCACGTTATTGTTGACAAAACAACAAGGTTCATTTAGTCAAAAATTACGAAGCTACATGTAGAACAAGTAATGGGGTTTGGAATGATAAACCTCTCACCTTCAATAACAGGTAAAAGGTTATTTGCATTGAAGCATGTCTATAACTTGAGTTCCTACAGTAAGTCACCAGCAAACTGCCAAAAAGTAAACAAATGACATTCTTGTCCACTCCCAAAACTAATGGTTAGAGGAACACTTCTGAAAGATCTATTTAAACTGCATTTTATTGATCAGGAGTTGCAGATTTTATGTGATTTGTCTCAATGACGATCATGGAATGATCTACAAATGTCATGTCATTGCAGCTCACTTTTCTTCTTTTGCATGGTTTATTCCTGAGGAGCATACTTTAAACCATTTTCATACATTCCTTTGTCTTCAGCCTTAGATCTTGCATGCAATATAATATATTCCCAGCATACAAACCACTGGGGTTTCATCCTCATTCTATCAGTGATTAGAAAAAATATAAGCTTAAAATGGCATCTAAATTAGCCTTGGTCTATTAGTAAATAGTAAATTAGTTCACATGATATTTCACGAAATTTTATTTACGATTAATCTCCAGTGTTGGATCTCCAGGTACCGTAAGACCTGGAGGGGTCTGGATGTTTGTAGTAATTAAACAGAAATCGTAAAGAAATAGTAAGCAACAGTCTTGTTTCAACAACACTTTGTCGATGTACCTCCAGTTGGGTGAGGAATAGGATATACCATTTTCTATCAATAGTGCCTTTGACTAAGAATACACTCCACTCAACTACCAAACAATTCCAGTTAGGACACCCACCCACAAGTTTCATGGTTATGTATCAAATTTCACATGTAGATGTGGCACAAGCCAGATTTGAAAAGATGTGAGTTCATGTGTTTATGAAGCAGAGGGTGGGGGATGTTAATTAAGCCACTTCTAGCTGCAGTCTAAACATTGCCAAAATGTGCTGTTTCACAACAGGAAAATAAGAGAAACCCCACAAAGTTCATTTGCGAGTTTATCTTCTTAGAAAAAATAGACAGGTGATGAAGACTAGAGGCTATTCGTCAACATTTTGTAGGCTTATCCTTTTGCCTAGATTCAGGAGTACTGTGTCAAGACTGGAACGGGACACTTCACTCGGCTCCTGTGGCATACCAAACCATAACAGCTGCATGATTAATTAAAATGCATGATTGTTTAAACTTGTCATTAATGTGAGAATGTGTCTCGAGACACAGGCCCAGAGCAAACTTTGCTTTTGAAGAAGACTAGACTGCACATCCAAACACAGACATATTGCTTGTATCCATCTACACCTCTGGAGTGAATCACCATGGGAAACTAAAGAGGAATCAGTTTCAAGTTAAACACTTGAACTCCCTTATTAGGCTCCTGAAGAGAAAATAGGACAGAAAGCCTATTTAAAGCATTTAAGACAAAATGTAGAAGGAGTGAAACCCACAGACTCCAGAGTAAACCAATATAAACAGGTATTATCCCCCACCACAGGACAATCACCGTAAGGCCATTGTAAGTGTGATAGTTTACATACCCCTGACACAGTGGCTAGTTGGGTTGCCTTGTTTGTATAACCGCTGCTGTTTATTTACCTCCTCAAGCCAGGAAGGGTGTGTGGCACAGTGGGTAAGGAACTGCGCTTGTAACCGAAAGGTCGTAGGTTCGATTCCCGGGTAAGGACACTGCCGTTGTACCCTTGAGCAAGGTACTTAACCTGCATTGCTTCAGTATATATCCAGCTGTATAAATGGATACAATGTAAAGTGCTATGTAAAAAGTTGTGTAAGTCGCTCTGGATAAGAGCGTCTGCTAAATGCCTGTAATGTAATGTAATGTAATAGTTACAGTGACTGCTTGTGAATCTGGACACAATTAAACACCATTAATTTGCTGTAAAATCTATTTTTGGCAACCAAAGGATGAATCAGTGGTAACCGAGGCAACATTGTGACAGTCTTAGGAGCTGAGGGGCTCTGAAGGAAATTAAATGTTGGTGAGTGCCTAATCTATTTGTCTGAGCTCAGCAAAGGGTCTCTCACCCCTGGCTCTGTTTCTTAACATATTTATGTGTCCTCTCTGTAATAATTAATTTACAGAGGGCCTGGGGTCCCTCAAGCACATCCAGTGGAATGGTTGAGCTGTTATCACAGTGGAGACGCTAGTTTCACAAATATGAATGACATATTATGCTGGCTCAAAAATAATGCCCCCACAACGGAATAGAGAGCAGTCACTCAATGATATGTCTTCAGATATCTCTGTGGCTTTATTTTTGCAGAGCCTGTGTATATTTCCACAAGAGCACCGTGTGAATCGACTAGGATTATGAGGGTTATTTTGTTTCTCAGGCTGATAAATACCATTACATAACTGACCCGTATGAGGCCAGAGACGTGGAGAGGTCATTATTTAACATGTTATGACATTTGGCCACTTCGGTACCAAGTTAAAACTTTAAATGTCAACTTCATAAAGTCAGGTTAAGCAGTGGCTTAGCACCACCTGCTAATTCACTTCCCACAACATTCAGCAGATGAGAAGTTTTGGCATTTTTCAGATTGCGTTTCTTTTTTCAATGAATGAAGACACTGGTATGATCCAGTACAAGTACTTTCCCCTCAGGGCTCGGATAGTATAGCAGACAACAATATTTATAGCTCTAAATGATTATCCCATTCAGGAAGTGGGGGCTCAATTGGAATGGGGGTGAGTCGGGTAATGTACAAACCAAGGCTAACAGATTTACACTTCATAGCAGTGGAGGAAAGTGATGTCATAAGAGTAGGTTAAAGATGGCACTCTGTGCTTCCACCCCAGACAACCCTACAGTCCTGGCCCAGACCCTTACCACATTCCTCCGCACTCTCTGTTCACAACAGCTTCCACTCACAGAACTTCACAGTATGGCATGCCATCCTCAACCCCAACCCTCTATTTTCAGATTGTCAGCAAAACAGTCTGTAGTAGCTGCAGGCCTGTATGCCAGAGGAGCGTCCCTGTTTGATCTTGTGCCTAACACTTTGATAAATATTATGTCCCTCAGGGGATACAGACCAGCGGACACTTCCAGAACATGCTACCTGCGGTATGGAGGCTGATTGCATGCCATACATCTGGAGGGAGCAGAGCAGGGCTAGTGTGGATACACATAAATCTGGCTTCTGGGGGAATTCTATCAACAGTTTAGAGATGATTTCCTGTTGCTGCTGTGTAGTAAAGGAACACAAACACGGAAAGAAAACGATCTCAAGTACTGTATAATCAGGGTGATTGGTAAATGTACCAATTCCAAAAGATAAATGAATACCTTAATTAATGAAGTCATGAAGTGTATGGCCAGAACATCAACAACAGCCTCCTAGGACAGGTTGATACCAAGAAATGAGAATACAGGAAAGAGCATTTTACTTATGAGAAACTGGACCAAAACAAACTGCAAACATGAGATAAACAGGTCCAAACTGTACTTTATGGGATCTCTAATGCTTTTTAATACATAATTAACAGACATCAAATCAGCCAGCTTTGTCATGCTGTATGGTTTCTGTGTGAGCTGCGTTATTGGCTTATGGAGTGGTAGTCACTCCATAGTGGTAGTCAGTCCATGTGGCATTGTTCTGCAATAACAGCCCCCACCTGCATGACTTTGCCCAAGGCTCCCAATCATTTGACTACCTCCTCTAAGTGTTCTCACTCATTCATTATGGCAGACCACCACCTTAGCTCCTCTGACCCTCACCTGGCCCCAACCAAACACCCCCACCCTTCCCCTGCCCCATCTTCCATTCCTTGCAGCCACACTCCACTCCCCAGACCCCTCTAACGTTCTCATCTATCCATACCGCGAGTCACCAGCCAGGCTCCAGATTGCCAGATGTAACTCCTGGAATCTGTTCATTTGTGGTGCCCTCTGAGTGTCCTGGTATTACAGAATGCGCAGCTTGATTCATAACTGCAGCCAAAACAATTTCTGCAGAAAAAACATCAGCTCACAGAGCCGCATGGGGCAACCGGTGCTCCTCCCGGTGCCCTGCGGTGAGGCAGCAGCGATATCTGCACGGGGCATCCGGTGCTCCTGGGTCTGGGCGGCGCTGCCAGAGAGAGCAGCTGCGCTAGGCGTTCTCTTTCCACTTCCTGTTTGTCTGAAGAACGTTTGTTACCACGGCAGCGGGGCAGTTTATGATCACCCCAGTGCCTCCTCAGCCTGTGCCAGGCAGGGCCGGGGGAACGGGACGGGACGGGACACGCGTGTGCCAGCATCGCGTTTCAACCACTGCCACCGCAAATGAACCACACCAAAACAAATGAAAGACCCAATGGGCGCAATACGTTTGACTGTTATGTAACTGGGCGTTTGCGGAATTCATGCACATATTTCAGAAGTTGTTCATTTCGGGTCTTGATTCACAAGATGCTAAAAATGCGACCAGCGTGCCAAGGACATTTCTATGGTAAAATAAAGGTGGTTTTACAAGTAAAAGCTCGCCGAGGCTGTGGAATTTTTTGTCGCAAAAAAAAAAAGACAGTACGTGAGGTTCTCTTAACAATTGCAGCCAACATGCTTGAGACCACAGCGTGCATGCAGCCAGGCACCAATTCACACATACACAAGCATCCTCCCTAGCGCACACGCTGGAGCACACACACACACAATAGAGAACACCATCTGGATATTTTGTCTTAGCCTGTACTGAAATCTTTTCTCACTTCATTATCAGCGATAGGTACAGAGGGAAGAACTGGACAAGGTGATTTGCCATTGAAAAATGAGTAATTGAAGTGTCTGCTGGTGTATCTATTTACACATGCAGATCCACGTGCATGGATCACCCCACTCACAAAACACCCACTCACATCTTTATTGAGTTACAAGTGGCAATAACCATTGAATGTCTGTTTCTCATGAACAGTTTACATATGCTAAAAACATATTCCAACCAGAGTCATTTGTTGCATGCCACATCTAAACCAAAGGAACATAAATTAGAAACTTTAATTTCACTCCCATGTGGACAAGCTGTATGTAACTGGAACCAGCACGCAGTCCTCTTTAGGGAGGCTTAACTACAGTATCAAATTGTGGCTTAAGGAGCTTAAAAACAATGCATGCAAATAGACTTCAAGCAGAGACCTAAAAGGTACACGCATCGGTTGTAATTTGCAGTGACAGTGCATGTGGAAACAAGCAAGTGGGAAAGTACACAAGGTCCGTGTGCTTAGGCTGCAAATGTGATTTTTGTTTCTCGAACAACAAACACTGTTGTCACAGACAGCCACTTGGGAATCGGGAGTCCCAGCTATTTCTGGACTTTATGGAGGTCCGGTAGCCTCTGGCTTTGGTAGTGGGGTGTGAGGTGGGCCATCCCTTCTCTGACGTCATGGTCAATATTTGCTGCCCTTCTAAATACGGCTCTGGACAGCGTTTGCCTTCCGCACGGTCCGGTCGAAGACGTCAGAACTTGCGTGTTTGGTTAGTGCGTAGAGTGGTTGGAGGTGTCAGGGCTGTCCTATTTACATTTGCACAACACAATTTACAATACAATACAATACATTCCATGAAAGTCAAACAGGTGGGTACATGGTAGATGTCATATCTGGTCTATTTCTGGAGAAATTTCTCAATGAATATTGAGATTCACAGACAGACACGTCATAATTTGAGGAGGATGGGTAAAGCCTCATTCATTTAGGACCTGGGTTTCAGCCTCTGATTATGAGCTGCTTTGTGTTATTTTGTGGCTCCTTTCAACATATCTGAACATGCAGCATTTCTAAAAATACGATACACTACAATACTATACACTGTCTGAGCACAGCACCCACAGCAAATCTAGCATCATTGTCTGAATATGGCACGTCGTTTCCTTTTAAAATGGCTCAGTAGGTTTGTTTTGTGTTTTCCCGGAGCCTGGGACGAGACTGCTTTGTACCTTCTAGAATGAGCCATTTCCCCTCTTTAAAATCACCCCTATAAGGTGCTGCTTTGTCTCCTGTTGGCGCACTGAGGAGTTTCCCGGCAATGAACCCTCGGCTCAGTGACCGCACGTAAGAAAGCTGGCTGTCTGTGGGGCCAGACAGGCAGGTATGGCAGAAATGTGGGACAAGCACGGGTCGCGCAATTCGAAGTGGCTCAAGGACCCAGACCACTGGCATGTGGAATAGATATTCGGATATTTGGTAGTGAGGGGGCAGCGAATGAGCAAATATAGAATGCACAGCGGGGCCGTACCTAAAAAAAGATCATATGCTAAAGAGGACACAGAGCCCTGGACAGAAGTGCAACAGCACAGTGCTTTGGATCTGGAAAAGTAATGACCTACGAGCAAGGAAATATGACTGTGTCTTAGAAACCACTCCAGAACAGGAACATTTGGGATAACTGAACTATCTTCTTACGGCAGTCTGTCAATGCCACAGGCTACCTCACTATAGCATGGCAGCTTCATAAATAATGAGACTTAAAATATTTTGCTAATCACAGTTGAGAATTAAATATATTTTACACCTTATTTCCTTCTTAGTTATAGCATATTACATTGGTATTCTATGTGATAATAAAATTTGTGTCAATTAAATTGTAAATGAGGCCTTAAAGAATTAAACCTGAGAAAAAGTGGGCATACAAATCCTCTGATGCAGAGAAAGCCCGCATTTGTCCTTGACATACATGCGTTTCCACATGATCACACCTGTCTCCAGGTAACAGCCAACACACTCACAGATCGCATTAGCCTGCCCTGGACATGTGCGAGCCACATGTTTACTGCACACTGGGATTTCGGGTAAGGGGAACACACATTCTGCCGGCTTTCAGACAGATTAGTGTCCAAGAGGAAAAAACACTACAAAGGAAAAACAATAAAAAGTGTACATTCGGAGATTTATAGTTCCCACTGCTGTCCTGCGGCTCAGATGTTCAAACAGATGACATTCTTCCCCGGAGAGAGAGATGTGAAGCATGGCACTGTGACTCAGACATGACATTACGGGAAAGAGAGAGAGAGGGATAGAGAGAGAGAGAGAGAGAGAGAGAGAGAGAGAGAGAGAGAGCGCCTTTTCCTTCTTAAACTGTGGTAATTACTGCATATAGTATATACTGTAGATGTACAGAGGGGCATGAAAGTAACCAATATATCATAGAGCTTGACTAGATGGCCAGTTATCCATGAAAAAAGTCAAATTTTGCTATATATCAAGGCCTGGCCAGTACAAAATATCGTTTGAAGTGGTGATGTTCTCTAGTGTCATATATTATGGCTGGTACCATAACACAGTTAAACTGTGTTCAAATATTTGAGGGAGCAGAACTGATATTTTCCTGAACCATCTAGTCCCCTTGACTGCTTCCCATACCTGTACTAACACTCACTGACTCCCCCACCAATCAAACCCCTTCTGTAGCCCCAGGAACCCTTGGACCACATCTGTGTGCACACCAGGTAATAACTTTGTCCAGGAGTCCAGATTCCAGGATTATCCTTGAGTGCCCTGTGTGAAGAAAGCTTTAAAAACAATGCTGTCTTCAGCCAGGCCGCAGCCCACCCTGATCTCAGAAATGTCATCCTCACCCCCCCGTCTGATAAGCTATATAAGGTGCACCAGGTGGCGCTGTGCAAGGACCCAGCCAGGGACAAGTTTTCGGCAAGAGGATGCCATCATGGTCATGTGACCTTCACACGTGCCCATCGCAGGTGTTTCTTTTACTCATAAACAGATTGGGTTGGTTCTCTGGCACCATGGAACATACAGTAGGCGTGGGTTTGGGTTGAGAGGTTCAGTGGTTTTGGGGGCACACGTGGCCTCCCCTGTGCTGGCTGAGATGAAGGAGGATTTGAGCTTCGCGGACACGGGCATCTCAGGTTCCTCCCCATACAGGTGTGTCTACAGGAAGGGGGAACGGCTCTTACAAGACCAAAGCATGAACATCTGTGCTTCATTTCATTGTAACCTACACCCTTTCTATTTATTGTCTGTTATGTAATATTTTTAGTCTTTGCCAGTCAAATAAGATTCTTGTCAAATAAATAAGCAAATGCATGCTCCCTGTAATTTTCTGTTTATACTGACCGCATATATTTCCATTTCCAAATAAACTGTGGTAATCTAAACTAAAAACAGCCATAGTTTCCCTTTATCATAGCTATGAGGGCTTAGACTAAAAAAGTACTGAACACGTACACTGTGGGTAGACAAAAATAAGGTAGACACATTTCATGACAACGAAACAAATTAATTCCTCGGGATAGCTTGAACATACATGGGTGGCTCAAATACTGAAGCTGAACTTCCTCTGTACTGCTGAAAACCTGCAAACTGATCACATCTTTACAGAAGGTAAGGAAATCATTCCTGCAGAGGATACGTTTGTGGGGATTATCACTTGCCAAAGCATATAGAAGACCAACAGCACTTTCTTTGTCCTGGTTCCGATGTAACTGATGGCACACAGGCAGAATTGCTTGCCAAGGACTCACAGGGACTTGGGGAAAAAAAACCCAGAGCAGAAACTGATTAGATAGAAAAACCATTTCAGACTCTTGTGTTTCAGAAGCTTTTGTGTTCTTTCCAGGGCTCCCGTGCCAATTTTCCTTGCTGGATCTTGCCAATGAAGGAAATTGGTTTACATAACAATGATTTAGACGGTGAATGAAAATGGGCTTATACACTGAGTCAGACAGATCTTTCATCTGATATCTGCTAATCTCTGCTGATCAACTATCAGATATGTTTTTAATATTTAAAAAAAAAACTCTAGCAGATCTTTCAGGGGTTAAGTTTATTTCATTCAGAAGAGTTAAAACATACAAAAATTACTGCTGACTTCTGTCTGGGATAATGAGTCTATTGCACCATTAGTTATATTTTGCAGTGACTCCCTGGTCATCCTATGTTTTCCTTTATACTGTGGGTTGTCTGGAGACCAGTTAAAATTTAAAGCCCAAATCTCACTGTGAGTCCTGCTGAACAAGCCCAAATCTCACTGTGAGTCCTGGCGAACAAGCCCAAATTTCACAATGGGTCAGTTACAATTATCAAGGTCTTGAGGCTCTATTTTCCCGAATCAATGTTGCATGGCACGTGGACAGAGTTATAATATACTGTGTATGAAGACTTGCTAGTTTTGGGTCATTTCTTCTAGATAGTTACCTGCAGGATAAACTAAAAACTAAAAATTTTAATTCAACAGCATGGTCTCCACTTGGCTTCTGATATCTGTACTTGATATTTGTCTAAAATATGTGTCTATAGCTCATTGCCCGTTGGAAAAAAATGCAAACATTTGATAAAGGTAGGTGACACAAACATTTTCTCCTTCTGGCTCTGGTAGCTATTTAGGGGTTGATAACACTAGGGCATACGTGTTGAAAAGGACATTTTCCTCTTCCAGGGAAGCAGTCAGCATGATTAAAGTCTGTTGTGCATTACTAGCTTTATCTTTACAAAGCCTGCCACTGAAATATTTTCTCTCATGACTTAACAGCCGGTGTGAAAACCCTATAAAGGGCCAATTTGGCTACAGCATCTGGATCTGTTCAAACTCTGTATATCGAACAGCAGCAGGTTGCCCTGGTACACCAGGCAGGTCTGTCGAGGTCACCCCTGACTTCTGGGCATAGGAATTGTACCCATTAGTGCTCTTTGGTGTCCCTGACCCTTGGCCTTCTGTAAGGACCCTATCACCTGCTCTGTCACCCCTGCTTTTACAAACACAGGCCAATATCACTAAATATTCCTAAAGCAGTCAATATTTACATATATACATATAAAACACTCATCAACAGTAGGGGACAAAATTAACTTTCCTTGCAGTATGTTCGCTTCTTCTTTGTTTTTCTAATTGTGTCTAACGTCTTGACATGACCAAACTTTCATCCTCATTTCTGAACCATGCAGGCACAAATTATTCCACCCATTTCATTGTGTCAAAGACAAAAAATACCAAAGAAAAAATGTGAACTAGCCATTCTGAGGACACACTCAGCCGTATGTTTCAGTATGCTGTAATATATGGGCCCAATAGTTTATAGAAGTACTGAAAAGTACTGCTGGTATGTGGAGTGCAACATATTGTCAGTACTGATAGAGCAAAATGTCATTTAAGGGAAGAGTCCATCTTTCACTGCGCATAATAAACAATGCTCCTTTATGGTTTTTGGAAACAGTGGCCCCGGGGCCATTTTTTTTTTGTTTTCCACCAATCTAGGCAAAGCATTTTATGCCACCTTATGGGGCAAATGTGAGGGTCTCGCTGCGGTATGTATCCAGACAGGAGCAGTTCAGGTTGCAAGGCCCCAGCTATTATACCTGTAATTTATGTGTGTCTTGTTCCACAGACACATACCCCGCTGCTTAAGTCAACATCCATGTGATATCTGATTGCAAAATTGAACGCTAAACTGTTTCACAGATGAAGAGAGGAAAGACAAAATGCTTTCAAGGGGAGCGTGCATTTATACCCATGATTGCGCAGCTTTTGTGGATTGAATCATTGTAGGGTTGAAATTCACTTCATGCTTCTATCCTACTGTCTTTGTCCCCCAGCCAAGGCATTGTCATCATAGTTTGAACCACAACAAGGCAGTTTTCTGGTGTCATCCCATACCTCATACAATACACTAAAAGCAGAACTGCAGACATTGACAAAGCACTGTCATATTAAGTTAGAAAGCTGAAACTTGCTGTTGCCGTGCATTCAAAGATTGGGAATGATGCTGTGTTTGTGGGTGTGGCCAGAAGTCCTGTGAGTCACTTTGTGTGTCCTGTGAGTGTAACCTAGACTCCTGAAGTTCAGTCAGATTAATAGGGAATTTTTATTTCCTTGTGTCTTTAGCCCTTTGCTGAGGGCTTGGCATACGATGCAAGGGAAAATGGAATTCACTTCTCTGGGGCGCAATGCTGAATTCCTTCCCCAGGGAAACATGCAAATCTGACCTGGAGGAATGTGCGGTGAACTTAAATTTAAATAGTTTTGCAAGGGGAAGGTTTTAACATGCAAAGGACAAGGTGTGGTGTTATGTTTGCAATTGCTACTTCATAAATTTTGGAACATTTGAAAAAATGTATTCCAGTGACAAATGAAAATTTCAAGACATACTTTAATCCTTTCATTTATTATAATAAATGTGACCTGTGGTTGGCTTGGTTTGAGGTTGTGTTTGCCCAACTCAATGAACAACTCTTGGAGAAAAGTCTTAAGAACCACATATTGGTCAAATGGGTCAATGCATGTCTTGCTTGTCATATTACTGACATTTTTAACAACTTTTAATCTCCATTTTCTTTTTTCCCAATTTGGATTCTATCCAGACCATGTGGTACATGACTGTACTGAGAGCAAGTGCCTTACCCGGATGTGCCCCAAGGGAAGCTCTCAAACTACCCTCGCCCACTGGAAAGTCTTACTCTTTTTATGAATGAGAGTTGAAAAATGAATGTGAGATTAAGCTAGTGTGGTATTTTGTACATTGGTAGAATATGGTACCCAGGATTTTGATAATTAATTAAAATAATGAGACACAGGAATTTGAGAAAAACATTGAACAGTTGAACTGTTGATTTGTTTGGCCGCCCACTTACGAAGAGTGAACACAGTGGTTCTGAAAAGCAAGACAAGGGAAATATAAAACCTTTTACTAAACCTGGAGAGGATGCATTGGAGGTAAAAACAGACACACACCAATGCCATTGTCATTAATTCTATTTGCTATGTTCAAACCCCAGCTCACTTCCGTACCACATTGTGATTCTTGGCTGGAGAATTATGAAATGATGGAGTGGATATTTTTGGGTTCCACTCATTTCGGCCCCCAAAATGAACGTTAAAACCACATACATATTTTAGCGCAAGACATATTTGTTTGAATTCATTTCCTACTAATAGAACCCAGACAGGCATTGGGAATAGACCTGTAGTAAAACAGAGCCGGAGGTTGGTCTGATTTCAACTGTTAGAAAGAGGATGAAGATTTAGAAAGCAGAGGCTGAAATATTGCCTTCCCTCCAGATAGGAATCTACCTAATCCAGTACATACGGTAGCCTTCCTGACCAAACCAGGTTCTTCCTCAGTTATTACGGTATATGATTAGTAGTGTCAAAACCAGAACTCAGGTGTGAGCAAACTCTTAGAGAGCATTTCATAGAGTCTGGATTCATTAATTAGTCATTTCAAAGTTTCAATATTGTGGTTGGAGCTGAAACCATACTGATAATTATTTAGCAGCTTTAAAACATTTTAATGAGAACTCCAGAACAGGAAATAAGTCTGCAGTTTCTAGAAATGGAATAATCAAGGCAAGGTTTCTTGAGTAGGGGTTGAACCATAACAGCTTTTAAATTCAGTCATTTAAATTTTAGTGCAAATCTATGCTCCATCTTGGTAGAGTGGTGATGTATGTACATGGGTTCAGATGGTAACACTTAAGCTTATACCTGCTGGATCTCAAACTGGAAAGCAGAGACACTGTTGAACGTCTGTAGATTAGCCAGCTTTGCAGTAATCACAGTATTGATTTCTGCAAGATTATTCTGCACAATACAGCATACTGTTCTGTCCGGAGAAGGAATGTATGCAGCGTTGCCTGATAACATTAGGCAAGTGGGGCTTCCCATGATGGCAGGGGATGAAGTGACTGTGAAATAAGGTGTTCAGCAGACCTGCTCCCACCAACTCTCTGCCATGTTCACAATGTCTGCATTCCATCACTTGATTTTGAGTAAGAGGGTGGATCCATTATCTGATGGCTGCATAGTTAACACCACCATCTGTGCATAGGTAGCTAGCTAGCTTGCTCGCGTACTTGCTCACACACACAAGCACGCAGATATTGGATGGCACGGTGGTGCAGTGGATATCGCTGTCACCTCACAGCAAGAAGGTCCTGGGTTTGGATCCTGGTCGGGGCCTTACCATGTAGAGTTTGTATGTTCTTCCTGTGCCTGCATAAGTTTCCTCTGGGTTCTCCGTTTTCCTCCCCCAAACCAAAGACATGCAGGTTAGCCTACTTGGGGGGTGGACATTCACAGGACATTGCCGCAAAAGAGTATGCTTGCTCAGTCAATCTAACCAGTACAAATAAAGGTTACTAAAATAAATAAATATCCAAGTATATATCACTTCTAATAACAGGCATGTCACAAACTCACCAAAAGAGATGACAGGATAGTGGTTTTTACATATACTAAGTTAATGACTATTTTTGTATAACTATACAAAACAATGAGAGTTGGTTTATGCAGTCTGGCTGGCTAATGTCTCATTTTATTTACCTCACAGAATTTGGCATTTTGTGAAATGTTTACTAAGTGGTCATTGCTATGTTGCTTCACACACGTAAAACTGTGTGTAATACCCGATAGTAAAATGTGAAGATATAGTGTTTACAAGTTGGTAATGACATTGGGACAACATTTTGATGAATGAACCTTTAAACCTTTGGAGTGTGGGGTCAGCTCTACTGCAGAGACTACTGGTTATTACTGGATTTACAACAGTAGTTTTGGGGGAGGTTTCAGCTCAAGTGCCAATGACTGGCTCAAGTTCAAATTTTAAGATAGTAAAGGCCCTGGCTAACTTTGGCAGGGGCCTCTCAAACCACTAACAGCTGTGCAATAAGAGTAACTGTATACTTCCCACAGATGCAAAATCAGACCTTCAAGCGTTCATTAGTGGAAATGCATTGAGCACACTCTCCTTTGAAAGGTCTCTGCCTTAAAACCGGGCGCGAGTGTGCGGTCAGGGATGATCTGTACAGCAGCCCCACAGATGCTAGAACATTCCGAACGGCCGGTCAGAAAATGAAGGAAGTCCATTCATATCTCTTGTGTGTTCTCCTCTACAGCTGGGGTTCAGAACCTGCCTGGTCCGTCCCCGGACGGGGATGCTTGGAATTCCTACTTGTCCTAGACGTGGTCCCAGAGGGACTGAGCTCCGCTGCCGAGCCCGTGCACACATGCCCAATTCAGAGAGCTCCAGTTCCCAGTACATTCTGTCACAGATCAAAACACCTCTTTTATCAGTCACTTTGCATTTATTTTTTCAAGCTGCCGGTCAAAGGGTCTTTATGGTGGATTTCTCGACGGTACAGAACAGCCTTTGTGAAGCCCAAACGGCAGAGCTTTGGCGGGAGGGTAAACAGAGGTGTGAGGGAGCTTTGATGGGTGGATTTCCAGAGGAGAGGACTCTTCACAAACTACCCAAGCCTCTTAGCTGTGGCTGCTTTATAGTTAATTTATAGCTTATATTTACGTAAATGCAACATATGTTATCCATCCCAATCAGTTTGAGAAAGGGAAACCACAAATGCTATTTATACATACTAGGTGTATTGAAAATATTCATTTGTATATCTTTCAGAATGTTTTCCTAAAGAGTAGAAATTGTAGCACTCAGAAACTGTGGCCAGAAACCAATGTCCAAGCTGTTTATAAGTGCACAGTAAAATAACAAATTTTGATATTTATAGTTGTAAAAGTGGAGAGAAATGCATGTAGCTCCAGCACAGGTCTGACAGATGCCCACAGTGTGATGTTTGAAGTGAAAAACAAATTCTGATCCTTCTGATAGGGACAGATTGTGTTTACTTTGTGAACAGAAATAATTATTTTTTAACTTATAAACAAACCAAATGTAATCTGACTCGTGCAGTAATTTATATACTTGAGAGATACATATATTATATATACATTTTATTTTACAGGTGAAAATAAATCCATCACTTATTCAATAAAACATCACTAAACAGCACAATGCATCAAACTAAAAGTGTAAACAGTGGCCCCTATGGTTAAAGGGCCATACTGCACTTGTTTCCTCCAGTAACTAAGGACTGGATATTTAGCTGAAAGTCAGCTGATACTAAAACCAGCGAGCCATAGATTGAGAGAAAGTTATTCTAAGAAGTAATATTTGCAATGACTGTTCTGGGCACAGAAATCCTGAGATCTTAAACTTTAAAGTCAGATCACGTAATCCTACCATCAAAGAGCTGTGGGGTGTACCCACAATGCCTCACTGTTTCCTGTCTGCAGAGGGAGGGCTTGTGGTCACTTCCCTGCACCACCTTTCTTCATTGATCTGTGAAAAGATTGGTCTCATTCCAAAAGCGTTACATAACTCTTTCTTGGTAGTGACGGTCTCCTGTCCCATTCAGTGGCCTAGAACACACACTGAGAGCATTTATTATGATAGGCTCTCCGTTACGCTACGGGGGTCCCCACCCCCTGCAGGACATAGGCTACTGGCCAGAGTTATGTTTCTTGTGCTGGATCTGATGGTAAAGAGATGCCACTCTTAGTAGTGACCCCGCCATTTTCATTAAATTTACAGTCAAACAGAACACCTCTACATGATGAATGCAGAAGAAAAGAGGAGCGCATGACTCCAGCTGAGATGGACAGATGTTAGACCTCATTCACCAGCAGGGATGCTTGCTGGGTGCCTGTCACACGCTGAGGTCCATCTAAAACAAAGTTTCTGAGGGAGAGGTATAATGAAACAAAAACAAGTCTTGTGTATAATAGCATACGGATTTTAATGCATTACTCAGTGTCCTTTTATTAGTGCTATACCTTTTGAATCATCCATAGGATAGGTTTGATTGTTGATTATTAAATTCTAAAACGATTTGTAGCAACAAAATTAATACCCAAATAATAAATTAATAATATTCATTGTTATATCATATTTTATAAACAATTAAATGAATTGTTGAATTGAAAATTTCACTCTGAAAGTAAGGTACATTTCATAATTCTGAACTAACCCCATTCCCACAGGTTTTCTATATTTGTGTTTCTACTCAAAATAAAAGCCTCTTGAATACATTTTCAGCCATTTTTAAAGATGTGAGGCTAAACAATTCCACAGCTTCTTGACATAAAAGCGAAAACCTGCCTCACAACTTGTTTTATGCTCTACCCTTTTTTTAATGAATTTTCATTCAAATGTTTGACCGAGAAAAAAGTCCACACCAGATGAGTACTGAGTGCTGAGTAAAGATTATAAAGTCCACATCAAAATGAGTTAACAAATGAACTGACTGAAATGTTTCCAGAGCAATGAATTATGAGTTTCTTGAGCAGATCTAACTCGTCAAACTCCGGTGTGAATCCAATGTTTGACATTTTGAATCTGAAACCATAGCAGCTGTCAGTATACATCCTAGAACTCAGCAGTTAACTTTGAAAGAAGTGTGTCGTAGGTAGTTGAAGTATAACTAAATTTCAGTGTGATCCCCAAAAGGCGTGACCCCAGGCATGTGAGAACAGTCACATGCTGTACAGTAAACAGGAAAGCACTTCCATAACCAACAAACTTTTTTTACATTATACTACATCATAAGTGATTGGTTGACTCTCATTGGTGAGCTTCAAGCCATAAAGTCAGGGCCTTTGAACTGGTGACCAAGTTAAGTACAAGTTAAGACATTTCAATGAAACATATCAAAGAACCTGGGCTTTATATCTTGCATCAAAGGGGCAGCACAAGCGGCAGGCTCTAAGTTGTGCTGCCTTGATTGATCCGGGTTGGTAAACTCTCCAGCTCCGCGGATTTTCACAAAGGCACATTCAGTTCACATTCCCCATCATTTGAAAGCAGCCAAAATATGTGCATTGATTAGCACAGTGATCACAGCCACTGTAATCCCACACTGACATTTTAATCTCCGTTCTCAATCTTTTTTTTAAACGCCACAGTAAAAAACAGCTCCTCGTTCCGGACACTGTTTGGGGTTATGGTATGTTTAACATGTCCAATTAAGCTTTTGAAGTGTCAAGTTTAGGTTACAGCATTGAGCTGTATCTAAATCCACACTTTGGTGATTTCTTTTTTTTTCTTTATGGTTTTCCCTTGATGAAGAGAGACAAGGTATTTCTCAGTACTGATGGTAGTATCTGTTGACACTGTTTCGGCGCCACCTGTATTTTCCCAGGGCTACCATGTCACTGGCTTTCTGGCCTCCCAATTATCACATTATCCACAGTATCCGGGATTACAAGGCTTGGCACCTCAACACAGAACCATCCAAACACTGTTGGCTCTTAATCTCCTTTCATTCTCTATGGGATCATTATGGGACTCATTTCCACGGACAGAGACCTCCTGATGCACAGTGTTACTCAATACACACACAATCAGTGACCAAAGATCCCCCTATTTGATAAACAGACCAGATATGAGGTTCTGTAGTGACTAACCCAACTGATTATTCACATGGCGAGTCCTACAGCCCAGATTGAATTCAGTGCCTGCTATGATGGTGTGGTACATTATTTGGCCATAGCATTGCCAAAGGACAGAGGGCTTGAGCTGACAGGGTAGCCTCATTTTAACAGATAGTTAGCAAAACTGGCTGCTAGCATGAAGCTAAACTGATCCCTGTAATTTCTGCAAATGCCACGAGTACTGAGACACCAATACATGAGCAAGATACTGCGCTTAAGAGCAGCAATTCTGAGGTATAGACCTATCAGCATGTATGGATACTCCTGTCAGCTTCCACCGCCTCAAAGAGTTCCTATAAACTCAAGTGCATTCCACCCAATACACTTACCATTGCAAATAGATAAAAGAGGCTTTTCCTTTGTTGACAGGAGCTAAATTTTCTCTCTGAGCCTGTCAAATATGCTCTGAGCCTCCTTTAACATGTCATCATAAAAGAAAAAAACGCTGGCATGCATGCCTTGCAAACAGTAGGTTGATGAGCCACTTGGGATGCTCATCTCTCTGGGTCTCATATCAGTTCAGACTTAGACACAATCACAGGGCCAAGGAGACAGCATCCTGTGGTAAGTAACATAAGCATGGAGACATCAATGAAAGCCAAGTTAATAAAAAATCAAGCAAAAGCAGTGGAGGTGATTACATTTGCAGCCTTAGTAAATTTGTGTGCACGACTCAACGTGATTGGAACTGTAAAGGGGATTTTAAAATCTTTTTATGAAGAGTTGAGCTGGAATACAGGCAGTTCTGAGGAAGGCTTGACTAGGCAGCATCTGGAAAACAAGTAGCCAGTTAGGACTCCTCATTACAGACTGCAGACCATGCATTCAGCAATCGCCCAGGTAAAAGTGCAAAATA
Source organism: Anguilla anguilla (assembly GCF_013347855.1). Lineage (NCBI taxonomy): Eukaryota > Metazoa > Chordata > Actinopteri > Anguilliformes > Anguillidae > Anguilla > Anguilla anguilla. Next base: position 44,765,831 of record NC_049206.1, on the reverse strand, counting down.
ACATTTTCATTCAGGAGTGAAATGAAATTTTCCATGAATCCAAAATAATATACTGCAGTTTCTTTCATCTCAGTAAAAAGTGTGTCCTGTATTTTCCCGAAGGAGTGGAACTGGGGAGAGAGAAGGCCTTGGCATGGGTGGAATAAGCGGTACTATTTCCTGGCTGGTTCGGTTATTTTCATTGCGCAGGCAGGACTGTTGCTGTTCTTCCTGAAGCCAGCGGCTCACGTGTGCAGTTTCCCCCTATACGTGCTCCTCTGCCGGCTGCAGACCTCCGCGCTCCCTCCCTCCTCGGCCCCCCTCCTCTCCCTGGCCTGGCCCGCACAGCCTGGATCGGAGCCCGGATAAGAGGGCAGCGGGAGAGGCTTCCGCTCCCGGATCGGGGCTCCGACTGTACGACCCGGGAGCTGTAAAAACACCCTTGCGTGACGCTTTCTCCTGTTTTGCTGACACAGGAGCCCGCCCCTGCCGCCTCAGCGTTCAGACTGAGAGAGGGGGAGCCCCATTATAACCGGGGGTGGGAAAAGAGAGGGTCTCTCGAGATGGTGAGCATCTCTCTGTGGCATCATGGCTCGCCGCTAATTCATCAACGTCACCATGTTTGGCTTCCCCCGCTGTCAGCCGACAGAGGGCTCTTTGAGCGGGGCTCGGTATGATGCCCGCACACCCCTTGCTTTCCGAAAACAGAGTGTTGAGCAGCCTGTTTGAGAAGTGTTTCTGGAGCTCATGGCCCCCCTGGGGTTTTTCCTTTGTGAAGGCACTGACCACCTTTGATTACCTAATTCCATCTTGTCTGTCTGTGCCGCCATATAGAATGAACATATCAGTGCTAATTCTCCCTCTTTCCTGTTTTTATTGCATTCTATATATACCCCCTACCTCTCTCCATGTCAGCACTGTTAAGGACAGATTGTGTTTTCTGACCTTTGAACTAAGAAGTCATTACATTCTCAGAAGAAAGGGATCCAAAAGGCTCCTCTGTGGTCTCCATAGAGGAGGCCTATCTTGTTCAGGAGTTTTTTGTCAGGCAATATGGGTCAATCTGGGAGCTTTCACACTTTTCATAACTACCCTCGAGGGTTCCATAAAGACCTAAAAAGGATTCCCCTATGAAGACAAGTCAAAGAACCCTTTCAGAGCCCTGTTTTCTAAGAGTGCACCCTTTTTTAGGCTTTGGTGGGCGGGGAGGAAGGTTCTCAGAGAGATGTAGGAGGAGGAAGTCTGAACTTAAGCCAAGAGTTACGGATATGGCAGGCATAGCTGTCATCAGACAGGGCAAGCCTGCGAGATGCCCCTCACCTTCAGACAGCCTCCAAACTCCTCTATGCATTCCCAATAGATTTCTGGTTCAGCATTCGTCATCTGACCCTGGGTCAGGTCTCCACCCTTTCACTGGACGAGCCACAGCACACCCCCGAACAGTAAGGTCTGCCGAGCGCTAAAGTGCTATAAACCAGTACAATCATGTCACTGCCCAATAATTTCCCAAACAGATGTATAAAGAACATCCGCTACTGACAGCGTTTGCCGAAACGTTTGCGTTCTGTTATCAACCGTAAACAAGAACGAGAGGAGAGAAAGGTGAATCGCTTTCCTCGTAACGTTCGGTTTGCGTCACATTCCATCAGCTTTTCCACTTCAGCGCTCTGTTCCCTCAGTTTCAGCTTTCAAAGCGTACACATCTGCCACTGACCGAACAAACAATTTGGTTGGAGGCCGCACGGTACGCTTGCTTGTGTTAATGTTTCCGACACAGAACCGTGGCCAGCATCTTAGAGGGAAACTAAAGAAAAATCAAGGGGAAAAACCATTAGGGTTTAATGACTCAAATCAAAGTTAATGGGGAGGGTATGAGTTCGGGTTTCATGTGGGTTCAGGATCTGAGCTTAATCAAAGCGGAGATTTTATGGCAATGCCATGCAGTGTCATGGCTATATTCCCAGGAATAATAGGCATTGTTTTCACTTTCATGGTCCAGTTCGGCAGGGTAGTTCCTGTCTTTAACTAGCGACTGAGCACTTGCAGATGATCCTGAGGTGAAGCTGACACAATGTGTCGGTTGCACGCTTTACAGCAGGTTAATGTGAAACAACGGTCCAGATACGCTCCTGCCCTGCGTGACTACAGCCACCCGCAGGTCTGCTGGTTGGACCATTCAAACCAATCAGGATTGAATACCAGATTATTGGACAACTTGCTGCTCTGAACCCTTAACCCTTGAGCATTTAACAAGATGTCCCACTCAGTATTAAGACATGCCTCTTCATGACAGTGTAAACTTCAAGCACTATGACTCAGGTGCAAGGTTAGGCAGGCATGATCATTTCCATCCAATGGTGCATTTGCATTTGATTAGCAGATGAGTGTTCATAATTCCCATAAATAATAAACAAAGTATTTGAATAAGTATTCCAAGCATTTCCTTTGTTGTTTCCTGTCTGGGCATAATTAGAGGCAGGCAAAGCTGCCCTTCTGATCAGCTTGCTTGGAGAGTCACATGGTCCTGCCAATGAACGGCACATGCTGCAAGTCACATATCAGGTGGCTGACTCTTGTGCAAGAGGGATGATAAATTACTGTGAGGCACGTGGGGGCATTGGATAAGTGTCTTTCTCAAATTAATGTACCATGGAATGCCCCTTATGGCTCACGGACCTTAGTCTGATACATCTCTTTGGTAAGACTGCTGTGTAAAATATGAACAGCATTTAGAGACCTCCTTGTAATAGCCACTGATACTCAAAGGAGTCCTGCGGCACACAGTCCTTTTGTTCTGGGAGACAAACACACTTACTTCACCATCCCTCTTAGAAACCACCAAGACCCATCCAAAATGGTTACGTAAAATGGTGGAGCATGAAGCATTGTGGGTGATACTCCTCCAATCCAACATTCCCATTATTCCTTATGCCTTTATCCAGCAATTGAACATTGCCCTTGACCTTCAGATCTGCATCCAATGAGCAAACATTTGCATTGGACTTCAAGCCTGTATCCAGTGACTGAGCATTATTTACACTGGACTTTAGGCCTATACCCAGTGATTGAACATCATTCACACTGACCTTCAGGCCTATATCCAGTCACTGAACATTCTCATCGCATTTAGACCTGTATCCAGTTACTGAATATCTCCATTGGCATTTAAGCCTGTACTGAGTGATGTGCTCTTTGTTCAAGTACATTGTGCTCTAGGTCCCATTACAGTGCTGCTTAATTAGTTAAAGGTCAGTTTCACTTCATGCCCCAGACAGTGAAACATCATTGTTGCATGGTGCTTGTTACTTATATATTTGCCATGGGACAGATGGGGGTTTTCATTGCAGATATGAATGCTTGCTGACACAGGCAACTGGTAAAATCATTTTAAATAAGTGCCTCTGAAGAGCCTTATATATGAGCTTGACGGTGGAAAGTTCATGCAGTTTAAAATTACATTAGACCAGTGGTTCGCTTCAGTGGTGCAAAAATGCCTACCTCCCACAGAGACTACAATCCTGTCTCATCCACAAATTGAATTTTGGCATTCTTTCTGGAACCACAATGTCCTCTATGTATATGTTTTAAAAAAAAAACCCAGTCTGTGAACAGCGGATCTTGTTTCCATCTTATTAAAGGTTCTCCAAACTTGTCTCATCATGCGTGTTTACTTACATAACACCCCAAAATGTCCACAGTGTTTCATCTAAAAGGATAAGATAATATTCTGAGGTTAGTTGCAGTAAGGGAAAACTCTAAAGACTCAATTAGCTCTTTTAATTTATTAAAAATGAAAAGATATTTATCCAATGGATGCATGCTCTCCAAGGACGTGTGTGCATCCTTATGATAAAATCTAATTATTCTTGTCTTTATGGTAACATCTTCATTGCTGAGAATGAGTTATTCTCAAGGATATTGCCTTTACTCTTGAGTGAGCTGAGAGAGGTATAGCTCACTCAAGAGGCTGGGGTACCCCAATCCCCCCACACACACACCCTCATCCTGAGACGGAGGGATTCCCAGTGACTCTTTTCAAAGGAAGAGTAACATTTCTCCCGTCCGTTTGAGGCAAACAAAGTCACTTTCATCAAGGGCAAACGGAGGCGGCAAACATTCCTTAAATTCCGGCTTGTTCCAGTAACCCTGGCTGAAGCGCTTAACTGCTGTTCTTCCCTGTTAAATAGCACGCTCGAGCAACTCCGGAGGATCAGGTCCTCCGCTCCTCCCCGCCATTTCATTTTATGTGCCCGTCCGCATGCTTGCCCAAGAAAATCGACACATTTCTCTAAGGGGGGGATACGCTCATGTGCCAGCCAAATGTTTCCCCGTCATCTCACTGTCGTCTGGAGATTGTTGGTTTGTCAACTTCTAACTGAATGCTAAATGCAGATGAATAATAATCCAGCTGTTATTGCTATTATTTTGTGCAATCAGGCCACAAAAAAGATTCGAGGAAAAATAAAAAAAACTTTTTCACACACCATTTCACCGCAGCTATGACGGAGGATTGTCGCTCTACAGTCACAGCGGAGGCAGATTACATACAGCTGGAAATGCACATAAAGGTTTTGCTTGGGAGAAAAAACGGCTTTGAAGTAAGCACACATGCCAATACACATCAGCCCGCTAGTGATGAAAGAGTTCAAAAGTTAAAACTGCAAGTGGCAGCATATGAAAAGAGAGGTATTTCTCTATCTTCAAACATCATCAACTACTGTATATTCACGACTGACATTCTATACGCCTGAGGCCGTTACAAACAGTACCGTGTGTTTCAGTGGCAGGTTGTGAAATAGGTCAAACTATGGGGAACCCCCTTGATGGACACATGGTGCTAAATCTACAAGGTTCAATGACCTAACAAGATAATTAACTGAACTGCATTACACATCCCCCTGAGCGTGCTATAAACAGAATTCCAGCCCTTAGAGATAATAAACTTCACATCTGCATCTGCATAAAGTTATCTCCTTAAAGTGTGAAATTTATGCTGGGGCTTGTTTGAAATATTGCTGTTTGCAGGGATTGTTGTTGGTTGCCATAGTAGCAGATTTTTATGATGTCGTGGCCTTAGGAAGCACCAGTTTACTGTGTAAACAAGCAGGTAAACAATGTCCATACGCACTGGCCAAGAGCTTGATATAGTGCTGTAATATACAGGGAATTGTGATTTGTATTTCATCTTTACATTTACATTGTAAGAGGTTGTATTTTTATCATAAAGGGTCTATGATCTGATATTTCAAATGAGGCCCATGGCAGGGTTATCTAGGAATGTATAGGGTTGTGTAAGATTACAAGGAAAATCTCTTGAAAAGTTCCAGAGAACAAATAAATACATAACCGAAAACAATAAGCCCCATTAGTTTGAAGGGATAATGGAACTTTTAAACAAAAAAAAAAAGAGAAAGGTTTGAATATTAACACTTGGATTGATTACGATGAATTCACTGAGTAAATATGCAGCTGACATCAGTTCGGAATGACATAGAGATGGAGTGAAATCAGTTATTTTCCTGTTCATGTGTTTTCATTCAGAACCCAGAGGCCAGGGTGGCAGAGGATGACACACACTGGGGCCGCGCAGTCGTACGCATCGAGTTATCATAAACCAGAACTAGCGACACCAGGAGAGGGAGACAGCCTCGCTCTAATAAACAGTGTCCCGACAGATGGCGCACATTCGTCTTACGCGTTTTTCCAGGCCGTGTCCCACCAGCGAGGGAAAGCCGGTCGCATTGGCCGTGTCGCAGGCCAGCTGATGGACCGGTGAGGGCCATTCGCGTTGATGGATCCAGAGCCAGAATGGCTGAAAACAATGCATCCCGCTCTCTGGAATATCACTTTTAGAAAGGGAATGATTTGCATTGTGTCTGACAGGATACCCAAGGAAGTATGAATGTTTCTTAGATTTACGGTGGATGTGTTTTAGCACGAGTGCCATGGGACACTGATGCAAAGACCAGGTTCGGCCTGGCTCGGTCTGGATTTCCTAATTGTTATGATGGCTATCACTTTTTTCACAGTGTCTAAAACAGTCACTTAACTCCTTTTAAAAAGGCTATTTAATTTCCATTTTGGTATTTAACCCCCAGCCTCACATAATTCCATAAGGCTACAAAGTAAATCTTAATGGCCTTTATATCTGAATTATTGTGTCCTGTTTATAGGCTTAAATAAAATAATCAAATTAATTTTCTTGGCAAAGATTGCGATTGGTTGAACACTAGTGCCACAGGAAAGCTCCACCCACTGTGATTTGTCAAGCCTCCCGCTCCTATATCATGAGTTAAATGCGAAACTGAGAATCCCACGCAATTTCAGCTCTGAAATAGGTTATTGTGTTCTGCTTAATTGAGAATCTCATCAGCATATGTGCAGCAACAAGCGAGAGCGTCTTTGTTTTCACTTCCTCTTTACTTGTCCTTATTCTTCCCATAGAGGGCTCTGCTCTTCACAAATTGAGATTGCGTTTGTCATCACATCTGAACCTAGAAAACATTTTCCAAATGTTCATATTTTTAGTGCATTACACGTATGTTTTTTTTCAATAAAACTGATCTCTTAAAAAAAATAAACCGCAGAAAATAAAAGAAAGGATTTTAGCAGATGGATGAGTGGGGGGGGGTGTCCCCCCATGGATGGGAAAAGCATCTGGAGCTGTGTGGGTGTTTGTTTTCCCTTCTTTTACTCCATTTCTGGAGAAAGCAGAGGCAGTGCAGGCTGGGATAGGCTCACACACCCACACCCCACGACCCATACCTGACAACCTTCACATCCCTCAAACTCACCCGCACACTGGCCATCCAAAACAGACCTTGTACTTTCCTCTCAAACCTGGCAACCTGCACACCATAAATCTCACTCTCACACTGGTCATCCAAACTAGACTACTTTGCTCCCAAATCAGGCCATCCTCATACCCTTAAACTTATCCTCATACGGGTCATTCAAACCAGACTGTGTACTGTCCACCCAAACCTGTCCACGCTTACACCATCCACCAACAACCTGTGTCTGCACCCGCCACCCAAATCCCACCTGTTGCCACCGTACTGAAACATAAATCACAGCCCTTTCTACAATAGCGTATCAACCAACAACTCACTCCTCTGATGTTAAACACTGCACTACATCAGACATAAGTTAAAATAATAAATATCCCAGTGCTGAGTCTACCTTGTCCTTTAGTGCTTATAAAACAATGCATGGATGAAAACTCACCATGTGCGCGACATTCAACAAAATGTGAACAACATTACAGTTTATTTATCTTTCTCCTTTTGGATACTTATAAAAACACACACCATCTTCAAAATATGTGAAGAAATAGATCAGACATTTGGCACTTCACCCAACACTCCCCTCACCTATGGCAAATCTTTCCACCATGTGTAATGTGTTATTTCCTGAATTATTTTGAGATCTGTATTTACATCCATTTATGTATTTGTTATTAATTTCACAGAACTCATATCTAGAGGGACTTTAATATTAGACTACATCCAAATGACTAATTAGTCCAAATGACAAACAGTATAAATATGAAAATTGTGCACCTGAAACATCCAAGACTCAGATGTCTGAGCCAGTGTTTGTATCTGTCTCTGAAGTTCCAGCCATTTTGTTGGAGTACTGATGTCCATGATAGAGGGCACTGGCTCCAAACAGAGACACAGGCCTGGGTGGCATGTCAGGGGGAGACATCAGGGAAGTGGAAAGTGGCTGGCCCAACCTGGCACCTGGTCTGTATTGACTCAAAAAGAGCACACCCTGTTCTTGTGGTGAGGATGGTTGGTCCTGACCTAATTGGAGACAGCCATGTTAAGTAAGTCTTGACCCTTTGTTACCTGCTGAAGCACTGTTTTGAATGGTGCTGATGCAAGGTGACTGGAGCATGCACACCGTTTACGGGGGTTGGCACTTGTCCAGGAGAAGTTTTCAACCCAGCATCAGGCATATGGATGGTACTCCAGTGGTCGAATGCTGTGTTGCTTGGCAATACAGTAGACAATTAAAAGATCACCCAAGATGTGCTCTGGCGCAGTTCTTCAGGGTCTGGTTCAGGTGATCCCCCCACAACCCATTAACCTCTATTCCACTGCCGTGCTGTACTGTACAGCACCATGCTGTGAATCTGTGATCACGGGTTCTGGATGTGTTTCCATTTCCAGTGGAAGCATACCATAAGTAGTTCTCTGAATAAAATTTTGCTACCCTTTCAGAGAGGCACCAACCAAAAGTATCAAGAAATGCTGGGTGGATCTATTTGCCCTGTACATTGCTGACTGGTCAAATGCAAACTTTCTGTGACCCCAAGAAAACCAACTGCCATTTTTAAATACTCAGCAGCAAATTAGTAGTCAAATTTGAAATAAATGGATTTAGAACAGCCTTACTAAATAAAACTACATATATAACTTGACTAGAACAAAGACAACTCTAAAAACTTGAACTGGGGCTTGTTGTCCATCATGATGACTTTCTCAGGCCCCAGTAAGAAAAATCACACACCAGGATGACACCCTGCAAAGTTACTGATCAGACTGAGATTAAACTCCAGCCACTTTGAGTGAAGGTCGTAAGTCATCACCAGAATGTGCTGGCAGGCTAGAAAACAATGAAGCCTGCCACATGCATCAAGCTCCATGTGCTCCCCGGGGGTGAATCGCCAGTCAAGAGGTTGAAGAGGGAGTAGAAGCAATGTCCTTGTCAGCAAAAGTCCATCAGACTATATCCTGGCACTTCTACTCAGAATGAACAATAGCCAGGTGGCGTGCAGTGATCTGTGGAGCCACACAGAAGTCACCTGAGCATGCGAGCTCCTTGACATGGCTGGAAGGGAGACCAGCCTTTCCTGATAATTGTGAGGTCCGGTGAGGTCCTGCTCAGATGCCTGCTGGGGTTCCTGAATGAATATGGAATCCTGATGAGGGCTGTACAGCCAAAGCATAGCATGCTGAAGTGAGTACAACTGCATTGGAGTTCCTTGAAGTGGATTTATTGCTTAAGACTACAAACTCCCATAAATGGCTTTACATGGAAATATACACTAAAACTGAAATAACATTTAAAGAAACTGAAAAGAATGTATACCTTGCCACATCTGTGCCTAGAAAGCCACTAGCCCTGCCAAAAAAGTATAATGAAAGGAAAATCTCAGCTGAATGACCAACAGATTTACTGATGCAAATGTTCTTACCTCCTTTAAGCTGAATCTAGGAAACTAGACACGCATGTGTATAGTTACTTGTGTTTTGTATTTCCATGGAAAGAGAAGAATAATAAAGGTAAATTGTATTTTAGAGAAATAGATTTCTAGCTTTCATATATCTCATGTGAACTCAGGGTACCTGCATATCGGCTTGTGTCCCTCTATTCTTAGGTATTACCTCCTAGTATTACATCCAGGTATTACCTCCTGTTCCTGCCCACTTAGTTTCATTTCTGGACCATAAGACCTGTGGTTTTATAAGTGACTCATTCTCACGCACCTTAAACTGAAAAATAAAACTCAAATACTTGAGGTGAATCTTCTGGAATCCTTCTGCATCCTGTGCCCAGTGCTCACACCCTGGCATTGTAATGACGGGAACTTTTGGCCGTGAAAATAAACAGCCTGTGGAAGGAACACATTATGTACAAAACAGGAGCTTTCTGAAGCCAAAGGCTGTTATTGTATGTACAACAATAGTATCCTCTAGCATTCCGAAAGGTCTCAGATGGTTCCTCATGATGAATTCGCCAGACAGTTCTGGTCTCACATGTATTTTTGTCTCTGGGCCTGGACATCACATACAGGAAGTTTGCCAAGTACACTATATGACCGAAAGTACTGTATCTGGGCACCCCTTGGTCTGCGGCTGTTTTTTTCATGGTTTGGGCTAGGACCCTGAGTTCCAGTGAAGGTAAATCTTCATGCAGTGACATTCTAGGCAATTCTGTGATTCCAACTTTGTGGCACCATTTTGGGGACGGTCCTTTCCTGTTTCAGCAAGACAATGCCCCCGGGCACACAGCGGGTTCCATACAGTAATAATTTTGTGGAGATTGGTGTAGAAGAATGTGACTGGCCTGCAAAGAGACCTGACCTCAACTCCATTCCAATTTGGGATCAATTGGAAAGCCAATGGCGAGCCCGTCCTAATCGCTCAATCAGTGCCCGACTTGGTCTTCAGGCTGAATGGAAGCAAATCTCGGCTGCAATGCTCCACAATCTAGAATAAAGCCTTGCCAGAAGGGTGGAGGTTGTTATAGCAGCAAATGAGAATAAAACTCCATATTAATGCCCATAATTTTGGATGAGATGTTGGATGTCAGGTGTCCACAGACTTTTGGCCATGTAGTGCACCACTATTGATAAGAATTTATAGACCTAATTCATGAATTTCTATATTCCATGATTGAATTACATTTGAATAAATAAATGTGTATTCATCGCTGCTCATTTGCAAAGACAATAAAATTCAGAAAGGACAGTTATGCAGCACTGAACTTATTTGTCTTATCCTTAAAACATCTTTAAAACTGGTTAATTGAAAAGGATGCTTTCTCATGCCCATTTAAAGTTCCACATCATCTGTTGACATGCCACATAAAAAAAGTTAAAAAATTACCCACTGATAAAATGGAGATATTTAGAGAAAGAAAAGTATGGGTCACATCAGTCTAAAATACAGAGACAGACAAAAACTATAAATACACTGGAAATAAGCAAAGGGTAAATGTCAGCACAAGAAAAAATAACTTTCCAAAATTCCAAAAGGGGACTATGCACGCAGAGTTTGGTTTACCCATACATTAAATCATAAAAAACTTTTCTTGTTATTTGCAGGACATATCCGAGCCCAAGAGCCACAGGTTGAACCACTCCCTTTCCAGCAAGCAGTCATGGCATGTTACTCTGAATTCAACACTGACTTTCTGCTAAATTCCAGTGATGTGCCAACAAAGCCTGAAATGCTCTGTTGAGGTTGTGTTGGTGCTAATGTCCTTGGTAACCCACAGTGCAATTAATTTATTGTATCTCAACAAGAATGTGTGTGAGCAAAAGCAACTAGAACACCATCCTAATATATGTATATAATAGTGCAACATTCTTACTTTTAAGTAACGGTTACCTGTTTAAATCCTCTAGAGTAGATGGAAAGAGTTCTGAGAAAGCATTATAAAATGGCTGTAAATGATTTGATATATTGTCTGTGATACTGAATGCCATTATGGGAGAACCAGGTTATGTTCTGTTTAAAACTAACTGAAACTAACTGCATGATTGACTAACTAAAGTGACTATACCAGAACCATAGCAAGTTCTGACATGAAACAATGTGTTGACTATTACCTTAGTTCTATTTTGTGTTTTTCTTTTTTCTTTATGTGTTTTTTGCTAAACAAAAGAGGTACAAAGAGCTTGTACGTCTGATTCTGTCCAACTGAATCCACTTCTGTTTTACCCATTAGAAGGGCCCAGATCAGTCGATGCATATCTCAGTCTCCCAGCTACTGAAATACGACATTCTCCCAAAGACCCCCTGGAGCTTTCAGCAAGGTGAAGAAAAGCAGTCATTCTGGGCCAGCATTGCAAGTGATTTTCCAGAGGGCTGCGAGCAGTAGCCAGTCCTTATCTTTGAGTGCTCTCCAAACGTCTTGACAGGGCCCCCACTGGCCTGTTCCCTGAATGGCCATGTTGGACTTGGAGATGGCATAGGCCCCATGTGGTCCTGAGTGCATTCCTCAGCCAAAAATGTTCCCAGGCTCTCCCATGGGTTCCCCCAAATCTGTCTCATTAGCCACTATTTTAATTGTTATACTGTGCCCCACATTTTACTGGACTGAAAATCGAGCTTGTGTAGGACATAAAATAAATGATAATATCTACAGTATGTCTGCCAACAGAAAGTGCTTGTGTGGGTTTGATGTTTGGTCTTTATGGCTTTCCTGTCACTGAAGTGTCCAGGCCCAACCAGACTACATCAATCAGCAGATGAACTCTAGACCAGCATAACATTGGGACCTTTCCAGCCTGGGTGGTGTGGTGATGTCTCTTGCTGTAATAATAGTCTCTCTTTTAGCTTCTTCTCTGTTTACACAAGCAAGTTAGCAAACAGAATTATTATTATAAGCTACTCTAGGTTTTGGCCACACAAACGCATGACCATCAATTAGAGTGAGCACATGCTGGCAACTCTTACTAACAGCCACAGTCACAACAAACAGCCTCACTCCTGAAGCATACGTTGTCCTCTTCACTGACAGAGGTCATTCCTGGCCGTCCATTCCGATCAATCTGTGAGTGAGATCACTGTGAACAGCAGCTGCCACCTCTCTCTGAAAACACACCCTACTATTCACGGCAAAAAAAAATATTTTTTGAAAGTGTGCTGTTATTCCAGCGTTCCTTTCTGAAAACAGCCTTTGTTATTTGCAGTCGAATTTTTCCTTGAATACACGGCCTGCTCACTTGACCTCTGAGAATTTCAATCCCTGCTCTCGACAAAGCCTGAACTGAAGATTGCAGGTTTAAATTGTTAGCATGGTGCTTACTGTAACCAACGGTATAAAGGGATAACACTCAGGAAGTAGGATAATGCTCAGGACGTAAGCCATCTAAAGTCCATGGATAACTGCATCCCTTAGATCTTGTAATAAGCACAAAGGTCCAGAACTAACTTCCTCTCACATGTACCAGAGTGCATTGTGACCCTCTGGTAAGACTGCAAGCCCTCCCTCCCTCCTTGGGTGGATAAGACAGACTGGCGGGGGAAAGGGAATGCAGTGTGCTTTGTAGCATGATTACAGTCATAAAACTCACTCTCATTAATTAGTGCTGTTCTCAAGGTCTGGCAGAGTCTGTTAATTTGTTTCCAGGAGCAAAAGCCGGGAAAGGTTAGAGATGCTTGTGCCTTAACAACCAAGAAAACCCCTACATCGAATGTGCCAGCAGCTTCTGACCGCTGATAAATCAGGCCTGTTTCCTTTGAAACCTCTTAAACCGCACCAGCGAGGAAACTCCCGAGCACTGGCAGAAATTTCCGGCAAGCGAATTTGAAGACTTGTGACAATACATATTAAGATGTCCTCAAACACAAATGTTAAAGACAAACAACTGAATTTCCCTTGCAAGCAAAGAAATGTTCACAGATGTGCATGGCTGGTGTTTTCATGGTCTTTTTACTTTGTGTTTCTAACATGTCATGCTTTAAAGCAAATTTAAAATGAATCTAGAATTGTGGATCATTTTAATGTTTATAATCCTCTGTAATAAGCACAGAAGGAACACTCACGTAATTGTTTTGAACAATATCGAAAGATGAGTTATTTGAACAGATGACATATTCATGCACTAATGGAATGTTGATGCAATTGTTGGAAGTTACAGGAGGGTACCACATCAAAGGTCAACATTATGACATATTCCAGGCCATTTTGATTAGTAACAGGTTGTAGTGATGTAATCAGTTTTCTGTGTCTCTAGATTTGATTGTGTTAAAGTCGTCTATGAGAATGGGCAAACGTTTCGATAGTACTTATCTTCTTTTTAATCCGTGGGAATGCATACTGGCAGATCAATTTACTCCCTTATTTATGACCTTGCACATCACAATGTCTAGTGCTTTGCCGTGCAGCCCCAAGAATTTGCTTGTTCTATCTGGGTCTTGAGTATGCTTTTCTGCCAAATTGAAATTCTACAGCACTTTTATTCAATGTTATAAACAAACATTTCTGCAAACAATATAAATTATGAACACTGTCACATTTACTGTGCTTTAGCAAAAAATTCCTACTTCGAGAAATCAAATCCTGGATCCAATCAGTGTTGTAAACATTTCAAAGCATTAGCATTACTTTTTATCTCGTCATAAACAACTGGATGAGTTCATTGTTTATGCAGTGATAAAACTTGGGCTTGCTTTTATTCATGAGTGTAGCCAAAACATCTGCAAAATTGATATGTGAATAATCTTTTTTTCCTTTTATGCATTTAGATTTTTTAAAACGGGTCATTACAGGTGGAAATTTAGCTTTTTTTAAACACAAACACTCTCATTAAAAGCTCACATTATAATGTAAATATAAATGACAAGATTACGCCTGAACAAATGTTCTCACCTCTGAAAAGAGAAAGCCTTTTATATACTTGCAAATTAGTCATTGGGGAGGGGGGGTTACTTCATCAGCTCCTGTGTATTGTTGGATGTCTCTGTATCATTCTCCTTTTGTCCCACTTGACATTGATGATCCTGCACACAGCACCACCCCTCCACAATCCCCCGTGTAATTAATGTGGAATTAATGTGGGCGCTCACTCCACTGACTCCATTGACCCACCACAGACCCCCCTGTTTGTTCAGTGCTGGCTGTGAATGGGCGCATTACCCCGGGACACGCATCACTCGCATGTACGGGGGGCCCCGGGGTTTCTGCATCTTTGCGTCCCGCAGCCGCGGGGCATGCGCTGGCGAACAATACGGCGGTACATGTCCGCGGAGAGGACGACGTCAGAGGGATTCCTGCTGCGCAAGCGGCCTGCTGAACTGCTGATATGCTTTCATGTGATGTTGCTTGCCCACTGGAACGTACACACCTCAGATTGCTAGCATTAGCCTAGGCTACCTGTGAACCAATGGCCACATTACAAACAATGAAGAAATATCTAAGTTTTATTAATGATTTAAACTAAACATCAGTCCACACATGTGTGTTTGAGCAGTCCAACTTAACTGAGTAAAGATTGCTCTATATTAAATTGCAAATTGTTATAGTTCATAGCTGATAGGAAAATTTCATCCTTGTGACAGAAAACATAAATATAGCCATTTTACATATCAATTTTCAAAATGGACTCCGATAATCCTTGTAAACTACATCCTCTACCTTTCTCAACCCACCCCCAGTATTCAAATAAATGCCCTGCCCCTTGCTACAAATGGCACATTATTTGTGTGCCCTTTGCCAGGATGATAGCAAACTCATTCTCTAGTTGCCTACCTCTGACAATCACAGCACATCTGCATCAGTATATGATTTAATTAGATCTCAATATGGTTGAGTAACTAGCATCTAAAAGTCAGCCTTGAGAAAACTGAGCTGTTCTGTCTTCTGGCCAAGTCATCATCTTCCCCAGAACTCTCTGTTAACGTTAATACCATGAGAGTGCTTGCATCTCAGACACCCAAATACCTTGGAATAAGCATGATGTCATTGACTTCTAATATTCCATTTTATTTGTATAGTGCTTTTTATAATTGGCATCGTCATTCCGATCCTGAAGCCCCAAGAGCACACCTAGGGCAAGAGTGGCAAGGAAAAACGCACTGGCTAGAAATAGGAAGAAACTTTGAGCAGAACCTGGCTCAAAGAGAGGCCATCTGCTGCTGGCTGGCACCGGTTAATTGGAAAAAGGGTGCTTGCATAATACATGTATAATAAACAGAAAAATGGCACTGCATAAATGTCATGGACAATATGTAACTGAAGCCGAGCAAGGACGACCCATGATGAGGGACTAGTTTGAAGGCCAACGGGTGTTACTGTCAAGCAGCAAATAGTAGGGAAACTGAAGCTGAAGCAACTGCACCTGGAGGAGGGTGCTTAACCGGTCTTATGGCTACCGCTTTGGGGAGTTGCCTGAAGCGGGGAAAAGAGAGAATGAATATATAAAATATCAGATTTGGTATCCAGGGGTCATGGATCATTCCACTTTAGCATTCTAAGGATCTGCTCATTTTTCACAAACTGTTACACCCTGCTTCCAGTCCAAGCACAATTTCTCTTCCACTTGGCCATTTGTATTGATAGGCTACATGTAAGTGTGTTGTAACTGGAAAGATGTAACAGCACTATCAGATGTTCTTATTTTGAGGCACATGTATCACAGTGAAGTGGAGTGCAATCCAGTTTTCTGTATCACTCATGGCAAGTTGGCACAATGAGTATATTAATAATCAATTATGCTGGATATTCAGTGGAAAGAGTATAATAGAGGTGTTCCTGGCTGTAGGGTAATACAGCAGTGTCCACTGGAGTCCAGCTCCTGTTCCAAAGCACCATCACCATGGCGACTTGTATCATTCGTATAGTGCGGCAGGTGGACAACTGCAGCATATAAATGCAAGGGGGGTAGAAATGAAAGCTGGAGAACTAGGTTTCCAGAGGAAGCCTCCTCACCCCCAGACACCAGGGTAACCTCAACAATCACGGATCACGCTCAGAACTCTGAAGCACCTTCCGAAGTGGATCAGAAAGGAGATCATTCCAGAGTGTTCAGTCCATGGTGGCTCTGAAATACATACAAGTGTTACGCAGAAATGTTTCTGGCTTCTGTTTGAGGTGCATGTAGCATCAGAACTGTGACTGTAGCATCAGAATGTTAGTGAGAGGAAGAGTGCCCAAAGATGGGCTGTGAGTAAGGGTTTATTCCCAATATATTATTCCCACTCTTTCACCTCCTTTCTCACAGGATTACTGAAGTTGGACAAAAATTCCTTGCGCCGGGGGGAATAGAGACAAAAGCTATATATCAAAGATAGTGCATATTTGATTTTGGGGTCCCTGGGAAAACCCACGCAAGAAACGTTGGCACAGTCCAAGGACAGTGGGAAGCTCACAGACTGCAGAGAGCTAAAGGGCAAAAAAGACTGCACTTAGTGAAGCAGGCGGTATGCATCCACAGGACTAATGAATAAATCCTTAAATGGAACTTATACCAGAACATCTGCATCAGCAGATAGTGATGATGTCATGGGAATTATAGACCTTGGCTCTGACAGTGGGGATGGATATGTACGGATCAGGGAGCATGTAGACAAGCAAAGGAACAGGTTTGAGGAGTTTGTCAGACACAATTCAGAGGAACAAAGCCTTTAAAACCAGCATGGCTCAAAACTTGATGCCTCATGACGGAACTAGAATGACAAAGCTTTTCCATTGAAACAAACTGGAAGCGTATGTGGGGAACAATGATGCTAAGTTTCATTAGAAAACGACCACAGCAGTATTTAGTCATTCCAAGCAGTCAAAGACTCCATTTTGGTATATTTCTCCAGCCCAAAGCCTGATAAAATATGACTGAGAAATGAATTCCCATGATTCCCAAATCGTAGATGGAAAGTAATAATTGGGATGCCGTCAGAAAAGCCAATATCCTTAGCCTAGCAGACACTGACACTGGTGCAAAGCGCTTGTTGGCAGCACATCAGCAGATGTTGCCAAATGAAGCGATTCAACTCTTTACCCAGTGTCTGTTTTTAAATACCAATTTGCCAGTACACAACCCCCCGCAGTGCACCATTGAGTATGTGACATTTCGGCACAATGTCCCTGCAAAATTAATTCATTCAAATACTAATAATAATAATTATGAAAGTGGCAAACATTGCTTATGTTGTCATACATGTTGAATTTCTGACATTGTTTTAGAGCAAGATCTAATATTCATTAAATGGATCTGTTTAAGAGCGATTAAAACATGTTCGTCTATAAAACAGAAAGCCAAAACTGATCAAAAGCCAGAGTGGGTATGATCTGTTCTCGTGGTTTTCTCCTTGTTTAACTATTCGTTTCACAAACCATTTTCAATAAATGAGGGATCAAGGAATGGTTAATAGTATGAGTTCTCAAATCCACAGAAGATCAAAAAATAGCAGCCAGCAAACTATACAGTTATTCTGAATATAGCTAGGTGCTATGATCCCAAAACAGATGCACAGATGTATGGAAATGCCTCATTTTCATCCGGCTTAAAATTGACATCAGATTGTGTGCTTGTATGGATGGCAATTATGGCTTTCTTATGCCATCATATATAGGGGAGGGATGTGTTATTTCACAGTTAATATTTCACAGTTTGTCATTTTGTGAATAATGCATACATGAGCATCATGGTGGGGGGTGGAAATGGTTTCAGAACTTGTAGGCCTTTCTCTGCCAGCTATTTTACCCAGATTGAACTTGAACAAGTTCAATCTGGGTAAATTCACAAAGCAATCCTGTGACATCATATCAGAGAATGTTCTGGGTGATATGAGCACACCAGTGAAATACGTATTAATTTTATGAGTCAACTCACGGCATTAGATGGCAGCGTAACTAGGGCAGGAAGCTGCTGAACAACTTCTGTCCTTTGGGAGCTGACATCATTTACTATTTTCTGGAAGACCCATTATTTCACAACTTTTAAGTTTCTTGCCCAGCTTCCCAATCCGTATGTCTTGAAACTTCTCTGTATTGCTTGCGAAGATAGTTTATCTGCGGTTGTGGACTGCATGTGATCACTGCGCTCCTGAAAACCACTCCTGGTGACTGTCGTTGTGTGGACCGTATGCCACCACGGCCCTTGCAGACTCTTTCTGAGTTCCCATTCACTGACTGTTAAGAATTCACCTACAATGGATTCCCCTCCAGGCAAGTATCTCATAAATAGAAGAAAGTGTCTGGAAAAGGACCTTTATGCTGTGGTAACAGATCTGGAAACTCCATAAAGTTTGATTTGTTCTGTTTCCTCAGGAATTGGCAGATCGTACACCCATTGATCATTTCAGTTAAATAGTTAGTTCTTATTACTATGCCAAAATGAATGTATTAAGGTTTAAGCTGTCTTCACTTCAGCAAAGAGAAATGATGTATAGTAGAAAATAAGAATGAATAAAGAACAAAAATGAAAGTTTCCCATTTTTGTAAGATAATGTAATCACTTGTTTCTCGTCTCTTTACTCTGAAAAGTGTGGAATATTAATGAATGTTCAGATTGTTTTATTCTTTATTCAATATTTATTTTTAACATCTGTGTCTTTGTATGATCATTCATATCTCTTTTCCTGAATGTGCTTCTGAAACACAACATTAGTGGTCTCCCTTGCAGTGAGTGTTGTGAGGCATGCCAGTTTGGTGAGATTTTTGAACCATTGAACCATTCTGTGCCGTAGTGGTATAGAAGTGAACCAACAGGGCATTTATCTGTGTGTCATTTACTGATCCACAATGTCATATTGCTATCCCTTGTGCTCTCTAGAGTGTGTTTTTAAGATGCTAAGCTCATTCATTGAATAGACTTCTATTTTGTTTTAAATGTTCTATTTTTGCTATATATCTTTGGTCAATAGTTGTTCCACAATGCTAGACCTCCCTGGCTTAGCAAAGGTGGTGGGTGCACTTACACTACCTACTCATAGATATAACCCAAGTGTATGCTACAAAAATAAAACACCTAATCAAGTCAATAAAATCTTACATACCATTTACACTCCATTTGCAACAATAACAAATGACTCCCGGAAAGTGTGTAACCATAATCTTAGTGCACTGCTTGTGGATTAGAATAGAGCAGAGACCAGCACTGGCACTAGACAGTGCAGCTATATTGAATACTGCTGTGAAATTGAAGAGAATCACTTTTCGCCCTGTAGGGGATAGTAGAGCTGTGGGCTAGTGTGGGATATGGCCTGAAGCTGTTCTGCACACTGTGGCTGGAGGATGACCCAAAGTCTAAGCAAAGTGATGGTTTGGGCTTCAAAACCACTTATTCATAACTGTCACAATCTATATGAAAGTATATATGAAGTTTTATGAACAAATACTTGGTAAAAATTTGTCTGCTCTCTCTAACATATCAAATTTGTAAATTTGTCAAATCTATACCGCAGTATAATGGTTAAGGAAGTGGGCATGTAATGCAACGCTTGTGGGTTAAGTTCCCAGCAATGACTCTGTGTTCCTGTCAAATACTCAGCTGTTATAACTGATTGTATAAAAATAACTAAATAAATTGTATAAATTGCTCTGGATTAGACAGTTTACTAAAACATTGACATGTAAAATAATTGCAGTTCCGTATAGTGTCTACTCACATAAACTAGAGTCATAGGACGAAGTGGTGGGATTGATATCTAATCTAGCATTGTCCAGGCCCATCCCTTTGGCTCTCTGAGTGCTTACAGCTTTGAAGCAGATCTAATCTCTTTCTGAGAACAAATGACGTCTCAGCAGTATGATGGTGATGCAGTGACATTCCTCAGTGCGTTGAGTCTTTTGAAACGGGGCATATTCATATTCAAACAGCTGCACACAGGCTCAGTCTTCCTATTGTGGAAGGTGTGTTCCACACCACTGCTCTCTGCACCTGGCACTGGGCTCTTTACCGCTTCTCAGAATAGCTATTTGGCCTTCGTCATCACTTCAGGCTTCGGGATATACAGTATGCCTTATCTCTGTCTCTTACCTAAATCTAAATTTGCTTTGGTTGCCTTTGTATGCATTTTCTGGGAATCTCCTTCAATGAGTTTATAAGAATATCCGTCTGTAAGTATAAGAATCTATAAGTGTGTCTGAACATCCTTCTATTTGTCTATTACAGTGACATTGTTTAATGTGTTTTTTTAAGTTTGCTGCAAGGGTACTTTTCTTGTTACTGTGTGCGGATGGTTCTTGGGGATGATAACCAAATTCAGTTCAATATATAACTTCAAAGGCAGGCTTGGCTTGTTTTAGTGACTAAAATTCTTGGTTGTTCAATTTCCTTGATTTACTAGTTTTGGAGATATTGAAGTTGCGCAGGGCCAAACGTGTCAGTCTGAATAGTTGGTTGAGTGATGTTCAATATTCTGTCTGCCTTTTAACTAACTATATTTCATATTTTATTTCTTTTCCTTCATATAAGTCAATCTTAAGGCAATGGAAGAAACTACCATACACTGTACATCATTTTGAATCTGTCCCAGTCAAATGAACAAAATAAATAAATAACATAAATGAATTGGGTGTGTTGAAATAAAATGAATCAAATGTGGTGCCAAACCTAAAAATGTGAAAAACCAATAATGTCTCTACCTTTTGCAAACAAAGAAAGTGGTAACTAGGTGAAACTCCCATAAATTGATTTTCAGAGAGATGAAAGGATAATTTCACATTTATATTAATAATTTCACATATACATTTCAAAATATACCATTTCTAAATAAAACTATTTAAAGTCAGGTTGGCTAGTTAGCCTTCTTAGGAGTGTGAACACTGACGCTGTTCAATCGAATATGCAAACTTCAAAGGTGTATGACAATCAACAATAATAGATATAGATATTATTTACAGTCATCAAAAATAAAATATTTTTCGTAATATGGATTTTAGTGTTTAATTTTGCTTGTCTAGTGTCGATAGATAATTGCCAGCCTCAGTGCACATGATTTGTGCAAATCCTCCAATCAGTCTGGTGCCTGCACTTGCTTCAGAAGAAGAGCAATCCTTGCCTTCATGGCTCCCCAGTTCAGCTCTCTCCTGTCATTGATGGAGGAGACTGCAGTGATGGGAGGGGTCAACAGAAACAACTCAGCAATCCAAACAGCAAGAAAAATAAAAATAAGGGTTAGATTTGTTTAAAAGCGTAGGAATCCCAGGTGAGAGTAGTAGTGAAGGAACCTACTGCTCTGTATGGAAGTGGTCCATAGAGATAAACTGAAACAGATAATCACATGCATGTCTACATGGTTGCAATTGGTGCAGGATAAAAGCAGAGAGAAAACTAGCTCAGAAGATGATTCTAAAGAACACCATCTGTGAATATGTCACGATTAAAATAACAGATATATCATCACAGTAAGATGTACAGTGTTAATTCAACTCTAACAAAGTACATATGGTTTGATTTAACACTGAACACTTTACTGTGTATAAAATGGCGGTGCAATTTAAACTATTTAGTTTAGAATTTTGTGCTCTGAAAGATCATGTTATGAATAATAAAGTGCAGGCCCCTTAATGCCTAAAGCGCAGAACTTTACGAAGCAAACTACGCTAATTTACTGCACGAATTGCCTTCATTATAAACAGGGTGGGCAATGATCACGGTTTGGCTTGAGGATGTGTTGCGTAGAGGAATGGGATGGTTGTCATTAGAGAGGGTAAGCATGCCTGGCAGGATAATGAGGTAAACATGGGGGATTGATAACTCTCGGTGCTGACGCACACAGCAAGCATGCGGCCCTAGAACACTCAGATGAGTGACAGATGTGGACAAGTGTGTGGACAGGGGCAGGAACCACCAGACAATTGCCTCTACGGTCCTGATAAATCAATGCACACCCCATAGACAGCCCATCCTTTACAGAGGGGTTCCAGGATTCAGTCCCAGTTATTTCAGTAGGCCTAGGGTAGATTCTGTCTGATTAATGGTGCACCCTACATGAAGTACCTGGATGCAATCCAGATTCTCATTGTTTTAGTTTTGCTCTTGTGTGGTGGTCATTAGAGTGTGATCTCTCTCTCTCTCTCTCTCTCTCTCTCTCTCCCACACACACACACACACACACAAATACTATCTCTTTCTCATTTCCTTTCTCACTCCCTGTCTCTATACCTCTTTCTATCACTTCCTCTCTCTTTCCCTCTCACTCTCTCACTCTCTCGCTCCCTCTCACTCAAACACACACACACACACACATAGTTTTTGATGTTATTCATGTATTAAACAGTGGTGAACTCTGGGATTCCTTGTATTTATTTTCAGTAACAAACCCACTTTTCTGCCAAGTTCATCAATAAATGTCTGAGCGCGGTTAGGTACATCCTCTGTGTTAGCATTTTAGCTGTTTGTTAACAGCAGGGAACCCCACAGTCTGCTGCCAACCAATTGCAAAGTGCATCACCGCAACACTGCCACCCAACAATAGGACACAGTACGCTGTCAGCCAATAACCAGGCACAACATTGTACACAGTAAACCAATGCCCTTCATATCATAATGGATATGCACTTGCTGCCCTCATCCTCCTCTAACACAGACAGAATTAGATTTTTCAAAACGTTTTGCTTGAGATATGTGATCTGAGTGAGGTACACGGTCTTCATGCCTGTAAAAGCAATCACTGCTTCTTCAGACTCTGCTGGAGCTGCCTAAACACAACATGAATTTCTGAATGAGAACGAATATTTTCAGAAAGACATATATAACCGATAAAAAAACCCTGCATGCTCATATTTTTCATATTTTACTTGATGAATGACTGAGAACGTTACTTTAGCCACACACTGGAGAAACATTTAAGGTGTTTTTTTGTGAGTTGAATCTTAAATACCTCAGAATCCTGCTCTTGGAACTCCTAGAGATTGTGAGGTGGATGATGGCCTCAGTGGACCCATTGTAAACCTTCACCCCTATCACAGAGCCATGCATTCCCAATACATACTGCAGGTGCAATTGATCTTGTAAAAAGCATACAATTGGTCAGCATATATATACAGTGTATACAGTCAATCAATGTTGATGACATACTTATGAAGACAATGTTGATGATAAATTTGCATTGAAAAGCAAAATGAATATGTTAAAGTCAATACTGAAATCTACACACGCAGCTGACTTTGAAATTGTAATTTAAGAATTGCCATTTGTTTTGTTTTATAGTTTAGTCTGAAGGGGCAATTGAGTGTTCTCGGTATCCAGGAGTGTGGTTTGCTTTGAAACCAAGGCATTCAGCTGAATGCCGATTCATTAAGGCAAATCAATGGCAATGAAAACCGCACACCTAGAATCTGGATGCCTTGATTTGAAAATGCCCTTTCAAAAAGAGAGCGGACAACCCTAAAGTGCATTGCAACAGTATCAATTACAAAGATGGGGAAGGATCACAGTACCTCACGTGCAGGTCACCACCTTCATGTGCACTTCATTTTGCTACCATAGGGCCAGACCTGGGTCAAATACGTATTTGTTTTGGATTCAAATACATTTCTGTGCTCTATTGATCTTGCCTGGTGTGATTGAGACTGCCAATTTGACCAGAAGATCACTTTTGCACTTTTTGAGAGTATTTCATTGGTTCTAATACACCAGAAAAGATCAGTAAAAGTATTTGAATCCAAAACAAATACGTATTTGACCCAGGTCTGAATAGGCCCATGGTTCTGCCCACATGGGCTTGCCCCCATGGTCCCAGCTGGTACTACAGTAAGACAGTGACATGTTGCCTTGGCAGAGAGATTAAACTCACAGACTCCCATTGAAATACTCTCTTGGGGCTTTCACTCTGTACTTTTCTGCCTAAAGTATCTTCTGGTAAAACACTATGTTTTAGGGCTCTGCAGTTCAATGCCAGGTGCTGGAATGTTGTTTCAGCCCCCCTGGACAGACGAAAAATGCAGACGCGTGGGTCTGAGTATGTATTCACAGAAAAACGATCTTCTGAAAGTGGTTGAGCCGCAGAATGCCGAATAATTAGGCCTACTGGTTATAAACTGTGAATTAATATGAGGGAGAGACTGAAAATAATGCTCCAATAACGCTGTCATTTTTTATTGTTGATAAAGCAGCCACAAAATGAGTATAGTATGAGCTATGATGACAAATTTGGCTGAAAGGCATGGAAAGATGGAAGTTTCGTTCATTCTGAACATATTTGTTTGATAGTGTTTACACATGCGTGCAATACCAAACTGAAGAACATGATTTGCCCATATTCTAATGGGAAAAAGCAATGTGTGTATTCAGAAAAAAACATTGCTGTTGTTATGATAAATTCAATTAAAAATCCTTAAAATCTGATAATGCCAAAGTTACCTGAGTGTACAGCGAGTTTTCAGACATTCCTGAATAGTATGAACTCACACGCCCCCTGGTGGACTTCCTATGAATTGCAACAGAGTCAAGCCAAGCATCCTTTTCAAAAGGAACTTTTATGGGATTTTTTTCTTTGGTAAATATTTACATACTCATAATGAATACTATGCGTGACACATGCCTTATAATAATGTAAATCCGTTTGTTGTCTGTAACAATATCTGGCCGAAATGTTTTACCTGATATTATCTTAATATCTATTATATAATTTATTTAGGACTAGACTAACTTCATGAGAATATTTTTTTCTTCATAGCTAATATTTCTCAAAGCTGAAAAAATTCAGCACATTGGAAGTCGATTATGTACTTTTAGTAGCAAATATCTTAAAAAATATGAATCTGTTAATGGAATTTCAGCTCTGGAATGTGTCGATTTTTTTGTTCCCCTCCCATAAGCATGTCTCAGACGATGCTCTCCATGCTGTGAGGTAAGGGGATAAGATCGTCCCTTTTCCCCTCGACCCTCTGATTGGAGGAAACGCGTCCTAAGGAATGTCATGAAACTACTTAAATGGCACGTTATCCTTAGCCCTTATACTCAGACTTCGGCGCCTCAAAAAGATCGTGCACAGGGGGTTCTCCCATATTACTTCAATAGTAAAGGAAACGAATCTTGGATTTTTATTGACAGATTTAAAGCAGAGAATTTTGAATCCTGAGGATATTGAGTCCCCATTTACGTTTGGATTTATTATTTCCGATAGCTGCGTATATTAAAATTATACGGTAATAAAAGGTAGGTGCGTGCATTAATTTTAAGGTATGGTTTTAATTTTAATATCTAAGTGGAATATTTGATACATGAAGAACAATGCGTTAAAGTGGGAATGCATGATTTCCCTATGGTGCTCTGTTAACTTTTTATTATTTTGTTCATTTTGTATTATTTCACAGAATTAAAAAAAAACTATCGGAATGAAGTTGACGGGGATATTTTTGCTGTTGATGCTGTGGCACGCCGATGGAGCCAGGGTGGCAGGTGAAAATGCGATGCTAAAAACAAATAGGACCTTATTTTTTTAGCATGAACGCAGTTAAATGCTGTATTGTCTTTCTGTACATTGGTGTGCTATACATAACTTTATTCATAGAATATGCCTGAAATATAGCATAGCAATATAACAGTAGCGTATAATCACTCATACTACATTTACTCAATGGCATGGCTAAATGTCTGGCCAAAATAAACCACTTGTGTCATCAAATCAGTGACTAAGTACATTTTTGTCCACAGAGAGCCGAGACGACAATAGTGTGTACGACCTATTTGAGCTAGTGCAAGTTAATAAGAAGAGCCATGGCGTGAGTCTGGTGAAAGGAGAAGACCCGTACAGTCCCGCTTACAAAATCCTGAACCCGGACCTTATTCCCCCAGTCCCCGAGACCCCCTTCAGGGACCTCATTGATTCCATCCATTCAGAGCGCGGATTTCTTCTCTTGGCCAACTTCAAGCAGTTCAAGCGGACCAGAGGCAGTATCTTGACTATTGAGAAGCAGGACGGGTCCGGACCCATATTCGAAATAGTATCAAACGGCAAGGCGAACACTCTGGACGTGGTATACTCCACAGAGAATAAGCAACAGGTGGTATCCATCGAGGAAGCGGACTTAGCAACCGGGCACTGGAAGAACATCACGCTGTTCGTGCAGGAGGAACGAGCTCAGCTGTACGTGGGATGTGAAGAAATAAACACAGCCGAGATGGACCTGCCCATCAACAGAATCTTGACCCAGGAGGTTCCGGGCACTGCACGTCTGCGGATTGGCAAGGGAGCGGTCAAAGACAGATTTATGGTATGTGGCTCTACTTTTTATTTATCGAAAAACTGAATGAGAGTAACGCAGAAGGCAGTGGATAAATAGCTATTTTCCAGTAATATGTCTGATTAAATACATTTTAACTACTCAAAATATCGTGTTGCATGTTTTTTTATGGCACCCGTACCTTGCGCGGAACATTGCACGTGCTACTGTTATTAATGTAGGCTACATTTGTACCGAGTCCTCCATATGTAAGTGTTAAAATCTTGCTTAAACTATAAACTAAATGGTATTTTATTTTTACAGGGGGTACTTCAAAATGTGCGCTTTGTTTTTGGAACTACTTTGGACGCGATTTTACGGAACAAAGGATGCCAAAGCTGTAAGTGTCGATTTGCCAATATCCCATTTTACAACTGTGTCAGTTTCTGCTAATGATTTAAGTACATAAGTCATTATTTCTGTCATTTTGCGATGCGCCGGAACCCTTCAAAGCTGGTGTTGCCAGCAGTAAATCTATACGCCTTGCGAGACTCCTGTCGCTATCCACTTCTTCCCGTGAATGCAGTTTACAGAAATAACAACAGCAGTAATTTGATGCACGTTGAAACGGCTGATGCACGCTGTGTCAGTACGGGTGTTGTGCTTTTGTGATTTGATGGAAACATTTTGTTACAATTTTTGCAGAATATTGCTCAGACCCTCCTGAATTATTAAAATAAGTCATATGCTACTGTACTCTATGACTCAGGGATTGGTTCAGAGGCTCGCCTGCAAAACAAACAGGATATATGGACAACACTGGGTAGCTGCTGAATATATTGAAATATCTGTGCTTCCCCTCCAGCCACTTTGACAGATACCATCATCTTGGATATTCCAGTCAATGGGTCCAGCCCAGCCATCAGGACTGATTACATTGGTCATAAAACCAAAGGTAAAGAGCAGCTCTCAGTTCATGCCCAGGAGATCAAGTAGACCTCAGGCCGTTAAAGAAGTTTGTATCCAACCCTTGTGCATTCTTCCTCTGCAGATCTGATGACGGTTTGCGGGTTTACCTGCGAAGATCTGGCCAGTATGTTTAAGGAACTCAAGGGGCTTGGCGTGATCGTGAAACAGCTGTCCAACGAGCTCCGAAAAGTGGTAAGGAGTGCTAACCAGCCACCCCACCCCCAACCCCCTCCCCCTGTCTGTGTCCTTCCTCTACCGCACCCAGGGCAGACAAAATGAGAAGGCTCAGCCGACAAACAAGTGAGCAACATGTCCCGATAACAGTTCCCCCTCCCGAAAGCAGGCATTCCGCACCATTGCCCTCTGATCCAATTATCTGGATGTTTATTTCCCCTCCCGTTTGCATGTAATTATGTTTATCCTCCAGTTATAGCTAATGCCTTTCCCAGATTCCTTATTATCGTCTCTATTTTTAACCCGAACGTCACACGGCGCGGTACAGATCCCCAAAGCCAAAAGAGCACATTGAAGGACTCGCCTGCAGACTCATAGTGTTTGCGTCCCCTTTGCTTTCTGTCTCCTCCCCAGACTGAAGACAACAACCTGATCAGGGACCAGATCGGAATCCGCACCGGCGTGTGCCTGCACAACGGCATCGTACACCAGAACAAGGACGAGTGGACGGTGGACGACTGCACCGAGTGCACATGCCAGGTAAGCTGCAATTTGAGCGCTCGCAGACAGACGCTCATCACACCCGGGGGCTCTGCCTTTGTAATCTGGCCGATAATTGGCACGGCAGTGATCTCGCGGTGGGCGCTGTAATTTACTCGGGATGAGCTCCTTTATTTTCGGAGATTGAGCGCTTCTGTGTGTAAAAAGATCGTCTTTACTGTCCAAAGCGCCTTGCCTCTAATTAAGTCTGAATGGCAGCATTGAAACACATTCAGCTTGAGTCTCCCCTCTTCCTAAAGCAGCTCAATATAAAATGCCTCTATATCCCATTGTTAGTCACATAATAATTACACAACAATATGTCAAAATAGATATTATTTAATTTTATTGTATTGTTTGCATTATATTTATTAGAAATGATATGTGTATAATTATATAATAGATCTATTGTATTATATTAAGTCATAGGTTAGACTGAAAAAAAGATTTTACAGCAGGTAACGGAATGTACAAGTTATGTTAGACATCTTTTGCTGTAATTCTCGGGTGGCCATCTTAGTGGTGCATGGAGGACTCCTGTGTAGTGGAGTACAGTTCTGTGAAATGCAGGGTTAAACCACTCCACCATTCTATGGAAGAGACCCCAGCACATCCTCCTTCCCCTGCATTACCAAAGCTCACCCATTTTTGCATGTTTTTTCCCTAAGATAATAAGTGACAGCTGATGATGAATGACTTGGCCTGCCCGTGTTATTGGCTCCCCGCTGTTGGCTGACCCCTCTGTTCCCGTCCGCAGAACTCCGCCACCGTGTGTCGCAAGATCTCCTGCCCTCTGATCCCCTGTGCCAACGCCACCGTGACCGACGGCGAGTGCTGCCCGCGATGCGGAGCCTGTGAGTGCAGCTCTGTCGGTTCCGGAGGGTGGGGGGGGGGGGGGGGGGGCATCAGGACCAGTGCCAGGTTTCATCAAGAAATGAAAACCAGAGAGAATCAGAGTCCAGTCGGGCTGCTTTCCAAATTCTAATGGATGCAGGAATAAGTGACCTGCCAAGGGTTTAAGACTGCCACCTGCTCATTTAGCACCGAGGGGAACGCGTTAAATGTCAAATTCCAAATTAAGCAGAAACCCACAAAAAGCGTGAAAAAAATTACTGGACTGATTCTGGAGAGGATGTATCCATAACATTGCAGTGAATGAATGGGACTATAGTGTTTAGACATAGCAGCTTTGTACATCACATAGAGGAATCTACAGTATCTATAATTGGGCAAATTGGGTAATGTAGGGTGGAAAATTGGTCTGCTGTTAAACAAACACCTTCTCTCCTGGAGTCTGAACATTTTCCACATTTCGAGCTGCAGGAGCTTTGATTCATCCAACCTTAAATAAACATGGAAAGCCACATGCGAGGCAGTGCATGCCACTTGAAGTTTGCCATCATCTGGCCACTGTTTGGGAATTAATTTTCACTTGGGGATTCAAAGAGTATCTTTATGTGACAGACTTTTGCTCCTGGACCTTCTGCTAGTGCTTTATTTTTTTCTTTCTTTTTTATTGGGCTGGTGTGATCTGGCTTGTGCAAGCTGATTTGGCGTGGTCTGTGCGAACCATTCAGGAGTCATCTTTCTTGGGCAATCTGGCCTGGAGGGACCAGTGTTATTTAATATGTCTTAGAGTGGTCTGTGGAATCTAGTCTGGAGTGGACTGTTTTGTGTAATCTTGTCTGGAAGGGGCTATTTAGTATAATCTGGGCATAAGTGAGGAGATTAGGTGTGGGCCGTGGATTAGTGGAATAGCTGTCCCATTGTCTCCACTCCCAGTGAGCGACTACGCGGAGGACGGCTGGTCCCCGTGGTCTGAGTGGACCCCCTGCTCCGTGACCTGCGGTCGAGGTGTCCAACAGCGCGGTCGATCCTGCGACCGCATCAACAACAACTGCGAGGGGACGTCTGTGCAGACGCGCGACTGCTACCTGCAGGAATGTGACAAGCGCTGTGAGTCGCGCGACCGTGAACCGTGACCGTGAACTTTACTTTCCGCCATACGGTTTCTCCCTCTGTGACACACGGTCTCCTTTTTGTCTCCCAGTCAAACAGGATGGCGGGTGGAGCCACTGGTCTCCATGGTCCTCCTGCTCGGTCACCTGCGGCGCTGGCGTCATCACCAGGATCCGCCTCTGCAACTCGCCCACGCCCCAGATGGGCGGAAAGAACTGCCAGGGCGAAGGCCGACAAACTGAGAAGTGCCAAAAATCGCCCTGTCCCAGTGAGTCTGTTGTGCCTTATCAAAAGGAACAGTCCTCATAAAACATGATAAGCACACATCATCCTGTTATAATTGCAAGATCTCACTATACAGTAAAACACAATAAGCTAACAGGGCTGGGTGTCTCGCTTCTGTCCCTGTAGTCAACGGCAACTGGGGACCCTGGTCTCCGTGGGACACCTGTACTGTCACCTGCGGGGGTGGGGTGCAGGCTCGCAAGCGGCTCTGTAATGACCCCCCTCCCAAATACGGTGGCAAAGACTGCGTGGGCAATGCCAAAGCCACCCAGCTGTGCAACAAGAAGGATTGTCCTGTTGGTGAGTCTTCCATTGAAATGAGTGGCTCTCCTTTGCTCTGTGCTAATTTCCAGTACAGTCGCATGCTCATGTCGATGGTCTCCGCCCCCAGATGGCTGTCTGTCTAACCCCTGCTTCCCTGGAGCCAAGTGCACCAGCTTTCCCAATGGGTCCTGGAAGTGCGGAGCCTGTCCTACGGGCTACAAGGGCAATGGCATCAAGTGCAAGGACATTGATGAGGTAGCTAACGCCCACTTCCTGCTCTTCTGCCCTGTGGTACGCTTCTTGGTGTCGAGCCTTGAATGAAAGGCTTCTACTTGTCCATAACACTTCTATTCCCTTCTATTTCCCTCTCTCAGTGTAAAGAGGTTCCAGATGCGTGCTTCATATTTAACGGGGTCCACCGATGCGAAAACACAGATCCTGGATACAACTGCCTGCCTTGCCCCCCACGTTACTCTGGACCCCAACCCTTCGGCAAGGGGGTTGAGGAGGCCACTGCCAATAAGCAGGCAAGTGACTATTATCTATTTACCCACCTGTACATTTATTTATCCAGGAGACATAATAGCGTGTCTAATAAATATGTAATTTATATAATAATCCTCGGTGTGTGCACCTCTCCAGGTCTGCACACCGCGGAACCCGTGCGTGGATGGAAGTCACGACTGCAACAAGAACGCCCGCTGCAACTACCTGGGCCACTTTGCAGACCCCATGTTCCGGTGCGAGTGCAAACCAGGCTACGCCGGGAACGGGCACATCTGCGGCGAGGAC
The DNA here is from genome assembly GCF_013347855.1 of Anguilla anguilla. Lineage (NCBI taxonomy): Eukaryota > Metazoa > Chordata > Actinopteri > Anguilliformes > Anguillidae > Anguilla > Anguilla anguilla. The sequence continues at coordinate 44,734,517 of NC_049206.1, read as the reverse complement.
ACCGACCTGGACGGCTGGCCCAACGCCGATTTGGTGTGCGTGGAGAACGCCACCTACCATTGCAAGAAGGTCAGCATTGGCAACCGCGCAGCCTAGCCTGTTTGCAAGCTGTTTTTCTCCCATGCTTTGTGCTGAGAGACTAAGCAAGCAACTCTCTTGGCTCCGCAGGACAACTGCCCCAACCTGCCCAACTCCGGCCAGGAAGACTACGACAAGGACGGGATCGGTGATGCCTGCGATGACGACGATGACAACGACGGAATCCCCGACGACAGGGTGAGCCAACATGGGAGCCGGGCCCTGGCATTGAAGAAAGATTTAAGCCTGTCGAATCCAGCACTAAACCTTTCACCTACTGTAAAACTAGGCAATGGGAACAAATGAACGCTAGTCTCTATTTAGGCATGGAGCCAAGCGGACAGCTCACAGCCCCTACAGTAACTCCGCTCTTTATTCAGCTGGCAGAGAGGGAAAAAAAAATATGCACCGCAAGCAAACAGTAACTTCCTCTTAGCCAAACCTCAAATTCCAGCACAGAGGTATAACCCTAGCAACACACTGTATAACTCACTGAATTTAACTTTACTTAGTTCGGTACCAGCCCTAAAAATAAAGCCCGCTTTGACCTCCCCATAAATAGCCCCACATTGCAGAGTAAATTACAAGCTTAGATGCCTGAAATTAAGATCTCATTCCAAGTAAAGGCAGCATTAAGGGAGTGGACACTGGCGTACTGTGCTCCGAGCTCTAAACTGTGTTTTCTTTGGAACAGGACAACTGCCAGTTCATCTTCAACCCCAGACAGTACGACTATGACCGCGACGACGTTGGCGATCGCTGCGACAATTGCCCGTATAACAGCAACCCTGACCAGACCGACACCGATCACAATGGCGAAGGCGATGCTTGTGCCGTGGACATCGATGGAGATGGTGAGATGCTCCTAGCTCTTAATTATTTGCTGAATAAATAAGCATTAATCAGTAATAAACAACGGAAATGGACCAGAGAAAGCACAGTAGTAGTTTATACTCTCAGCCAGAAGTGTGCTTGCTTTGATAAACTGAAGAGATTTAAAGTGTGACTAGATAAATGCACTAGAGCGGATAGCATAGAATGGGAAATATCAAGTTTAATTAAAAAATAATTGAAATACCCAATTACAAGTTGACCACTTCATGTAATACCCTTAAGCTTTTGTAATGTATTAAACCCAGTCACAAGGTTATTAGTGCAAGTGGCTATTCAGAGGAAATCCTTTGCATGCCCTCTTTGGTATGTTTCAAGTTCCAAATGGCGGCTGAACTGAAATTAATTCTTTGCTGGCTGGACTAAAAATGCTAATGTATAACTCAGAGGTCCAGTTACTCAGAGCAGGGCTGGGAAACTGATGTAAAGCCAGGTACCTTTAGTGCTATCACTGTTAGCACGAGGACTATATGCTAATTAAGCCTCCATCTTTGATTTATAGGCATTCTGAACGAGAAAGATAATTGCCCCTATGTCTACAATGTGGACCAAAGAGACACAGATCTGGATGGTGTTGGGGACCAGTGTGACAACTGCCCCCTTGAGCACAATCCTGACCAGGTACATACCCCATATTCACTGTGGTTTGTGGGCATGCTTGTGGGAACATGGGTGGTTCTCATATGGAAATGAGTCCCTCTGCTGTTCTAGAATGGATCTGTAAAATAGTTAACCGGTTCCTTTGTTCTACTGTCCATGATGAAAGCCCTCAGCTTACCTCACACCCTCTGCCAGTACAAAAATTCCTTGCCCAGCTGAGGGGTGTTGCAGCCAAATCGCACCATATCAGGGTGGCGTGTTCAGAAAAGTAAATACTGCATAAATACCTTACTGGCAAATTCTGGCATTCAATGAGCTCTGGGTCATGAAATGAGGGTTTAATGCATTCGTAGTTAATGAGGTATGAAACTGCTTGTTGGCTCATGCTGGCCCTACCAGAACACTGTGGAGTCCCTGTGGATCTCACCGCATATTATGGAATCAAGCCCCTACTTCCCTTGAAGTCACTGTGGGTGTGTTTGTGTGTGTGTGTGTGTGTGTGTGTGTGTATCTATCTGCGTGGGCTTGACTGTACATGCATATTTGTGTGTGCCAAACCTTCTCAAGCTATATGCACATTTGATGTTCTGGGTTCTGTTGGATTTACTCATGGATTTACTCTGTGTGGAAGTGCCTAACTGTAGAGGTGTGCCTTGGTGGCTTACAGAGCTGAATGTGACCAATGCTAGTCCTGATCCTAATCACACTTAAATCTTTCCCGTCCACAGCTGGACTCTGACTCTGATCGTGTGGGAGACAAGTGTGACAGTAACCAGGACATCGATGAGGACGGCCACCAGAACAACTTGGACAACTGCCCTTACATCCCTAATGCCAACCAAGCCGACCACGACAAGGACGGCAAGGGAGACGCCTGTGACCACGACGATGACAACGATGGAATCCCTGACGACAAAGACAACTGCAGGCTGGCCTTCAACCCAGACCAGCTGGACTCTGATGGTGAGTGCAAGAGAGAATGCATCTATGCAGTGACCTTCAAGAAGGTTTAGAATTGCACTCCTGCAATATATGCATGTAAAATTGTGTCTTTTTTGTATAACAGGTGATGGGCGTGGTGATGCTTGCAAGGACGACTTTGACCAGGACAACGTTCCCGACATCTACGATGTGTGCCCTGAGAACTTTGACATCAGCGAGACAGACTTCCGCAAGTTCCAGATGGTGCCGCTCGACCCCAAGGGCACATCCCAGATCGACCCCAACTGGGTGGTACGGCACCAGGGCAAAGAGCTGGTGCAGACCGTCAACTGTGACCCTGGCATCGCTGTTGGTAAGACTGACCACCTTACCAACAGTGATGCCAGTTACTCAAGAGCATATCTGATAAATCCAGCGGATCCTGGTGAAGGATGAGCTCTAACCCTTTCTCCATCCCTCTATCCCCATCCCTTTCTCTCGCTGCAGGTTTTGATGAGTTCAATTCGGTAGACTTCAGTGGAACGTTCTTCATAAACACGGACCGAGACGATGACTATGCAGGCTTTGTATTCGGGTACCAGTCCAGTGCTCGTTTTTATGTGGTGATGTGGAAGCAGATCACTCAGACGTACTGGTCCAACACACCCACCCGGGCCCAGGGATACTCTGGGCTGTCCATCAAGGTGGTCAACTCAACCACAGGCCCTGGGGAGCACCTGAGGAATGCGCTTTGGCACACCGGCAACACCCCAGGACAGGTACCGCACCATCTCCTAAAAGCAACAGGACACGATGCCTCTGGCGAGTCAGAGAACAGGGTGGAGACTGATGGGGTTCTCTCTCATTCCTCCTCAGGTTCGCACACTGTGGCACGACCCCAAGAATGTGGGCTGGAAGGACTTCACCGCCTACAGGTGGCACCTGATTCACAGGCCCAGGACCGGACACATCAGGTAGGCATGGCTACACAAATCGTCCGCCGGTTAACAATCCCAATTCACATGCTACTTGCTACATCCTCCCAATCAGGGACACCAACCATCACGTGACGCAATGAATGATCACGCAAATCATTTCTCGCATTCCTCCTTCTCAGAGTGGTAATGTACGAGGGCAAAAAGATCATGGCGGATTCCGGAAGCATCTATGACAAGACGTACGCGGGTGGAAGGCTAGGCCTCTTCGTCTTTTCCCAGGAGATGGTGTACTTCTCAGACCTCAAATATGAATGCAGAGGTGAGGCTCACTCGGGCTGGGTTATCTGTGTTTGCATGGAAATAATCATCTATGTCACATTGAGTTCATGAAATGCAGCACCACTGATGGTTTTCTACATCTCTGTTTTTACAGATGTATAACTGCACAAATGAGAAGCTCTTTGAAGAAAGCACATTTCTGTATTAATATGAGTATGTATTTTAAAAATCCCAGGGACTCTAGCTCTGTTCCTCTCTTCCCTCTGACGTGCACATCAGTGGAACAGGGTGCGATCAGCTTCCAGGTAAATTCATGTCGTTTCCAGACAGAAACCAGTTGGCTGACAGTTCAAGATAAGGTTCGCCATTAACCCCAGATAAAAGAGGATTTGCTTTTGCTTTGCTCAAGTGATAGATCGACCTCTGCATGGGATGGTCTCCCAGCAAAACCCTCTGCACTTCAAAAGCCTTAAGATAATCTGCCTTACTGGAGGTACTAAGGAAAGACTGACTATCTTCTTCATCAAATCTGCTGTGAACTCAAATTCAGAACCAATTTAAAATAATGACTCTTCAATAATTTACTTCAAGGATGAAGAATGCTTTTCTCTTTGATTTCAGAGCAATGTTTCACACCGTTGGAAAGTGATTGTTAATGGACATATCATGGTGTATTTACTATGGAGACGTGTGTCTATTGTGCGTGGCTGCATGTGTGTTTGTGTGTTGAGGTTGCTACCTTTCATTCGTAAAAAAGAGAACTTTTTATTAAACCAGTGTGTAGTTTAAAAATCCATTAGCATTTTACTGAGCTCCACTTGATGTACTCACTTCCAGAGAAGTTCATCCAAGATCACCCTTGGGAAAGTAAAATAGGAGCTAGAAATTGAACCCAGTGTATTTAGTTGAAAATGGGCATTGTGAAGCCTCAAACAAGGCCTTGTTTTAGACCAGTGTGGCTTTGGTAGTGTTGCTGTGCTCAGTGAACACTGAATTCTCAGGGTGATATGAGATATCCAGATAATCAGCCACAGGAGTTGACAAAGTAAGAACCTACAAACAATGCGTGGAAGGTATGGTTAAAAGTGTATCTATATGTGCGGTTGATTGTCCTTTATGACATGTAATAAGGTTAATGTGCAAAATTCGACGGTTCTCTCTTCCAGCCCTCAGAGAAAAAAAAAAACAGAACGTCTCACTGTACTTACCCATTGCAATTTCATTTAATGCCGAATTTCATATCAATATGTCCTACCTCTTCAAAAACTGTCCTGGTGTAAGATAGCTTGGAGTGTCTGGAACAGCATGGAATAATTCAGCCCTTGTGTAAAGAAGCTGGAAGAAGAGAAAACAATGTTTTTAAAAAATAATAATTTATTACTTCGTTTATTTGTCTACGTTGAGAAGGGGAATGAGGGGGCGTAACAGGTGTCTCATTTGTCTAGAGAAGACTAGATTGACAGTTTGAGAGATTGTAAATAAGTGTATTTATTGCCTTTGTCGTCTGTTGATAGAGACAACACTAGAAGAGTTTTTCTCTTTCCCTTTCCTGTATAAAAAAAGATTCCCCACTGAGAATAATGAAAACTGGCAATAATTGAGTACTTTGTTCTATCACCGTCTTCCAAAACTGGGCCAAGTGCTACAAAAACAGCATGTCTTCAGAACAGTATGCATGTGTGTATGTTCATATGTGTTAGGAGAATACCATTTTGTAATAAGAAAATTAAAAAAAGAAATACTTTTGATGTACAAATATTACCTCATTATTTTTGTATAATTTGAAACAAACAAAACAAAGAAAGTACTCATTTCGATATAGCAGCAGAATAGAAATTGGTAAATTTTTAGTTTTATCACTTTTTTTTAGCAGATCCTCTATTTTAAAGCTGTAAATATATTGACATATGTTTTGTAGTAGAGAAATCTCCTAACAGTATATAAACTGGATTGGGAGAATTTTTATAAAAATATTTTTGTCCTATGTGTGTCCAGTGCTTTTGTAATGGATAAATTATTGTTCAGTTTGTCTTTTGCTTTTTGTAAGAGGTTATTGTCCATGTAGATAAAAGATATTTAAATAATTTATCAGGAAACATGACCTGAAGTGGCCAGTGTTTCTGTCTGTATAAACTTTGCACACTGACGTGAGGATGTTTTGTTCTTTGTTTGTTTTTTTGTTAGTTTTTTATTTTATTTTGCTTTTTTAACAATTAGTGCTTGTCTGTAAACATCTGCCCTAGTTTTACCGTACAAAAAATGTGTTTTTTATGCATACCAGTTATTTTGTAACATACATCTGAACAATAAACAAAATTGTAAAGCCTCTTTGGGATGTTTTCTCTGTCTCAGCTGCTGTGCATTAGCGGGAATTTCCGTAAAATCGGATTACGTGCACTGAACAGCAAATCTTAAGTTTACATGAAGCGGCCCAAGTTTCTTGTGAAGGGTTACATCTTCAACAAATCTCCTTAGTTACCTTGACTGCAGGGTGTGCCATTTTTGAGATGGAAAGCTGGTTCGATCTGCAGGGCACATGAACTTGCGTGTTCAATAGGTCCCATGTACACAGCCAAGGTGGCATGAAGGCCAAGTTCAGCTCCAGCTGGGTGTTTTTAGCTGAGAGGAGCAGTACAGTTAACTCCCCCAGACCACCCCCCACCCCCCTTGTGAAGGCACACAAACACTCACTTGGGAAAGCAGCAGGAATGTCTCACCTGGGCCCTCTCTTCATTTCCGTAAGCGAGGTTATTCAACAGGCATTCCCCCTCGGCTTCTCCTGCACGCCATCTGCAAAGGCCAGATATATGTCTCAGACCTGTAGCTGTGCTGACGTGTGCAGGTTCATGCATGGCCTATGACCACGGCAACCTGACGAGGCTGAGAACCAGAAACCCGGGAGGGAGTTCAGGACAGCAGCAGGCAGATGATTGCCTGAGCTCTGACGAAGAGCCTCATCGTTAATGATTCAAGATATTACACAGTAAAATGTCCAGTGTTAATTAATCTCCAACAGAGTACATATGACTCCAATAAGGGCCATATGTACTGTGTTAGAGTTGATTTAACACTGAACACTACTGTGTCGGAATCTGAGCTGCCAGGAACCATCAAAAACTTACAACTCTGTGTTTCAGCTCTAATCATGAAGGATGTCCTCATAAGGACACCATACATGTCTTTCACTATTACCCATGGGTTGATCCACACTGATGGTCTAATACATACTGCTAGTTTTCTAATTACAGACTTTAAAAAATTTTAAAAAAATATTTTTCTGAAATATTTTATCTATGTTCATTATATTTTGTTGTGAATTCATCATGACTAACAATTTGAAAAAGCTGTAATGTGTGCAGTACCAGTCTGGTTTAAGAATGTTAGAACAGCAATGGCACAGGCCAATAAACATAAAATCTTTTTTTTTTTTAACGAGCAGGTAAAAGACTTCAGAGGTCATCTTCTCAAGTGACACATGCTGAGCCTCCACCCGCCCCCTGTTTTCCGCATCACCTATAAAGTACTCGACCCATGCCAAGCAGGGACTGTGAGCGGGAAAAAGCAGGAGAACCCGTGGCCTGTGACTGGCCAGACCCTCCCAGAATATCTGACGCACGGTCATCCTTTCATTAGTCTTCTTTGCCTGCTTGCAGAGGCCATCAACCTGAGCTGAAGCTCTTACAGTGCTAGCATTCAGTATTCATTCAGCAGCTGATTTAATCTAAAGTGACTCAGGACTTCTGGGATTCATTTACAGAGCTGGTTTTTACAATATCGGTGCAGGTGAGGAGGGAGCACAGTATGGCAGCTGTAATAATCCTGGAAATTAGATCCCCATCCTCCTCCTCCCCCACCACATTTCTTTTCTTTTTCTTTTGCACATGCAATCTCACATGTTATGTAATTGGAACCAAAGCATAGACATTTTAACACTGCTTATGCGTGCATTAGCAGGTGCTGTATTAAAAAATATGGTCATTCAGGAAAATAAACACGATTTTTTTCCTGTTAAAATACTTCCGATATTCGTTAATTACACAAAACCACCGAGCCCTAGAAACGATTGGTCTACAAGTGCACATTGCATGGGTTGTATGAATGGGAAAGAGAGACAGATTGCTTCCTTTTCATTAAGCCACTGGCAGGAGATGAGACCGTCTCAGGGCTTTAAAGGAAGCTGCCCTGGCTTTTCATTTCCTGAGGTGAGCATGCCCAGTGTGTCCACTGGCCTCCACATCTGTGATTCGCTCCGATCTTCCCTTGTGCTGTCTGCACTAGCTTATTCAGCACACAGGGCCACACAGTTGAAATGAAACAGTGAGACCCAGACTCTCAAACGGACATCTTTATGTGACTGATATTGAATAATGACTGGAGTAATGACTATAAGTATACCATTAAGACTCTGTGGTGGTATTCAGTGGTCATCAGTGTTGTGATTTATCTTGTGTTTGAGGGAAGCCACCAGACAGTAGTGTGTAACAGCTGGTCAAATGGCGTCTCATTACCCAGGGTGAGTGGAATCATGCTGCCATTCAGACCTGAACAGACGGGGACAAAGCTGGAGGTCCTCGTGGCCACTGGGCCCTAAGCACATGACCTGTTATGCCACGGGTTACTCAGATTGAAACTTCATATTTATGCAGCATGCAAAGCATCTGTGTAGGACTACAAAAGTAGGACTTCCTTACAAAGCCAAAGACAAAGCACAATGGGCCTCATTCAGTAAACATGCATACGAGCATACTATTGGATCGTAAACTGCATGTAAGAACGTTTCCAAGAACATTTTGGCATTCATCATTTTTTCTTATCTGTATTTGTTCATGGCATGCAAATGACATGAACAGGATTACGCATAAAATTTACAAACAGCCAGCATTCTTCATCTCATACACCTTCGATACGCACAAAAAGCAAAGGTGTGCACGTGTCATGAATATCATGTTGTTTTTTTTGTGGGAACATTTTAAAAAACTAAAGAATAATTTAAGAAAAAATTTTGTGAATGAGGCCCAATGTGGCTAGATTGAATCTGGTCTGCTTCACCAAATGTTCCATAGTGCAAGCGGAAAGTGAAATGGATTCAAAAGTAATATTTAGGGGCAGTGCTTTTAAGCAATTAACGTTAAGGGGAAACAGGAGCCTAAAATGGATGGCGTGGCTGCAGACTCAGGGTCACTTCCTCTTTGTCAAAGGAAACCGGGTGTGCGGAGAATGAAAGCCTTTGTGAAATTTTCCATTTGAACAAAGCAGAAGGCCGGCTGTATTGTAACTGCAGAGCTGTTCGTGGTCTACTCCCAGAGAACGATCACACGCACTCACAAGTCGTCTTGGACCATCAGACACGCCCTCAAAGACGTGAGAAATTTTAGGGAGACTTGTGAAGGCTATAGATACAAATGCAGCCCTACTTCATAGGGCTTATGGCGGAAGAAGGAGCGATCCAACCCAGGCACGCTGCTGTTTGGGAGGGGTCCAATCAGTTACACTGATGCTTGGGATCCAATTGTCCAATACGGTATGGATAGCAATACTGATTTTTTTTTTAAACAAATGCGCTGGTAACTGAGCAAAAAAAAAATCCCTGGTGCAAAGCAAAATAGATGATAGGTGATTTTTTTGTTAAATAGACAATAAAAAAAGTTCTTCAATCAAATAGCACTTCATCAATAGAATAAGAAAACTAACATGTTCATTTAATTTAATCAAACAAAATTAAACCCAGGCAGAATGAGTCACAGTATTCACTCTGTGACACAGAGAGACAGTGAAACAGTGTGGAACGGGTGTAGGGTTACTGAATTCAACCATTTAAAACAAGAAAAGAAAGGAAACAAAATCCTGCACAGTACTTTATTCCTCCAGGGAGACTTCACTGATCCTGCTTCACCGTATGACGGAGCTTTCTCACAGTGACAGTTTACTGTAAGGAAGATGAGTTATTCTGATCACGGACTCACATGAGACCAGACAGTACAGTAGCACAGTATGAACGGTCCTCTCTGATGATATATGTGTTTGAGGGAAACAGAAACCATGTAAATATTTTCGGCTGTGCTTGAGCAGTGCTGGCAGCGATGAAGACCTTCCCTTGCTCGCTCACAGCATCCCTGTGAGCGGTTCCCCCCCGGGACTCAACACCGCCGACCGCTGACAGGGTTTCCATTACCGACGCCATACCTCATGTAAACCGAGCGCTCAGGCTAATGCAGCTCTTTCAAGGCCCTGACCCCGGCACACCCCAGGCAAACTGAGAGATGAGTTACGCAGTCAGATGCAATATCTGCCTCATGTCCCAGCAACCCTTCGCCCTCCCCGTAAGCTGTCAAGATGAAACCGCACACACACACACACACGTAAAAGTCTGTTCTGCAGCGAACCTGTGCGTGACGCGGGGGCGGTTTGAAACGTTCCGTTTCGCCGCGGGCCGTGTTTGTTCAGCGCCGGTGCCAGGGCCGGGCCGGCTGAATGGGCTTCTGTGCGCGCCAGGCTCGGGCCGCCCCGCCCGCCGGCCGCCGGGGAGCTGAACGCGCGCGGTCGAATGCGGCCGGGGTTCCCTCGCGACCGCACGGCTCGCTCGCAGGACAGCGGGGCGGAGGGGAGGCTAACCCGCCGTGTTTTCGCAAACTGCAAACTTCCCAAAGCTCGCGATTACAAAGTGAATTATTTAGCTAATTACGTACATTCCTCAGTGATCTTAAGGGCTACCGTAGGGAGACGGGTGTCGGGAACAGAGGCCTGACTGTGCTGCCCGTTACGCGCGTTTCATGCGCACAGGGGGATCTTTCTGGAAGAACGTCGGTGAGCCGCACAGTTTATAAAGACAACATCCACTCAGGCAGAGCGAGCTGAGCTGGACTCTTTAAACTCCGCAGCCAGGTGTGTTATTTCAAATGCTTTCCAACTGTAAGACTGTAAGAGTGCAGCGCTGTAAGTCTACAACAGATCTTTGTTACAGCTGGGCAAGGCAAAAGCTGTTCAATCACTTTCCCCCATATCATACCCATGACCACAGCAAACCAACTCCAGACAAAAACTGAGCATAGTTGACAAAGATTATAAGGATTGCATTGTTGAGATGTTCGATTGTAGGCCTGAGGACTGAAAGAAAACTGTAGTTGTAATTACTTATTAAGGATTTGTGAATCTAAAGCAAATAAATAATTTATGTTCTCTGATGTATACAATACCATATATCATGTGAACTGGGTCACAGTGACTAGAGCAGGAATGCCATGGTACAGCAAAACAAATCTATCAAATTTACTCCGTTGTATTGTGGACAGTGGTCGACATTAATGTCTACATTAAATGGACCTGATGCATTTGTGTTGTTTGCTTCTTAACTTAAACACTAAATGGTTTTGTTGAGGAACCAGATCATGTACAGAGTACGAGTACATGATCTAGTTGAGCACTCAAAATAGATGAACGTGATCTGGTTGAGTACTTACAATAGATACAATAGATATGAGATGGAAGCGTACTTACAATAGATGAACATGATCTGGTTGAGTACTTACAATAGATACAATAGACATGAAATGGTTGAGTACTTACAATAGATGCTCCTTCCTTTTTCACACAAAGAGTAGAGGGTTCCCTGGGATTATGGAAAAATTCAATCTCACCATCAAATCATCCCCTGAAATTAGTTTAATAATTCTGAAACTCTCCAACTGATAAGTGATGAGTAATCTGACACAAAACATGCCTCCATCCCCTGACCCCCATGATAAGTACAGGATGTAAATCCTCTAATGGCTTTTTGTACTTCATGTCTGCATTCATTATATTGTGTCCCCCTTTTTCTGTAGCCTTTACCTTTAGGCCTAATTCCAATTGTAAATATAATAATCCATACTGTAAATTTAATATCTCACATAGATTCATTACGTATAACTGCAGATGTCTACTAGTTTGAACTGACCTGTCATTGATTGACTGCACATAAATGCCATCTTCCATTGCTTGTAAAATGTCATCAGTCATCTTTGGAACATTTGCCAGGAGATTTTATTGATCACATGACCTAAATCACTTCAACACTTAATCAGAAGTAATCTTAAGGGACCTCCGCTTCCTCTCATAATCCACGTTAAGCTAAGATTACTCTGGAAATAAACCCCACTTTGTGTCCACTGCTTTTCAACAAAATGTGTTCACAGAGCCAAACATTGTTTCAACAGCTTTCTCACGAGCATGCAGCCATACAAGTGTTCCACTGCTCAGAATTTTCCAGCTCAAAATGTAAGAAGTGTACAGTGGTGTAAATGCAGTTTATTACTGGTTAACTTTTCCACATACCTCCATGCATCTTGAAAGTTAAATAAGGTTGCTGTTTTAAATTTGAAACCCAGTACAATGGACAATGGCACCGTAAAAGTCTATTACCAGAGAGCCTCAAAAACACTTTGTGATGTTTGTACAGTATATTTCCCATTATTTTCTTAATTTTGTATTGCAAAAACTCCAAACAATGGCTGCAACATTTTTCACTTTGACACTGAGTTAGACAGCCATACCAGCGGCTACTTCTTTTCATATCTTCAACAGTCTGCCAGCAAGAGACTTTCTCATAGTTTCATCTTATGACACTGCAAAGCAAAATACTCCCAGTGCAACAAAGCATACAGAGTTCTGCAGGCCATAGTTTTGGGTTGGGTTGGTTTGGGTTGTTTCAGTAAGTAGAATGATGCTTTGTAAAAAAGAAAATGTACCTGCTGACAAAACTTTTAATGTGTATGAATGCTTCAGACAAAAGCATAAGATGGTGGCCCCGAATTTCAAAACGAAGAACTGCAGACACACAGCCAGTGTCAATTGCAAGAATGTAAAGCTTGTAAAAAAACTGAAATAACACCAAGAAAAATGAATGATGCTTAATATTTTAAAAACATTTAGTTTTATGATAATTTCAATCAGTAGAATTTTAATGTAAAAAATTTAGTTTATGAAGTAAACCTAATCTCTACATTACAATTTCTAAATCAAATCACGATTGCATTATCGTGATTTTCTCTACTGATAAAATGTTGTGTTTATGCGTTATCATAGGATTACTGCATTGAGCGTGTGATAGGTTCATAGTGGGTCTTGGTTTCAGAGGTGAGTTTTGGGGACCGCTTGTTCCTAGGAATGTGGCTCCCCAGCTATTTGTACTCCCTTTTCCGGAACCTTCTGTGATCACTGGTCCATGGCGCAAATTTGGGTGGAGCAGTAGGGGCAGAATGGTGAGGCAATTCGCTTCACCACCCTTTCGTCGCACACGTCTTCCAGATGTTTCTGCATCTACTGAAGCAGAAAGAAAGACCTCCATCTTTGTTGAAAAAAATTTCACATTTTGGAACAGATGATTGAAGTGCTTTTTTAATATCTAAAGACCTAAAAACAATTATACAACATGCAGCTCTGAAGAGTGAAGGTTGACATGATAAGATAAAAGAGGTTCAATATACAGTGTGTATTTCAGGGGCCCTATTATCAGGCTCAAAACTTGGAGTACCTCTAAAAAGTTGCCTAAGAGTATTTTACATTGAAGACTTATTTTAAAATACCCTGTCATATTAAATTAGAACGGTTTTGATCCATTTGGGTCCAGAACTGTCAGGTAAGTTTTAGCATCACTAAATAAGGAGCAAGCGGACATGTCTGAGTACAGTACGTGTTGCTCCAGAGTTCAGATACTCAGCACTGTGAGCTTTACAAGATTACAGTGGTGAATAATGCTGTTAGAGTCTGGGAAGAGTCCAATGTATTGCACTGCTGGCAGGATGCATGTACAGTATGCTGGGCTGTTATATTAGTGACTGAAATGTGTTGGCTTCAATTCATTTCTCCCACCTTGCAATCAAAGACCTCTGAAACATAGCAGCAACATCTGTGTGTGTATATATATATATATATATATATATATATATATATAGGACATGCCACAATACATTAGAGCTGGGGTTCACAAACGTTCTTTCCAAGGCCCCCTAAAATACCCAACAAATAAAATGGAAAACTGACCACAGACTACAGAACATTGGCTACATAACACACTGGTACATGTGGTATATGGGATGTCATATACCATGGATGTCAGACACATGTATTTAGTACAATATAATAATGAGTAACAATACTCTTATTACCACAGATGTGCAAACTAGTAAACCATGTTTATTAGTCTGAAATAAACCTTTTATCAAATACAAAACGGCCTTTAGGGGTCAGACCATTTTTTGTAGAACTCCACCATTAGTGGACTGCTGAGTCAAAAGGAAAAATTACAGTCTGGCATTTTAATGCTCATTACCAATAAGTGCACCATTATTTCTCTAATTCATCAGTACAGTTTATAGCTATACAAATGCTTCTCAAAATAAATATCTTCCTGACATACCTCATTACAATCAATTGCAAATGCACAGCATGTCCATGCTAGAAACCCTTCCGCATGTTAGAAATATGCTGGCAATTTGCATGCACCAATTGAAATTATACAGGCAGACTATGCCATATACACAATTGTGCGCTTATTTTTAACTTGTGTGTCATAAATGACTGCAGAACTCTGTAATTACTGAATCTAGCAGAAATAGAGTTCCGTTCACTTTGAGGTGGAGCATTTATGAAGCAAAGTATAAAAAGGTGCTGTAATTTCTCCCCGGTGAAGCCAAAATGTAAAAAACACCCTTTAATAAAAGCAGAGAATCCACATGTGGATGTGAATTGTTTGGTCATAAAGCAAAAATCTGGAATACAGAGCCAAATCAAGCAACAACAAAAAAATAATGTATGTAAAAAAAATGGTCCCAAATATTATGGAGCTCACTGTACATATATATATACATGCATGACCAACTCCCAGATGCCCTTCCATAAGGTAATCTCCATTGTCCTGCAGGGTGGCACAACTTTGCATAGTGTCATGGTGTCAGAAATGGCTTTAGTCAATAGTGTTCCCCACAAACGATTTGGTACCTCAACGAGATGCGTGTCTCAGTGTGGCAAAGTCAAAATCTCCAAAATTAGCAGTGAATATACACTGTTATTATGTAATCAAGGCTTCCTGCACCGAAACCAAAGCATTTCAGAAGCACGGACTCCGGAGGTAGGTCTCACCCATCACAGGTCCGTGGCACTTGGCTGACGGATGACTTCAGGGGAGAGTGTTTGCTCAGCACACACCGAGTGCTCCACTTACAGTAACATCTTACCTAATTCCCCACTCTGTCCTGTGCTCCGTCCTGCGCTCGTCTGATTTAGGTTTCTACTCACGCATGTGAGACCCCAGTGCACCGCCTGGCCTCTTTGATCTATTCAGCTTTATTTCTTTGTTTTCAGAGAAAATGGAGATTATTTTGACTGATGTTAATTTTGGGTGTGAATCATGCCAAATCTAAAGTGGGAGAGAACCGGCCTTTCGTTGGGATTTGCAGCAGAGGCATCGTGGCTGCTGAGACGCAGTCCAAGAATTTGGGCATTTTTATTGCACAGTGGTGAGGCAGTAAATTGTGGATTAGATCAGCATTCCAGCTCAAGCCTGGCTTCTAAATTTCAGCTTAAGAGAAAGACAAATTCACACCTCAGTGAAATTAGAACTCCAGCGAAGCCGCCAAAGATCACTTGCGGTCCCTTTCTGAAATTTTCATGCCAATACATTCATAAATGTACAACAGTATATGAGCCACTGTGGTATTATCATTTTAAGAACCTCACACACTATATTTGTTCAATTCCATGATATCCCCAGATTCAAGTTACTAGCAAGCTAGAAACCAGCACACAAAAACCCTCCGATCAAGTTATTGTCGAGCAGTTTTCATGTTTCATTGCATTATGAATCAAATTTCTAGCATTTTATTTTGGTTCAGAAATGTTGACTTTGTGAAGGTCCTGCAGGCACAAGAATTCCCCCAATAACAGATTGGCTATTGCTGTGAGTGCCTACTGTGATTTGCTTAAGCCTGTATAAGCAGTGAAAGTTGCACTCTGTCTCTGCGTGCAGTAACATTCTTTTTTTATTTAGCCAGGTGTTGTGCAAAGTAGCTTGTGTACCCATGAACTTCCAAAATAGACATGCAGTAAAACAGTGGGGGGGAGCCTATGCTTATGGGATGTACCTCAGTATGCTCTCATGTCTCAGCCATCATTTGTCTTCCCTTAGTCAATGTTTCAGTCAGTTCTTATTGAACACCTGAGTTTTGCGCTTTGTCCCATGTGCTATCCAAATGCTCCGGAGACAAAACATTCTGTTCACTGGAATTACCAGCACTGTATTGAATTATAATGCATTGCAGTATGGTGCCAGGCAGTGAAGTACCATCTAACATAGTGTAATGCAATACATTGTAGTGAACTGCAATGTTATGTAGTGCAGTGCAGTGTAGTGCAATGTAATGAAATGCATAATATATTTTAGTTTTATGTAATTTGTAACATAGCAATGCATAGTATACTCTGGTGATAAGGTTTAAGTAAAAGTTGAGTAAAGGTTACTGGTTTGATTCCCAGGTAGAATACTGACAACAGTTTAACCTGTGTCCATTGAAATATCTGTTTAAACAGGAAATATTATAACTATATGTTTTGATAAACTTGTTGTTAATTCAAAATTGAATGTAGCTTAAATTAATTTGTCTCAGTCCTCAATAGAGAGTTAATTCCAGACAGTTTGTCAACGGTTTCAATGCAGTTCCATGAGGTTAAGGCACAGTATAATTTCCAGGTATTATAAACATTGAGGTAATTATTTTTCCCAACTTGAACTTACACTTATAGGATATAAACAAGACATTGTATGAATGAAAATATTCTATTTTGTAAATGGGAGTCATTTTGCAAAATATAATCGGTTTAAAATATTGTAAGTTACAATTATAACTTCTTTGTGATGATCGATGCTGGTGTTTAGAAATAGGCTATTGAAATAATTGTCAGATTGAATGTAATGTAAAAAAGAAATGACTCACAAATGTCAATGAGTTTATCATTTCATGAGTTCATTTTAATTCTTCATAATGATTCAGTTTTACTGTTTGAATTTTTCATGGATATTGTTGTTGTTTTGGTGCATGCATTTATATGAATGGTATCCATTGTGACCTTATTGTTTGTGTGACATCATTCTGAAAACATAGGAGGGAACCAAAGCTGAATTGGCTTGGGGCTAAATTACAGTTTAGAGACCAGGCATCATAAACTTACTGGTTACACTCTGCTTTTTATACTGCAAACCAAAATTACAGTTTGTTTCCAGAGTGAAAGGACATTTTGAACATAGCCTGTCGGTTGGAGATGCCATGACAGCCAGGTTCTCAGGGCGAAAAACAAGTTGTAAGCGGCTCATAGTGTCTCATAGACAGTATGCCAATGAACTATGGCCCTGTTTATCTGTTTAATTAAGTGCAAGCACCTCTCAATTTGTTAATAGAATAGATTTAATCTCATACATGACAATGTCAGCAGTATTTGAATATGGCAATAAAGTCCAGAGCCATAAAGCCAGTTTCAAGAGTCTCTGATATAAAACACATGTACAGGATCCTAGACAACAGATCATTACAAAAACGAACAAAGGCATTTTGCAAATATATATCATCACAATACAAATTGCAAAATGAGATAAGGTACTAAAGGAATAAAAGGCAGATCTGATTATGATGTTGATAGGAATGCATTAAATAAAAAACACATTTCGGGTCTTGAATGTGGGGGGGGGGGTCGTTTAGAACTGGGGTCTTAAGGTTTTGGAACTCATTCATGCAACAATATGTCTGAATGTGGTTTGAATTAGCAAGTTAAAATGCCTTTTCTTGACTAGAAATATAAACTATGTTTTAATTTTTATATGTTGATTTTTCCTTTTTAATTTGCATCATAGTTTCCTGAGCAACACCTGAAGTATTTTTGGGGGGAAAGCACAATGTACGTATATTTGTGTTTGTGTGTGTGTGCGTGTGTGTATGTGTGTGTATGTGTTTGTATGTGTGCATGTGTGAAAGTGCATGCATTGTGTGCATATGTGTGAGTGTGTTTGTATGTGTGCATGCGTGTGCATGTGTGTTTGTGAGTGTGTGCATGTGCACATATGTAGGCTTTATTATACTTCTATTTTTTTTAAAGAGCCAATTGAGGAAAATGGTCAAATTCATGCTAAAGCCAACACCTTTCTATCTGAAGTGACATTTGAGATCCCAGCACATCCCTGACACTAAGAATGGGATCCTACAGGGTGTGGCTGAATGCTAAGCATGTACACCCACGGACATGGCACAGTATGTGGCTTAAAGAGGTTGGAGGGCATATTTAAATCTCAAACTCTATCTCGCAAGTTAACACTGAGCGTGTGCAGAGCCAGTCTGGCACTGGGGGGTACAGAGTGTTGGCAGGACTGCACTTATGAAACAGTTCATCATCAGACGCAATCCCCACTCCCAAAAACCTTGCAGCTGCGGTTTTGCTGTGGTCCGTCAGTATTTTGACATGACTCCAGCAGTCACAAATTAAAAGCATTTCCCTGTGAATTATGGCTGCATTACTACTTCCCTACTTTGGGGCAAGCACTTGCAGACCACCAGCCGTCCTCCAATATGCCCCTCCTATGACCGACACTGGCTGTCTCCCTTTGGGGAAAATATCGTGGATCGAATCAGATCTGTCAGTCCCAGCTGAGAGGGAGATGTGGAGTACTCCAGTGTAGAAACTGTTTCATTGGTGGACAACAAAGAGTCTGGGTGCACATACATGTGCTGGATTCATGGAGAATGCTGCAGTGACGGGTTCTCTATTTGTAACACACCTAATCAATGCACTGTCCACCTGGGAAATACAATCATTCTCTGTCCTTATAAGACTGACCAGACCCTGGACCTTGTACATCGTCCTTCTGGGTCCACACTGGTCCTTTCCCACTGAACTCTCCCAGGGTGGCAAACTGTACCTCCTGTGCTGAACACAACAAAACACAGAGTGTTTTTTAAACACCACACAAAAAAATTAGAGAGAGGCATCGCCAGGGAAAGAGTCCCTTGGTCTCATCTCAATTAGCCCACTTTTGGGCTGTGTTTCCGCTGCAGCGCTGGACTTCACAGTAATCACAGTAATTCAAAGCAAAAGCTGGCCACAGCCTTCCCAGTAATTTGGAGCAGAACACAACTAATGCGACAGACTCCAAATGCAGACTGGAAGACCGTTGAGTGCCTTCAGTTTGTTCCTGTTTAGTTGAGATGTGATTGAGATAATGATAATCTGGTAGCCAATGAGTGCAACGCGTTGCTGGTGTGTTTGTGTAGTCCACGAGGGTTAAAGTGCTACTATGAGCAAAACAGAGAATCAAAGTTTGTGCTTTACACTGGCAAACCCTGCAAAAGTGAAATTACAAATAAATTGTAATTAATGGTAAGTAAGCATTACCTGTTAAATAGTTAGGGCTGAAATACCTACTTAATACAGCAAAAATGGGTTGCAAACACAAGTCATTGTGGAAAGGAGGTCAGCGATTGAAGAGCAAGACTTCTCAGGGGTTATCAGGTGTTTCTGTGAGCTGAAGACCAAGAATGTCTTTTCCACCGATGACCTGGCCAAAAAAAAATGTGCTTTCTCACCACCCGCTGAATTAAAGCCAAAAACGTGGCAGAACAGAGAACAGGCCTGGAAGACCCTGCCACCCGGCGCTTGGCAACAGAAGCGAAGGGGAAACAGGAGGCCTTTGCACAGACGCGCTGTCCTGGAGGCTCCGTCGCAAC
The DNA here is from genome assembly GCF_013347855.1 of Anguilla anguilla. Classification (NCBI taxonomy): domain Eukaryota; kingdom Metazoa; phylum Chordata; class Actinopteri; order Anguilliformes; family Anguillidae; genus Anguilla; species Anguilla anguilla. Next base: position 44,715,070 of record NC_049206.1, on the reverse strand, counting down.
GAACGGTTTCCAGGGAAACTGTGCGCTATAGCTTGAGGTGTAGCCTTAATCAACCACAGTGTCCCCAGACCAGGGTCATCGAGGACACAAGGATAAGAGAGACGGTTTACAGACAATTCGTAAAGCTTAACGGGACTGAAAAATGTAGGCCAAACGAAAAAAATGTGCATTTGAATGTGGCTAAATATCTCAAAGGTATAATATAATTCAACCGTCATATAGATTGTGTTCCCTTGCACAGACCAACTCAAAATTGAGATTTTTAGAGCTCACGCAGGAGAGTTTTTATGACTCATTTGATTTGAGACTTGTCATTGCTAACTGAAGAGTTAAGTCTGAACTCATTTTTGAATTGAAACTAACAGCTCACTTCAAATTGAGACTTCATTGGTGTTGGCTTCAGCTTCTTTGGAGCACATTGAATACATGTAGGTTGACTTGAAAACGCATTAGTTAGGGTCGAATTCCACGGAGAAAAACACCTGTCATTATTTTTTCCCCGCCAAATATATGGGAGGTTGAATTCGGCCAAAATTCCAGTAATCCCAAGTCCAGACTTGTAAATCCAACACCGTAACTTGAAAATTTACATAAAACTTCAATTTTGTTTAATACTCATCTGGGAGGGACACACATGCACGCTAACTGCACACTAGTAAAAAATATCGACGCATGGGGTGGGGGCGTACAGAATTTAGTGAGGCTTCACTATTTTACTGACACACTCTTTCACTGAGCTGCTTCTGTTTTCATTCGCTTTTGGAAATATAGGATCCAGTAATAGTAGAACAGTCACAGAATGTTCACTGGTGCGCATATGAACAATGTAAAATGCAATAGGTACCTGAATAAGTGGAAATTAAATGAAAGCCACTTTTTAAATATTAACAGAAAAAACTGGAGACAAAAGATCAAATATTCCACCTGAATTTATTATACGGCATATACCACCTCATTTTATTGTTTGTGTTTAGTTGTCAGAGTAAGCAATTCCATTATATTCACTGCAGATGGTGTTATCCAGAGTTATCTTCAATGGGTCCAGTACAGATAGACATTGTGATGGGGAAAAGAGCCAGTCAGAAGTCAATAGAAAAAGAAGGTGCGAGTTCACTAACCTCTTTCCAGTCATATTTGTAGTCCTGACCCACTGCAGTATAATTACGGCAATAGTCAGAATGGGAGAGCACAGACAAAAATTCTTAAACTTCCACTCTGCCACTTTTTTATATATGGTGCACCAAGAGACCTGCACGGTCATAGCAGCAGAGGACAGTATCACATACACAGATGTTACATGTGAGCATGTCTGCAGTTTACTCACAGATGTGGTGCAGAATGCCCTGACAATAGAAAAAAAACCATTGAATTCACATTTATTGGAAATTAGCTTGTTTTTTAGCTTAGCATTTTCAGCACAGCCATAAGAAGTGAAAGTCTTAAGCGTCATTGTATATCCTATAAACCCGTAGAGCTTGCTGAGCCTTTCTAACCATGATGGGCTTTTATGTGATGAGGTTGCATTGGTGTTGTTTTACTGAAGTACATCCTGTAACAGAAAAGCAAACTGCGGTCTTGGTAAACCACTTTCCTGACACCAGTAACTGCAGGTTTGCACTGAGTAAACTGTGATTGGGCCTAAATAGTCAGTTCCTGAACATTTCTTATTGAATCCTGTGCTTTTCCAACAGCAGCTTAATGTCCTCGTACCAGACAACACCCCACGCCCCCCCCAAAAATAAAATAAAATAAAATAAAAATAAATAAATAAGACATCCTTTTAGCCTTTCACTCACATCTAAAATAATAGCGGATTTCCTGTTTGAAATACTTTTTTTTCAGTTTTAACGTGATTACCCTAGATGGGGGAGAGTTAGTACAGAGTGCTCTCCCCAGAAATAGCCTGGCCACACCAATGGAAATCCTGCCGTAACATTATTTCATGTAATTAAGAAGATCGCTATTCTTATCCCAGCCCTGTGGAATTTAGATAAACAGCCTCACTTGTTGGTTTGAAAAGCCTATTTGTCTGACCACAATTACAGCCCAGGCCTGATGTGTTTAAAATAAACATGAAATGAACATGTGAGCAGGAAGGGAGCCATGACGGAAGGCCTCTAGTTCACTCTCCGCATCTACTGCAGCTCTTTAACTGCACACATGACCGCTGTGTGTAAATAACCCTCTGCATGAAACCCTCTGCTCTCCAACACACACACCCACACACAAACGCACGCACACCTACACACACATTCACATACACGCACACACACACACACGCACGCACACACCCATGTTTGTATTGCTATACTTGTGAGGACTTCCCATTAACTTACATTCATTCCGTAACCTCTAACCCAAACCCTAACCCCAACCACTACATGCCTAACCTTAACCCTAACTTTATCCTAATTGTAACCCTAACCCTAACCCTAAGTCCTAACCCTAAAACAGCCTCTTAAACTTGTGGGGACCAGCAAAAGGTCCCCACCTTGCGTAATTTTCCTCATCTTTCTATCCTTGTGGGGACATTGGTTCTCACAAAGATAGTAATACATGCCCACACAGACAACCTACATGCAGACACATATTAATCACACAACCAACACAGAATTTCAAAACCCTTCTTCCCGAGGCAGTGTAAAACATGCAGGATGGTGTAGACATTCAACTCCCTAGGAAAGGGAGTTGAATGTTGAATGAGGAAAGGTGAGAACATGTGACTAAAGCGCACTCCCAATGACTACTGACAGTCAATAGTCAAACACAAATCATTTGTTGACTCTGTTGAGGTTGACTATATGGAAAAGTTACGTCAAAGCCTCTCTTTAACCATCTGCCACAGAAATGTATGCAGCTCATCATCTGAAAATAAAGATAGAAAATGGGTGACCCAACCAACCACACTGGCAGCGCCCAGTTTTACAGATCACTACTTTTCCAGCAAGGCAAACAAATCTCATGATTACACATGCTTTACATTATGTTTAGCACAAGTCAATATTTAGATAGAGAGCAGGGAATGTATTGCAGCCCACAGCTGGCTATAGCTAGAAGGAGTAGCATTGTTAGCTGGTTTCATTGTTTTGCTGTTAGGGGAAAAAATGAAGTTACTTTTGTTTCAAACTGATCCGACTAGCTGAGTCTTCTGTAGTCACATTAGCTATTTCCATTTTTTCCTTTATTTTCTTGGCGAAGAGAATTATCCATGGTCATGCACAAAGCTCACACTTTAACTCATAATCAATTTATACAGCAGGACATTTACTGAAATAATCAGATAAAATTCCCAGTATGGGATTGTGAACCTCAGTTCATTCTTCACTACGGTACATAAATAGCCATTATTTTACCATTCAAACTATCCATGTTGACAGGGTGATAGAGGGAACAGGGGGATGTGGAAAAAAAAGGGGGCCCTAAAAGCACATGCAGTGATAGCTAATGTTTGTTTCAATACAATAACGGAAAGATCTCAGCCTGCTGCCCTCCCCACTGGGTAGACCCTCTCCTGTGAGCTCCTGGCCGTGTGAACCCATAATCACACTAATGTGCTTTAAGAGCCTAGAAAAGACACACTAATTGTACAGTGTCTCTGAATGAGTAATTCTCACTGGAAACAAAACTTACTGGCGAACTAGAAATCCTTTAAACACCAAAACCCCGCTTCGAAAATAGATTAGAATACCTTATAAGATAATTCCACTTACAACTCTAGATAATTCTGTAGAATGTGATACTTTGCTTTATAAATGGATGTATAAACAATATACACAATAACATACAGAATATAGTGTAGATACAAGTACTGTAAATGTAACAATTACACTGAAAAAGTATATAACTCAAATATAACTGCAAGAACATGCCTCCAGTCTGTTAATAAACGCTATATGAAGAACAATTACTGTACATATATACAGTTACTGTCAATATAGTAATTACACTGAAAAAGCTCAAATATAACTGTGAGACAATACCTCCAGTCTGTTAAATAATAAAAGCTGTATGAAAAAAGGATACATATTCATATAATTACACATATGGTGCACAACAAGGCAAGACACTTTTCTAAAATGAGGACACTGTATTAAAAAAATAACTCAAAACAAGATGTTTCAGATTAATTCTCCAGGTTCCACAATTATTTCTGCATTTTCTAGGGCTGCTTTGAAGTTTAAGTTATAAGTCTACCTTTCAATGTAACTGAGGTAAAATACTTTCCTGATGGAGAACACACCAGAACGCTCAGGGCTGGAACCCATGGCCTTCAATGAAAGCTCCTGTCTTTAAGGCACTGTTCCGCCCTGCCAATACATAAGGAAGGACAATCCTCAAATGTAACACATCTGAACCACTGAACCATTATAGGCATGCAGACCCAACAAAGCTATTATCCTCAAACAAATTGCAGTTATTGTAATTCCAACACATACCTTTTGACAATACATACATACATACTTTTTGACAATACCATTGTTTATAGATGGTTGCCACATAGGTCAGTATTGTCACATAACATCGTGTCAGATGTGATATTAATGTAATAAATCTGCATGTCTGGATTCTCATCCTACAGCTGCTTTCCATCTGGCTGAGCTCTTTGCATATTCCATGAAGGCCTTTTTATTACATACTTTCCTATAAGCTTATCCAACACATTTTTATGTTTCCCCATCTTTATGGGACAATTAGGGGATTTTTTGGAATGCAAGCGTTTTTCTCCCTCAAAAATGCTGGCTATAATTATAAAGCACAGTGTCTATATGTACTGTAAGGGTGAAGGCTGAAACATCTTGAAGTATTTAGAGTTCTTACATATTGTATAGAATTATTTATTTATTTGGATTCAGGTGTTCTCGTCCGGAGTGACTCATAGATCCATCGGTGTCAAGGGACAATTTAACAACCATGAATATATGTGTGTGTGTGTGTGTGTGCGTGTGCATCAATGTCAAACTGTCAATTGGCAGTTTAGTTTATTGAAGTATTCAAGTAAAAGTAAATGCAATAGGTGACTCATCTGTTTTTCAAGATCATTTCATTTTGAAACAATTTAAATTTCACAGTAATTCCACTCCACCGACTATTGTTTGTCAACACAAATCTAACAACCAAGAGAAATTCAAAATGAGCTATCTGTATTTTGTTCCTTTCCGACGGTAGCAGACGTGCAAATTAATGCCAGAACCTCTTTTTAAGGAATGAGGATGCTTCATAGGGAACTTCCTGTGATGGCACAGGCCTTAAGAAACATAAGTTGAGCACAAGCAATAAACTGCGCAGACTACAGGGGGTTGCCGGGAGCGAGGAATGTAAAACATTTTTAGTGTATTTTCAAACTAAACAGACCATAACTTGGTGAGGCTTATGTAGCTACCCAGTCACGCAGTCTGGATTGCTGGCCTGTTTTCTTTTTCCCATTGAAAGCACTGCGGTTCACCGGGGGACCAATCAAATCGCAACAGCCGTGATCCCCCAAACCTTTCCCCTCTCTCCAGAGGCACGGATGCCCTCCTCTTCTCTCATGCAGAGTTGAGGAAGTGGGATTTCCCTCTGGAGGAAAGCAACACATGGCTTTAGGCTTCCCCTGGTTCAGGAGAAAGGTGTGTCGACCGCGATGCAGTTCACCTCGCCGTGTGCGTCGGCTGTACGGAGTTAAGCTGAAATGTGAAATATAGCCCAGATGCAGGGCAGCGTTGCCCTCCGGGGGCTATGCCAGCTTCCTGTGTTTCAACCCCCCTCCAGGGGACCATGTGACCCTTCCACAGCCTGAGGACCTGGGAAAGATACAGTAGAGCACTGAGAGCAAAGATACAGTAGGGCCTGTGTTTAAGAATGCACAGTCTAGTCAAACATAGCCTCACTGCAAAAACACTGTTTTGACAGGAGTGTGCTGAGGTAGTGATGAGATTAAAATAAAGCTGTTCCATGAAAACAACTCATACTTAAGAAGGAATTTACTCATGGGGGTCTTAGCCTTTATGGCTAAGGCTTTGCAAAAGGGTACAAAAACAAGCAGACAAAACATTCTCGCAACCTCCGAGCACAGAAGACCCGGAATGCAATGTAAAGTATGTTTCAGTAACAGAAAAATGTACTTTTAGTTTTGGGGTGCTCTTGAGGTTTCTCCAACGTCAGCCGGTGGTCGTTTTTGTATGTCGCTGCCGGTAGCGATTAGTCTTGGAGGTCCGGCCATATGGGAGCGCTGGAGTCTGGAAACTTTCACACTCATTTGAGCTTTCCTCTCCTCCATACCCAGGTCTTCACCTGGACTCACCCTTTTGTGTCCAACTGTCCCTCCACATTCAGCATCACCCCAAGTCCCCCAGAAACACTTCAGCCTCAGTAATGTCACACCAGAGAGTCCTCCACTTTTCACAGCACAGCTGATGGACTTTTGAATTTTAAATCGATGTAGAATTTAACTATTGGATACGGCATCAGACACAACTAGGACAAAGACTCATGATAGAGGTTTCCAGTAAAACTGCAGCAATGAAGACTCTCTATTAATCGTCAGCTCAGCTTAACATTCTTATAAGGCAAAAATCCCCTGAACCAAACTGAAGATAGCTGTGATACAGGCCTGGAAGACCATCACCAGGGAGGATGCCTAGCTTCTGGTGATATCTATGAGTATCAGACTCCAGGCAATCATCGAATGCAAAGGATTTACAACTAAGTACTAAATATTATGACTTTATTTAAGATTGTGTTCATTTGTCCAGTTATTTTTGGTCTCCCAAAATTGGGTATAAAATGTATAAGAAAAGAGCTGAAATTCCTACATGGTTCACCCAGTATAGATGTAAATACCAAATTAAAGCTGGGAGCCTGCACTTTATATGTACATCAAATCCAGTGGGCTGGAGTACAGACCAAAATCAACAAAAACTGTGTAACTGCCCAAATACTTATGGACTGAGCCTCATCAAAAAAGGCCAGAGAACACAGCCGAGCAAGAAAGTCCACTGCACTAGCTAGCTCGCAAGCTAAAACTGTACAGTTTACTGTTGGAACAGCAGCCACCCCAAGTCTGTCTCTCTGACGTGAGTTCGGTCAACTCCCCCTTTGCTTAGAAGAACTACCCACCCATTGTAGTTCTTCAAAAATGAGAAAGGGTAGAGGTGTAGTAGCAAATAAGTATCAAATGTACACATTTTACTGCCAATGTCGCAGTTCAGAGATTGTTTCAGCCAGTCACTAAGAGAGACTTACACTTGTATCTCTTAAATGAGGTTAATGTTGTTTTGTGCTGGAATTCCCATTTAACCATATGTAAATTGAAAATTTGATGACAAATCTAAAATTGTGAAGTAAAGAGCCAAATCAAGAAAGAAATATGTGTCCCAGACATTATGGAGCTTACTGTATATATGTGTATATATATATATATATATATATATATATATATATATATATATATATGTGTGTGTGTGTGTGTGTGTGTGTGTGTGTGTGTGTGTGTGTATAGGGTTTAGCCACAGCCCACATCTATTAATTTTCAGCATGAACTCTGCTAGCAATCCCATAACCATGACATAAACATGATATATTTAAGTCTTCCTTTGGTAAGTATACATTTCCTCATCCATGTGTAGCACGTGTAGTAGGGGAAATTTCACGCATGCAGTAAATTGGTGTTTGATCTGGTTTCTTTGTGACCCACCCTTAAACACCAAAGCATCACAGGAGCCATTTTTATGCCATGTTCAGGCTTGTGATGCTTAGTGGGAAAAACAAATGCATTACTTTCCCTTTCTGCCTCCAGGGTGGCCTACCCTAGTAAGGAAAGCCACACCTTAAAATCAGCAACCAGTTTAGACCAAAGAAACCCTTGTGAAACTACACTGTACCATTTTGAAATAGATGCAGTTGTACATATTTTTATTAATAAATATTTGGTTACAATTCAGACAATCTTTTCCTTAAAATCTGAGGTTTTACCATGAGCGACTGCCACAGCTTTCTTTGACATGCGTTGATAATTTTGTTGCACTGTTGTAAGCCAGTTCACTTTACCAAGATTCTTACTCGCACATTAATGTTCAGTACCACAATGTATAAGGCAGAGAAAGGGTGCTGCTGCAGCAGTAATCATATGGATGCTGTCTTGAAATGAGCAGAAAACTGATGAGACCCAGAGATGCTACTCTTAACTTTTATTAACCAGGGTTCTGCCCCCACAGTATAGTACAGAGCTCTGGAAATCCACCATCTGCAATCTGGGCAAGGTGCAAAGCAATCAGGAGCGTACATGACTCACACAACAATCTTTGCAGAATGATTCCACACCCCTATGGATTTTTACATCATGCATTAATGAAAAACATTACTCTTGTAAAAGCAATTACAATGGTCTGCACATACTTCTCTCTCAGACCTAGGCCAAATACGTATTTGTTTTGGATTCAAATACTTTTCTATGCTTTACCGATCTTGTCTGGTGTATTGCAACCAATTAAATACTCTCAAAAAGTGCAAACTCCGCCTTCTGGTCATATTGGCAGGCTCAATTACACCAGGCAAGATCAATAGAGCACAAAAAAGTATTTGAATCCAAAACAAATACGTATTTTCCCCAGGTCTGTTCTTTCTAAATGTTTAAAAAAAAGTGATGTTTGAAAATTGTAGAGCATTTTCTATACTTGCCAATGCTAAATGTGGAAAAATTGAGCAGGGTTACGGAATGTGCAACTTTTTACGAACGACACCCCAGAGCTCCAATGAGGAAATGCTTTTTCTTACCAAAACGCTCAATAGAAGGAAACAGTGAACCAAAATGTGATGGTATGCATCAATATTACACAGAGACACAATTTTCCATCGTTCTTGATATTAGCTAAGATGCTATTAAAGTGGTATTTCATTCTATTAAACTATTTTATTTCCATATGAATACTTGTTTCTGTGATTTTGTTACTATTAAAAAATACAATTAGATTTTTTTTATGCTTTAATCAGAGCATCATTTGAGCAAAAATGTACATTAATACTGATCAATCACAGCAAACTGTGTTTTTTATTTTATCATTTGACAGCTGAACACATGAACCTTTAACTCCCTCTTTAGAAACATCATGCCCAGTCCTGGCACAATAAAATTCTTACTCAGTCTCTTTCTAACACTGAGAGATGATTGGCATCATCTGTTCTGGGCCTGCAAACAACATAACTAGTTCCACCAATTCAGACAGCATACGAGGCACCTGTAAACATTCTCAGTTTATTTGATTTCTTCAGAGAATTTGGGTCAAGTTCAAAGGCAGGCCCCATTCCATAGACTGCACAAGAGCAGATGGCACATTTGACCTACTTTTAATCTGTTAACAGTACTCCATGACGTTGGGTTCTTTATGTTGAGGTATATCTCACAGCCGCAATGGAAGCCTTTAAATTTTTGATGCTTGCCACCAGGCTGATCAAAGTCATCACAAGAGCATGACATCACTTCCCCTGAAGCCAGTACATTCATACTAATTATAATCACACTATATTACATTGTATTTACTTTCAATTATCTGACCCTTTTACCAATAGTGGCATACAGTGAAGAAAAAACAGAAATGCAGCCATTAAGGTTATGCAAGCAATAGTACCAGACCCAGCTAAAAAAAATAGGCTTAGACCAGCACGACATCAGAGCAAGTACGTTACAGATGTATCTGCGGCAGTTTGTACAGCTGATCCTGCTTCAGATGCACAGAAAAGGTCTGGAAGGTGAAGTCTATGTGATAGTCACTACAGGGTTCAAATCCCCATCAACCCTCTTTTCTGCCCCTTTCAATGTGAGTTACCTTTTATATTACAGAGCAGCCCCCCATGGTCACTAAAAAAATCTATATTCTCTGAGTGATGTGGCTATGCAGACGATGGGGCCCATCTCATTACGACAATAATGCAGTTTTGTCACATTACTGTGCATGCATGATAAAATAACTACAAATAGCCCAACCTGCAAACGGTAATCCGAAACGTTTCTTTCAATATTTTAATAGGAAAGGGAAAGTGAAGGAGGATGTCAGGGGCACAGGAATGAGGAAGGAGCATTGCATCCTAAGGGATAGCCTGCATGGTTTTCGCAAACCTTCTGGTATCTTTGAAGAAGCTGTCAAGTGTTTTGACTATAATAAGGCTTATGATATTACATACTTTGATTTCCAAAAGGCATTCGATAAAGTACCACATGCGAGACTTAGTAGAAATTACAGGAGGTATTTCAGAGTGGATCTGAAACTGGCTAAAGGGAAGAACACAAAGCGTGAGGGATATTATCTAAGCATATCTGAGGAACTGTGGGAAGTGAAGTCCCACAAGGATCGGTGCTGGGACCACTGCTCTTTCTCATTTATATAAATGATCCTGACCAAGGCATAGAAGATACATTAGTCAAATTTGCAGATGATACAAAACTGGGAGACTAATAGTTTGGAATCTACTAAAGTATTCAACAAAGATTTAAACAAAATCCAGAAGTGGGTGGAAACCTGGCAAATCAAATTCAATACAGCCAAATGCAAGTTCTGCATGTGGGAAATAAAAACATTAGGCAGGATTACTTTATGGGAGAAGAAAATTGGAATGTGCTCAATTTGAAAAAGTAGTGATGGAGTAATGGGTGATCAAAGCCTTTCAGGTCCTAGCCACTGTGCTGAAGCAGTAAAAAAAGTCCACCAGGATGCTGGGATATATAGTCAACAGTATTGAATATAAGTCCAGGGAAGTTATACTTATCTTATACAATACATTTGTTAGACCACACTTGGAGTATTGTGTAAAGTTCTGGGGGCCGTACTACAAGAAAGATATGAAGGCTCTGGAAAAGGTTCAAAGAATGGCAACCAAATTTATTCCTGGTATGAAACATAAAAGCTATGAGGAAAGAGTTAAGATGCTTAATCTCTTCAAACTGAGTAAAAAGAGACTTAGGGGTGAATTGATTGAGGCTTTTAAATTCATAAAGGGGATTAACAAAGAGAACTACAAGAGATTCTTCAGGTTGAGTTCTGTTAGCAGAACGAGGGGACATGAATGGAAATTAGCAGAGAGTAAAAAACAGACTGCCAATGCATGGGAAAGGCAGAAACTCTGGGGATTTTCAAGACCAGGCTTGTTAGATACTACTAGTCAGTTGGTAATCAGATCACTAGGTGGATTTAGACTGGAAAATTGCAAATATCGTATCGGGCTGGATGGTCTGTGGTTGTCATTATATTATGTTGTGTTGTGTTACTAAATAATGTTTGAATTGAATTAAAATGTATTGCATCCTCCCAGAACCACTTTTGTGGTCAGTCATTTTTTTAAGCATGTAACACTGTAACTATTCTGTTCACACAAGAAGCTATTTAACTCCTAGACACACATTTTAAACTACAAATTTAAAGGTTAAATCATAGCCTCTCTGAAGAACAGGAGAAGTCTGTACTGAGTTCATCCAATCACACACAGACACACACATACACACACACAAAACACAAACTTCCAATTTTTAAATTACATGTCAAACTGAAACTGCAATCATTCATAAAGCCTTCTCGAAGCTATAGGAAATCCTTTTGTGAGATGTCCTACTGTGAGACGGATATCAAGAGTTTGTACAAGTGCTGTAGAGTACAGTTATTGTATTACTGCCTGTTGGTATTAACCTCTGCATGCAGGCATCCTGAAGAAGATGGGACACCATGTCATTCCATCAATCAGACACACATACCACTCATAAGCCTATCGTGTGTTCCTCAAAACACTTCCACATGGAAGAGTGCATTCTTTCGTATTTCCAGGACAGTGTTCCAGGTGTTCTCTTCTCTGTCACATGTATGGCAGACTCAATTCCAAAAGGTTTACCCGTTTCATCAAAGCTTTCCTGTTCCTGGGTTATACAGGATAGGATAGGGGTCACGTTTGTGTGAATGCACAGTTTTCAGGGGTTCTGACTGCCATGGAGTCTGGTGCTTGTAAGTGAGGAAATGTTAGAAATGACAACAGCAGGGGAGTAGCAGTGTTTGGTGAGGTAAGGTAGCACACAATCATTTGTACTCCACTACATTGTAATAATGACCATTATAGTAATAATAGCAATACCATCATTATAAAAAAAAGTGTATTTCATGGCACTCAAAGTACTTTTTAACATCTAGCAGTAGTCTTAAACAACTCTTTAAAAGTAACATGAGTATACATGCAAGCATGAGGTATCAAATGAAAGGCCAGACTTCATAAACCATTGCTCTTCATGAATCAGTTCACTCATGTAAAGAACTGCTACATTTCTCAAACATTCTTTACAGATGTTCACTTGACCAATTTTCACAATTACAAAAGTAAGATTTAGTCACCCAATCCACCCCTGTAAATCCAAATCTGGCTCCACTGTTGGCCCTGCTACTGTGAGCCAGTAAAAAAGACTGGAAAGTTGCTCGGATCTATGACTAGCCAAGTTATTTAGATTTTTAAACACACACAGCCAAGCATGGACATGTTCCTAAAGTTATACATTCATTTTTGTAAAGCCTGTGTATATGTCACAGATGCGATAACATTTTACACCTCCTTTCCTTTGCTAACCTGACTGACTGCTGAGGTAAGTATCACACTGTCATGGATAATAAAATCTGCCTTATAATGCTGATCACTGGTGTCACAAAAGAGACATTTGAACTTACCGAGAATGAAAACACAGACACAACAGAACTTGGCAAAAATAGGGGGCAGATTGACATTACTGCCATAAAATGTAAAATCCCCACCCATAAAATGGATAGTCTTAATCCATGACTTGCCAATAAAAATAATAGAGTTCCAGGTGAGTCTGGCCACCTGAATAATCTCTGTCGAAATCTGTTCAGCAGATATTATGTAAATTTATTTGAGCAAGGTCAGTCCAAGAGACACACATTTCCCAGCATGTTTTACCAAGAAAGTCCTCCACAACAGCAGAATGAGTAGAGTGGGTCCATAGAGACATCCCCACTGTCTTCTGTAAACAGACTACAGAGGCATTGGCCATATTCCACTGGGGTGTTTAACAGATGCTCATACCAGTAGTGTTGTCCAGGAATATGACAACCTGGTTACACCACTCCAATGTAAATATCAATTGATTGGCCATTGGATTCCTTCCACAGAAAAAACCCATTGAAACCATTTTCTTATCTTTGTTCACAGTTGTTTGACAGGATTCACAGGTATTATAGGAAGCTGGAAAAGGAACTGTATCTGGCACAGGAACTCTGCCAGTTCTGGCACAAAAAGAGGAGAGCTGCAAAAGCCAGGCGACAGACCTTATATTCCAGACTCTCTTTTGGATGTTTACAGTTTATTTGTCCCCTTTTCCAAGAAGTTCATTTTCCTCAAAGAAAAACCTCTCTACTTGTGGACTGTTAATGACATCAGCTACATCACTGATAGTGTGCTGCCCAATTGTAAATGACATCACTGCACCTATGATAAAGGAAACTGTATGTATTTGAACTAGAAATCCATCACCTTTGATAAATGCACAATTACCATTTCTGTGACCGTGATCTCAAAGGACAGAATAGGTCTAATGATGCATAAAATGCCAGTAGTATGTCAAAACACTTCATTCGTGCTTTGAAACAGACATGTTTTAATTTGCACATCTCTTTGTCAAATCAGAATACAGTGCAATGCATGCAAAGAAGGGTCACATCTCACAAGTGTGTGTTGGTCACTAGGCTTGGAAAATGCTCGTCATTGGGCCCATAAACAAAGAAAGAATAGGCAGGCGATATGTTGGACGTGACATTTCTTGAGGGAAAAATCATACAGTTCTCTGGGATACTCTTCTGACCATGCCATAGACTTGTGGCTTTCACCCAGACCAATAAAACTGGGTATAAAACGTATAAACGACTCCCTCGAGCGGATCACGTTGCGCAGACAAAGGCGCAAGGTGTGCCAGGCTCTGACTCACTGCTGGAGGCTGCGTTTTGCCTCCCGTGTGGTAGAACTTACTGCATCCACTGAGCCAGAGCAATGAGGTCGAGAGACCGCACACCCAGCCGGGGAAACCCACTGGGAGCCATGGAGAACTGGCTTGTGTGGAATCCAAATGAGTTTCATTGCTTGTTTATTTCTGTTCCAAAAAAGACTGTTTGGAAAATGAAGGGAAAATGATGTAAATCTGATATGGCTGCCCAACACATCTGACTACAATACCCACAGTGCCACAGGTGAAGGGAGTCTATTTCTACCTCATTCTTCTTCACATCAAATTGTCATCCAAGATTGTTGTTTAGCTTTTCCCAAGCACTGATATTACAGTATGCGTGACACAGTTTCTCATGGGTCCTGGTTTATCTGATTCTAGGGTTGGAAGCTGATTAGTCACCGCTGCAGGGAGAGCTGCCATGGCTGAACAAGAGAGAGTACCTCCACAAATCAAATCTACAGTCCCAGCAGCCCTCCACAATTAGCCACTTTCACTTTCAGCTACAGTCAAGTTCCCAAAACTGAGCACCGCCCAAAGCCAGATGTCCCCTCCATGACAGATGTTCCTAAAGCCCTTCTTAAACAAGAGGGTGGTGTATGAAGTGCATTGACTGTGGTCACATTCAGTGAACCATCAGAGCAAAGCTGGGGTTTGCGTTATTCGCTGGCAAAAGAAGGCCATAGGCTTCAATTCCCACGGGACAGTTCCGGAACCACTCCGATCTTCTGAATTACAACCTGACCTGACCTTAAACCTGTGCTGCCATTCACACAATAACTCAACAGAACATCTGACAGCCAGCCCTGTGCTTTAATATCAGAACCAGGGATGCGCCTTCTTTTGAAAGGTTTTTTTTTTTTTTTTTTTTTTATCACCCCACACAGAGGGTGGTAACTCTGCCGCATCATGAAATAACATTTACAAGTTACAAATTTGAACAGGCCTACCACTGCCATAAAGACAACAAATGAATTACGGTTCTAAAAGCACACTCTCTAAATTTTTTTTATGTTTTAGCATATACTTTTGATACAGCCAGGTTTGTGTGTGATGACAGAGATATTTTAGACACAGAGGACTCTGTGCCTTTGCAGCCTTTACAATGACTGGTACAGATCCTTTCAGGGTTAATAATAAATAAATAAATGTTTCACCGAATGTTGACATTACCTTCCAAATTCTATAATCTAACTTTTCATGTGACTAACGTATCTGGGGGTTGTTTGTTTTTTAATCTCACAGATAAAGGACAAAACAAGATCACCATAGGGCAAAAAAGCTGAGCAATCTCACACACAAGTCCTTAGAAAGTGACTTGTCAAGTACCCTGGATTTTAGTGATATCATTATGGACTTCTCAGCTCAAAAACCAAGAATGAAGAGCTTCTAAATAAGTAGGCTACCCCTCGCTTGTTTCATTAAAGTCCTGACCTACTTGAAATGTTAATGTGACATGTTATTTAGATTGTTATGCCCATGAGACTGCATTGGGTTCGTAAGCAGGTGGCTCCTTCTCCGTGCTTATTGCTGTTGTCCATTTTCATTTGGATTAGATTCTTATGGAATGCAATATTATTGTGCTGCTGATTATGTAGTTCAGTTGCAATTGACTGCAAGTTATACTTGATGTGTTCTTCATGTGTGAGCTGTTTGTTGAGTAGCAGTATGCTCACATGGGCAGTGTACTGATTATTCCTTTAAGTTCAGTAATGTTAGGCTGTCACTCCTCTGTCTTGCATAGTTGTTCATAGCAGCAATAATTCAGATTTGTGAGCGGTTGTTGACATTTTGTTTGTAAATTAAGTAAGCAGCAGGCCTAAATGTAGCACTTATGCTGTCCTGTGCTATCTTTTTTAAGGGGGTGCTAAAGGCTGTCATAGCCTGGAGCCAATGCAGACTTCCTCTGACCCTGTCTATACCAGTCATTGTAAAGCTGTCAAGTTGTCAGAAACCTCTAAAATACAGTTATTGATGTTCAGTACATACAAAAATTATCTAGGTCAATCGAAAACATACAGTAAAACTGAAATAATACATGGATATAGAAAGTGAATTGTCCCCTTAATGGGATTTGCTCCACCATGAGGACAAACATAGACCACTGATTCCACATCATTTTAGTATGTTAGGATGACAAATATTTAAAGTGCAAAAGTGTTTGTTTTTACTTTTTTGTTGAGCCTTACTGCCATTGCCCTGCCCCTCCCACCCTGAGCACTATAACTTTAACAAAAAAAATTATTGAGCAGCATTCTAGATCAATAAGCAGCACATGCATTTCACCAATACTCCAGATCACATACAGTAAACAATCAGATGCCACAATGCAGTGCAAGAGGAGGCATAGAAACATGGCCCGCAAAAGGATGCAAAGAGAGGGGATGAACTCTGAAGGAGTGCATGTCCAGAACAATGTGTAACAAGGAAAATAACAGCGCACAGTTGGGTACTCGCTCCATTATACAGTGGATTGGGAGCTATCAGAAATGTTTTTTTTATTTTTTTTTAATTCTGATGGAATGTTAACAGTCACTGAGCGACATAAAACAGACGTAACACAAATTCCATCCAGTGTAGCAGTAGCCCAGTGCAGAAACAAGGCTGTTGTGCAATGAGATTGATAAGGAGCAGAATCCATTGAGTAATTTATCATTAAAATATCCCCACACAGATACCTGCATGAGCTTTGGTTGTGAGTAACACACCATGCAGTTCCTAACAGATTGACTTGTGTGTCTTCAGTCAATCTTAGAGAGGTTTTAACTGTTACACATCAGAATGCTACACCGGGCATTCGCATGAATGATGTGCCTAAGTCACAAATGAACTGGAGCTCGAAAGGCAACAGATGTCTCAACTCCAGCAGACATCTGTTGTTTTGTAGCGGTGCAAAGTGTATATAAAAGCATCACAGAAACTATATAAAAGCTACAAGAGCCAGCATTATTAGATTATGATCAAGGTCTTGACCCACGAAAAAGATAGAAGGTTATTGGCCGGGGCATCTGATGAATAAATAATGGCATTTCCAGCTGACCTGTCTCTCCGGTCGACATCAAAGGGGACTCATATTGCATGTTTTTCCTCCTTATGGGGTTGGAATGCAAAGCACTAGAATGCAGGCTTCACTTATTGAAATGAAAAACATTGTGCAAAAGGACCCACTTCTCTTGCACCAGCTCAGCTGCTTGCCTTTCGCCTATAGGGAACCGTAATACACCTGGAGAGCCCCTTTGGAACAGACAGAGCCCCGCTTTCACACACACAAAAACAAAACTTAGTCAGGGTCTGTAACTTCCCCAAAGTGAAAGTGTCACAAATGGAGAAAGATGGGCAGGAGACTCCAACCTGTAGAGAAAAGTGCAGTCAAGTGCCCTGACCTCTGGTCTCCACATGACTAGTGGTTAGTTATTAGACACATGGGTCTGCTGTTGATTTTGGAAGAGCGGGAGGCAAACAGCCATTGGACAAGAAAAAAAAAAGAGACATGATCTAGTAGGTGAGCAAAAGTGAAGAAAACAGGCTGGAAAGCCAAGAAGGACCCCATCCATCAGATGCATGCACAGACATGCTTCATTCCAAACTGGGCGCACATATTTTCACACAAAGCTCTTGATTTATCAATGGGGGAAGTTGAGCGGAAATGTCGGCTAATTTACACACTTCCTCTTAGCGGAAAAGTAGCAGTGCTGGGCAGGAGTACGATCTTCTTTCCTCCTGACGGTAGTTGCGTGAAAATTGTCCACAGTTGGACTATTTAGAAATATTTAGAATGTTTATGACTAGCTACATTTGGATATGCTTTCGTTAAACTATATCACCCTGGGAGTGAACACATTCTAATAATAGCCAACAAACCCCCAGCTGATGTTATGTTTAACTGAAAAGAATTAAGTGACTTCCATTGCTGTTCACACCTTTACAGCATACAGCATCAATATATAATTACATATTGATATACTACATCTCAAGCATATTTTAGTGAGGTGAATTCAATACAGTTTCAGCTGTGTTGTTTATCTGTTAAGACTCTGTCATTAAGACATTTTACAGGAGAACAGGAAACAGGAAAAATTAGCAAGACCGGAGCTGAATACCAAAAATCTAAGTGAGGTAAACAAAAACTCCCCAGTGGGGGGAAGGACACTCAAATGGGTGGGGGAAAAAACTTGAGAGGAACTTAGATGTAGAGGCAGATAATTAGGCCCCCTCCTCCACTGGCTGGCCCAGCATCCATTTTTTATTCATTTTTAGCAACATGAATGATTCCATATAGAAGGTAACAGTAATTAGGCAGTGTTATAATGGTCTTTACACTAAGTGTGCCCCTTAGCGCGTGCGAAAATCCATAGTGCCAATGCA
This sequence comes from Anguilla anguilla, assembly GCF_013347855.1. NCBI lineage: Eukaryota > Metazoa > Chordata > Actinopteri > Anguilliformes > Anguillidae > Anguilla > Anguilla anguilla. Next base: position 44,696,748 of record NC_049206.1, on the reverse strand, counting down.
GCTATTTTGTATTTTTCCTCATTTGGTATTTAGCTGTTCTAGGCCCTGTTTCACAAAGCAGGATTACTGAGCTAGCAGGATGACTGCGCTGAGTAAAACTCAGAACCCTCCCAAATCTGGAATATGAACTGAAAAATAGCTGTTCTGGGTTTTACTCCACACGGTTATCCAGCAAACCCAATAATCCTGCTTCCTGAAATACCCCCTGGGCATTTAGTTAGAACTGGAAGATAAACATGGAATCGCAAGTGGAATAAGTAACATCAGCAGGCTATAGGTCTATCATAGCTAGCTAATATACTTGTAAAGTGTTATCCATTGGCTTTTCAAAGTTGTTAGCAACTTTGTTAGTGAAATTGGCTACATGTAACATGGGTGGGGTGGGGGGGGGGGCGAGACATCTTGATGGAAGAACAGAATTCTATAGGAAAGCTACCCAACTTCAGGCATCTAGCTGCATAAGGTAAACTAACTAGCTCCTCGTAGCTTTTCATCCCCTTGGCAAACTTCCACTGATGCCATTGAAAAAAAGTCATTCCGAGGTTGACTCTGGTTCTTGAATGAGCCCTGTTGGCTTGTCTTTTTGCTTTGCTGTAGGCTCCTTTAGAATATGTCACTGCAGTAGCTGACTAGCAACAAACACTTTGTTGGAATTTGATCCCAAAACCACAGGCCCTGTAGTCACTAACTAAGCAGAACTAAGCTACTGGAAGAACCATATCTGGAAACGTGAAATATGTGAAACGTAGCCTAATGGAATGTCATCTTTAAAAAATATTTTAGAAAGGGAGAGGACATTTTTATTTTCAAATAAAATCTTTATTGTGCATTTAAAAGTAAATGAAAATAATCAAAAACAAAAGTATAAAAATGTGTTCCCCCCACTGTAATTTTGGGATGGGCCAGTGGTAAAAGTGGATAGACTCAGACCTGTTAGGCCCACCCACAGCACTGCACCTGGTATAATTGGAATTTATCAACAATTACAACATACAAAATGTGCACACAGGATTATAATGTAGCATATCACTTTATCCATGCACACTAAGAAATTCTGCACCAGTGAAGGAAGACCCATGTTTAGTGGGGCAGGAGCTCGCTTTAATGAAGGGGAAGCAAGGCTGAATGAGGGGAGGAGCCCAGGTTAAGGAAGGAGGAGCCAGGCTCCGTGAAGGAGGAGCTCTGTTTGTGATAGGCACAACCCATTCATTTGTGGCAGAAATGTGGCAGACCACCCAAGAGTGCTTTCGAGGTTTAGCAGTTCTGGAACAACATGAAAGAGCACAATCAAAGTGAGCTCCTTGATCATGCACAAAGAAACCGTTCTGGTAGCAGATTTAATTATATTTCATCAACCCCGAGCTTCTCATATTTGCTGTTTTCATTTCTAGATGGTTATGAAGATACTGCCCACATCCTTTTGGATAACATGTGCTTGCTGCTTCCTATGGAATCATAAGGTCGGACAGTGCTGTTGTCAGGGTGGTGCGACGAGCCTTGTGTGTACTTACTGTCAAAGAATAGAGACATGGGCAGTACTCATTGCCACCTTTGGAGGGGCTGGCTACTATATTTTTTTGTGTGTGCTGAAGACATCTTTTATGTTTATCTTTCTTATGTCCTGAAGTAAATTCCTCAGGCTTTGATCCCATGCGATATCCTAAATAAGATATCCATATAATATAAATATATCTGGCATTTTCTGGCTTTAAAATCAACAGTTTAAAGCCTAGTTTAATTCTTCACATGTTTGCTTTTCTCAGCTACCCTTCTGGATTGAATCTCCTGTTATTATATACAGTATTAATTTCATCATATACATCATTTATAATGTGCCCTTTCCCTCTTTCCATTGTTCAATAAAGAACACTGTGTGCAATAAAAATCTGAGAGACCCCAAATGTATCAAGTGGGAAAAGGCATACAGCAGATCACTTTTTATTAACAATGGAAACCTCAAAGCTTGTCATGATCTGCTCCATGTCTCTGCTTGAAGCCAGCAAACTCTCAGCCAGCTAGCTGCCACATGTGCTGCCCAGCCTCAGTGTGCAGACACTACAGTTAGAGTCCACTGCGCCGACACAGGCTCACCTGGGCCTATAGACACAGCAGCCTGAATGTTTCCCTCCAGGACTCTGTGCCAATGATTAAGTGATGGCCTGGGGCCTTGGGTCATGAAGGGGTTTTTTAACCACAATGGTGCTGTTTCCACTAAGAGGGGTCAGAGGTATGTCTACAGAAAAGAGACTGGACCTTCTCTCTGCCTTCCAGCCAAAATCACTGTCTCTCTTTCTAAGGTGGGAAAGCTCTGGGTATTTTATCCGTTTCAGTTCAAACACTTGGCATAAGAGTGCCCTGTAGCTCCACCCAGAGTTCCACAGAGGACGACTCCTGTGTGCAGCACGAGGATACAAATGTAGGATACAACAGGCCCAACTTCAAGCCAGCTGAAGGGAACAGCTGAAAAACATAGCCATCACAAGCTACACCTGTGCATTTACACCGCAGCAGTGTCCCGAGTCACGGTGCGCATTTAACGTTAGGAACTTGGGGTCAGCGCATGTACAATGACAAAATTACAAAACATTTTTTTTCCTGGTAAAATAAAGAGTTACGACTCAAACACTTGCAGGTTGTGCAATGTAGAATGTATAATAATAAGTAATATTATTAATAATGACAAAACAAAACATATATACCGTAGCTGGACAACTGGGAAAATCTGCCTACCACATGACTTTAATTAACATTTGAACTTGTGCATGCCATTGCAAAGACAGAAAAGCAGCCGCATATACTTTTGCAACCACTCCTGAGATTCCCCCAGTTTACAGTAAAGGCAGACTGTATATGAAAACGATTTATGGACAGTATAACCTACACTTGTGGTGTATGCTGACCCGTGCCATATTTCAGTTTTCAGGTTGGCGAGATGTTTTTACTGTATTCACCAGTGAAATATTGATTACTTTTGATCTGTTGTTTAGGAATGTCCCTTGAATCCTACATGGCCTACATTTTCCTCCAAAACACACCTCCAGAATGCCTTCGGCACTTTCACAACATTCCCCACTTCCTCTGATTTGAGCAACCTTTCCATTAGGAAGTGAGGATGAAAGGATTAGACACGCCATTTCAATAAGACAGCTTACAGCTTATGCCAATTACAATTAAAATCCATGGTGTACTGTATGCAGGTGTATAATCCGGTGACATTTAGTGCTGGTATTCAGTTTACTGCCAATACCAAAATCCCTTAGTGCATAGTGTGTGCGTGTGTGGGCTTGCATGTGTGTGTGTGTGTGTGCAGGTATAGCAATTAACAATGCTGAGTTGAATGTGGCTGGGCACTGAATATCATTGGAACAACTATGTAATTTCATTACACTATACAAGCTATAATTGGAGGAGTTGTGCTTTGAAATTTGTACAAACTTCGGAGGTTTTTTTCTTGCACTGGTCACTGGAAGTTGAACCTTCCTTACCCAGTATTTTCCATTTCAAACCAGATGCAGCTATGTGTGAAACCGTATGATGAGCATCACATGAAAGGGGACATTTCTGTTCTTAAATGCAAAGGACAGTGTATTTTGGCTCCTGTGTCGAAGGACTGTAAACATTTATTTTCAGGAGAAATGGAAAATGGGACTGTATAAATGTTGTTATTGACTGAAGTGTTCAGTCTTCAATATTTCAATATTTCTTATTGACTTTAATAAACAAATGGGATGACTAACAGTGAAATGATGCTGTGAAAATGTTATCTTTTTTAATAAGGCAGAGCAGGTCTGTTCTGTTGTGTGTGTGTGTGTGTGTGTGTGTGTATGTGAGGGGGAAGTTTTGATGGGATGGCAGCAAATAAATATGGCCAAGCACACAGAACCTGTTGCCATGCAATCCACATGTGTGAAGCTCTATGTCGCAGTGAATGTATTTATGTTTTTGACAGCAGTGTAAAACAACGTGTGAGCATTGCTGTGATTGGAGTGCAGATGAAATGCAGCTGCCATGAAAAACAGTCATATCGTATCCTAGAGACCGGGATACTGACACATACCACACAGGACTCCCCCACACAGACACACACACGTCTATGTTATCAAGAGGGGACTATGACAAAAAGGTGGAGGACCTGTACATTGTCCCCACTTGGTTGCCAGGTCCCTGCTTTGTGGATGTGGAACAACTCCATGGTCCCCAGTTCGATAGGTATATGAGTATACACACACACACACGTGCACATACACACAGAGCCGATTCAGAATACAAACTCCTACGTTATTTGCAATGTAATGCTAGAAATGCAGTGTCTTGCCAACAGTAGTATGATAAGGTCAAAGGAATTCAGCTGGAAAGGCACACAAAGCCAGTGAATTGCACAAATTAAACAGAGGGACAAAAAGTTTCTTCAGTAAATCATTCGGTAAGCATTATCGAGAGTTAAACCCTTTTCAAAGTCTTTCAAAATATAGATCAATGTAAATTCTAACAGCCAAGGCATCAATCCAAGTGTTGTATGTTTTTTGAAATTGTTTTTCTAGTTCAGTTTATTTATTTTGTTTTTTTTTTTATCTTGTTTTCTATTGCTGCTGGCCTCTGAGAGGTACCAAACCTATTTTTGTTGTATGGCTACAATGACAAATAAAGTGTCTTATCTTATCTTATCAGTTACAAGAATTGTTAAAGTATTAACATCACTAAAGTATAAGGGAACAATTTTCTCGTGATTCTGTCTTTGCTTTTTTGCTGTTCTTTAAAAAAGAAACCTTTCAAAAGCAGCAATAATTCTGCAGTTTATCGCAACGAAGAGCAGTTTAATTTTGTATAGCTTGTAAAATGAGAATACTATGGAATGCAAAAAATTTATTTTTCAGACTAAGATGATACATCACTTGCAGAGTTTAATGGGGCAGTGCAGATCGACTAACACTATATTTATTTTTAGTGTTGTAGTTCAAGTTTAAGGAAATGCATCAAGAAAGACATCTTTGTTGTAGATTCTGTCTTGTTTTATTTTTAAGAATATGCTGTAGGAAGAGAAATTTTATGAAATAATAAGGGGAAACAATGGTCATTTTAAAATTATTTGTGTTGATTAGCTGACATTACTACAGCTAAATTGCCTACAGTGACGCCTAGGTGATGAGACATGAAATATAGGTCACAATTTCAGGGAAAAATCATAGGCATACCAATGTCTGTGAACGCAAACTAATGTTAGCTAATGCTCCAGCATAGCACTGTCGAAAGCACCACCTTCTTTTATTGACACTGGTTCAAAACTGTTTGATTGGGCCAGCAAACTTTTTAGAGACATCTAGTCCATCACAGTAGAGGATCTGGCATAGAAACATCATAGCAACAGTATAACAACAGTTTGAACTCAGCCTTTGAACCCAAGTGATTTAAGAGCCATAGAACGAGCATAGTGAGAAGAAAGCAGAACATCTTTCCCATCTGTGACTTAAGACATACAGCATTTCAAATATTGTGTAAGACCATGCCACTTGGTTGAAATATATCCAGTTTGCATAAATATGAATTCTCTACTGAAGAATAAATCACAGTTGTCAGCAAGATGACTGGATGACGACTCATGAAAATACCAATATATCTCTAAATAAATACCTCCATTGCTCCATAACAGCCTTTAGCCAGGACACAATACAATACACTGTAAGACTACAGGTGACCAAAGAGGTCACATTGCCTTGCCTCAGTGGTGAATTTTGGTTTGCGCGTTTCTTTTGTGCATTGTGCATTTCTTTTAGTCCATGAATCCCATTAGTTGTTACTGCGGGCTCCACTCTTTTTAAGGTTGTTCACCTCAGCAGTGAGTGGGCTCAGACAATGAGCCTCCTGTCTCTTGAATACACGTTTAAATGCCAGGGGAGCCGATGGCACTCCTGCCCTCTTTCAGCAATGCAGAGCCACGTCTCGAATTCCCTTTCTTCGCTCCGTGACATTTTTAACCTCGGAACTCCCACAGCAGCGTCGGACAATCGGCGAACGAGCGTTCACCGAAGTCACGGCACCAAAGCGGCTGGCACCAAACGTAACCCCCCAGGAAGCCGAGCCGCACAACTCCTGACAAGACCCATTGTTGAGCGTGATGAGCGACAAACAAGGTTCTGAGCAAAGGGAACCCAGTGTACTTTTGCCCTGACTCCTGAGAGCAATATCATCTTACATACGGACAATGTGAATCGCATACTGCCCTGAGATCTACTTCATGCACGATCAGCGGCACCTTTTGCTAAAAGGGTCTTTGGTGGTGTACTACAGATTCATCAGCAGGGGGAGGTAAAGTCTTAGAGTTGAATTGGAATCACCTTTCTGACAGCTACAAGAACTGACCATGTTTAATTAAATCATTCAAGGTTTTAATTTACAGTCATGTGCAATAGTATTTTATGCATTTTTAAAAATTATTTTGCCAGATAAAAGGTTTTAGTCTTTGTGATAATGAGACTGGCTCCTCCTCTATTTTGATGTTAATTTGTTTGAGGTTGTTTTGGCTCAACATCAATGACTGATAAATCATCTATACATTCCCATCATTGTATTTGCTTCTTTAGCCTCATTGTATTTGCTTAATTGCTTTACATAATTGCTTAGCAAATTGATTACAAAAGTTTGAATCATATGGAGCAAATTCTTTTCCAGGGAAAAATAAATCAGTTACAGAAAAGAGTGTTATAATACAGTACCTTTAAACTTGCGTGCATTCATATTAGTGTGCAGGAGAAAGATGGTCAGAGATGATGTGGTGCTTTGAACTGAAATAAACTAATCCTGCTTGGGTGCAGCTCTTTCAGTATTCTTCTATTAACTTTCAGGTTGTACCATTTCCTAAAAACAGCCTCTCTCTCTGGTGATGTACCCAAGCAGACTGCATCATAATGCATTTGATTGGGACCTCCTGCTCTTACAGAGCTCTGTGCTTTGAAAAGTCTTGAAAAGACTATCTTGCTTGATTACCAGTAACAAAAACACAATGATGGCACGGTACACTTATTGGTTGCCTTGTAGTGACTGATTTCAGTACCTTGTCACCTTTGCCATTTCAGTGAGGATGTTTTTATGTACTCAATGGATCATTTCAGTCAGTCACTGGCCCTTTGCATGGTGATGCTGTGATTGGAAAAAGTCAGATGAGATAAAAGTCAAATCTCCAATCTGAGCTCCATGCTCTGAGGATGGTCGAGACCATTTGATTTCATTGCATGGGTTATCCACACTGAGCCAAGTCTAAGATTTGGGTAGAAAAATGTGGTAAAAGAAAGGATCGGTAGACCACATTGGCTTGTCATACTGTTCATTATAAAGGACAAAAATGTCCATCTCCTTCATTATACAGGACAGTAGGAGCTGGACATTTTTGAGGAAATTATCAGTGGGTTTTCTGGGATGGGCTACTCGTGTACAGAGAGCTATCCAGGGTGCTGAAATCTATCCTTGATTTACATCATTTATTAATACTGGATTCTACAGGCTTGTCTGTGAGCATCTGTTATCAATTGTATCCAAGCACTGGAATCATATGACTTTATATCTGTTTAGACATAGCATCAAATATGCCAATGCTGCACAGTGAATCAATACTGTCGAGGGCACCTCAGAATGACATCATTTCTTGTGTGAAATTCAGGTCTTGACAATCTTAAGTGAGAGTATACTGGAGATGGTCCATCTTATCCCACTGACTCCTGCCTCAAATGCAATGAAATGTTTCCAGAATACAATCATATGGACCCTGTGTGCAATTTGCAGGTTCTGTATTCAATCATTGTCCTCTGCGGTCTTGCATTCATTGGATTTCATAGTATCCTGCTCAGCTCAGGAGACATTAAAGTTTCTTGTCCAACAACCAATCACATCAGCAGAACCGGACAATTCTAGAAATTCTTAACTGAGCCCTGCTCCTGTGCTCTTCATTCATTCAGAAATACACTAAATATTTTCTGTACAGTGCAACACTGCAAAAGGCACTATTTTTATACACCCTTAAGTAGCACACTTCAAATATACTTTATCATGAAAAAGGTACAGCACATCTCTATCAGTCAAAACTGCCAACAGCTATCCTAATGTAATTTAACTGTGTTTAAGGTAGGGTTGGCAAAATGTTCATCACTACTTAATACAGAATTTTCATTGGAGGATTTGAATATTTGCAGGAAACTGAATACAGATCAATCAAATATAAACAGTAGTTTTAAAGTGCAGGAAAGGCTGCTATTGTGCAACAGGTGCGGAAGGAGTAAAATATAAAATACTCAACAACAAAAAAAGCAAACAACCTCTGCCTTACTGTGTAGTCACAGTTTTATCTAATTCTAATTTCAAAGGGCATTCAACATTTATTCTAAATTACAAATAAACACTCCAGTGTTCCAGGATGCTGATGGATTTTCTCCGGACTTTAAATATGGTCGCATACACAATCTTTTTCCATCACCTGTGTATTAACTTAAGCCTGTGGCGTTTCAAATAGCTGTATACACATCACTGGCTTTAAGCAGATCCAACAAATCCCTGTATAAAATATTGGAGGATTCCTTCAAAGGCGACACAGAGGTCCAACATGGATTGGGTTCAACCTGTGACAAAAACAGCACAAGTTTCCAACACAAGTTTCCTTGGTGGTTACACCACTGAGAAGACTGAATCACTGCACTGAATCTCCATCAAACAATGCCTCCTGTTCAGAGGGCCAGGGCACGATGCCTGTTCTTTTCGGAGTACCTACTGTACATTTACATATAATTGAATTTAAAAGTGAATCATCATCTGTCATCAACATGTTATGATTAAACATTTGCAAATTGTTGGAGAACCAGATTCATATTCATGTTTCTGAATCTGAAAAATATAAACTAAAATTTTTCAGTGGCCAATTCACTGCTTCATGTTGTCCTACAAGCCACACAAGATGACAACAACAGGCGATGGTCCTGCATGTGGTGGTAGAACATCACTGCTGCAGCGTGGGTGTTGCTCATATGAAAGGGTCTGGAGAGAAAAACAAAGGGCCCTCTGGGTAATTTATTGCTGAAGGAGAGGGAGGTGATGGGAAATGTGCTGCTCTCGACTGCTCATTTGCCTAGCACATGGAGAATGTGCCACTTGCATTCCTCCAAGGATTTATAGCCAAATATGCTACATGAATGTAGGTTAGTTTCAACATCTGGGCTGTGTGAGGGTTTTTAGGGTTCAGAAGTGGCTGTCCCTCCAGACTTCCTGCGGGCTTACAAACAGGGATGATGTGGCAGTGACCTACATTACCAGACCTGCATGTTTACCAAACTGCGCACAGCTTTTTAAATCTTCAGCTGAAGAGTGTGCCATTTTACACTATTTTTTTATTCCGAAAATAATCAACCATTCCTTATACTAGTATGTAGGCCTTCTACAGGTACTAGAATTCACATATTAACAATTATAGCTGTTTAATAAAGTCAATCACTGACTTGCTGCCTATAAGATCTACAAATTCTTGCCCAAAAATTGCTGTCTTAATTATACAGTATGTACAAATGTCTAATCATTTGATAATGCAGATCATGCAATTATCTGCATATTTACAAAATACATCACTCAAACCTCATGTTATAGTCATGGATATTTTACAGGAATGTCAACACAAACTTCCATGGTGAGGTATTCATTACAGCATTTTCATTGGAAGCTGACATTTGCAGGTTACTGAGTGCAAACCAACTGAATATAAATAGTATTTTTAAAGTGCAGGAAAGGCTGCTATTACTCGGATTCTGATGGAGTAAAATCTAAAATAATCAAAACAAACAAACAAAAAAAACCACTGCCTTACTTTGTACTCACGGTTTGATCTAATGCCTCCCATTTTAAAAGCCATTCAGCATTTATCGTCAGTTACAAATAAACACTCCAGTGTTGCAGGACGCTGATGGATTTTCTCCTGAGTTTAAATACGCTTGCATGCAGCTAATACAGAACTACAATGAAACAACTTATGAAACAGTTATGCCTTTTCCTGCTTCTGTTGGTCCTGTTATCGCAGATAATTTAGATACTCAGCTTCTACATTCCCTCTACATGCTGTTTTATTTTTTTGTGTGTTTTTGCTACAGCATATTCCAGTTATCAGGAGTTTTCAGTGATGTATTACAATATGGACCACACACTGGCCTTGGTCACACCCTTGATAAATATTCAGAAAATGCATCAAAGATTAATGTTTTAGTTTCAAGGGTTGGGAGACGAAAAATTTAATGTTATGAATTCAGAGGCGAGTATACGGTGGGCATATACCATCTGTGGCTTCACCTCCTAGTCTAGTGTCTGCAGCCTCCTCTGCATGCCTGTAGGGATCTACCTTTTAACTGTAGCTCTTTCCGCCTGTGTGCTACAGCCATGCTACTTTCAAAAGTCATACCTTTAAACATACTGAACTGGAACAAACCAGCCGCCTCGATTTTTAATAATGAAATTCCAAGGAGAAATAAACAGTCGGATCAGGTTTGATTACACATGCTTTGAATTCTTTGACTGTTCGTTGGGGCAGCAGTGTGTAGCATATTGGTTAGGGAGCTGAGCTTGTAATTCTGAGGCTGTACGTTTGTTTCCCCAGTGGGCTACTGCCATTGCACACACGAGTAAGGCACTTAACAGAACTGCTTTAGTGCATATACAGCTTGTATAAATGAATTACATGTAAATAATTCAGGCTGTGTAAGTAACTCTGATTAAGAGTTTCTGCAAAAATTTAAAAAGAAAAAACATTTAAAGGGGTTAATAGTAAGGAAATAAAACAGCATTCAAATGTATGCTCAATAACACAGAATTTCATATTTCTGACATCCAGATGAAGCTATAAACAATGAAGCTTTGAAATGAACAGTGTAGTGGCAACTAAACAATTACAGTGAATTTAATTTCAGGTACTAATACATTAGTGTTCAGTCTATAATAATGAAATGAGTTTATTAAATGTTCAAATAACAACTTTATAAGTAACATCATTTAGGCTACCATATATTGGCATGTCTTGTCAAAATGGTTCACAGCTAGGAACTGCATTTATTTTACAAAGTTAACAGGACAATGCACAGTTCTAGACAGAAATGATCATTTTTTGAAAGTAACCCTTGTTTCTTGGGGTAATGTTGCCATCTAGTGCAAGTAACTTAAAGCACCATCTGAGTTGTAATATAACCTGTAGCTGTGTAACTTCAAAATTATGGATTCTCTTATTCCCGATATTATCTCCGCTACCATCTCAAGCTTAAATCAATTGCACTTCCACTGTCCACTTAATGGGAAAAGGGACTTTGATAATAAAGGATTCAGTCTTTAATAATACTTTTCCTGCTCGTTTGGCTGCATGCATTTGCACACCTTTATGCAAAGTAGGGCAGGTTTCTCACTCAGGGCAGTCTGAGGTTAGGTTGTAGTCCACCCTCGTATATGCTCTTCCCTCACAATATTAACTAGCAAAATTTCCTTTGGGGATGTTGACAAAGCCATTATGCATGAGCTTCATTTAAAAAAAAGCTATTTTCATATGATATTTATTTTAAATAATGGACCCATTAGGGCCTTGGTTAATGTAGAGAAGAGATGAATGCTATGCTGAAGTGCAGTGGATGTGAATTCACTTAGCGGCCTCTTCAGCAGGTAAAATGTGCTTAAGCTACCATTACCAGAAGGGGCTCAGCTGTGCAGGGGAGCTTCAAGCACGCCGTCTCATCTGTAAGTAAATCTAACATGGGAGGGGGCTGCGCAGCTCTATAGAGACACAGCTCCACTGCACAGGGGCAGAGGTGGAACGTCTAAGTATCTGAGCAACAATGTTACTTGAAACATTTTTTTGTTAGTATTTCAAGTAATATTGTTATTATTACTAATCCCAGTACAAGTAGCATCTTAAAAATACGTTGATGTGATTTTAATTATTTTTTAATGTTAAGTTTATATTAATCAATTACATGCCCAAAGCAAGATGTGGCCCCGGCCCTATCCTTGTGGATCAGCCAGTGTTTACCATTCCTGCAGTCTTCAAAGCATAAAGTTACCTCCATTTCGAAAACATTTTCCATTGTGCTAGGAGCCATTTTCAAAGCAAGTGAATCATTTTTTAATGAGCTGTGCAGTACTACCCATTAATAAAGCAATCATAGCACAATTGTTGTTGCAGATGCGACTCTAGCAGGAGTCATGTGGGGAATTAAATAAGAAATCATTTAAATGCAGGAGCATCTTCCATTTAAAAAATGTTATGCTACAAAATATGTATATATAACTCAAGGGGCAGAGGTATGGGTGAATGCTGTTGCCATGGTGATTTTTGTCTTTTCCACTCAGTGGTTCTCTCTCTCTCTTTCTCTCTCATGCACACAAATCAGTCGGAATAATTATTAATATTATTTCAGTTATCTTTAGCAGCGAGTAGTATGCTTGCAGTCTTGGCACCAATGCATTTAAATTAATTTCCCTGGGCTATGAGGCTTTCCAAGTTAGGCTTTTATTATACACAATTCATTATGTGAAAATAGGCAGATTCATAAACTATTCATTTTTAGGAAAATAGTCAAATACCTCCTGGAATTCATTACATTGTTTGGTTTGAGTGCACAAAATATAATTACCTTATTTGTTGTCATTTTTAATTACCCTAACAAACACAATATTTTATTTCACCTTCAACTTGTATTTTTCAACTGCTTAACCTCCCTGCGGTGTTAATTCATCTCATTTTATGTTCATTTAGCAATAAAATAAACACATTTAAAATACATTTAAGACAGGCCCTTCCGTTTTAATAGATTTTTTTTTCATATTAAAACCGGTATTCATAGTAAGCCTTCTTGCTCAAAATGCCACATAAGTGGAGCCACTGATTGGGTGGAATGTCGAATTACCAGAGGTTCCAGGTGTCCATCAGCTTTGATGAAGACTCCTTCAGGACCAGTGATCTTCAGTGCCAAGTGCAAACACCATTGTTCTTGGACCAGTCGATGCTACATCAGCGTTCCCAAACTAGTAGCTACAAACACATCCAGATGGGCTCAGTTGCTTCAATTTTCACAGTGTAGACGGCCATTCAGAAAAACACTTATTTTAGACAAAAGCTTAGCACAAGTGGTCATAGCCATAAGACGGCAAGAACAACGTCTATGTTTTATTCAGTCAGGCTGTGGCCCATGTGCAAAAGGAAAAAGAACTTTTTCCCCCCTACCTCTCTTCCTTCTCATCACTTGCTCAGATACACATGTGCAAGAGGAAGTGTGGCCTTGAGCATTTGACCATTACAGCCACTTGAGCCCTGCAGGCTAAGTCATTTGAATGGCAGCTGTCAGGGATGGATCTTCACTCAGCTTTGAAGGAGGATGTGTGGGTTACAAACAAACGCACAGCCTACAGTGTGCGTGGTGTATAATTATTTCTCTGCTAGCTGCTGTTAATTAAGTCTTCACTGCATTGTGCTCATATTACTGTCTGGATGATGAAGCCTTTTTTCCCAAAATATTAATATATTAATTTTGTCCCCGTCATTATTTGTCATTGTTAAATCACACGGCTTGTCGAATAGATTATTTAATAATGACTGAGAAACATTTCCTTCTACACACTAAAAGATCATTTAGATTTGCAGGTTTGCATTCAGTTTTCACTATAAAGACAAGTGAATAAATTATGGGTAAAGCAGTGGGTAATAGTATTTGCAGATATGGACTCATAATTGAAATGTCATTTTGATTTAGAGGTGCTGCATAATTAATATTACTCTGCTGGTTGGTTATGGCTGTCGTAAAGCAGAACAGAAGAACACAACCTAGAGATACTGCCCTGCATTTCATTTTCATATCTGCATAAACAGTAATGAGAAACCATTCCCGCTGTTTTGGTAGAAGGAGGGGATCAGATGGTCTTCTGAGGGTAATGTCAACCCCTCGTCATCGCTGACAGATCCACCTGTGGCATACTAACTTCTGTATACAGTAGCCAGTGGTTGGCTATCAGTGTATGAATAAAATGGGCCTGATCCAGGTGTACTGATCTGTCTCACGGTCTCTGTGTAGTTTACCTTGTAGTTTATCCATTTTTCTACCTCGAATATGAAATGATACCATTCCATGCTACTGTAGAGTGTACCACAGTACATATAGATGTATCCTAATTTGGCATAGTACCACAATTCCAGGTACTGTCATACGCCATAGTGTGTACTCATGTAAATACACTACATACCACAATAGTACTGCAATGCATGTATATGTGCCACATTATGCTAGGATATGCACTATGATCCATGGTTATTAAAATGACATGCTATTTGTCAAAAAGATAGCCAGTAACCACAGCTGCAATCACTTCCTATCTGAAAGGTTACAGCATACTTATAGAGGTACAGTACATGCATCATGGTAAAATTCCATACTGGAAATGGCTGCCACCATTAAATAATTGCAGAGGGATCTCATCATCATAACAACCAATAAAGAAATGCATCAGTCCAGGCAAACAATACTGGCTATGCAGCAGGTTGATCAGTTGTTGCCAAGCAACTTCACTTGGGTCACTGGGATCATTTAAAGACTTCAGCAAAGAAAAACACAAACAAGTGCTGGAACAGCTAAAAACCAACCTGTCAATCATCAGACTGTGAGCTGGTTTAAACCACTGCTGTTTTGTGTTTTTTAACTCAACACTTGACCTCACATGATTTTCATGATGCATGCACTTAAGACAGCTTAGTGTTTTGTTTCAATAGCATACAAGTCTTTGGAAGGGAGGTTGTTTTTATGTATACGTATGATATTTAGGTCTTGCAAATGTCTACAACACCTCTCACACCTCCCCCAGTTTGGGAACCACCATCTGTTCAACACTTGTTCGCTTCTGACAAATGGAGGAAATGGAATCCAATTTAATTTAATCTGATTCTTTCTCAAGTGAAATTTGTAGGAATTTCCTCGGTCAGTGATCAGTCTGCACACCCAGTAGGTCCTCACTAAACTATGACACAATTATGCCCAGGTCCCTGTTTTCTTTGGCCTCCAAATCATTTCCAGTGTGACTCTTCCTGTTGTGGCTACAGCATAGCGATACTGCTTCCAAGTCATAAGTCAGCTGGGTACATGATGGACATACCTGAATGACCTGGACTTTAGTTGATTCTTAGAAGGCTAAATCTGATGACTGCTGTAGCTGGGCATTACAGAATTTTGAAAAGGTACAATTCATGCTTCAACTCATGAATTGGACAGCAGCTACCACAACAAACATAAGTGACAACACATGTATTCAACTAAGTTTGGTCAGATTTTCCTTTGAGCTCTGAAATTATTAATTGCCAGAACATAATAAAAGTTAAAACAGATGTTTCAAATGCTACTATTAAATCACATTTATGATGCTGAATGTATTCAAGACAATAGGGATCTTCTAGGTGTCCTGCTACATCACCATTCTTTGCCCAACTGGCTGATCAAGGCAACCATCAACTCAGATGGAGCGGTCATGGAAAAGCCCAGGCTCATTGTGGTTTTTAATTATGTTGCATACAAAAGTCAGAATCTCCCACAGCACAGTGTTCCTATCAAAATGGGAGACTGCCTAGCGCCTACTACTACTGGTAATAACATCAGCACTTTCAGCAGTAACTGGGTTTTCCCCGAGCTGTCTCCCATACAAGTACCAAATAGGAACAGCAGTTATTGACTGGAAAACAAAATGGTGAATATTGATTCTGAAACTGTTGTTTATGAGCAAAGGTTATACAAGTCGATTGGCCCTCACCAAAGCAAACTGGCATGTTGACAATGTAAACAAATGAAATCAATGCATTGATGAGTGGAACGGATGATACAAAATATCATATTGGCATATCATATTCAATATTCTGCTGTCTGAATTCACGGAGTTGCAAGTGGCTGTTTCGAACCAGAACATGTTGCCTGTGGAGGATAGAGGTTAATCATTCAATTTGGTATGATGAAAACTGTTGCTTTTCAAGAAGTGTTTTCAAGTGAACACTTGTTAGCATAGATGGAAGAAACTACAGGTGATTTTGAGTTGCCAAGCAATGCTGACTCAAATGTTCCCATCCCCGTGGTATCAGAGACTGCTTCAAAATTGAAAACAGATTTAAAGCCACAGGAAACAATTTGGCCGACTGACAATGTCGCTGTTGCTTCACAGAGGTCACATGAACCGAACACAAAATCAAGTGCATCTTCAGTGTCAAGAACCTCCTCAGCTAGGCTAAGAGCAGGGGTTTATAATGCTGCTTTGATAGGTAAAGTTGTAACCTAGCAAAGGGAGTATGAACTTGATATCGGAAAAACCAAACTAAAGTCATTGAGGTAATCACTGGAAAATCAGGCCAAGCTGGTTGGTTCATGGGTAAAAATTAAAGCGCTGGAATTTGGTGGAAAGTCCTATGCTCAAGCAAGGATAAATAAACAGCTGGACTGTTTTGATTGAAAAAAGGCCTGTATTTTGTATAGGTTTATTGAATGGTAGAGCAGTCAACTTATAATTTATTTTGAATCAAATATCCTGTTATTTCATTTAATAATACATAATAATACAGTTACTTTTTCCTATTCTCCATGTTTACCAACTCTTGCAAATCCCTGTGTTTTCACAACCTTAAATAAGTTGGTTAATCATTAAGGTGTGATTCAATTCCTGTAACACAAATAGGGCTGTTATGTTTTGATGGGAAATCTTTAAAGAAGAAGCATTCTCCTCAGTGTGGACAGTAAAATGGTGTAGATGAGTTCAACAGGCATGGGCATGGTTGGCACCAGTGGGTGTGGGCATGGTCCGCTGCTGTCGGCATGGGCCTCTCTTGTTGGTATGGACAGTTGCCATTGTAAGTGGGCGTGTCCATCAAGTGTGGTCACTGGGTGTGGATGCTGCTGGTACGCGTGGTCAGCAGGTGGGTGCTATCTCAAGACTCTGCAGGGGGAAAGGTGCTGACCTTGTTGTTCCTGCTGATCCTGTGCTCTGGCCTGGCCCGAGGCTGCTTGGTCTGGATCAGCTCCTCGGGTGTGGTGCCCAGCGGGGGGAGCAGCCTCTTCTTGCTGCTCCTGGTCTCTGAGAGCCACTGTGGGGGCAGCTCGAATGGCCCGTAGCCCACCTGCCCGCCGTACCTGTCCCCCTCTGCCTCCGGGCCCGAAACCGGGGCCACCTGGGCGGCGGAGGTGGTGCAGCCATAGAGCGGGGAGGCCACGGGTACGAGGGCCACCTCCACCGCCTGCTGCGGCTCCTCCCCCCGCCCCCCGGGCCTGGCCAGCGTGGCGGCGGCCTCCTCGTCCTCCTCGCTCGGCCTGAAGATCTGCTGCTGCCCGACGTGGAACATCTCCAGGAGCTGACTGCCGGAGCGGGCCCCCGGCTCCGCCCCCCCGGCCCCGGCCCCGGCCCCGCCCTCCGCCCCCACCGCGTTGCGTCGGCTGTAGCGGCGGTGCAGCCGCGCCAGGGCGCCCAGCAGGCACCGGCGCACCGGGCGGTTGAGGGCGAGGAAAAGCGCCGGGCTGGAAAGCAGCGAGACCTTGGGCAGCCAGATGGCGGTGAGCAGCAGGGAGACGGGCACGTCGCGGGGGGCGCCCGGCGAGCAGCGGTACACCACCAGCGCCGCGTACGGAGCGCCGCAGGCCATGAAGGCCAGGACCGAGCAGAGCAGCGTGGCGTGAAGCTCCGCCTCCCGCTGCGACACGTACGGGATGGACGTCCCGCTCCGCGGCGTCCGCAGGGCCGCCACCACCGCCTTCTTCTTCTGGCTGGCGCTCAGCGCGTGCCGGATCAGCGTGAGGAAGAAGAAGACCACGGCCAGCGGCAGAACCACGGTGGTCACGTTGTAGGTGACGGTGTACACCAGATGCCCCAAGGAGGAGCTCTGGCTGTCCGGGCACGCGGACACGGCGTAGACATCCACTACGTTGCTCACGGCAAACACGGGCAAACTGACAACCGCACCGTGCACCCACATGTAGATGACCAGGCCTCGGAACTTGGCATCTGATATCTTTCTCTCTAGTGGGTACAGAACGGAGTAGTACCTGGTGGTGAGGGGGAAAAAAATGCACTGTTTGTGATGACAGTAAATAACCATGGTGACATTGAATCACCTTGCCATTCCTGTCAATATTGATTACTCTTAACTTCTAGGATACAGGCGTCAATAACAGGAAATTAAGAAAGCTGTTCTCTGCAAGGTCAAAAAAACATGTTCAGAGGTTGAACACCCATTGCTAGTGTTGCCTTAAGGATCGATATGCAGTGGTATGGCACAAAGACAAAAAATAAATAGCCCTTGGCTTGCTGAGTTCTGGGACTGACACCTCCTTCCCTATGGTAGCAATTTATGAAAGTGCAGTTCCATCTCTCTCATCCACTAATAAATTTGTCATCCATTGTGGATCTAGCCCTCAGGAGTGTTCGCGCCGCCTCAGTCAAGCACATTACTGACACAGAATTAATTTCTCACTGATGATGTTTACATGTGCCTTAACATTCTCTAATCAGAAGGTTTATGAATCTGTGAAAATCCCAATTGCATTCCATATGTAAAAATAATGCAAAACTAATTATAAAAAAAAGAAAAACAGGTCAAAGAATTTTATTAAATAAATTGAAAATCACATTAACAATGAATGAATTAAACACACCATTCATTATACACGCCATAGTCCCTCATATCCTCAGCCAATACAGTACAGTATGTACCTGCAATATTACCTTCATGTAGAACAAATGATTTTCAATGCGTATTCAAGTCCAAGTATTTTTATGAGAGATGTTAATATTCTGGATTTAAGACATGGGTAGAGTGTGCAGAGATCTTTAGCATTAATTTACATGTCCTTTAAATGTTAGTTACCCGCACACAAGAAATATGAACAGAATTATACATCTGCCTGCATATAATCAGAATGTAAAGAATGTCCAATTGTCCAATATTGTCAATATTTTCTGCAAATAAATACAGTTAATGTAAGACCAGAACCACAAATATTAGGTGCTTCAGATTAGGGGTTCTAATTTAAAATCAGTTTTGCCTCTGAGCATATCATGATATGGACAAGAAAATTCTCATCCTAGATTATAACGCCCAAATATGGGCCCAAAGACTGGAAAGTGGCGATAATCGCCTATAAGGCCTGCCCATTTAGGCTTTAAGATGTTTTTCATTTTTGCAAATGATAACAGCTTTTTTCTATACTCAGGATTTATTCTGTCACGTAACAGCACTTGAGAGACCCGTTACTAACAACTCCGACAGAAAGAAAACCCATTACAGTTCCTCTGACAGTAGGCCATGAGACTGTTGAGGGTGAGCAGACGCATTAATGGATGGTGTGGAATCCAGGGTGCACTGAAGGTTTTGTTCAAATATTCAGGCCAGGGCTGCCTGACTTAGTAAACACAACTGCTGTTCAATCTGAGTCAGAGTATTGCTGCTCCTGATTGAATAAGAGGAGGGGGCAGGGCATGTCAACCTATAGAGCCAGAGCTTAACAAATTGCCTTTGAAAGGGAAGCAGCCTACATATTCCACAGTTGGTGTTCATGCTGACATTCTCTCAAAATATAAGTGTGATTTACTAGACCACAGGGCAAGTTAAAATTTCAACCTTACCACTGTAGAGAGCTCTTTGTACAATTCAAACAGTGAACCATTGACATCACACAGCTAAGCCTGGCACATCCAACGGACAGACTGACACCCCAGAGTAGTCTCATCATCACCCACTCACGACTCCTTGGGTATAGGAAAGCTTTTCTCCTGTATGCATTCTATCTTTCATGATCAAGCCAGCCCTTTAGAAAGCAGTGCTGTGTGTCCACATTCATTTTATTCTTAGCCAGACACCCTTCTGAATGGAGACTAGCTCAGCTAATATACAGTATTATGTGCTGGCCATCCAGCAACAGGGAATTCTATGGCTCTGAGTGTTCAGCATGTGTAAATGGCAGACCCTCGAGCTAAGTCTGCTTTACTGTACTCAAGCAAATGGAGATGTGAACCATCACTGCAAGTCTATCAGACACTGTAGTACATAAGATTGAGTTAAGTTAAACCCACTGCTTCTTCAGACAGACTGAATGACAGTGTGAGAGTGTGGCAGCCATCTGATGCTGGACATGGTGGAGGTTTGGTGTGTGTGTGTGTGTGTGTGTGTGTGCATGTATGTGTGAATATGTGTGTGTCTGGTAGCTGGCCCACCCTGTCCACGAGGTTGGCGGCAAAGGTAACCCTTACCTATCCATTGCGATGGCAGCAAAGGTGAGGATGGTGACGGAGCAGAAGAGCTTGTGGAGGAACTTGACCACCTTGCAGAGGAGAGGGGGGAGGAGCCTCCAGCAGCATGGTGAGCCGGCGCTCAGCACCATGTCTGAGGGCAGGCACACCAGGCACGCGCACACGCTAGAGCACGCCAGGTTCCTCACCAAGCAGTTGGTGACAGGCTTTAGTATAGTCGTGCGACAGGTGAACCACAACACCACGCTGTTACCTGGAGGGAAGGCAATGGTGCAGTCATCTGAACTGGCATCAAATTCCACGCAAAACAGAAGGCAACATCAGAAGGCAAAGTACGTAGGCGCACACACGTGAGCATGCATGTATATGCTGACTTGTTTCATTACATTCATTGTTTTTAAAAGTATCAAAGAAAACAGATCACATTCTGAAAGATACTGCGTTAATTCCTTGTTGACAGAAAGCCTTTTATCTGCTGAATTCAAATTATGTGGTTTTTCAAAAAGCTGCACCTATTAAAAATAGCCCTGAATGAGACTGACTTTTCCAAAAGAGTGTACAGAACCTACGCTATGATGTTATTTCAGAACTGTAATCACAATGGGAGTCCTGTGGCCATAAAGGAGCTTGGTACCGGAGGTTCTTGCATTGCCATTGATCGGCCACAGCAGTGCTCCTCCATGTTCCATACATTTTAGTGTTCAGATAACAGAGCACTCCATAAAGTGTGCATTTTCTGTCTCAGGCTGTTCATTTAGCTGATAAACATCATCAGAACAACCGTGTATTACAGAGTTGTGTCGAGGCTCACCTCCAGCTCAATATTATGGTTTAAAATTGCCTTCAAAATGTCTCCTTTTGCACTTTGAGCATTATCAGTGCACTGCAGCCCAGCTTTTGTGCCTTGGTTACCTGGGATATGCAGAGTATCGATCTTTCCACAGACAAACATCCAGCTATGCTGGTAAATGACAGAATGACACAGTATGACTGAAATGAGGGATCACCAGCTGAGATACACAGCGTTTTCATAACGCTCCAGCTGCGTTACAGGAAACCTATTCTGTGGCTGTTGTGGAAGTAGGTTGGGTAATCTGATAAGGTTTTCAGGTTTTTATATTATAATTTCAAATACAGAAAGGTTAACAAAATGAGTCATGCTAATCGGTTGCCGCATAATGCATTCAAACTATTGTCATTCATCAGTAAGTCAACAATAATACTGCTCTCTTTCCAAGTGCAGTTGTGAAGAAGAAAGCTGCACACTCCTTGTGCTCCAAAGGTCTGTGCTGAAACGTTGGTAAATATTTGGCAAATAAATTATATTTTGGAGAATAAAGAGTGTACGGCTTTCTTTTTCTATTTTTAATCATCTGAATGCCATCAGCCAGCTCCTCTTGAGCTCACCAGGTGTGCGCTCTCTCGTTGCTTTCGAAGGATAAAATCAGCATAATTTCATTTTTTTTTATAGCAGGAGTTCCAAAACCATGGTCTGGGGACATGTCTGGGTCTATGTTTTCCTGCCAGTTCTCCCCTCTTTAAACAGTCCTGGTGTTCTCCAGTATAGGTTTCATTCAGGCCTGTTTTTTTCACAGTGCAATGTGATGTGCTATGCACTTAACAGCTGAATGACAAATCCAACCATAAGCTGTGACTGCACACTGCTGTCATTGTTGCCATACTCACAATATCTCAACAATAATAATTGGAGGATGTATATTTCACTAAAGCATTGCTTTGCAATTTAGCCTGGTTTTGCAGATGGGAGTCCTCATTTTCAATGACTTTAGAAGGTCAGATTTTTTTTCAAAAACTTGGAAACCAATGAGAAAGACCCTATTGACTAAGTATTTTTGCATGTTCCCTGTGAGCAAAAGCCTGAATCCAGATGTCTAGAGAGGTGGAAATCTCGGCTGAGAGATGTTTTGACATAAATAGACTAGGTTTTGAAAAGTGAACGTTTTCTAGCTGACTAGGACATAGCCAGGATATATCGAGGTAAAACCTGAGCTATATTGTATATACCATCTAGGCTTTCAGGTGAAAACCCATATACATTTGGTTGAAAAGTGAAAGTTTTCAAACTGACTAGGACACAGCCAGGCTATATGCGAGTAAAACCAGAGCTATATTGGAGCTAACCAAGTCCATTTATGTCAAAACATCTCTCAACCTAGATTTCCACCCCTCTATATGTCAAGATGTGTGCTTTTGCTTACTGGGATGTGGATGCACTGTGCATGTGTTAATTGTGGGGTTCTGGCAACTCTTTTCATGAAAATGCCTGCCATGCTCTGTAAGAGTGATGGGAGAATGAGTCTTGAATCCCATAAAGGGACGAGATACATTTAGCTGTCAATCGCTGAGCCATTTGAAGCAGTCAAAAGATTTTGTTCTCTTCTGCGAAATACAATGATTGGTTTCTATTGTTAGGCAATAAGTGCAGTTCCAACAATCGTGGTCAAGATGACCCAATAATAGGAAACATCCCACCATTAAAGCCAGTATAATATGAAACATTCATTAAGTGAACTGTGTCAATATAACAGAATCCCCATGCTAATATGACACTCTTGTTCAATTAATACTAATTAATACCTAATACAAATTAGTTTAACAGGTTAAAACAGTGGTTCCCAAACTTGGTCCTGGGCCTCCCTGTGTACACTGGTTTCTCGTTCCATCGTCAATTACAATCCCTTAATTTTAACCAGCTGTTAATTTTCTAATCATCCTATTTTTCTTAGTTGTGCTTTCGCCATATTATGTCTGAAATAGCTTTGCATTTCACAAAGAATAAAATTGCCATGTTGATATTGTGCTACAATGCAAACAATTACACCAAGAGGTAACTTTTTTAGATCAGCTAAAAGACAGTGGTACATCAAGGGGTTCTAATTAGGTTGTTGAACATGTGTTTAAATTCTTTCATAATTTTTCCTTAAACTTATTAACACAATGCAGGTTTGACTCACTATCATTTGCGTTGTCTTCGAATTCTTAGTTAGCTTCCAGATGGTTAGTTTTAGTGACCAGGTATCCACACTTTCTCCAATTAGGGGCCTAATGATTCACCTTAGTCTTCAATTTGAAGTTTCACTGCTTTTTATGCAATTGTTTGCAATATAACACAAGTACAATATGAGCATGGGAATTTTATTCTTTAAGGTATGCCTAGCTGAACACCAGCATACACAGGGCCCAAGGCCCAGGGCCGAGCTTGGGAACCCCTGGGTAACAGGGTACTAACAATTTCCAATTAAGGTATCCATGAGTAGTTAATGTTTGCATAACATGATCACCCGAAAGTACATATACCTAACAGCTCACCAGCAAAAAAGGTAACCTACACACTTACCTAAGAGCGAGCCAATGAAGATCAAGACCTGCACTGTGGTGGTGAAGTTCCTGTATGTTTGCTCCTGACTGAGGCGAGTCTGCAAATGCACCATTTCCTGCTCTGTCATGTCCCACTGAGCCATTGACGTATTGTGGAAATTAAGGATGAGGTTGGCTGGTGTGAAATTAACATTGGAACTTCCGATGTTGGAGCTCCTACTCCCATAACCATCATCTTCCATTTTGTTGTTCAACTCACACAGGTATTAGGCTCCTTAAAACACACCAAGGCCAATGATTTAGGGATTTAAAGGTTCCCTTACAAGTAATATGCATCCACTTGGACTACTAATTTTTTGAAGCCAGAATTATTTACTCTTTGAATTATTTGCTCTTTGAAGAAGAGCTTTATAATGTCCAATGGTGGCTAAAGTCTTTGTTCTTTCTTTCTTTCTTTTCAACACTGTGTGTTCTGGCTGTCATTCGCTGTCTGTTTACAACCAGTTTATATGTAGCACTTGACAAATTAAAAGAACATGCAGCCCGAGATTAAAATGTAAAACACGCAGAAGCCCATTAAGGCAGCAAGACAGTCTATACGAGATTTCAATGTTTCCGCTGCTCCCCCACTTCCTTCGTAAGAGTCCATCATCTTAAACTTGGGAGTCCCGTCCCTCTCTTGAGAATGTACTTCGCCAGCGAAGATAGAAAAAACCCTTCTGGCGCTGTAAGATCTTTTCGACAAGGAGTTTCCATCTTGCACGATTTCCAAGTCAAGGCTCTGTGGTGTATGAAATCATTGTCACAAGCCCATACACATTATTTAGTCTTTAAAAAATACAACCTGACATTATTCGCAAGCAGGCATTTGTTTGCTTTACATGTGACATATGTAACATCATAGCATGGTAAACAGGCATTGCGTTATCTGTAAAACCCATTATTGCAGTGAACAAACAATAAAAGCTACTCTAAAAGCTACGTCTTGAATTCGATTTGCATGTAAATGGTTCGCGGATACAAAACGGGCTACTATATTATGATGATGTTACCATTCCACCTAAGCATCGCTGAAGTAACAGATGGAGATAATCGGGTACATACCTTCTCCTGGAGTAACTAATAAACCCTAATTAATACACTGTACCGAGTTGGTATTATCAATGCGACTCTGCTGCGGAAACCCTTTCTCTCTCTACATGCAGAACCCTGATGTCCGTGTTTCCCGTCCCAATTCGCTACTAACGCGGCAGTTTAGTGTAAAATTCCCCTTTGCGCCGGCAACAACCTGGGTTTTTTATGCGTATATTGCTCGAGCCTGCCACAGTGTGGAGGTATAACCGAGATGTCCGACGGATCAGGTCTCAGAACTGCATTGTGTGTAGCCCCTCCTCTGACGACTCCAGAGTGATTTGGCGGCTTTGTATGCTTCTTGAAAAATTACATACGAAGGAAAAATACAACTCCAAAAGGATTACACGAATTAGATTTTGACGTCAAAACACAATGCATGTGTGCGCGCGCGTGCGCTGTGTGTGTGTGTGTGTGAGAGAGAGAGAGAGAGAGAGAGAGAGAGAGAGAGAGAGAGAGAGAGAGAGAGAGAGAGAGAGAGAGAGAGAGAGAGAGAGAGAGAGAGAGAGAGAGAGAGAGAGAGAGAGAGAGAGAGAGAGAGAGAGAGAGAGAGAGAGAGAGAGAGAGAGAGAGAGAGAGAGAGAGAGAGAGAGAGAGAGAGCTTTGATTGAATTGAACTCTTCTGGTTTGACTAAGGATGTTAAGGGTAATTAAGACAAGCCTAAATTCTGAATCTATACAGAATTATACAGCAAGACATTTCATAGGATCATCCACACTCGGGGTGGAAAGTATAATTTATATTCATCTCCTAACTTACATTCCCAATATTTAATCATGCTATAATTGTATTTTTAACAATTACATTTACAGTTGCCTACGTTGACAATTCCTTTTTTGAATTACCTAAAATGTCAAGTGAAGGAAATTAAAACATCTATTTTAAAAGCTCAGGGTGCTCTCATTCTAACACACTGCCAATAACACAAAACAAACATCACACTCAAAGGAGAAATTCCTCTTAGAAAACTGATGCTTTTTCCATTCATTACCAAGGCATACATGTTCCCCTGGCATTTCAGCAGCTTCTTGCTATGAAGTGTACACATTCTGCAACTGCAAAAATCAGAAAAGGTATACAAAGAAATACACTGTACAAATATCTTATTTTCTCATTCAGACAAAATGCTGCTGTACATAACCTTTCCTGTCATGGTCCTGTTTTCCTGTCTGTGTTTCCCTTGTTGGGCCGCCAGATGGCGGCACTTCTGTTTTGTGTCCTGCTCCCCCCCTGTTAATTGTATGATTGTTTTCAATTGTCTCGTTATCCCATCAATGTTCCCACCTGTGTCTTGTTATCCCCTCCTTCTGGTTTGATTGTTTTTTGAGTTCACCTGTGTCTTGTTACCCCTTGTCTATTTAAGTTCTTTGTCCCCTTGACTCGGGTGCTGGTTCCTTGTGTTTGTTCCCGAATTCTGTTTGTTGCAAACCGTATGTACCTGCCTGTATTTTGTTCCTGACTGGTGTTTTGTTTGACCTTTCCTTGTGCTCTGCCTTCCAGTGTTCTGCCCTGCCTGTGTTTTTGAGTTCCTGTTGTTTTCTGTTTCATTAGATTATTTTTTGAGTTTGTGTTTTTGCCCATTGTGGCCTTGTCTGTTCCCTACTTGTTTGCCTGTCGTGTTAGTAAAGTCTTTGTTAATTTTCCCTTTTGAGTTTGTGTTTTTTTCCCTCTGCGTTTGGGTCCCCCCTACCCGTACCGTGACACTTTCCAAGGGATTATGACCGTGATGTCCAATTTAATTTGTAAGGCCAGGGATGGTGCAGGTTCTTGTTTTTAGTATGATGCCAACTAATTAACTAAGATTTGTCTTCAATACAGTCCTGGTAAGTTAGAATCAGGTGTCTTTGTGCTGAGCTAAACCAAAAACCAACACCCATATCAGTCTTTTCAGATAAGATTGTACACCATATCATTACAATTTATAAGTGTCCTGTTGGTAATGGGGAGATACTACATTCTGCTCTGAGAATGCACCACCTCAAATGCCCTTATTGAGCATATTGTGTATTGGGAGCACTTTCTTATGGAGTCCAATGTCTTTATTAGAAAGGTGTACAAGAGATGCTTTTATTTTTGCAAAGCAAATTCCCACAGCTATTTTCCAAAAAGCTATGTTATTTCTGGAAAGCCTACCCAGAAGATTGAAGGCTGTTTTAGCAGCAAAGGGGGGACCAACTCCATATTAATGCCCATGGATTTAGAATGAGATGTTCAACAAGCACATATGGGTGTGATGTCCGGGTGTCCACATACTTTTGACCATATAGTGTACATAAATAGAAACAGAACACTTTCTTGTAATGAGGCATCTCTTGTCTAGACACTAGTACAGTTGAGGTTTACGGTCATCTATGGTCAATGAAACGCATGCCTGCCATTCACTTAGTGAATAGTTAGGCAATACCTCACTACTGATCCTGGTTAACACAGACTAGTACAAGCAGGAGACATACCTTGCACAATCTGCAAGCACATTTTCAAAGGATGATAGGAAAATAAAAGCTTTAGAACAGGATTTGCAACAGTTTTACCATTTCCTGTTGCTAATCAGTTCCCTTTGCACCAAATAAGACACTAACAGTCCTTGAATATGTCAAAAACATGCAAATAGTTTACAATGCCTTATCATCACATAATTGTCTATTGTACTTGTCCTGGGAGACAATCCTTTTTGGGAAAATCACTGATAAGCAAAGCACACATTTGTTTTGAAAGAGATTTTTAATTTGCAAAAACATTCATCTCAACAAAATACTGATATTCTTTTTTAGTTCATACATTTGTTTCTTTCTTCAAATGCGCTGCAGAATATAATGACAAAAATGTAAGAGGAGATTGGTACTCCTTTTGATTTGCTTTTTAGAGGTGCGTGTGTGTGCGAGGGTGTGCATGTGTGTTAGCAGGCATAAGTATGTGGAAGTGGAAGTTAGAGCTTTGCTTCACGGTACATGTTGTTGTCAAGGTGTTTCCTGAAAAACGCTGGGATTCTATTCCAGAGGTCCACCTGCGCCTCAGCATGAGCTTTGGGGTCACCCCCAAATGCCACCACGGCATTGCCTGCGGCAGCGTGCCTGCTAGTGGCACAATGCGGCATGTAGGGGACCTCCAGGAAGTGCCCGGCCTTCGGGTAAACCACCACCTCAGGGTTATCTTTCCCATGATCCTTCAGCCGCTTCGTCATCTGCTCTGCATAATAGCAGCTTTTCCAGTTTCCATCATCCCCTGATACAGCAAACAGGAACTTGCAATTGGCTCGCTCTATGGGGATGAGGCACGCCTGGTTCTCTGGCGCCATGGGGTCCGGCAAGACGTCGCTCACGTCCAGCACCCCAGACTCTGTGGTTCTCACTTTATTCAAATCTGTGCGGAGGGACGGAATGACCATGTCTCTGTAGTGCAGGGGGACCATGACGTTAGCACTACAGCCATTGACACAGACAGTGGCCGAGACTCCAGACAGGAAAGACGCCATGGACAGTGCCAAATCTCCACTCTTAGAGATGGACAGTATGCCAACACCAGGCGCTTTGACCTACAGAGTGAAAAGTAAACAGCATTACAACTACGGGTACAACGGTTCACAAAACTTGTGGTTCAGCTGGGTTTACAGTTATCCTGTCACTGTTTCAGTTTGGTTCTGTATGCTTTTGGTAAAGCAAAGAAAAGTACCTTTATCAAAAGCTTGAGAAAGAACAGATCTTTCTTTTAAAAAGAAAAAGTGCCACTTTCCTATTTTCAAATTGAAAATAATACCCACATTATAGGCTATGGCCATGAACAAAAATACAGCATGGACTCAACATGCATTACACTGTGTAAACAAGACGAGTACATTCATCTATCTGAAAGTCATATTTAAGAACTGGCCATCTTTAAAGAACAATATTTCTTTACAACTTGAAATCTAAATGCAGCATTTTACTGTATCAATATTAATAGAACATGGTTGCAATTTAAGTTCTCTGACCACTGTTAAATCTGTGCTTTTTGTGCTTGTAACAGACACACCAGGGTGATGACATATGTGGGGCAGCATGTTCGACGTGTCCTCCATTGTGTACGGTGCACTTGCGAAGCACACAGGCAATTTGTTTATTCACCACCTTTCCCCCCGTCACTACTGTCAGTAACACTAAACCCATAATGCTCCCAAACAGCAGACATAAACAATATTGATCCTACCCATGGGGTTTCTCCCACTCTTGCCATTTCACAAAACTGACCGGTATTTCAGCTATAAACTACTCACCTCAGGCAGAGTCCTCAGGAACATTATGGCCTCTTCAAAGTATTCCAAATCAAACTTCTTGACGTTTTTGGGCAAATCTTGGTAGCTATAGAAAGCCAGACTCAAAACCACAAAGCCGTGGTTTGCTAGCAGGCATCCGTTGACCTCTGATAGGCCACCGCCTAAAGTATGCATTTGCACAATGCCTGGAAACGGACCTGGACCTAGAACAGAGGGAAGAAAAAAGATGCACACCACTAAAACTCCTAAACTGACTATTTTCAGGAGCAATTCCAAGAGATGTCATTATCACATAATCACCACATTCTACAACTGGAGAAATAACAGAAGGTATAAAATGAAATGCACAATAAATGTCTCCAATATATTCTCTTTAAGAAAAAATGGTGCTATACGTAACAGTTCCAAGGGTTTTAGCATAGTAGGCCATAAATACAGTATGCAAATGATGTTCTATCACTACATCAGCTCTGAGGTGAATTTTCATTGTGGGCAACAACAACATTAAATCACATTTTTTCCCCAGCCTGTTTTTTACATAGAATTAGTAGCTAATAAACACAGGCCTACTTACGTATAATACTTATTATTGGGTTCCATTTGTACCAGCAGTGGTTGGTGAGCTGAAAATCCATGGGGCCAAAAAACTATCCTTTAAAATGATCATTAGTCTGAACCTGTTTTCATTAATTTTCCTCCATTAACAAGCATGCCAATGATCTGATTTTCAATTGGCAAGTAACACACACCTTCTTCACATTGTGTCATACTAAATGATAAATTCAATTCAGAAAAAAATCAGTTTTAATAACCAAGTACGCTTAACGAAAAAAGCCATGCTAACTCCAACATTAGCTTTCAGGATAACCAGCAGTAACAAAAACTGTGCTTCAAGAATGTTTAAAATCTGTGTATTGCAGATCTTATACTGTACTGTGTGTGTGTGAGCGTAGAGAAGGAAGAGGTCTGCATGCATCCACAAAAAACGTTGGTAAAGTGTGCACAATTTTGCAGT
Organism: Anguilla anguilla; assembly: GCF_013347855.1. NCBI lineage: Eukaryota > Metazoa > Chordata > Actinopteri > Anguilliformes > Anguillidae > Anguilla > Anguilla anguilla. The sequence continues at coordinate 44,666,757 of NC_049206.1, read as the reverse complement.
TCAAATAAGTGAGGAGAGCGGGCTAGCCTATATCAGATGGCACTGAGCAGGGCTTGAGAACAAAAATGAAAACCAGAAAAGAAAGGCATTTTTGCAGGAACAAAAATAAAAACAGAAATAAAATCAACATCACTGTGCAAAAATGTTAAGTGAAAATTTAGGTAACTGTTAATGACATTTTGTTTTTAGTTTTCCTTGTTCGGTGCAATTTATCAAAAGCTTAGTCTACATTTCCACTGGCCCGGTGCCAAAATAAATGACCTGGCTTGCTGGACACAATGGATTTGTATCATTCAAGTGGGTCTACAAAGTATAAATTGACTCGGCAGCAGTTCTGCAGAAAATATACATAACTCTGTATTGGCTGTTTTTATTTTAAGTTTTTTGAGTAGCACTGAAATGTCTTAAGGCGGACAGCCCAAGCGTTTTATCAAGCCGCCAATAGGAGAAAAAAAACAGGCAAATAATTTGAAATGGTCCAAGCATTTATTGGCAGAATTTGGTTATGAATGGCACTGCATTTCAAACTTTGTTTGACTGCCTTCGAAGTACATGCAACCTTAGAGTGCCCACAACCATGCGTGCCACCCAGGTGTCCCCTGTAGACAAGATTTTGAACAGAAACCGCCTACCTTACAACATTCTGCCGTTGTGTGTCTTTATAGATCAATTGTTGGTTGAGGCGTCTGCCGACTTTTAAAGTAGGGCCTTTATTTATGCGATGCAATTGGACATCCATGAAAATATCGGAAATATGCGATATTGAACTAGAAGAAATAAAATTCAGAAAAACATTTTATGTTACAAGATACGAGCACCAGTGACAAAAAGGATGGTGCAAGCATTCTTGAGTGAATCTATTGAAGAAATAAACTGACATTTGTGTGGATTCATTAAGTTACGGTTAATAGCCTATAGTAGGCTAGGCTATTGTTTTGAGTGATAAAAAAAGAAATGCAGTTCGAGACATATTGCATTTCCAAATACCACTATTCACGTGGAATGAACCCTTGAAAATGTGTTAATGATTCAGTGATTCAGGCCTGTAGGTTATATCTATATAATTCAGGTACTTACAAATGTGTAACCCTTCAATAAATATTTGAATTGATTATTTTTTCATTTTACAGCCTACATCTCAATGCATTGTGGTGGTCTCTGGAAGACTTTACAGAACTTTAACAGTCGAGTTCAGTGGCAGTAAAGCCGGACCGACAGTAGCTGTCACGCAGTCACCACCAAAGCCCTAAAAAACTCATTCAGTTGGTTGTGTGTAATAGACACACAATCATAGCCTATGCAGTTACCACGATAGATATATAGCAATGAATATACGTAATACCCAGAAACACACTCGGTTAAACCACCTTAAAGAGGGGAAAACGTCAGACTAACCTGGCGGCAAAAAGAGGGTGCCCCTAATTCTTCCTTCTTTCACTGGTATCCGCCGCAACCCTTCTGCCATGAATCCTCTCTCATTAGTCTCTCTGGCGAGAACATGGCCCTGTCTGACGCCATCGTGAACTTCGATGTCAACAAAACACGGGCTCAACACGTCCCTCTTCCACAGTTTCTCATGGGGTGTCTCTGGAATCAGGGACCAAAAGAGGCCCATGGGCTCAACTCCACTGTAGCTACCGCCAAGGGAAGGGTGGTTGTCTAAATCTATCTCCCCTCTTGGATCTGCCCTATACGTACCAGAAGATTTGAATGTTACGCTTTTGTCGTCTGTGAGTCTTGCCCTCAATTCTACGCTCTGACCCGGGGAAAGTCCTTCAATTTTTATCCGAATCGGCTCGTTGAACAAGCACTTGCTACTAGGGAGAAGTCGCAAATGCACACCAGAACTCATATTTGCAGATGGGCGAAAAATTCCCTTCGAAAAAACGAGTGTAACAGGTCGAATACTTCTTGTGTTTATAATTCTGAATGCACACATCTTCAACCAAGACCGCTTGATACTGCGCCAGATTCCCACAGTCGATCTTCCGATTTTGACTCGCCTCCTCAAATAGTGAAATATTTGCTTTTATTCCGATTGGATAGCCTATTTGTATAACACTCGCCTCAGTCGAACTTACACAATCTTGAAGACACACCCACAAGCGTAAGAGAGGCGGGCGGGAGGCGGTCTTTCCGGAAACTGTGCTGCCAGGTTGTTCAATTAATATCCCCAAAGATACTTCGTAAAACCCCCCATCTTCCATTGACTCACTTTAAAAAAATTATTTAATTACACATTTTCTCGTCCCAATGACCCCTCTTCAAATACCCTGTCTGTAATTGACTCCTATACATTATTATAGCCTAGTAAAATTTCCCCTGTGTATTTTTAAATACCTACCTATGCTATTGGGGTTACTCTCCCAGTCAGACAACTATGGGTGAAGCCGGCTCGTAAAGTGCGTGTGCAAAATTTCTGCCTCCTATAGAGCGGGAGTTCAAAGTACAATTCGTTCTGTTCCGTGACCCTATTGTCTACGAGTATTTTAATGCAGTGGTTCTCAAACTTGGTCCTGGGGGACCCCTGTGTATGCTGGTTTTCATTGCAACCTCAACAGCAATCCCAGAATTTTAGGAGCTTTTCATGTTTTAGAGCTGGGGTCCCCAGTCTTATCCAGTGTGCCAGTGTGGGTGCACAAACCTGATCCTGATTCTACTAACCGAGGTGCTTAGCAATGACTCTACTGATTGATTAGTAGAATCGGGTGTGTGCACCCACACTGGCCCTTTTGGGAACCCCAGCTCCAAAACATGAAAAGCACCTAATTAAGAAAAATTAAAAGTTTGTTAAAATTCTGGGATTGCTGTTGAGGTTGAAATGAAAACCAGCATAGACAGGGGTCCCCCAGAATCGAGTTTGAGAACCACTGTTTTAATGTCTCGCAGGGAAAAGCACTCTTTATTTTCCCTGTAAACAATGAAAAACCACTGATGTAGTGAGCAACGAGGAGATACATATTTACCTTTCTTTCGTCATTCTCAAACTTTCCACCTCCCTTTGAAGTGACCACTCTCTGGCTGACGTCAACCATCTCAATTAAATAAACTGTCCAAATATGAATCTATATGGATATCAGACAAGTATTTTGTATATAAAAATGCATTTACAGATTCATATGTAAGGTATGTAATACTTATGTAAGCTTTACATTTACATTTTGGCAGGTGTATGCTTCCATACACAGCAACATAGTAAGTAACAAAGTAACAATACTAATATATTGTATATATTTTCATGACGTGAAATAGAATGTACAACATGCAATATGATACACTAATTTCATATCTTACACCAAGTGCAATGTGATATAACATATTTATTACTGTGCACTTATTTTCATTGTTTTTATCTTGACATACACAAAGAGAACAACTAATTAATTAAGTAAAATTTCCTGCTTGCATAAAAACGGACCTGGCCAACAAAGTCTGAATCTGATTTTGACTCTATTGGTTTCTTTTCATTTGTCAATAAACGGTGTCAAAGTTCAAATTTTAGCCGCTAGGTGGCAGTTATTGTTCTAACACTGATTCAGTTATTGTCGGACGGTCTCAATGAACTATTTGTTCACCGCATGAAACGCACAACTTCTCTCAAAACAGTACAAATGTTGATGGACAAAATCAATAGTAACTATCACTTGCTCAAGGTCCGATTAAAATAGATTATTTATGAATTCACTGATTATTATGACATCCTGTTGTCACAGTTACTGGGTTTTACGGGTATCACACCAGTTTTCTTGGGGGCTGAGCATTTAAAAAAATGTAGTCAATAGGTTTTCCCAGCAGGAAGTTGTGTCAGAGTGACTATGGTGCCTGATTTGTTTTTAAACAGATTTTCAAAAATGGTTTTCTTTTATATGGTTATGTCTTAAACACATATGGCACGTTGTAGTTACTTTTTTTGTTTGAAAAGTAGGGTGGATTCAGCAAACGTGTGATACTTTTTGGTAGATTCAGTAGGAGACTATACAAAACGTTTTTACTAACCACGCCCACTGTAAAGACGTCAGTCCAATAAAAACAATTGTTGAATGACAGTACCTATTGTAGCAACAATTCAAGAATGTTTTTTTTTTTTTTTTTTTTGAGTGGCTGTTGATTCCCACATAGCAGAGTAATGCAAAGCTTAAGTGCCCCACTTCTGCTGATGTCCCACATTTGCTGAATCCACCCTACACAATTCATTTTAATTCTGGTACATTACAATTAAGAGATATCTTTCCCTGACTGCACTTGTTGCAGTATTGCAATGCAGTGCTCTTTGATTATATTTTCCTGGCATTTGTAAAGATATTTACATGGTGAACATAACACATGGTACAATGTGTTATACAAACAGCGTTAATTCTAATAATAGGCCTACAGCAATAATAATTTCACGACAATATTGTACGTGCTAGCTACGGCAGTAGTAATGCTCGTAGTTCAGGGATATTTCACGAAGCAGGATTACCGAGTTAGCTGGACAACTGCAGTGAGTAAAACCCGGAACAACTCTTTTTACGTCTGTCCATGTTCCAGATTTGGTAGGGTTCAGAGTTTTACTCAGTGTAGTTATCCAACTACTTCAGTAATGCTGCTTGCTTCGTGAAATACTCTCCAGACCCAAGGAAAATCCAAGGTCTTGGAACAGGGGGCGTGTGGACATTGACAAAAGATAAGCGTGTGTACAGACACGCCCTAAATGGTGATTTCTGCCCAAAGTCCCTCATTCGGTTACATTCTGGACGACACGCCCCCTTCTATACGCTACTTACCTAGGCCCTATGTTCCCATGGAGACGGGGCGAGAGAAAGGCAGTTGGAGGAGCTCTAGGGTATCTACACGAATTATATTTTGACGTCAAAACACAATGCATGTGTGCGCGCGCGTGCGCTGTGTGTGCGTGCGTGAGAGAGAGAGAGAGAGAGAGACCTTTGATTGAATTGAACTCTTCTGGTTTGACTAAGGATGTTAAGGATTATTAAGACAAGCCTAAATTCTGAATCTATACAGAATTATACAGCAAGACATTTCAAAGGATCATCCACACTCGGGGTGGAAAGTATAATTTATATTCATCTCCTAACTTACATTCCCAATATTTAATCATGCTATAATTGTATTTTTAACAATTACATTTACAGTTGCCTACATTGACAATTCCTTTTTTGAATTACCTAAAATGTCAAGTGAAGGAAATTAAAACATCTATTTTAAAAGCTCAGGGTGCTCTCATTCTAACACACTGCCAATAACACAAAACAAACATCACACTCAAAAGAGAAATTCCTCTTAGAAAACTGATGCTTTTTCCATTCATTACCAAGGCATACGTGTTCCCCTGGCATTTCAGCAGCTTCTTGCTATGAAGTGTACACATTCTGCAACTGCAAAAAGCAGAGAAGGTATACAAGGAAATACACTGTACAAATATCTTATTTTCTCATTCAGACAAAATGCTGCTGTACATAACCTTTCCAAGGGATTATGACAGTGATGTCCAATCTAATTTGTAAGGCCAGGGTTGGTGCAGGTTCTTGCTTTTAGTAGTATGATGCCTGATAATGATGCCAACTAATTAACTAAGATTTGTCTTCAATACAGTCCTGCTAAGTAGAATCAGGTGTCTTTGTGCTGGGCTAAACCAAAAACCAGCACCCATACCAGCCCTTTTCAGATAAGATAGTACAGCATATCATTACAATTTATAAGTGTCCTGGTGGTAATGGGGAGATACTACATTCTGCTCTGAGAATGCACCACCTCAAATGCCATTACTGAGCATATTGTGTATTGGGAGCACTTGCTTATGGAGTCCAATGTCTTTATTAGAAAGGTGTACAAGAGATGCTTTTATTTCTGCAAAGCAAATTCCCACAGCTATGTTCCAAAAAGCTATGTTCTTATTTCTGGAAAGCCTACCCAGAAGATTGAAGGCTGTTTTAGCAGCAAAGGGGGGACCAACTCCATATTAATGTCCATGGTTTTAGAATGAGATGTTCAACAAGCACATATGTGTGTGATGTCCGGGTGTCCACATACTTTTGACCATATAGTATACATAAATAAATAGAAACAGAACACTTTTTCTTGTAATGAGGTATCTCTTGTCTAGACACTAGTACAGCTGAGGTTTACGGTCATCTATGGTCAAAGAAACACATGCCTGCCATTCACTTAGTGAATAGTTAGGCAATACCTCACTACTGATCCTGATTAACACAGACTAGTACAAGCAGGAGACATACCTTGCACAATCTGCAAGCACATTTTCAAAGGATGATAGGAAAATAAAAGCTTTAGAACAGGATTTGAAACAGTTTTACCATTTCCTGTTGCTAATCAGTTCCCTTTGCACCAAATAAGACACTAACAGTCCTTGAATATGTCAAAAACATGCAAATAGTTTACAATGCCTTATCATCACATAATTGTCTATTGTACTTGTCCTGGGAGACAATCCTTTTTGGGAAAATCACTGATAAGCAAAGCACACATTTGTTTTGAAAGAGATTTTTAATTTGCAAAAACATTCATCTCAACAAAATAATGATATTCTTTTTTAGTTCATACATTTGTTTCTTTTCTTGAAATGCCCTGCAGAATATAATGACAAAAATGTAAGAGGAGATTGGTACTCCATTTGATTTGCTTTTTAGAGGTGCGTGTGTGTGCTTGTGTGTGTGTATGTGTGTGCGAGGGTGTGCATGTGTGTCAGCAAGCATAAGTATGTGGAAGTGGAAGTTAGAGCTTTGCTTCACGGTACATGTTGTTGTCAAGGTGTTTCCTGAAAAACGCTGGGATTTTATTCCAGAGGTCCACCTGCGCCTGAGCATGAGCACTGGGGTCACCCCCAAATGCCACCACGGCATTGCTTAAGGCAGCGTGCCTGCCAGTGGCACAATGCGGCATGTAGGGGACCTCCAGGAAGTGCCCGGCCTTTGGGTAAACCACCACCTCAGGGTTATCTTTCCCATGATCCTTCAGTCGCTTCGTCATCTGCTCTGCATAATAGCAGCTTTTCCAGTTTCCATCATCCCCTGATACAGCAAACAGGAACTTGCAATTGGCTCGCTCTATGGGGATGAGGCACGCCTGGTTCTCTGGCGCCATGGGGTCCGGCAAGACGTCGCTAATGTCCAGCACCCCAGACTCTGTGGTTCTCACTTTATTCAAATCTGTGAGGAGAGGAGGAATGACCATGTCTCTGTAGTGCAGGGGGACCATGATGTTAGCACTACAGCCATTGACACAGACAGTGGCCGAGACTCCAGACAGGAAAGACGCCATGGACAGTGCCAAATCTCCACTCTTAGAGATGGACAGTATGCCAACACCAGGCGCTTTGACCTACAGAGTGAAAAGTAAACAGCATTACAACTACGGGTGCAACGGTTCACAAAACTTGTGGTTCAGCTGGGTTTACAGTTATCCTGTCACTGTTTCAGTTTGGTTCTGTATGCTTTTGGTAAAGCAAAGAAAAGTACCTTTATCAAAAGCTTGAAAACAAACAGATCTTTCTTTTAAAAAGAAAACGTGCCACTTTCCTATTTTCAAATTGAAAATAATACCCACATTATAGGCTATGGCCATGAACAAAAATACAGCATGGACTCAACATACATTACACTGTGTAAACAAGACAAGTACATTCATCTATCTGAAACTCATATCTAAGAATTGGCCATCTTTAAAGAACAATATTTCTTTACTACTTGGAATCTAAATGGAGCATTTTACTGTGTCAATATTAATAGAACATGGTTGCAACTTAAGTTCTCTGACAACTGTTAAATCTGTGCTTTTTGTGCTTGTAACGGACACACCAGGGTGATGACATAAATGGGGCAGCATGTTCGACGTGTCGTCCATTGCGTACGGTGCACTTGCGAAGCACACAGGCAATTTGTTTATTCACCACCTTTCCCCCCGTCACTACTGTCAGTAACACTAAACCCATAATGCTCCCAAACAGCAGACATAAACAATATTGGAGGATCCTACCCACGGTGTTTCTCCCACTCTTGCAATTTCACAAAACTGACCGGTGTTTCAGCTATAAACTACTCACCTCAGGCAGAGTCCTCAGGAACATTATGGCCTCTTCAAAGTATTCCAAATCAAACTTCTTGACGTTTTGGGGCAAATCTTGGTAGCCCCAGAAAGCCAGACTCAAAACCACAAAGCCGTGGTTTGCTAGCAGGCATCCGTTGACCTCTGATAGGCCACCGCCTAAAGTATGCATTTGCACAATGCCTGGAAACGGACCTCGACCTAGAACAGAGGAAAGAAAAAAAAATGCACATCGCTAAAACTCCTAAACTGACTATTTTCAGGAGCAATTCCAAGGGATGTCATTAAGTGTACACAATCACCACATTCTACAACCGTAGAAAGAACAGAAGGTATAAAAAGAAATGCACAATAAATGTCTCCAATATATTCTCTTTAAGAAAAAATGGTGCTATACGTAACAGTTCCAAGGGTTTTAGCATAGTAGGCCATAAATACAGTATGCAAATGATGTTCTATCACTACATCAGCTCTGAGGTGAATTTTCATTGTGGGCAACAACAACAACATTAAATCACATTTTTTTCCCCAGCCTGTTTTTTTATATAGAATTAGTAGCTAATAAATGCAGGCCTACTTACGTATAATACTTATTATTGGGTTCCATTTGTACCAGCAGTGGTTGGTGAGCTGGAAATCCATGGGGCCAAAAAACTATCCTTTAAAATGATCATTAGTCTGAACCTGTTTTCATTAATTTTCCTCCATTAACAAGCATGCCAATGATCTGACTTATTAATTGGCAAGTAACACACACCTTCTTCACATCGTATCAGACTAAATGATAAATTCAATTCAGAAAAAAATCAGTTTTCATAACCAAGTACGCTTAACGAAAAAAGCCATGCTAACTCCAACATTAGCTTTCAGCATAACCAGCAGTAACAAAAACTGTTTCAAGAATGTTTAAAATTTGTGTATTGCAGATCTTGTACTGTACTGTGTATGTGTGACCGTAGAGAAGGAAGAGGTTCGCATGCATCCACAAAGAACGTTGGTAAAATGTGCACAATTTTGCAGTTCAAATAAGTGAGGAAAGCGGGCTATATCAGATGGTATTGAGCAGGGCTTGAGAACAAAAATGAAAACCAGAAAAGAAAGGCATTTTTGCAGGAACAAAAATAAAAACAGAAATAAAATCAACATCACTGTGCAAAAATGTTAAGTGAAAATTTAGGTAACTGTTAATGACATTTTGTTTTTAGTTTTCCTTGTTCGGTGCAATTTATCAAAAGCTTAGTCTACATTTCCACTGGCCCGGTGCCAAAATAAATTACCTGGCTCGCTGGACACAATGGATCTGTATCATTCAAGTGGGTCTACAAAGTATAAACTGATTCGGCAGCAGTTCTGCAGAAAATATACATAACTCTGTATTGGCTGTTTTTATTTTTATTTTTAGTAGCACTGAAATGTCTAAATGACAGCCCAAGCGTTTTATCAAGTCGTCAATAGGAGAAAGAAAACAGGCAAACAATTTGAAATGGTCCAAGCATTTATTGGCAGAATTTGGTTATGAATGGCACTTCATTTCAAACTTTGTTTGACTGCCTTCGAAGTACATGCAACCTTAGAGTGCCTACAACCATGTGTGTCACCCAGGTGTCCCCTGTAGACAAGATTCTGAACAGAAACCGCCTACCTTACAAAATTCTGGCGTGTAACCCTTCAATAAATATTAAAATGGATTAGTTTTTCATTTTACAGCCTACATCTCAATGCATTGTGGTGGTCTCTGGAAGACTTTACAGAACTTTAAAGTCTAAATGTAGCTAAATATAGGCCTAGGCAGACAACCAGTCGAGTTCAGTGGCAGTAAAGCCGGACCGACTGTAGCTGTCACGCAGTCACCACCAAAGCCCTATTTTGAACAAGGACAAACTCTGCAGTGTTTTAGCCAAGTCCTTAAAGGACATCAAAAAAATAACATTTTGTATTAATACAAGACTATACTAGGCTAATGTAACCTTATAGCCACAAATCAGAATAATTGTAGCTACATTCATTCAGTTGGTTGTGTGTAATATTGAGCTCAACAGTGACCGCCCACTTTTTGAACGGCTCCGGTTCCGGAAGTGAATTTCCCATTCATTTACTCCATTGACGTTTCAGAAAACCCTTATATAAAGAGTTTTAAGACTGGAACCAAGCCAACCAACTAGCAGATGAGTCGTGACCATAAAACATTTTATTCGGAGCAACAAAAAAAATTGGAAAACTGAAAAAAAGTCAAAGGTACAAGACTGTGTACATAATTATTATTATTATTATTATTATTATTATTATTATTATTATTATTAAGAGTGAAGGAACTATTCATCCCACAAACCATTGCGAATGATACCTTTCCAACGACTTCCAACCAAGCGGCCAAAACCAGACTTCGTTTTTGAAGCTCATTTCCTGGTGTTGTAGTTCCTGGTTGCTCACTAGCGCCACTACGGTTGGCTCCAGTATAGGTGTTTTCATATCCGGTTTCCATGTAAGTCTACGGTACAAATGCGGTCAAAATACTAAGTCAATAATTTTTTCTCACAAGAACAAATAGTCATAATAGGTGTATTTTATTCGTCTTATGACTGTCCATGGGTCGATTTCATGATTTATTGCGTCATTTGGGCACAGTGCCAATATTTGTTCTGGACCAATGAGGTACAGCTTGCGTCACTTCCGGATTACTGCGGAGGAGCTACAGTAGGGGCTACAATCTGTGGTCACTGGGGTGGGAGGTGGCGTCTCTTGGCCTTGACATTGCGGCTCCGACCACGGTCCACCTGTGCGAAGTCAGAAAATGCAGGCATCCCATTTCGTAGTGATTTCATTATAGCGTGTGCTATTTACAGCTGCACTAGACGACCATAAAATAATCCTCCTCTGAAGTTTTGCGGTAGCCGAGTCATTTTTACTATTTCCTTTAGCCCACTTAACCAAATAATTAGTTGGCAGAAAGCGTAATCAGCTTGCTATATTTGGTAGTCAATGTCAAGGCCAAGAGGCGCCACCTCCCACCCCAGTGACCATAGACTGTAGCCCTTACTGTAGCTTAGTCCTCTGCAATAATCAGGAAGTGACGCAAACTGTACCTCATTGGTCCACAACAAATATTATAACAGTGCCCAAATGACACAATAAATCATGAAATCGACCCATGGACAGTCATAAGACGAATAAAATACACATATTGTGACTATTTGTTCTCATGAGAAAAAATTACTGACTTTGTATTTTGACCGCATTTGTACCGTAGACTTACATGGAAACCGGATATGAAAACACCTATACTGGAGCCAACCGTAGTGGCGCTAGTGAGCAACCAGGAACAACAAGACCAGGAAATGAGCTTCAAAAACGAAGTCTGGTTTTGGCCGCTTGCTTCCAACCTAACGATAGTTTAGCGCGCTTCTTCTTGAATTATTATAGTGCCATTAATATAGTGTTTATATTGTTAATTATAGTGTTGGAATATATTCCGTTTAAATAAACTTTTTGCTACGTTTTGTCGGGGCTGAACCAAGGGGCAACAACTCGCCTCTATGAGTGAAGCCTTTTACCCCAGTGGCTACCCCAGTGAACTGCAACGCCTGGTTGCAAAAAGAACTTGAAACCCCGCCCACCCAATGTTAAATCAACGGGGAAAACCTGAAGAGGCCAATTTTCTCAGAGGAAATATAGTCAATACATTTTTACACAATAAATTGTGGTTTAACTAATTAATCCAACCCCTTGTAATGTCTCCATTGGGTTTTTTTTTTTTTTTAAATAATTCCGCCAAAATTCCCAAATCTGGGTTAATTTCAGTGCGTGCAATGTGGCTTGTCCTACTACCGTATGACCATATAAGGATTTCCCCATCCTCGCAGCCAGGCAGAGTGCTTCAGCGGCAGGTGTGATGCTGCGTCGTTATATTCCGATTTCCTAGCTACATACGATCTCACCATTTAAAAGTTCAAGGTCCAAAAATGTTGTGTGCTGCGTTCAACTGTACTAACCGCTATTCTAAGGATTCTTCTGTCCAGTTCTTTCGGTTAATACATTTGAGACATTTTCAGATAAACAAGGTTCTATGTAAAAACGAGATTTCTGACTATTTCGGGGTTTCAGTTGATTCTCATAAAGTCTCGTCTTTTGTGTATATATTTGTTGCTGAAATCAGATTTGTAATCTGATTTCAGCAATGTAAATTTTGAAGCTTCTTTAAGAAGACATGCTAGCGGGATTTACTTAGCTAGGAGGAGCAAGCTGTCTTGCTATCGATCTGTCTCTATCTATCTATCTAGCTATCTTGCTAGCTAGTTATCTCGTGATATATCTGTCTAGATATAGACATTACATTACATTACAGGCATTTAGCAGACGCTCTTATCCAGAGCGACTTACACAACTTTTACATAGCACTTTACAATGTATCCATTTATACAGCTGGATATATACTGAAGCAATGCAGGTTAAGTACCTTGCTCAAGGGTACAACGGCAGTGTCCTTACCCGGGAATCGAACCTGCCACCTTTCGGTTACAAGCGCAGTTCCTTACCCACTGTGCCACACTCCGTCCTGTCTAGAGCTCTGTTGTCTATCTGTCTATATAACTAGCTAGCTAGTGATCTATTTTATATATTTTTCTATGTAAATATCTTAACACTAAACGTATCTTGCACAATTAACTTTTTTTAAATGTTATGACTACCGTTCTGTGGTTGCAAGTCCACGCTTGTTGTCCAGACGTGGGCGTGTCTAATTACCATGTAAGGTAGTCAGGGTGGATTTTCCTGTAGTCGTGGACTCGCTCCACTGCGCTTGCGTTTGTTGCAACGGGCAATGGCTGCGCCCTAGTTTGGGCTTCAGTGGGTGACGTCATGAAGCACTTCGTCCATATATTTTTGAACGGTCTATGGGCTGAACACGCCCCAGGTTTCTAATCGATGAAGACTATTTCGCGCTTTTCATAGGAAGTTCATAGTTCAATGGCTACCATGCGAACATCTCCGTGGGAACAGCGAGCTCCACCAATCAGAGACGTCGCTGTTACACTTTAGGATTGTGGGTAGTGTAGTAGTTCTCCATGACATCGCGAATGAAACATGTTTTTCTTAAAACAAGGTTGATGTCATACGGACTTGTGGCTTCTACAGGAGCATATACCATCGTTTCACAATATCATAGCTCGTGGTAAGTCTACCTTGGATGGTTACGACATTATGGCTAATAATCAAATCCTCTATTCAGAATGGGAATGGGATTTTCACTTCCGGAACCTCACCGTTGAGCTCTATAGACACACAATCATAGCCTATGCAGTTACCACGATAGATATATAGCAATGAATACACGTAATACCCAGAAACACACTCGGTTCAACTACCTTAAAGACGGGAAAACGTCAGACTAACCTGGCGGCAAAAAGAGGGTGCCCCTAATTCTTCCTTCTTTCATTGGTATCCGCCGCAGCCCTTCTACCATGAATCCTCTCTCATTAGTCTCTCTGGCGAGAACATGGCCCTGTCTGACGCCATCGTGAACTTCGATATCAACAAGACATGGGCTCAACACGTCCCTCTTCCACAGTTTCATATGGGGAGTCTCTGGAATCAGGGACCAAAAGAGGCCCATGGGCTCAACTCCACTGTAGCTACCTCCAAGGGAAGGGTGGTTGTCTAAATCTATCTCCCCTCTTGGATCTGCCCTATACGTACCAGAAGATTTGAATGTTACGCTTTTGTCGTCTGTGAGTCTTGCCCTCAATTCTACGCTCTGACCCGGGGAAAGTCCTTCAATTTTTATCCGAATCGGCTCGTTGAACAAGCACTTGCTACTAGGGAGAAGTCGCAAATGCACTCCAGAACTCATATTCGCAGATGCGCGAAAAATTGACTTCGAAAAAATGAGTGTAACAGGTCGAATGCTTCTTGTGTTTATAATTCTGAAAGCACACATCTCCGACCAAGACCATCTGACATCGCGCCAGATTCCCACAGTCGGTCTTCTGATTTTGACTCGCCTCCTCAAATAGTAAAATATTTGCTTTTATCCCGATTGGATAGCCTATTTGTTGTATAACATTCGTCTCAGTCGAATTTACACTAACTTGAAGACACACACACAAGCGTCAGAGAGGCGGGCGGGAGGCGGTCTTTCCGGAAACTGTGTTGCCAGGTTGGTCAATGAATGCCCCCAAAATTCTTCGCAAACCCCCCCATCTTCCATTGACTCACTTTTTAACAATTATAATATTACAAATTTCCCCGTCCCAATAACCCCTCTTCAAATACCCTGTCTGTAATAGACTCTTATACATTATTATAGCCTAGTAAAATTTCCCCTGTGTATTTTAAATACCTACCTATGCTATTGGCGTTACTCTCCCAGTCAGACAACTCTGGGTGAAGCTGGCTCGTAAAGTGCGTGTGCAAGATTTCTGCCTCCTATAGAGCGGGAGTTCAAAGTATAATTCGTTCTGTTTCGTGACCCTATTAATGCAGTGGTTCTCAAACTCGGTCCTGGGGGACCCCTGTGTATGCTGGCTTTCATTGCAACCTCAACAGCAATCCCAGAATTTTAGGAGCTTTTCATGTTTTAGAGCTGGGGTCCCCAGTCTTATCCAGTGTGCCAGTGTGGGTGCACAAACCTGATCCTGATTCTACTAACCGAGGTGCTTAGCAATGACTCTACTGATTGATTAGTAGAATCGGGTGTGTGCACCCACACTGGCCCTTTTGGGAACCCCAGCTCCAAAACATGAAAAGCACCTAATTAAGAAAAATTAAAAGTTTGTTAAAATTCTGGGATTGCTGTTGAGGTTGAAATGAAAACCAGCATACACAGGGGTCCCCCAGGATCGAGTTTGAGAACCACTGTTTTAATGTCTCGCAGGTAAAAGCTTTATTTTCCCTGTAAACAATGAAAAACCACTGATGTAGTGAGCAACGAGGAGATACATATTTACCTTTCTTTCGTTCATTCTCAAACTTTCCACCTCGCTTTGAAGTCACCAAACTCTGGCTGACGTCAACCATCTCAATTAAATAAACTGTCCAAATATGAATCTATATGGATATCAGACAAGTATTTTGTATGTAAAAATGGATTTACAGATTCATATGTAAGGTATGTAATACTTATGTAAGCTTTACATTTACATTTTGGCAGGTGTATGCTTCCATACACAGCAACATAGTAAGTAACAAAGTAACAATACTAATATATTGTATATATTTTCATGACATGTGAAATATAATGTACAACATGCAATATGATACACTTATTTCATATCTTACACCAAGTGCAATATGATATAACATATTTATACTGTGCACTTATTTTCATTGTTTTTATCTTGACATACACAAAGAGAACAACTAATTAATTAAGTAAAATTTCCTGCATGCATAAAAACGGACCTGACCAACAAAGTCTGAATCTGATTTTGATTCTATTGGTTTCTTTTCATTTGTCAATAAACTGTGTCAAAGTTCAACTTTTAGCCGCTAGGTGGCAGTTATTGTTCTAACACTGTTTCAGTTATTGTCGGACGGTCTCAATGAACTATTTGTTCACCGCATGAAACGCACAGCTTCTCTCAAGACAGTACAAATGTTGGTGGACGAAATCAGTAGTAACTATCACTTGCTCAAGGTCCGATTAAAATAGATTATTTATGAATTCACTGATTATTATGACCTCCTGTTGTCACAGTTACTGGGTTTTACGGGTATCACACCAGTTTTCTTGGGGGCTGAGCATTTTTTTTTAAATGTAGTCAATAGGTTTTCCCAGCAGGAAGTTGTGTCAGAGTGACTATGGTGCCTGATTTGTTTTTAAACAGATTTTCAAAAATGATTTTCTTTTATATGGTTATGTCTTAAACCCATACGGCACGTTGTAGTTACTTTATTTGTTTGAAAAGTAGGGTGGCTGTTGATTCGCACATAGCAGAGTAATGCAAAGCTTAAGTGTCCCACTTCTGCTAATGTCCCACATTTGCTGAATCCACCCCCACACAATTCATTGTAATTCTGGTACATTACAATAAAGAGATATCTTTCCCTGACTGCACTTGTTGCAGTATTGCAATGCAGTGCTCTTTGATTATATTTTCCTGGCATTTGTAAAGATATTTACACGGTGAACATAACACATGGTACAATGTGTTATACAAACAGCGTTAATTCTAATAATAGGCCTACAGCAGTAATAATTTCACGACAATATTGTACGTGCTAGCTACGACAGGAGTAATGCTCGTAGTTCAATGATATTTCACGAAGCAGGATTACTGAGTTAGCTGGACAACTGCAGTGAGTAAAACCCGGAACAACTCTTTTTACGTCTGTCCATGTTCCAGATTTGGTAGTGTTCAGAGTTTTACTCAGTGTAGTTATCCAACTACTTCAGTAATGCTGCTTGCTTCGTGAAATACCCTCCAGACCCAAGGAAAATCCAAGGTCTTGGAACAGGGGGCGGGTTGACATTGACAAAAGATAAGCGTGTGTACAGACACGCCCTAAATGGTGATTTCTGCCCAAAGTCCCTCATTCGGTTACATTCTGGACGACACGCCCCCTTCTATACGCTACTTATCTAGGCCCTTTGTTCCCATGGAGACGGGGCGAGAGCGAGGCAGTTGGTGGAGCTCTACGGTATCTTTCCGCCATTGTCATTTGCTAGCTAGCGATTCCAAGGCAGTAGAGCAGTCGCAGTTCCGTGTGTGTTTGTCTCCGTAATTAGCTAGTTGAACAATAGCCATAATTAATATATACACACAGTATATATTAGTCTTGGATAATTCTCTCTTCCTGTGTGTTTTTGGGTACATGTCCGGACAGTGAATGAGAAGGGGGGTCCCTGAAGTAGGTCGTTGTGTAGGTAAGTGCTTGAAAGCATTTTGCTGTGTTTTGCCTATTATATCTAGCCAACGTTAACGTCACGCAGCTAGATGCCCACAGCAGAATACGAGCCACTTTCGTAGGCCTGTTCTTAGTAGCCTACTTGTGAGTGTTGCAGTACTAGCAGCTAACGTTAACTAACCCGTTGTCCAACCAGCACACCTTTGCGTATAGACTACAGTGGGATTGTTAGTGAGTAGGCTAGTTGGTGCTTTCACTACTGTTAGTGTTCTAGCTTGCTAACGTTACACAACCGCAGTGTTGGCTATATTTTCAGCAACGTTATTCGCGTTTGCTAATGCTAGCTAGCTGAATCGCCAGTCAGCTCGCAAGCTAGCTAGACTAGCTATCTAATTTAGGTTGTAACATTCATTAGGTTAAATTATCGCAGCGAGTGAGTATTCTGGTAGGTCACTAGGTATGGTACTATCTAAATATCTTGTATCAGCGGTCCTAGCAATCAAGCAACGTAACTAGCTACAACTTGAAAATACTCCCTCATAATTAGATTAATTTAGCTAGGAAAGTAGCTAGATACCTGGTTAGTGTTACATTTGTCTAGTTCTGTACTGCTAATGTATTAGTAATATATTGCGCCGCAGATAACTTTGCACATCGAAATCTAATTAGGCTAACTTAGTTAATTGCATTCGTTTTAAGCTAACGTTAGCCAATTATATTGGAAATTGCTATATGAATTGCCTAGGCTAACGTCAGTACGGATCCTGTATGATCGATATCAGTATTGTCATCCAGCTAACGTTAATTAAATTACGATTGTTAGAGAACAAAATGGTTACCTTGGTTTGTAGCTAGTTTAGCACGTAATATCTGTTGTTAACCGGTTTGTTTGCGAATTTAGTTGACTTGGACTGACACTTGCTAACTAGTTTAATTAGCATACACAGTAACACTACTGATGGAAGTGTTGTCATCGTAAACAAATAACATTTTAGTCCGATAACATTATTTATTTTATTGGGGCTTAGCACTAGTTACTGTTATCACAAGTATACCAGTGTCTCGGCAGAGAGGGTGTGCTAGCGAACTTATTTGGCTATCCTAGGTTTTAGTTGTGTAATTTGCTTGTTGCCATTTTGGGCATTGTTTGCTTTCTGTGATCATAATGTTGCTTTTAAGCCAACTACATTTCTAACTTTGTTCAGCAATATTAAAGTAGATTGGTGGTCATTGACCTAGCTAATTAACAACATGATGTAGCTGGTTGCAGTAAGCAAGCATTGGGAATGTTGCTCTCGGCTGCTTTGTGTCTGCTTGTTGTAATCTGCTCTCTGTTGAGGCACGTGCCAACGCGTGTGACTTAGCATGTTAGCGACTGTAGCTAACGTTATTGTGATCTAATTTGGAATGAACTTGAAATTGTAATGAGAAGATATTTGGCTGCTAATACATTTTTACTCCTATTCTGAATATTAAGTGTAATGTATGAATGGACTTTTCTGTTAATTGGTTTTCCATATGTCAGTGATATGAATGCATGCATGTGTATTTGTATTCGGTATTAAATAGCGCGCCATGCAGTAAATACCAGCGCCCTCGCTTTCCCGTGGTTTTATAATGAAGTGAGAAGGGTGCCCTGCAGTGGGTACTGATGCCATGCAACTTTGAACAGCCCTCTCCCCAGCTTTGTAAAGCCCTTTGAACACTGTTGGGTGTCACCGCAGGCCTGAATCACAGGCTCTCCTCTTTTCTCCCGAAGAGCTGGCCAAGCCGCCCCCAGGCTCTTGCCTCCAACGCTGCTGAGTTAAGCTGTTCGCGCACAGGCTCTGACCTATCAGGCCGTGATCTCTGATGGCCGCTGGCTTGCCTGCTTTTCCAGACACAGCTGCTCATTCTACACCCCACCCCCCACCCCCCGCCCCCCCTTTCCCAGTGAAGGCCGGGGGAACCCGCAGCAGCTGCTGGCTCAAGGGAGTCACGTTTCCTCATCCGAACGCCATGTCCCTGTGAACAGCAGAGAGATTGGGCTGGGTGTCTTTTTTTTTTTTTTTTTTTTTTTTTAAACAAGAGACTGACCGGGAGTCACTCGGCGACTTTGGCGGCAAGCCAGTTCGGCGGCGGCCAGGGCTAGGGGCTGCCGGTGCCCGTGAGCGAGCTCGTGGATTCTGCGGGCAGCGAAGAGTTAAGGGTCTCGGAGCCACGTGGGGCTCTCCCTGGAACCAAAACAAGGAAGAATCTGCGGCCCTCTTCTGTCATTCCAGAGCTGGGTGTGGGACTCTTTCCCTTCTGGGAAAGAGCAGGCCGAGATGCGTTCCGCACACGTGAGCGCACACTGACTGGGCCATACGTGCAGCGAAAGGGGTTTGATCCCTTCAGTCTGCACTAGAGGGATCCTGGGCCCTTGTCCCACGTGGGGAACTGTTGTTGCACCCTTAAGAAAGGCCCCTAAACCTCACCTGACTCACTTGGAAGAGGTGCAGGTTTACGCAGGATATGTCAGACTTAATTTGTGGTAGAGCCATTGGCCGACGAGAGGGAATGATGTTACGCGATTGGACGATTACGCCAGATCCCGTCCTGCTGCTCAGCACAGATTTCCTGCATTGGGCAACAGGCATGTTGTTCTGGGTACGGTGTGGGAACATCGTATGCTGGTACCACTCCTGGCCTCTATCTCTCCATTGCGTGATTGGTAGTGCTTGTGCCAGCACTGGCCCTGTGTGTAGGATACATTTTCTGTTGACACGGCACTGCTTTCATGATGATTATTATTAATAGCGGTAGCAGCAGCAGCAGCAACATAATCGGTAGTCATTAATCCAAAGAGTAGGCTTTCACTAGGGATGGCGATTTTCACTTGTGTCACAGATCAAGTGATCGCATAATGTGCTAAACTCCAAATCAATTCCTAGCATTGGGAACAATATTTTTACAATGGGTTTTGGCTGGGTGACACCACTCAGCGTATGGAAAATACACGCAGCCATAACAGTGCGCATCATTACCCAAGTTTCTCCATAATAAAATCTTAATAATCACGGTCAGATATAAAGAATTTTATTCTCAACTAAACAAATGTTATGCGTCGACAAAATGAGCATGCAGCGGCTTGGCTGAATACTCTATACTGATTGGCTGGGACGTGTGCGTTATTTTTCAATACATGCCAGGCTATGAAGTGGCGCCTGCAGAAGTTCAATTGCTGTTCTAAATGAATGCACATTGATCTGACTTGGTAAAGAAAGTGGAAATTGTAAGAGCAAGCAAGCCAACAGTTACAAATATCATACCTGCAACAGTGTCTGCTTGATGACCATGAATGACTATATAGAGAGTAGCTAGATAGTTATACATCATAGTTGAGCCTTTGTTTGAATTAGTGATAGTGATTAGTGATTAGCTATCCGTGATAACAAACATGCTGCGAGACCAGTTTGACTTAAAATTAAACAGAATTTTCTCTCTGTCTCTCTGTACCCCCCCCCCCCCCCCCCCCCAACTCAGGTTCAGCCGAAGAGGACCCCTGCTTCCCGGCCGGAGTGGAAGATGTGCCATGGGATGGTGGCGCCTGAGACCCGAGCCTTCGCCCTCTCTCCCTGCGCCGCGCTGCTCCTCCTGGCCGTCCTCTCCACGGCGCACGCGTCAGGTAAGCCGCCTCCTCCCCTCCCCTCTGCGCACAGTGGTGGGTACGCCTCCTCCCTCCCTCCCTCTCTCTTTCTTCCTCCTCCTGCAGTGCCGTATGTTTCCCCCCCCCCCCCGCCCCGCTCCTCTGCTGTTTTTCCGTACGGCCCCTTCCCGTTGGCCGCGGTCGCGCAGGGGTGCCGCCCACCCCTCCCCTCGCCTCCGCGGCCTTTTGCTCCCGCTCTAAATTTGCTCAGAGCACAGGCGTATTGGGACAGTCTTCCTCGCGTGGCGTCCCGCCGCGGCGCTAACGCGCTTGCTATCCCGTCTCATACTCGCAGTCCGCCGAGGGCCGTGAGACGATGTCGTTTGTGACTGCTCGGCCCAAGTGTCAGGTGTCTTTTTCATAATGAAAGCAGCGTTCGCTGCGGTAAGCTTGAGGAAGACACGGCGGGTGCGGGGGGGGGGGGAGGGGGGAGGGGGTGCGCACACACACGCAAAACCATCGTCCGCTTCCCGTGGCGGGAAGCTAGCGGTGCAGGCTGTGTTGCCATGGCGACGCCCCTCCCCCCCTCCCGTGTCCGCTGGTGGGGGGGGGACGATGTCCTTGCGCACAGAGGGGCTCCGGTGGCTTCGGAGCTGTAATCGATTTGTAAAACGCACCGTCTGTAAATACTGGCTCTTCAGCAGCCCCCGCCCCCCCCCCCCTCCAGCATCCCGTTCATGCTCTGCAAGGTACGATGCCCAGCCCCCCCATCCCCCACCCCCATACGCCCGGGCTCACGGCTCTGAGCCTTACGTAATGCTGGCGAGCGGCTCAGAAGCTCCGCACGTGCCCAGTGCGACCTTCATCTTTAGTGAGTCAGAGAGAAAGTGGATGCAGGCGAAGGGGGAGGGTGTCCTCAGTTGGCTCTCCTCATTACTGATGGAAGGCTCTTGGGGTTGTGTATTTGTGTGTGCGTGTGTGTGTGTGTGTGTGTGTGTGTTACCTGTCCCTGTGGTCATTTGCAACCCAGCACTGTGAGGATGCTCCAGTCACTGGCTGCTTCCCTGACACTTTTTCTGCCAGCATTGTGGATGAGTGACAGATTTGTGTAAAATTGCTTGTTTGTTGCAGTTGGGCTGTCTTTTCAGTGTTTGCGGTTTGCATTGATGTGCGATTGCTGTACTGCGAATTGAGGCGTGTAGCAATGTGTCGGCCCCCCGCTTTCACTTCTCTGACCTTCTGACTTGCAGAGGTGGGGCATGTCCCAAACTAAACAGTCTGGCCTCCCATTTGCTGTGTTGTCATGTCTGGTTTTCACAGGAAGTGCGTGAATTGTGAAGATATTGAGAACAGGAAGTGGTGTGGAGTCATTTGTCTGCTTTCTGGAAGTTACTCTTGGTTTTAGTTTACGTTTCCCACGCAGCCGAGCGCACGCAATGTACATTTTTGCAAATAGGATCTCGGGCAGCCGAAAGGTGACCGTCCCTGAAATGTTCTTGAGCTTTGTAGAGGTTTTCTAGAATGTTCCTTTTCCTTCCAGTCGTTCATTTGACCTTGTAACCTTGACAGGCCTGAAACCTACGACTGTTTAAGTGCTGAACGGCAAGCTGGCCTCGTCTGATTAACACGTTCCTTTCTGTGGTAAACACATTACCACTGCGGTGATATAGCCTTGAGTCTTCGGCGTAATAACTTTGACATTTTTTGTGTTCCTTTGGAAACAATTTGGATGTTATCTTCAAAGCTAAGGTGGCTGAGGTCTGTGACTAACGGCCGCGCCCTGTGACCGGGCTAAATGTGGACTGCTGCCGCTGGCCAGAGCGATTAGGGCATGCTACTTGGAATCGGGACCGAGATCCGGGAAGTGTTTTTTTTTTTTTTTTTTTTTTTTCCGGCAAGAGTTTCCTTGAAAGAATCCCGGCTACCGGGGACTTGTGCCTTTGTGTGTTTGAAATCCATTACTAAAGCAGGCGCCTAGGGATCCATTACACGACGTGCTGTGGTATTCGTGAGAAGCAGGAAGAGACACTGGGCCTCATTCGCGAAACTTTTACGATCGCTTTTGATTGTAAACCGCGTGCAAGAACGTTTCCGAGAACATTTCGGACTTCGTCCTTTTTTTTTTTCTCATCTGTGTTTGTTCATGGCTGTTTCCTTATGCAAATCACACGAACAGGATTGCACATAAATTTTACAAACAGCCTGCATTCGTCATGTCATACACCTGAGGTACACACACACACAAACAAAGGTCTGCACAGGTGCTATGAATTCCAAATTGGTTTTTCATAGGAACATTTTTAAGAACAAAAGTAAGAATAATTTAAGTTTGAATTCTTAAATTGTTACTAAATTTAAGTAATAATTTAAGAATAATAAAAGTAAGAATAAATAATGTTGTGGCTCAACACAGAGCAGTGGCTCATCACCTCTCACTGTTGCTAAGTAGCAACTGAACAGGATGATGAAATTTAGCGCATTTAGCCTCCTGCAGCTGTTCAAGCGTATATCCTGAGACACATCAACTTTGCAAAACTGCATTTTTCTCCATTTTGTGTCCCAGTCTGTTTGATGCCGGGCTTGATTTAGCCAGCTCTGCAACACATGGCATCTGATGAGCTGCAGTTATGTAGAGCCTTATCTGTGCAGGTTCTCACTGAAGTCTGTACCAGGCAGACACATCCTCGTAAGATTTTCAGAACTACCTAACAACCAAACAAAACTAATTGAAGTTAACAGATGGGGTTTATTTATTTGATGGGGTTATATAATTTATTGAATATAGGGCCTAGATATTTATACAGAAGAGGCAGTGTGTAATGGCTGCTTTATTTTTGCTTAATATATTAGTCTGATGTTCAGGGTGGGAGTTTCACAATAAAAGCTACATTACCTTGTGCATTGCTATACAGGTTAATATATGTAATATCTGTCATTTTTGGAACAGTGCAAATGAACCTAAAAAAGAACTTTTCCTGCTTCTCATTGATTCACTATCAGCACAGTCCACTCCGCCTTGCTGCCATATATGGCGAATAATAGCATACTTATTTTATAATGGAAAATTTCAGTAATAGTAGCTGTTTAGTCATTTTCATTACTGGTAGCCCATATAGTCCCGGTATTTTCTGGCAAATTGTGTCCTGGGAGGAAAGGATTATGAATTATTCGAGAGAATTGGAGAAACTGAAAGCCCCATTATCCCTTAGCTTCTAGTTGAGCAATTTATCTTGATGGGCGAGCTGGAATGCTGAATGTGGAATTCCTTCCGTCTTCACAATGCAGGAAATGGCCGCTCACAGTCAGATAGGCTGTCTGCACCCAATTTCTGTAACGGTTCTATTTGTGTTGAACAAACTGATAATTACTTAACTGGGCCTGCTTTCTGGTTCATTACCTTGGTTCTGTGGACACAACTCTCTCTTTGGAAGGCTGGGTGGAGCTGGGCCTTCTCTTTGGTTTAAAGGGCGGAACTCCACCTTCTGTTTGGTTTAGGGGGCGGAACTCTGGCTTCTGTTTGGTTTAGGGGGCAGAACCCGGCCTTCTTTTTGGTTTATGGGGCAGAGCTCGGCCTTCTTTTTGGTTTAGGGGGCAGAGCTCGGCCTGCTCTTTGGTTTATGGGGCAGAGCTCGGCCTTCTCTTTGGTTTATGGGGCAGAGCTCGGCCTTCTCTTTGGTTTATAGGGCAGAGCTCGGCCTTCTCTTTGGTTTATGGGGCAGAACTCGGCCTTCTCTTTGGTTTATGGGGCAGAACTCGGCTTTCTCTTTGGTTTAGAGTGTAGAACTCAACCTTCTCTTTGGTTCAGAGGTTAGAATCTGGCCTTCTCTTTGTTCAGAGGGCAGAGCCTGGCCTTCTGTTTGGTATACGGGGCAGAACTAGGCCTTCTCTTTGGCTCAGACCTTGGGCGCGCGACGGAAAAAAACAATCGGCCTGCTTCCTGCTGCACAGCCCAGGGCTCCAGGCCTGTCAGGGCCGGTACAGCGTGACTTCATTACAGTGAGCATCGCAATTACTCAGTAGCTCTGCAGGGTTCATCGTGTAGAGACGTCTGTCATCTGGTGTTCTCAGTGCATGTCTGCAATCGTTGCCGTAGTGCTGGTGCGGTTTGCGATGTTGTTCGGTATTCAGAAGAACTTCTCTCTCCTGAATTTGAAAAGGAGACTTTTGGACTTGAGAATGTACAAATACAGAAACGTTGTTCGTGAGTGTTCATTTGCAACCGAGGTGTGAGGTACTGTTGGAGTGGCTGATTAATAGGTGGCTGGCCCTGTTTGGTGTCCTGTTTGCGGCCCTGAGCAGAATTTGGTACCCTTAGCGGAGTTTTCACGCCCTGAGCAGCATACAGGGGCCCTTTTTGGAGTCCGGAGGGGTGCTAGGGGCCCTGACCAACTTGTGGTTGGCCCCGTTTGTGCCCCTGAGCAGCATTTGGTACCCTAAACAGCGTATGTTGTACCCCGAGAAGCATGCCAGAATGCCGGTTGGTGTATAATGGCTGTGGTTGGAGCCTAGAGCTGTGCCTGGTGGTGACGATGCCATAGGGCGCACGCTATCTGAGGAACAGGAAGTGTGCACAGGAAGAGACCGGCGAAGGCGAGCGGTAGGCCTCGGCTCTTTATCCGGCTCTGCGCAGGCCGCCTTCCCTCGTTTCTCCGCGTGAGAAAACGAAACCGTTCTCAAAGGCTGAGTCCGGGGGTGGGGGTGGGGCGGGGTTGGCTATAGAAACCTTCATCTGGTTTCGCACAGTCAATGCAGAAGTGAAAAAGAGTCTGAGGTACATTAACATAAGCCAGTGTTCTGTATTTATTTTTTTGTTCTTCTGTTTGGACTTTGAAGGCTTTCCCCCCCCCAGGTTTGCGTCTGTACGAACAGGACAGTGCGTTTTTAAGGAAGCGCAACAGCGGCAGTTGGGAACGGCTGTATAAAAGCAATATAAAAGCAAAGCTTCCCCTTTTTTTCCTGCATGCTGAAAGCGCCGAACGTTACAGCGCCGTGAAATCCTCGCTCCGGGTCTCTCTCGCGCGCTAGCGGCTAAAATTCCCTCCAGCTGCTCTTTGTTTTGAGTTCGCTGCCCTCGCAGGAAGCGGGCGATCCCCGTCTGGGGGCGCGACGCTGCCCCTGGAAGAAGGAACCGTTTTTAAATCAAAGGGATTTTCACACGACGCCCGGGGAACCAGATTGTCCCGGAGCGCCGGTAACGGAGTGAAAAGTTTAAACAAATAAGTGGCCGCGCTCGTTCCCTTTAAAAAACGCCAGAACAAAGAGGCCTTTTTATTTGGGTGTGAGACAGCGGGGTGTCTTAACCACGGAGGGCCCCGGGGCTCAGATCTGCTCCCCGGGACCCTGCTGTGTGTGTGAGAGAGTGTGTGTGTATGTATATGAGAGAGTGTGTGTGTGTACGTGTGTGTGAGAGTGAGAGAGAGCGAGCAAGTGAGTGTATGTATATGAGTGTGTGTGTGAGCGAGAGAGCGAGCGAGCGTGTGTGTGTATGTGTGAGAGAGAGAGTGTGTATGTATATGAGAGTGTGTGTGTGAGAGAGAGAGAGAGTGTGTGTATGTATATGAGTGTGTGTGTGTGAGCGAGAGTGTGTGTATGTATATGAGTGTGTGTGCGAGAGAGAGAGAGTGTATGGCTCTCAGTTTCTCAGTCGTATGCATGTGTGTAAGCACGTGTGCATGTATACGTGTGTTTAGGAGAGTGTATAGCCCCGCCCTTTAAATGTTTTTTTTTAATTTATTTGCAAGTCCGTGTAAGCCTGAACAAGCTATGCGCACATGCTGTTCTCACCGCTTGGTTTGTGTGCACACACACACGTGTGAGTTTGCATGTGCGTTTGTGTGAGCGCGTGAACGCGCTAGTGGGCCTGCAGTGGCCGGGGTCCTCGGAGCCCGATATGGGCGCCGCAATCTACACCGGCTGGGAGGGTGCACTGAGGGTTATGGGAATTGGTGTTCTCCGTACCCAAATCGCAGGGACCGGTAGGCCCGAAAGCCTTTTTAGCCCGGCGCTAACCCAGGACTGCGCGAGCCTGCCGCGTGTCACGTTACACCGCGGGACGGCGGGAGAGAGCCTGACCCTGCCCCTCCATGAGGGGCTGACCGGGAACAGCGGCCGCAGACACCTTGGCTCGCGCGCGCGGGCCGCGAGAGCTACGCTATCTTCTGTTACAGCGTTCACATGGTGCCAAACTCGTATCCGTTACCGTCGTGTTCTAAATATAGCCCCCTCCCCCACCCCCCCACGGTCTCTTTATCTCCTGTCTTCCTCTGTCTCTGTGATATCTGACGCCGGTACTGTTTCCACAAATAGTTGTCCTCTCGCTCCGGCGACGAGTGTCTCTGTGTTATCCCCTTCGCCCTGCAACTTTCAGCTCTTCTCTTTGGCCTGTATTAAGTACTCCTTAATAGTAGGACCGTGGGCACTCTTGAATTTCAGTGGGCACTCTTGAAAAGAAACAGGAAGTGTAACCTGACCTTTCAAATCTCCGTATACAGGTCAGCCTATGCTTTTACAGCTTCAGATATTTGTAGAATGAAACCAGTAATACGATACTTTAATTTTATGAACAACAGTTCCTGTCATTAGGCCTATATGTGTGACTTTTTTTTTGAAAGGGAAGTCTTTTGTATCTATGGTAGCAGTTTCATAAAGAACAGTTTGTTGTCATTATCGGTTCAAACTATTTAATAAAGAACAGCGTCTGAACCATAGGGGTTTCATAAAGAACAGCGTTTCTGTCATTATCGTTTGTAGCGGTTTCATAAAGAACAGCGTTTCTGTCATTGTCTGTAGCGGTTTCATAAAGAACAGTGTTTCTGTCATTATCGTTTGTAGCGGTTTCATAAAGAACAGCGTTTCTGTCATTGTCTGTAGCGGTTTCATAAAGAACAGTGTTTCTGTCATTGTCTGTAGCGGTTTCATAAAGAACAGCGTTTCTGTCATTATCGTTTGTAGCGGTTTCATAAAGAACAGCGTTTCTGTCATTATCGTTTGTAGCGGTTTCATAAAGAACAGCGTTTCTGTCATTATCGTTTGTAGCGGTTTCATAAAGAACAGCGTTTCTGTCATTATCGTTTGTAGCGGTTTCATAAAGAACAGCGTTTCTGTCATTGTCTGTAGCGGTTTCATAAAGAACAGCGTTTCTGTCATTGTCGTTTGCGGTTTCATAAAGAACAGCGTTTCTGTCATTGTCTGTAGCGGTTTCATAAAGAACAGTGTTTCTGTCATTGTCCGTAGCGGTTTCATAAAGAACAGCGTTTCTGTCATTGTCGTTTGCGGTTTCATAAAGAACAGCGTTTCTGTCATTGTCGTTTGCGGTTTCATAAAGAACAGCGTTTCTGTCATTATCGTTTGTAGCGGTTTCATAAAGAACAGCGTTTCTGTCATTGTCTGTAGCGGTTTCATAAAGAACAGCGTTTCTGTCATTGTCTGTAGCGGTTTCATAAAGAACAGCGTTTCTGTCATTGTCTGTAGCGGTTTCATAAAGAACAGCGTTTCTGTCATTGTCTGTAGCGGTTTCATAAAGAACAGCGTTTCTGTCATTGTCTGTAGCGGTTTCATAAAGAACAGCGTTTCTGTCATTGTCTGTAGCGGTTTCATAAAGAACAGCGTTTCTGTCATTGTCTGTAGCGGTTTCATAAAGAACAGCGTTTCTGTCATTGTCTGTAGCGGTTTCATAAAGAACAGCGTTTCTGTCATTGTCTGTAGCGGTTTCATAAAGAACAGCGTTTCTGTCATTGTCTGTAGCGGTTTCATAAAGAACAGCGTTTCTGTCATTGTAGCGGTTTCATAAAGAACAGCGTTGCTGTCGTTGTCGTTTGCGGTTTCCTGAAAAGTTTGCAGGGCTTCCGTCATAATCAACTGTGGCCGTTTCTCAAGAAACCCCGTTGCTCTGAGACGGACAGGCCAGCCGCGCTCACAGAAGCTGCCAAAGTGCAGCCCGGTCAACGCACGGTCCACACCCTTGTTTATGAATCCCCGCAGGTCCACTGCCGCGTTCCTCGCCCAGCGCAACGCAGCGCCACTTCCTCCCCACGTATCGCTCTTTGTTCTTTGTGGAGTCATTATCATCACCTCACACCCCGTGCCACCAAGCGCACGTCACGCTTTGCGATGAAGGAAGTTCGGATGTATTAGTCACTCACTCGCTCGCACGCTGTGTCAGGTACATTGTATATTTTTGGCATTTCTCTGGATCGTCCTGTTCGGAAGATCGTTGCTATTTACTTGAGGGGGAAAATAGCTGAGCAATGCGCGGTACGCTCGATACTCGCGAGGTTCATTTGCGAGGGTTACGTAAGGGCTTGCCGGGGGGGGGAGCGATCGGAGCTCTCCGGCTGTGCCGGCCGGTTTCGGTGCGGCGGCCGGGGTCCTGAACGCCGGCGGCTGCGCCCGGCAGATGGAGACGGATTAGGCGGCGGATGAACGAGTCCCTCCGCCAGCGAGGAGGATGGAGCGGAGATGAGCTCGAGAGTCGCGCTCCCCGTCGTGCGTGCGAAGGGATCCTCTAAATATCTCTGCGTACACACCCGCCTTTATGCTGTGTGCTTTTTGTGGATTTGGGTTAAATGAGATTTGACGGTGCCTATGGAGAACGGGGGGCACACAGTCCCTCGT
Organism: Anguilla anguilla; assembly: GCF_013347855.1. NCBI lineage: Eukaryota > Metazoa > Chordata > Actinopteri > Anguilliformes > Anguillidae > Anguilla > Anguilla anguilla. The sequence continues at coordinate 44,637,632 of NC_049206.1, read as the reverse complement.
CCAGCTCCAGTGCCTGCTGCGGCACCCCGATGCTCCATATGGCCTGTTACAGCCTGTAGTTCCAGGGGAGCTGTAACTGTGATGGATAGGCTCCTGTAATTATAGCAGTGATGATATTGCACTCCTGTGAGGTGATTATTATAGCAGTGATGATTGGCGGCTGTGTAGTATAATGGGTAAGGTGTTGGTCTTGTAACCTAAAGGTCACAGGTTTGATTTCCCGGTAGGACATTGCCGTTGTACCCTTGAGCAAGGTACTTAACCTTGTGCAAGGTATTTAACCTGCATTGCTTCAATATATATCCAGCTGTATTAGTGGATACAATGTAAATGCTATGTAAAAAGTTGTGTAAGTCACTCTGGATAAGAGCATCTGCTAAATGCCTAATGTAAATGTAATGAATTATGCTGGACTCCTGTGAGGTGATTATTATAGCGGTGATGGTGCTGGACTCCTCTAAGGTGATTTTTATGGCCGTGATGATGCTGGTCTCGTGTGAGGTGATTATTATAGCAGTGATGGTGCTGGATTTCTGTGAGGTGATTATTATAGCAGTGATGGTGCTGGACTCCTCTAAGGTGATTTTTATAGCAGTGATGATGCTGGTCTCCTGTGAGGTGATGACAGAAGATGCTGCTGGTCTCCTGTAAGGTGATTATTATAGCAGTGATGGTGCTGGATTTCTGTGAGATGATTATTATAGCAGTGATGGTGCTGGACTCCTGTGAGGTGATTAAAGGAGATGGTGCTGGTCTTCTGTGAGGTGATTTATTGTGGCACTGCAGGCTCAGGCAGCACTGTGAATGCGCAGGGGCCCTCAGGCCTCAGCACGTTTGGGGGGCGTGTTCCTGCCACCGCCGGCGCGGTCCCTGGCCCTCCGGGTGATCGACGAAGCGCCGCTCGCTCAGCATGCGCAGCCCACAGGAGCTCCCCCTCTGAAATAGCCCCGCCCCGCCCCCCCCCTACCCTAGCGCTAACGCTAACGACTTCTCCACATGTTCGGCTCGCTCTCCTCCGCGCGAAAACACGGACCAAAATAAATCCCTGGGAAATACCGGGGCCTGCCGGCACCTTCCAACGCACGCTGTCTCACTCCAGCTCCCGGGCTGTCAAAAAAAAATGTCCCACCTGAGGTCAGGATGAACAAGAACACCAAGGAGCGGTTTTCTTTTTTTCTTTGTCGCACTGCTTCAACCTCAGGCCATAATTGCTGGGCAGAGCCGAGAGCAGAATTGAGCCACCCTCTTTTTTTTACGCCAGAAACCAGCGCGGTACACGCCCTGTCGCGCGTGTGGTTACGAATACAGCGGCGTTGCCGCCGCGAGCGCGTCAGAAGCCGCCCTACGCAAAGAGACGCCCGCTGCAGACTTTGCAGCGGCCTGTTGCAGCAGCCGTTGCATATTTCCATTCTGCAACCCGAAAGAATGTCTTCCGCTGTGAGAGTGCCTCAATCCGCGATCTGGGCTGGAGGACTAACCGCAGAGAGGGGGGGAGTCTGTCTTTCAGCTTGGGCTTAACCCACCAGTGTTACGCAGCCCTGGGCCCTGAGCTCACAGTAGAGAGACAGGCTCTCAGCTCTCTGGCTCTGAGCTCACAGTAGAGAGACAGGCTGTGAGCTCTCTCTGGCCCTGTGCTCACAGTAGAGAGACAGGCTCTGAGCTCTCTGGCCCTGAGCTCACAGTGGAGAGACAGGCTGTGAGCTCTCTGTGCTCTGTGCTCACAGTAGAAAGACTGGCTCTGAGCTCTCTCTGGCCCTGTGCTCACAGTAGTGAGAGAGGCTCTGAGCTCTCTTTGGCCCTGAGCTCACAGTAGAGAGACAGGCACTGAGCTCTCTGGCCCTCTGCTCACAGTAGAGAGACAGACTCTGAGCTCTCTGTGGTCTGTGCTCACAGTAGAGAGACAGACTCTGAGCTCTCTGTGGTCTGTGCTCACAGTAGAGAGACAGACTCTGAGCTCTCTGTCTCTGAGCTCACAGTAGAGAGACAGGCTCTCAGCTCTCTGGCTCTGAGCTCACAGTAGAGAGACGGGCTCTCAGCTCTCTGGCTCTGAGCTCACAGTAGAGAGACAGACTCTGAGCTCTCTCTGGCTGTGAGCTCACAGTAGTGAGACAAGCTCTGAGCTCTCTTTGGCCCTGAGCTCACAGTAGAGAGACAGGCTCTGAGCGCTGTCTGGCCCTGAGCTCACAGTAGAGAGACAGGCTCTGAGCGCTGTCTGGCCCTGAGCTCACAGTAGACAGACAGGCCTTGAGCTCTCTGACACTGTGCTCACAGTAGAGAGACAGGCTGTGAGCTCTCTCTGGCCCTGAGCTCACAGTAGAGAGACAGACTCTGAGCTCTCTGGCCCTGAGCTCACAGTAGAGAGACAGGCTCTGAGCGCTGTCTGGCCCTGAGCTCACAGTAGAGAGACAGGCTCTGAGCGCTGTCTGTGGCCTGTGCTCACAGCAAAGAGAGGCTCTTTGTGGGCCAGCGCTCTTTGTTCTGAGCTGAGGGAAAGGTATTCCTGGCTCACAGCTGTCTGAAATGGGGGGATGGTGAGAGAGTAACTTATGCCCATCTGTTCCTTTTGAAAGCAGGCAGTGGAGAGACAGGCTGTGAGCTCTCTGTGCTCTGTGCTCACAGTAGAAAGACTGGCTCTGAGCTCTCTCTGGCCCTGTGCTCACAGTAGTGAGAGAGGCTCTGAGCTCTCTTTGGCCCTGAGCTCACAGTAGAGAGACAGGCACTGAGCTCTCTGGCCCTCTGCTCACAGTAGAGAGACAGACTCTGAGCTCTCTGTGGTCTGTGCTCACAGTAGAGAGACAGACTCTGAGCTCTCTGTGGTCTGTGCTCACAGTAGAGAGACAGACTCTGAGCTCTCTGTCTCTGAGCTCACAGTAGAGAGACAGGCTCTCAGCTCTCTGGCTCTGAGCTCACAGTAGAGAGACGGGCTCTCAGCTCTCTGGCTCTGAGCTCACAGTAGAGAGACAGACTCTGAGCTCTCTCTGGCTGTGAGCTCACAGTAGTGAGACAAGCTCTGAGCTCTCTTTGGCCCTGAGCTCACAGTAGAGAGACAGGCTCTGAGCGCTGTCTGGCCCTGAGCTCACAGTAGAGAGACAGGCTCTGAGCGCTGTCTGGCCCTGAGCTCACAGTAGACAGACAGGCCTTGAGCTCTCTGACACTGTGCTCACAGTAGAGAGACAGGCTGTGAGCTCTCTCTGGCCCTGAGCTCACAGTAGAGAGACAGACTCTGAGCTCTCTGGCCCTGAGCTCACAGTAGAGAGACAGGCTCTGAGCGCTGTCTGGCCCTGAGCTCACAGTAGAGAGACAGGCTCTGAGCGCTGTCTGTGGCCTGTGCTCACAGCAAAGAGAGGCTCTTTGTGGGCCAGCGCTCTTTGTTCTGAGCTGAGGGAAAGGTATTCCTGGCTCACAGCTGTCTGAAATGGGGGGATGGTGAGAGAGTAACTTATGCCCATCTGTTCCTTTTGAAAGCAGGCAGAGTGGGACAAGTGTGACAAAGGAGGCCCTCTGTATTTGGACTTTCAAATGTCCAGCTCTCTCTCCCTGCCTCCCTCCATCTTTCTCTCCCTCCCTCCCTCCCTCTCTCTCTCTCGGTATGTGGGCAGTGCACTCAGCACGTGCCGGCTGCGTTAATGCATGTGTTCGCCCGGACTAGAGAGGAGGGGGGAGGGCTGGCTGGGCCCATGTGTGAGAAACGGAGACCGTCTGAGTGTTTACATGTGTGTGTGAGAGAGACTCTCCACGTGACACAGTGCTGTGTGAACTGGGCCTGCTGGAGAGGCCAGAGGCACAGGGCTCCTGTTTCTGACAAGGGCAGGAGATGGAGAGAGCTGGTTGAGGGCTGAGAGAGAGAGAGAGAGGGAGGGAGAGAGAGAGAGCTGGCTCAGGGCTGAGAGAGATGGCTCAGGACTGAGAGAGCGAGAGAGAGAGATGGATCGATGTGTTTGCCCTCTGGTCTGCTCTATGATGAAAGAGCGGTGGGATGTGGACAAGACTAGTCATTTCTGGCTTATGAGAGCTTGGTGATGTCAGCGGAGCAGAGAGTGCGTGGGAGCCGAAACGGGCTGGGAAAGCCGTGGGCGTGACCCCAGACGGGGGGGGGGGGCTGGAGCGAGCGACAGGCCCCGCCCCATTTCCCTGCTGCAGTAGCCGAACAGCTGGGCTGCCTCCGTGTTTCCTTCTCTCTCTCTCTCCGATGTCCGAGCGGCAGCGGCCGCCGTAAGCCTACGCCGGTTCTGGCGGTTCGTCGTGATCCGCCGCGCCTCGTCGAGGCTGACACACCGCTCCTCCCGCAAGGAGACGCTCCTGTGTGGAACGGGAGATGGGAGTTTTGATATGTTCCAAATGGGGGGGGGGCAGATTCTGGTGCCTGGTGATCCTGGTTCACGTCTCTGGAAGAGTTGGTCATGCTGTAGCTCTCTACTCCAGATAATCGTTCTTGCTTTTTATATATAGATTCTTGTCAACATACTGTAGGATGTCGGGAATCCTGACTCAGGATGTGTTACTTTATTTTTTAAATTCGTTTTCAGATTTGGCTTTGTGTTGTTGGCTTTTCCAACAGTTTGACAGAGAAGAAAATTGAGCGTCCATCAGGTTTTTAAAAATGTATTATTATTATTAATCTATTTTTATGAAGGCTGGTGGTTGTCCTTATTTCCAGCGTGAATTATAGTTCCCAATATCTGTCATTAAAATGTAGTCAAACAGACGGGGAACAGACTAGAAAATTGCCCTTGCCCTTTATACAAGTGTTTTTGTTTTTCCTTTACAAAGGACATGAGGCCAAAAGTGACTGAGCTGTAGAACCCCTCCCTCTATGAACAACGTGCTAATGCTCTCATCTTGGTACGTGGAGCAGATGGCGTTGTGTGGAAGCGAGGCCTAGCTGGCCGCAGAGGCCGTCCGTGTCCAGCAGGGCGGCGAAAGAGCCGACCTCTTTCCCCCCGAGCCGGCCGCTGGAGCGCGTCGAGGACGGGACAGGCGAGCGCCTAGTTACCGTACGGTCAAGAAAGGGGCCTCGAAGGGACCGCGGAAAGGGAACCGTGCCGGTTAACCCAACCGCTGCTGCTGCGGTAGTCCTGAGCCCCCCCAACCCCCCCCCCCCCCCCCGGTTTACTCGGCGAAAAGGGAGCGTCAGGCTGACAATGGGCTCCTTTGTCATCTCCTCCCCCCTTCCCACCCCTCCCCCACCACCACCACCAAAACAAAGGCAGGAAGGAGACATCTTCCCATAGGCATAGACCCCCCACCACCCCCACCCTTCCCCCACCACTTGCCCTATCACCATCAGCAAATCCATCCCCCCCCCCCCCCCCATTCAGGCATCGAGAGTGCTCTTCGCTGTCAGAGGAACAGCTCGGCCTCCAAAATCCACCGGATTACGGAGATACGGGGGGGGCAGGGGGGCGGGGGGGGGGGGGAAGAGAGCACAGATCAACAAGCAGAGCGGCAAAACAAACGACGCGAAGACGAAAACATATTTACGGGAGCTCGGGGGGCCGCCTCCCCCCGCCGCCTGCCCTTTCGTGCGTTCCGCGGTCGTTACGGTGACAGATTGGGTCTGTTGTCGCGTTTTTTTTTTTTTTTTAATGTGGGGAAAGCCAATCCGGGTGCTTTATCAGGGGGACTGCGGAGCCTTTAAAAAGCCTTTCTGGGTCACCATCAATCACTTTGACATAGAAAAAAAAGAGTGTAAATGCGAACAGTCACCATTAGCGAATTGTAATGGTTGGTAGATTGTACTTGGTGCGATGTAATTGGTAAGTCAAGCTAGGTAGTAATATTGTACACTTGGTTGGGTGTCTGTTCGTTCCAAACAATAGCCCACACTGCTATAGTGTGTGTGTGTGTCTGTGTGTGTGTGTGTGTTTTATTTGTTAACAGGAGCCTTTCCTTTATTACACAAGAGTATCTCTTTCCCCCCCGCGAGCTTGCCAGCACACACCGCTCTCGGTTTGCACAATTCCGGAACCTTCCGGATAGACGCGAGGATGCAACATTAGCGCTCCAGTGACTCGCCCTCCCCCGCCACGGCGCGGCGGGCCCGGGCGGAGGACGAAAGGAGCGGGCGTGCTCGCTCGCTCGCGCTCCCGGCCGCGGGCTTCCGTCGCCGGCCCGCCCGCCCGACCAGTTTTCCCCTCGCGCGCGGACGCTATCGATCGCGCCGCCAGCAGGCTTGATTAAAGGGCAGCGCTAGCGCTAATGGCTCCTCGCGGGCTGAGGAGCAGAGCGAGGAAGAGAGGGCAGGGCGGCCCTCGTCCCTGAGCCTGCCTCGCGGCGCGGCACTTCAGAACACGTCTGCTCACTTGTGCTTGGTTGTACTTTTACGTGTAGCATGCTAGTACACTAGCATACTGCTTTTACACGTAACCTCTGACGTGTGCTGTACTGCTGATTCGGCTTTATTTACCATCGCTGCCGTCTAAAGGGTAAAACTCCAGATATTATAAAAAGTCAAATAGCTCAGCCCAGTGGAAGAAGTTGCCCTATTTTATGATTCACTATGTTAAAAAAATATTTTTTTATTGAAACAAAGGTAAGAACTAGCTAGATACCCTCGCTCTCCCCGCGCCCGTCTCCTGTAGGGATTTGCAAACCCCCGGCCTTTTACGGCCAAGAGCGAGAGGAAGGCTGCATGGAGCGCGCTCAGCAGCTCCCGAACGGTTCCCAGCTGGCTACCGTACTCCGCCGCTTTGTTTTTCCCGTTTGCCGGGGAGGGAGGTGCTGGAGGCAGAGTCGAAACACGGCTGTGCCGGAGAGCCAGGGAGGGGTGCTGACGGAAGGTGGTGGGGGGTGGGGGGTGGTGGTGGTGGTGGGGAGGGGGGGCGGGGTTTCTGCATGCCTCGGCGTGTGCCTGTCAGAAATGAGCAGTGCTCCCTGGGAGAGGGGGTGGGGGGGAGTGGGGAGGAGCAGTCAGAGGCCAAGTGTAATCTTGGGAAGGCAGCGTCAACATGGGGGGAGGGGAGGAGGGAGACTGAACTGCATTACCGTGTTTTTCTAGTGTTCAGTAGGGAAAACACGCACACGTGCACACACATGCGTACACACACGCACGTGCACAGACACACACGTGCACAAATTCATACGCACACACACATTACATTACAGGCCTCTTATCCAGGGCAATTTGCATTGCATTCACATAGCATCCATTTATGCAACTGCAGATATACTGAAGCAATGCTGAAGGGTACAACAGCAGTGTCCTACCCAGGAATCGAGCCTGTGACCTTTAGGTTACAAGACCCGCTCCTTACCCATCATACTACACTGCGGCACACACACACACACACACACACTGAGAGTTCCAGATGGCGTAATGGATTGTAGATAAATCAATACCCCCCCCCCACCACCACTCCCCTGTCTTCGTGCACTCTGGGCGTTGACGGGCATATGGCACAGAGATGGGATTGAAACAGGGCGATGGCACGGGCGTCGCTGAGCCGTATTATCCAGTTCTTTACCGCCGTCCCCCCCCACCCTCTCCTTATGACATCACAACAAGCGCTCTGAGGCTGCTTCTGAGACCGCCTCCCCAAAAAACCAGCCTTGGGCTCAGAGAGCGACAGAGCCGGTCCCGTCCGGCGGACCGTCACGAGGGCCGACCCCCTCCGCCTCGCGGCTCGCCGACGCCGCGACCGGCGCGCAAACCCTTCCCCCGGGGAGGGGTCGCGAACTTTCCCCCAATCCCGCGCCGGCTGTCCTGGGCGTTACGTAACGGGAGATTGATGTTCGCCCCGGGCCCGAGGGGGGAAATTCGCTGCGCCGGGCTTCGCACAGACTCTGCGGTCCCGTTTCTCCGAGACGAAGCGGTCGGAAATGTCTCACTGAAAAAATCAGTCATGCGCTCGCGTTCCTCCCCGCTATGTTCATTAACCAAAGTTTTGGCAAAAGACTCCTTCGTCAGGGTGATTTGCCAGTGAGCAAGCTTAGCCCTGTTATGGGACTAATTGTAGACGGGTGAGACAAAGCCATGTGACCAGACACATTCATCATTTAAAGAAGTGTGCTTCTATACAGCAGATCTCATGCGTATACAAGATGGCGCCAAAATCTCTATATAAACACTATATGTGTAAAATAAGAAAAATCTGCATAGTGTGCTATTGGCTATATGTAGGCCTAGATATCGAAGCCAACACTGTGTGAAGGCCAGAAACGGTCGGTCCGTAAAGGAGGCCAAACTGTGAGGCTGTCGCCTTTTTCGACAGAAGGACACAAGGAGTAGCAGGGCCACCAGAAACATACATGTGGGCCATTGCATATCAAGTCTGGCCAGGGACCCCCAACAGTACCTTCAAGGACCCCCAGGGGTCTGTGACCCACCCCCCCAGTCCCCTCCATTGAAAACCCAGCCTCTGAAATAGCATAGTTCACTGAAAAAACAAGGTACATCGTCTAGTGAGAAATGGAACTTAAAGCGAGGGGGGGAAAAACCTGTTTTGGTCCATGTGGGTCAGTGACGGTGCGTGTCGCTGCGGGGTTTCCGTGCGAAAGGTTTCGCCGCGCGGCTCACCCGCGCTCCTCCTCTGCCCTCTGCCAGTCTGCCGGCCGCCCTACGAGCCGGAGAACGGGGGCTACACCTGCCACCCGTCGCCCTGCCACCGGCTGACCCACGGCACCGTCATCGAGTACTTCTGCGACGAGGGCTACGCGCTCAAGGGGGACTACAAGTACCTCACCTGCGAGGACGGGGAGTGGGACTCGCCCATGCAGATCAGCTGCCACCTGAGCCAAGGTCAGTGCCCGCGCTAGCCGCCGGTGCTACAGGGGCCTAACGGTCAATGCAAGCCTTCCGGAGCTGTACGGCCTTAGCGTCTGAGCTCACATTACAGCAACATTACAGAACCTCATCTTCTACGCTAACAGCGGCTGCTGCTGAACCTTAGCTTCTGCTCTCACTTCTCATACGGTAGAACCTCAGATATGCTAGCCTCAGCTTTACACTGACTGATTGGCCAATCTGGATATGAAACCTGCAAGTTCTGCATTATCAAGCTCCTCATTGTCGCTGACACAAAGCGAACACTAAACAGTAACAAGTTCCTTTCAACGAATAACAAACTTAAAATTGGCTCCTGTGGGGCAATGTACAGTGATTGGCTCTTGTGTCAGTGATTGGCGTCTGTAATGGGGAGCTGTGCTATTTTTGGCTCCTGCGATAGTTGACAGTGATTAGCTTTTGTGTCGGGGCTCTGTGCAGTGATTGGCCCTTGTGTCGGGGCTCTGTGCGGTGATTGGCTGTTGCGTCGAAGCTCTGTGCGGTGATTGGCTGTTGTGTTGAGGCTCTGTGCGGTGATTGGCTGTTGTGTTGAGGCTCCGTGCGATGATTGGCTGTCGAATATTTCCCCAGGTAAGGAGCCGCACTCTCCGCTGGGCGTGCCGGCCCTCTCCATCGTGGCCTCAACCGCCAGCTCCGTGGCGCTCATCCTCCTGCTCATCGTGCTCTTCGTCCTGCTGCAGCCCAAACTCAAGTCCTTCCACCACAGCCGGTAAGAGGAGCTCCCACACTCTCACACAGCACTGTTCCCAGATCAGTACAACAGCCCAAACTGCCCCTACCGTGCATTATTACAGTGGTTTTTATTGCTAAAATACACCATGTTTCATATGGGCTTATACAGCTATTCCGTAAGAGGTTATGAGTGTGACACGCTGGCCTTGAGAACTTATTAAATCATACTGAAAGGCTGTATTTATTTACGAATGCCCACATGCAGTCACAGTTGGTCTCCATCCCCGTCCTGCTTAGTCACAGTCAATCTGTCTTTGCCCACATGCAGTCACAGTCAGTCTCCGCAGCCATAATCAGACTCCTCCTTGTGCTCGGCAGACGGGAGCAGGGCGTGCCGGGGCAGCCGGTGTCCATCGTGGTGGAGGGGGTGCAGGTGTCGCTGCCGTCCTATGAGGAGGCGGTGTACGGCAGCGGGGGCGGAGCCGTGGCCCCCTCAGAGTCCCGGGTGCAGATCGTGCTGTCGGAGGGCCCGCAGGCCGAGGGAGGAGAGGCCCCGGGGCAGCTGGGGGCGGAGCGACGCGTCCCCGGCCCCGCCCCTGGCCCCGCCCCCTCCACCTCCACTCACCTCTCAGAGACGGTGCTGGTTCACCAGGTGCCCTCCTCCTCCTCCTCTTCGTCCTCCTCCTCCTCGCCCTCCTGGGCGAGCGAGCAGCCGTGCGCCGCCGGGCCCCGCCCCCAGAGACGGGATTCGGAGAGCAGCGACCAGCACAGCCTGCTCTCTCTCACCTCCGCCGAAGAGTTTGCCGATGGTGAGTGTGTGTGTCAGACCTGGGTCAAATGCATGTTTGTTTTGGATTCAAATACTTTTCTACTATTTACTGGTCTTGTCTGGTGTATTGGAACCAATGAAAAAAGTGCAGACCCGGCCTACTGTTCATATTGGCAGGCTCAATTACTCCAGGCAAAATCAATAGAGCACAGAAAAGTATTTGAATCCAAAACAAATACGTATTTGACCCAGGGCTGGTGTGCGTGCGTGTGTGTGTTTGTGAGGGAGGATGTGTGTTTGCCTTTAAGGGAATGTTTGAGTGTTGTTGTATGTTGCATACACTTTTTAGTTTTTCTTTGCGTACGATGTAAAGGAGACATTATGGAGAATGTCGTTTTTTCTGTCGCTGTGTGATTTAGAATTTAGGTAGCTATGTGTGATGTAATGAAGATATTGTGGATGAAGTTGGTTTTCCTGTGTTGGATAGGAATATGTAATACAGGAATCGTGGATAACGTCGTATTCATGGTGTTTAGGGATTAACATTGTGGGTGATGTAGTTTTTCCTGTGTCCCGCAGATATTCCGTTGTTGAAGGAGGCCTGAATCGCTCTGCAGCCCTGCTGCTCTGACCTCCCTGCTGCTGCTGGCCAGGACTGTCATGCTCCCCAAGCCTCCATCTCTACCACCCATACCCATACCCCTGCCCACTGCTACTCTGTGCTCTCACACCCACATACACACACACATCAGAATGGCCCCAGGTGTCCTCTAGCCAGAAAACTCACCCACAGGGAGAGCTCTCACACAACACAAGGCCTCAAGAAGTCACCGACCCGCCCTGTGTTGATATTTACCATACAGATATATACGGACTGTGGCCTACACACCATTAAGCATACTGGCATCCATAGTATACAGACATATACATTACCGACCCTTTATCAGGCAGCTGGCATAAGAGAGGAGGACAAACGCATACAGTGTCTGGCAGGCAAAAACAAACAAAAAAAAAACAAAACAAAAAAGAGCTAAAGGATGAATGCATATATAGGTTTTTGTACGGTCGTTTTGTTTTTCTTCCCCTTTTTTGCGCTTGAGAGCTAACGAACCGAGAGGATGTTAAACGAGGGGTTACCCCCTGGTTGGTTCCTCGTCCTACGCCCCCCCCCCCCCCCCCCCCCCGCATGCTGTCCGCATTCTCACCAGAGCGAGTTTCCCCGGGTCGCTCGCGGCAACGCACTGTGAATGACGCATGAAGGCTACCGCCCGCCGGCAGACGCGCAAGGTCACGGGCGCGGGTTTTTTTCCCACACACAAAAAAACGGCACGTTTGCCTGCTTTTCCTTTGTCACGGTAACGGTTGTGCCACGCCTCCGATCAGAATTGTCGATCAGAATATATATTTTTTTTGTTTTTCCTCTGGTTTTTTTTTTTTTGTACTGTCCGCTCGCCTAAAACTCTCCTTGCCTGTCTGTTGGCAGTGGTGCCACGACGTGCCTGTTACTGTTATTGACGAGGGCTTGGCTACGTCACATTGACCTTGGCTGTTTTTTTTTGGTTTTAATTTATTTTTGGGCAGGACATGCCGCAGAACACAACCCATCATGCTGTCATGATTTATAAGAAAAGAGGCTTCGTGCTGATTTATAAGAAAAGGGGGCTTAAAACGCCGTTGGTGCAGAGAGAGATTGTTCTCCCGTCGACCGAGCTAGCTTCGTTTTCGTCCATGCGTGAAGAACAGACCGCTGGTCGTTCGAGACGGAGGAGAAGGACGATGACTTGGGGGGTGTGGAGGGGGGGGGGGGGGGGAGGTGTGTAGGGGTGCAGAAGACCCCCTAAGGGGAAGGTCTTGGTGCTAAAGTCTGACCTAACGTACACACGTCAGTCTGCGCCTCAGCGTAGCGCTGTGGGGCAACCGTAAGAGCAAAGCCGCGAGACGAACCGCGAGATCGGTCTTCACGCGGACGAGAGAAGCACCACGCTCTGGAAACGGCATTTACGACGCCGAGCGCTGCACTCCCATTGGCTACGAGGAGTAGCCTCCGGTCCGCGGCTCTGAAGGGCGATCGCGTTCGGACCCGGTTCAGGCGCGCCGCCCGTTCACTCGGGTTTTCCCCTCCCGATCCCGCCCGGCACGGCAGCGAAGCCTCCGATTGGCTGCCTGGCGCTCTTCGACCGCTCGGGCGGGGCTATGCCCGTCCGTCTCCAGTTCAAGGCGGGAGGACGGCGTCGCCTTAACGCCCGCACGCATCTGTCCACCCCGGGCCTACGCGTCGCCGTTTCCACATCCCGCCATCTCATGTCACTTCCGCGAGACTCCTCTCCCCACAGCCTTATACCCGTCGTCCATTTGCGCCGCCTTCAACGGAATTACGGCCTTTGTTTCTTACTTTTAACGTTTCTGACGACAGAAACGAAGTCTGTAATGTTACTCCGCCAAAAAAAAAAAATTATTTTTATTTACTGCAGCTTAATAAGAAACGTATAAAGAAGCCTGAGCACCTAAAGATACCATTTTTATTTCGATAATTTATTTGTTTTTAATTAAAAAAAAAAAAAAAACCTTTTGTTTAAGGCTTAGGGAAAAGAACGCATACAAAATAAGTTCGCATGTAGAAAGCTGTTGTATGGCAGTGCTCAAAACCGAAAAGTCCCCACTTCCTGTTGTTTCCAGAGCTGATCCCCCTTGCACCATTGATGGAGCTATGCGCACTTGGTACTCCTGAAATTTCATACTGGAATGGGCTTAAAATGGGTTTAAAATGGGCTTTTGACAAAATTGGAAGGAAGCAAAAAAAATGGTAAAATTGTCTTTATGTTGTATAGGATGTTTCTTTTCCTTTCATTGCTTTAATTTGTTTGGGTTTTCCTTTGGACTTGTACATTGCAATGGGTGTGACAATAGTATTTTAATATTTGTATAAAGTTTAATTTAATTATACAGTGTATATAACTATTTCTAATTAAAGCTTTCTTTTGAGGTGTGCAAAGTGGTCTTTATTCTTTATTTATTCTTACGTGGGAACATATAAATGAGATATTTGTGTCAAGTACCGTTTTGTGTTACATTTGATGTTACCTTTCATAATGGATGCACTTAAACCGGCTAACTTGCAGTCTGTTTTGAGTGTGATTAAGGTGTCATTTCTTCAAGCTGTCCAGTTTAAATTCCTTAAACAACGATGCATAGGGTGCTCAGGATTGGGTTTTTAAACATAATTTTCCAAAAAAAAAAAATTTAAAACACCCAGTTCCTGTTGTGAAGAGGGACCTTGTAATGAGTCTGGCAGAAGCATTCACCAGCCATCTAAGTCTATGTTGTGCTCACCAATGTGTAAATAGCATTTAATTGTACTTTTTCAAAATCAGTTTTTAATATCCTTTCATGGTACATTTATAGCCACTGGAGTCAAAGCTATATAGACCACATGCTGTGCTGGTGATGGGATGCTTCTGGCATTTTCTGTGACAGTACAAATTGTGCTCCAATCCTCGACTTCCTGAATACCACGGTTTCTGATTAAGCACATTGATTGTAGGTTTTAATACCCCCTAGTGGCTATTTAAAAAGCCTACCATTCACTTCTGTCTGTTCCAGATTGCTTTTTGGTTGTTAGTTCTTTGGTGGGTGAGTTTGTTTTATGAGCAAATAATTCCACAGGAAATTTTATAATGCCCAAAACACTGTTCAGAAATTCACAAGGGCCACATTTTAGTTCATACTAAAAGCATTACGACTTTGGAATGATTCCCCAGTTTCATTTATATAAAGAATGTGATGGGTGTGTTGAATTGTGGGCTGTATTTGTGCAGTTTGATTTCTCTGTTCAGAAATATTTTATCCAGTTTTAACCTGTTAACTCCCGTGTTGGAATTCCCAAATAACGCATGTGAATGCTCCTTCCTGTGTGAATTTTGGAGAATGCAGATGACTGCTCCCCTGAGAATCTGCCTGTTCTTTTCAAGTCCGGGTTACTGGTTAAGCCATAAAATCATATAAGGTTGCTGGAATGTAAGATTAGTCAGCAGCCTGACAGAAACATTGTAAAGTTCTGTGTCAGCTCAATTTTGTATAGAAGTGCTGCCTGCAATATTAATAATTAACCATCTGCCCCCCCCCCCCCCCGCCCCGCCCCCCATGGATAGGTGCTTCCAGAAGGGACTGTAACCTGCCAAACCTCCATCTTGACCCAGACAGGCAGGATTGCCCTTCGCTCCAGACGAAGTTGCTTGCCATATTCGGCGCAAACACTTTCTTCACCATTACTTCTTGCATGTGGGATTTTCCAACTTTCTGTTCTTCCTGTTCCTTATCTCGCTAGTTTTGTGGTAGTTTTCTGGTCTAGAGTAGTACGGTCATACGAATTACACAGGAAGCTGTCTAACAAAGCCATTTGGCCACCCATATTACCCCCAAAGTATACATTTTGAATGAGATCAGTTGAGTTCAATTCACTTCACGAAAACCTGCAGTGTATCAATGTTATCATTTTGTTTTTATAAAGCTTTATTAATATGTGGTGCTGCATATACAATATAAAAACAAGAGGCCTGTTGGTGAGGATTATAAAATGTTACAGGCTATATTTATGGATTAAAATCCTATTATTGAATGATTAATTTGTTCATTATGTATATCGCATCTGTGTGTGTGTGTGTGTGTGTGTAGTCTTTTAAAAAGAATGCATGCCTGTTTAAATGTTACAAGTAAAAATCAATAAAAGCATGGCAGTACAAAAGAACTAGAACCTGAATCAAGAACCAAGCTTGCAGTTAAAATGCTTGGTGCATGACCCATCACATTTGCAGAAGAATCGGGGGTCATGTGAGTTCTTAACACTTCCATTACATTCAGTGACTTTGCTACTGTGAGGTCTCTATTGCAACTGCTTCAGAGCCTTCTTCTGCTTTCAGGTCCACAGTCTGATATACATCTTTGTCTGTGGGAGGAAGCGAACAAGGTAAAGCTTACTCTTGGAAATAGGGGTGGGGCTCTAAATTTGTAGATACAGGTGGCAATGATATTATGCAGAAATTGATACCCGACTGTAGGGGTTGAGTTGCTACGCACACGACTGTCCTAAAATGGCTGGCTGACTTGTGGGGCTGTACATACCCTTGGCTGGTGCTTTGAACCTCGTGTAACAGCGGAAGACAACCGCAAAAGCCAAGGCCTCTGTGGTCTGGAAGATGATGAAGACGAATGGGAACAGGAACAGGGGTCCGATGACCTCCAGGGGGAACGCCACTTTCAGAACGGTGAAGCAAATTTGGGCATTCTGACAGCCTGTTTCTACACCGACCGTCCTCCTGCATCTGAGATGGGAGAAAGCAAAAAAAAAAAAAAAAAGATCTTCTGCTGTAGTCCTTATTTGCTTCTGCTTCCTGGCCTCTGTTGTTTGTGTTGAAGTGAGATTTCTTTGAAGGCCATAATTTCTAAAAGTATTTTGTAATTGAAGGCAATGAACAAGCCAGGAATGTTAATGTATAGTGAAATGATATTGACTACAATCCTAAATAAATATTAGCAATTCACAGTACCAAACCTTACGATTTACTTGAAATCTGTTTGCTGAAGTATACTACTGATTACCTTGTGTAATTTATCAATTTTGAGAGCAAGTTCAGTCGTCTAAATGACCTGTGTGCTGCTGTAAACATACTTCCCTTTGAGCCTGAAGATGCTGGACAGGAGGTATCCAAACAGGAAGCCGCTCAGTGGCATCAGGGACGCTGTGACCAGGAGCCGAGGGGACAGGATTCTCAGCAAGGTGTCTCCGATTGTGACGCCGACCATTATGGAAAACGCCACGCCGCTGACCAGCAAAACGCCCATCCCGGCCTGCGGGTCACATGACAGCAGGACGGGTTAGGTCATCCGTGTACATCAGTGCCTTTGTAGTTAGCTTGAGCTTGGCTTTTGACATCCATGCTCAGGCAAATTTCCTGAGCGCGGATGTCCTAAATCTTACAATATAATAATAATAATAATAAGAAGAAGAAGAAAGAATATTGTTATATTAGCTCTGCCTACCATCAGAACAGGGTAGTGTGTTTTGGTGGCATTTTCAATGCTAATAGATAAGTCATGAGTCTACAGTAAATACATATGTTTGAATATGCTTTGTGAAATGTGCAATTTTGTAAGTCACTCAGGTCTGCTGAATGGTAGTAATGTAATGCATATATTGTGATCACCATTGGCATCTGATTTAAAACATGTAAACGTAGCAAGCGTGCGTGGCTTAGCACAGCATCTGTTGTCGTGTATGTGTGTGTGGGAAGCCAGAAAGCTTGTCCAGGTGCATCACCTTGATTATGATGGGAGAGTAGCGCGGTGCGCGGTGGTTGATGGCGATGCCGATTGCACAGGGCACCAGGGTCATGAGCAGAGACAGGATGATCCCGGTATAAGGCACCATCCTCTCTATGTTTGGGATGCCCTGGCTGTACAGATAGAGCAGCAGCGGCATCATGCCCAGTGCCAGCAGGATGGAGCAGGTAGTCATCACAATGCTGGAGGAGAAAAAAATGTCACCAACCCCCTAAAGCGGAGCGCTGAGCCCTGGTCCCAAAAGCACTGAAAGGGGTAGCAAAATGGCCTGCGACTGGAGGAAAAGCTTTCTTATGGGGCGACATAGATCAGGATGTATGAGCGGTTGTCTGGTAGTCGGAGGGTTGCTGGTTCGATCCCCGCCCTGGGCATGTTGAAGTGTCCCTGAGCAAGACACCTAACCCCTAACTGCTCTGGTGAATGAGAGGCATCAATTGTAAAGCGCGTTGGATAAAAGCGCTATATAAATGCAGTCCATTTACCATTTACTTTCTTGGGTGAGGACAAAACACTGTCCAATTTTCTGTGTAATTTTTCTCATCAGCTCCATAATTGGAGAGGGGCAAAGAAGAAACTATTGCATTGCATGTCCATAAACCACAAGTCATGATCATTTCACATAAAAGAAAAAGAACTGATTTTTGGGATATGTAAGGGCAGATCGTGAGTTGAGTATGCACAAGTGAAAAAATATAAAGACATTTACTGAAATGTGTCTTTAGCACAGAGCCTAAATAGTCAAACTAATAATAATTTTATCATTTTAATTAACGGAACTCTTAACCAAACAGATCTGTCAGTAGTCACTAATAAACTCACCAGCCACACCATACCGTTTGCCCCTTGGTTGTGATTATATGGGCAGAACCGCACCTATGTAAGCTTATTAATCAAATTGTTTTATGATCAAGACAATTATCAAATGTGTGGCTTATCATAAAACATGGTTTTGGCACATTGGTTTTAAATGTTATCTATGGGGTTGCTTAACCTTTGGTTCTATTCTGATCTATGTCAAAGGCAAAGTGGGCTCCATAGTGTTTGGGACAAAGACATTTTTTGTCCTCTTAATTTCGCTCTGTACTTCTATGTGAAATTTATGGGTCACAGAGTTCAGGCCGTCATTGTATGCAAAGGATATGTGACAAAGGTCTCAAGCTTATCTTTGTAAAGAGCAGTAGCTATCTAAAAAGTTGCTGTGAATTGTTTTCCCTCATTACCCAAGAAGCCACACAAAAGCCGCTTTTCCACTGCATTGTACCGGCTCAACGCGACTCTACTCTACATTTTTGGTTTTCCATTGGGCAAAAGTTGTGGATAGTGCCTGGTACCTGGTACTTTTTTGGTATCACCTCCGTCGAGGTTCTAAGCGAGCTGAGGCGATACCAAAAGGTGACGTGAAAACACTGCAGACCACTGATTGGTCAGAGAGCGTCGTCACTAGGTTAGCTTACCCTCTTGCATCGCCTTTTATGCTAATGAATCATCTCGTAGTCTGAGCTCTGATGTAGGATTTCCAAAACTCTCCTGTTTAAAACGGCTAAAAGTGTTTTAAAGTATAGTGGAGGGCCTAGAAGAGATAACAGATAATGAGCCGGTCAGCAGACATCTTGAGCAAACCAAACTCACCTCAGGTTCATGTCACCTTGTACAGCCAGGGCAAAAAAGTTGGACACGCTCCCCCCAGGACAGCAGCCGCATATCAGCACAGCAAGGGCCTCCATGGGGCTGAGCCGGAACGCTTTGCCCAGCAGGAAGGCAGACAGGGGCATGAAGCCGTACTGGGCCACCACAGCGATGGCCACCCCTTTCGGCCTCAAGAAGTAGGCCCTGATTTTGGGGATCTCCATGGTGCAGCCCAAGGATATCATGCTGAAGAAGAGGATGATGACGATGAAGATGTTCATAATCTTGTCCATCAGAGGAGAGATGGGAGACTCAAAAACAAAGGTGCTGTTTGGAGAGGTGATGTTGTAGGAGGTACTGGCATCCCAGGGCTTTGGATCTCCATATAGTCCCGGTGTCTGGTTTGTAGTGTCATCCATTCCAAATCTGTTATTTCCTGGATCTGCAATGTGACAAACAGTCAATGCAAGTAGAAGAACGATATGAAAGAATAAGAGCCAAAGCCAGAATCATCACTGTCAACCAAGGTATGTTTTATCTTCTTGCATTTTTTTTAAACAATCCAACCGCTTTTGCCACAATTGCTCATAGGCTGGCTATCTCCACTTTTCTCTAAAAGTGTGGATAACAGCAATTAGAATTTCTTAATGTTTTATATATATTAATATATATATATATATATAAAGTATGAACTATATTGAAATATATGTCAATTACAAAATGGCAAAATACCAGTCCTTACACGCAGAAATCTCAGCTTCTCTCTGCCTGATACTTAAAGTGGATTTCCTGGTTCATGAACAAAAGCCCTTGCCTACCTTTTCTGTGTAAATTCTCAGTAGTTGTGTCTCCCCATCTAAGCTTTGTTATCTACTGTAGAAGCCTGTGTGCTATCTGTCACATGATCTCCCCATCTCGCAGGAGGGATTTGGGGCATGGGGGTGTGTGGTAAGTGCAATACACAGCATTTCACATTGCAGGCCAAATCCTTCACTGAGTCTGAATGGAGTCTCCAAGAGCACCAATGTGTGCACACAAACCCCGTAAGTCACTGCTTTCTATTCAGGATTCCAAAGCTTCTTCTTTTTTTTTCTTTTGGAACTGCTGGAGGACATGCTGCCAGCCTATTGCCTTTTCGCTCTGGAGCCAATCAGCTGAGCTGCACAGTCATCACATCGCAGAAGCTTGAGCCCCCGCAGTCTGGTCCAGACCACAGAACTGTTCTGTGGTGTGGACAGAAAGCAGGGACTTGATGGAACACACGAGTCACTGATTGGATGGGGGCAGCTCTGCCAACTTAAACCTTCTCCTTGGGTGATGCCAGGGCCAATTTAATGTCATCCTGCAGGAGTCTATACCACAGTGGGCACTGGAATGGTCAGGATTGGATACCGCCAAGTGGGATGAGCCGTTGACAATCTTAATGAAAGGGAATTGCATTACTGACCACTGAGTTTCATTCGCTCCAATAGCCACTTCATCAGAGGGCTCTTAAATTAGGCATGAAACTCAACTTTTTCATTACCTGTTTCTTTATCTGTAGCATGGAAACATGTAACAGATTACCTGCTAACACTGTACTGCAACTATTATTTAGAATGGATGTGGTTTTGTCACGTGGCATTTCTGCATTGGAGTTTGACCAACTGAGGACTCTTCAGCTGTTTCTGGCAGTGGCATCATTTCATTACCAGCACAGCATCTGTCTGCTCACTCAATATTCAGATACAAAATAATTGGTAACTATTCCAGTGTCCAGGACCTTAACCCTTGTGTTCTGATTACTTATTACTGCAGTCCGAGGGAATGCACGCACATCGGAAATATTCCAACAGGTGCAGGATAAAAAAATATAGTTAATAAGAAGAGAGAGTATATCCACACACAGTTTTTTCTGCTCCCACAGTGATTTAATAGTACCATGTGCATTATGAAATCACTTTGGGAGCACAGAAAACAGTGTGTGGCTATACTCTCTCTTCTTACTGATTACTTATTAACACATGAAACTGGTTAGCCTGGGGCAAGTATACCCACAATACTGAGATTTTAAAGCAATACATAAATACAATTTATGCAAAATCGCAATATTTGGAAAAAAGCTATATATATGGATCTCTCAATTCCAGACAGTATCAACAATATCTGGTTAATAGTTGCCATTTAACTCTGCTAGATCACATATAACAATGCACATTGGCAATAACAGTGTGATTAATTTGTAATAAAAATTGGATTTTTAAACATAGAAAGTCCACAATAATAAAAAAATGTTTTTTTTCTGTGAATTGTTTTCAGTGAAGAAAAAGGAAACAAAGTTTTCATGCAGTATATTATTAATATTTATTGTTTTTAACTGATACTCTTATATCTTTATCTCATGATATTCAAAGAAACCATATAGGTAAAAACACAGAGCAAATACAGATGATGAACAACAAATTGAAACTCAGTAAGAATCAAACTCAAACTGGGTTAATCACTCTCAAGTGTCATTCTTCTTTTACTAAAAGTTGAAAACGGGTCAATTTGACCCAAAGCGACCCAACAGATAATGTTTTATTTGCAATGTTGTAAAGAGCTGCATTTAAAATAAATAAAAAAACTCAGCCTACCCAAGTACCTGATCTTCCTTGCTCGCTCTGAATTCCAGCGCTGCTCCTCTGTTGCCTACTTGTAGCTCTCAAAAAACCACATCCTTCAAAGTTTTGCTGTGATTGTGTGTGATCTATGTCAACATTGTGGCTTAGGGACGTAACACAGCCAATCACAGCCTGCAACCAGGTTTCTCTTCTATCTTTCAGGTTTCTTACAGTGAATCAAGGCAAATCACAGATCATTAAAAATGACTGCACTTCAATGCAAAACATATTCCTTTCACCAGTCAACAGTGTAAATAGTAATGGTTCCAACAAAGTACAGTGGATAAAGCTTTGATTTAAATGTAATGCGAAGTTACAGCACAATGAATAATAATTAAAACCGACACATTTTTAAGCATTCGGCCAAGTTTTGTAGGTTGAAAAATTCTGTCAAAAGTCAGAATCTGTCAAAAGTCAGATTAGAAGTTGCAATTGTTTTTGTTTTGTTTTTTATAACAAAATAATTTCACCATAATTTTACCTTGAAAGACAATTTGTCTTGCTTGCTTGTCTTGCTGATATTGTGTGGAGTACTTCAGCACTGTGAACTCTTTAAGTTGCCTTGTTATGCAGTAGTGTCATAAATCCACGTGAGATCTTCAGGCTTTGATAATCTCAACTGTTTCTCTTATCACTCAATGTCTTTGGACATTGGATTGTCTTGGACAAAAAAATCTTGCTTTAAATCAGTGTATAAGCAAGCAGAAGGTAACAATGTAATTGTTTATCCCCTTAAGTCGCAGGGGCCCTTAGTTGAACTGTATATTTTCATTCATTACATTCATTTACAGTGAAATTATCAATCAATTTGGTCACATAATATAACCCTAACTCACAGTTTTATTTATATATACAATTTTAGGATGCCAATGTTTTAGTGACAACAGTTCCTTATTTTGTAAAGATGGGATGTAAAACTGGCTTGGGGGTCCTGACCTTCTATGCGTTTTGGAAGTCCACTGACAACACAAATCACAACAAAGTCAGTATCCTTAACATGGGAATGGTACAGCCAATAAAATTACGTTTCTAACGGTGTATAGGTTGTTAGGCTTACATAAAAGGACAAGCAATGTTCCTCCGGCATTAAAACAAAAATAAACAAAAAAAACAACACTCATCTGGAAAAAAGTTATTGAGATTTTATACCTAAAACGATTGTTAACAAAAAATAATTTTGCAATGCCTAAGTCTAAACAGAACACTCGGAATTTGGAGGTCTTGGAAGAAATTAATCATCTAGGTGAATATTTTTGAAGACAGCTTTGACTCCACAGCAGAGGACATGTTCAGTGATACTGTGCATCTAAATATATTCTCAAAATATTTTTATTATTATTCAGTACACTTATAAACAAGGGGTTCCTATGATTTTGAATAATAAATGTAGCGTGTGAAATTGAGGGATGTGCTTAACATGTTGATGTGGTGGGGTATATGACTACAACTTCAATCAATGGACCTCAATCCATTTATTAGTAAACTAGATAGCTAATGTAGTTTTTGCTAAAATCTTTAGACCTGCTACCTGCCACCTGGTGGCAAGGGGAGGTCAAGGAGAGCAAGTGGAGGGTGAGAGTGACAGGCACGGGCAAAGTGAGCTAATTTCATAACACATATTCCGCAAGCATAGTATACAATATATAAGATTTTACACCTCTAAAGACACATAATATCATTTTGGGATCTCCAAATTGCCTTTTTGGAGACCCATTTAGACATAGCTTAGAAAAAACAATGCTGAATAATAATTTTTAGTGGTATTTAGTCATCAGATTTTAATTTGGATTTGTCTAGCATTGTGTTTGTGGCTCCACTGTGTTTTCCTATATTAAAGGCATACTATACTGGATTTCTTTCCTTGCTTTGCTATGGGTTTACAATAAAAAAAGGTCTCCTCTTCCATTCTCAACCCTGCCTAATCCCCCAAGATGACAAAGCTCATGCACCAACAAAACAACTAGATATTTTGCTTGGACTTCTTTGTTGGTAGCTTTATAACATTGTATTGCAGACTGTTGGAATCATGCCTCTTTCAAAAATACAGCATTGGCTGCAGTCATACCAGTTGGGCAGTCACATGTATGCAAAAATCCTGAACCGACATATCCGATAGCAAAAACCCCACTTCTCTCTCATATACAGCAAAGTTACTGGGTAGCTTAATGGTGATAGAAAGGACCTACATACGCTAGCCACTGCTAGCACACCACCAGCAGGTTTCAGTTTGCTCTAGACTTCCTGGAAGCATGGCAAAACTCAATAATGTAAGCATGCAAAGTCATATGCCACTCGTAGCTCGTAGTCAAAGCTTGATGGGAGACCACCTTCCCCATTCAGCAGATAGGGTAGTAGTCAAGAAGATCGGTCTACCACTCAACCCTGTAGAAACAATGGCACACAACCTTAAATATGGATTTATTGAAAAATGCAATGTGTCTCTCTGACCATGGATAGTAGTCTATAGTAATGAAACTGCAGTCGTATCCAGAAAAAAATACCTAGCCTAACAGGTATAGTAGGATCTTCTGACGGATGGACTCATCCCTATTGCTTAGCTAACGATAGCTAACTAGCCCATATGAGCCGAGAGAAGTGGATTGGAATCTTGACTTAAGTATTACTTTGTAAAATATCTGACCCACAGCAAATTCTTGGGCCATCATGGCCAGCCAGCTACTTTAATGTTGTTTAGCTTGCTAATAATGGCAGCTATCTAACATTTGCCAGCAGCCATACCACCACGCATTCTGCTCCTGCCAACTGGCTGAAGCTAAGCAAGTGTGGGCTTGGTCAGTACTTGGATGGGAGACCACAAGGGAATACTGAGTTGCTGCTGGTAGTGGTGTTGGTGGGCCAGCAGGGGGCAATCTTCTCTCTGATCAAATAAACCCCAATGCCCCAGTGCAGTGACAGGGACACTGTGCTGTAGGAGATGTCGTCTTTCGGATGAGACGTTAAACTGAGGTCCTGGCTCACTGTGGTCATTAAAGATCCCATGACACTTATCGCAAAGATTAGGGGGTACCCCGGTGTCCTGGCCAAAATCCCAGATCTGGCTCTCGCAAAAACCTGCCATCTAATCATCCCCTGATTTAATTGGCTAAAAAAAGTTATCTCCCTCCAGTGGAGCTGCTCAGTGGCCAACAACAGAGGATTGTGGTTGTACTGGGCAGCTCCCAGGTGTGAATGTGTCTGAGTATGAAGCAGAGTGTTGCTGCAAAAGAGCATCCATGCTCAGCCAACCTACCCTGGGAAAATAAAGATTAAATAAAAAACAAATAAAAAACATTACCAAATGGTGACCAGCCACTTGGTTAGTGTTAGGTTAGACACTAAGAAAGACCTTATGTCTTCAACGCAAACCCAGCTGAAACCACAGGCTGAAACCATAGAGGGTGAAACGCACTACTGTAGCCAATTGATACACGTTTCCTCTTCTTCTTCTCCTTCTTCTTCTACTCACCATGCTTTTAAGATATAGCCCACAAAATAAAAAAAGGCCAAACCCAGAAATGTCCCATACAATTTTTAAATAACAAATACAGGCAGAAAAAATAGGATTTGGCGGAAGTGCACACAGACACAGATTTCTAGTACAGTAATGACTGAGCATGGTTGTTTTGTAATATTTTCAAAGTGAAAATCCTGCAAAGTATGCCTTTAATTCAAATAACATATCCCTGTTATTTGATTGTGGGTGTGTTTATATGATTCGCTAGTTTTATTATTCTATAAGAGCACTGACTGGCTGTGGGGAAAAAAACTCCCTCTGGTAATCTGCTAATCATAATTTAAATTGGTCAATTGTGTTAATTACCTATTTACTTTTGAATCATAAAGTATGTTGGCAGAACCATGTGGCCTTATCCACAGATGAAATATATTTCAAGTTGTTATGTAGTCTTACTCCACAATCTCCACAATCTGCATGCAGCAAGTCTCCAAAGCATCAATGAATCGAATAGACCGGGAACGCCCTCTAGTGTAGGCTCTTTGAATTGATAAAGAATTGCCTGTCAGTGCTGATGTTGTACAGTGCTCCTCAACGCTGGCACTATGGCCATATTCTGTTCCCTGATTTCAATTATCAGTCGACTAAAATAATTTGTTCTGATTAAGATGATATTCATTTAGAATCTCTAATCTGTCATATATTATTTATGTAAAAAAGTGCAACACTCAGCTGTTGATCAAAATTTTTTTGTGTAAATGCCTGATCTAAAAACTTGACTGCCTGTCTTAATTAGGCAGAATTCTTTAATGAATTGTTCTAGATCTCATGTGACCAGTAACCACTCCTAATCAGTTACTTGATTACCTGTCTTAGCTGATAACCCATTTTAAAAGGAAGTCTCATTTTCTGGGTTAATATATATATATATATATATATATATATATATATATGTATAATTCCAGTTCGTATGTTACATTGGTCTAGAAAGATTTTGTATGCAATGAATGGAACTTTAGCTATTTTTAAAAGAAATACACATATTTACAAATGTGTGAAATAGTTTGATCGATGATAGTAGGAAGCTAGTCTAAATAATGTATTATTAACGTTTCTTACAATTATACAATTGCACTTTTCTGTTCTGTTTTTTTTTATTGGAAGAATCACCAAGATTTCACTCTGTGGTGCGTAATTCTCAGAGAGATTTGTCCAGTTTAGATTTATCCAGGAAAATAGGTCCTGCAATGAAATTTCATTTCAAAATATAGCTGCAAGCAGCAATGCGGGGTCCTACGAACATGTCCAAGCCGGGTAAATACTAGGCGAAGGAGAAAAGAGTCCACGCAGCATAGATTTCAGGATTTTGGACAATCTACATACCCGTGCCTCAGACGATCCAACTTCTGGTTCATGAAAAACATTACTTCGAAATATGAATGTGCATTAGCATGAAGTGCCAACTTTGTCATGCCACAAATCACACAATTTTTAACGAAACGACTTGTCCTTCTCACCCTTGATCGAGAGAATACCCAAGAGTACACATTTGCGATGGTGACGGAATCAGGTAAAGCGTTCATGAGAAGAGTGTTAAAGCGTTATATTAGCATTAGCTTCCCGCCAACATTTGAAATGTCCGTAATTTCCTTGTTTTTTGAGATATCTGTAACTGTGCGGACATGGAACAACATGGTAGTGTCCTCTTCATGTCCAGTCCGTTTCAAGTCCCTAGATTATTGTTGCAAAAAGTTGTAAGCACTTGAAATTTGCATAATATTAGCATTAGTATTAGCTTCCCCCCAAAATTTCAAATGCCTGTAATTTCCTTGTTTTTTGCGATATCTGCAAGAGGACGTGAAGAGACTGTATGCGGAGTCACAAAACTGACGTAATGTGAAACCAATCAGTGAATACGTCATTAAGCCTGCCCACCCGACGGTTCTGCTGCACTGAGCACGGTTGTCTAACCGTGCCGAAAATATCGTGCTGGGCATGGTTTGTAATCCTTCCGCGCCAAACCGTTTCCAGGTGGAAACACCATTGGAACGTTCCTCTCCATGCTCAGAACCGTTCGGCCCTGCAGTGGAAAAGGGGCTAACGTAAAGTTCTGTGTCAGCTCAATTTTGTATAGAAGTGCTGCCTGCAATATTAATAATTAACCATCTGACCCACCGCCCCCCATGGACAGGAGCTTCCAGAAGGGACTGTAACCCGCCAACCTCCATCTTGACCCAGACAGACAGGATTGCTCTTCGCCCCAGATGAAGTTGCTTGCCATATTCAGCGCAAACACTTTCTTCACCATTACTTCTTGCATGTGGGATTTGCCAACTTTCTGTTCTTCCTGTTCCTTATCTCGCTAGTTTTGTGGTAGTTTTATGGTCTAGAGTAGTACGGCAATACGAATTACACAGGAAGCTGTCTAACAAAGCTGTTTGGCCACCCATATTACCCCTAAAGTATACATTTCGAATGAGATCAGTTGAGTTCAATTCACTTCACAAAAACCTGCAGTGTATCAATGTTATCATTTTGTTTTTATAAAGCTTTATTAATATGTGGTGCCGCATATACCATATAAAAATGAGAGGCCTGTTGGTGAGGATTATAAAATGTTACAGGCTATATTTATGGATTAAAATCCTATTATTGAATGATTAATTCATTCATTATGTATATCGCATCTGTGTGTGTGTGTAGTCTTTTAAAAAGAATGCATGCTTGTTTAAATGTTACAAGTAAAAATCAATAAAAGCATGGCAGTATAAAAGAACTAGAACCAGAATCAAGAACCAAGCTTGCAGTTAAAATGCTTAGTGCATGACCCATCACATTAGCAGAAGAATCGGGGGTCATGTGAGTTCGTGACACTTCCATTACATTCAGTGACTTTGCTACTGTGAGGTCTCTATTGCAACTGCTTCAGAGCCTTCTCCTTCTGCTTTCAGGTCCACAGTCTGATATACATCTTTGTCTGTGGGAGGAAGCAAACAAGGTAAAGCTTACTCTTGGAAATAGGTGTGGGGCTCTAAATTTGTAGATACAGGTGGCAATGATATTACGCAGAAATTGATACCCGACTGTAGGGGTTGAGTTGCTACGCACACGACTGTCCTAAAATGGCTGGCTGATTTCTGGGGCTGTACGTACCCTTGGCTGGTGCTTTGAACCTCGTGTAACAGCGGAAGACGATCGCAAAAGCCAAGGCCTCTGCTGTCTGGAACACGGAGAAGAGGAGTGGGAACAGGAGCAGGGGTCCGATGACCTTCAGGGGGAACGCCACTTTCAGAATGGTGAAGCAAATTTGGGTATTCTGACAGCCTGTTTCCACACCGATCGTCCTCCTGCATCTGAGATGGGAGAAAGCAAAAAAAAAAAAAAAAAACGATCTTCTGCTGTAGTCCTTATTTGCTTCTGCTTCCTGGCCTCTGCTTCTTGTGTTGAATTGAGATTTCTTTAAAGGCCATAATTTCTAGAAGTATTTTGTAATTGAAGGCAGTAAACAAGCTAGGAATGTTAATGTATAGTGAAATGTTATTGACTACATGGCTAAATATTAGCAATTCACAGTACCAAACCTTGCGATTTACTTGAAATCTGTTTGCTGAAGTATACTACTGATTACCTTGTGTAGTTTATCAATTCTGAGTGCAATGTCATTCGTCTAAATAACCTGTGTGCTGCTGTAAACCTACTTTCCGTTGAGCCTGAAGATGCTGGATAGGAGGTACCCAAACAGGAAGCCGCTCAGTGGCATCAGGGACGCTGTGGCCAGGAGCCGAGGGGTCAGGATCCTCAACAAGATGTCTCCCATTATGATGCCGGCCATTACGGCAAACGGCACGCAGCAGACCAGCAAAACGCCCATCCCGGCCTGCGGGTCACATGACAGCAGGACAGGGGTTAGGCCATCCGTGTACATCAGTGCCTTTGTAGCTAGCTTGAGCTTGGTTTTTCACATCCATGCTCAGGCAAATTTCCTGAGAATGGATGTCCTAAATCTTACAATATAATAATAATAATAATAACAATAATAATAATAATATAATTATTAGCTCTGCCTACTATCAGAACAGGGTAGTGTGTTTTGGTGGCATTTTTAATGCTAATAGATAAGACATGAGACTTAACTACAGTAAATGCATATGTTTTAATATGCTTTGTGAAATGTGCAATTTTGTAAGTCACTCAGGTCTGCTGAATGGTAGTAATGTAATGCATATATTGTGATCACCATTGGCATCTGATTTAAAACATGTAAACGTAGCAAGTGTGCGCGGCTTAGCACAGCATCTGTTGTCGTGTATGTGTGTGTGGGAAGCCAGAAAGCTTGTCCAGGTGCATCACCTTGATTATGATGGGAGAGTAGCGCGGTGCGCGGTGGTTGATGGCGATGCCGATGGCACAGGGCACCAGGGTCATGAGCAGAGCCAGAATGATGCCGGTATAGGGCACCATCCTCTCTATGTTTGGGATGCCCTGGCTGTACAGATAGAGCAGCAGCGGCATCATGCCCAGTGCCAGAAAGGTGGAGCAGGTAGTCATCACAATGCTGGAGGAGAAAAAAATGTCACCAACCCCCTAAAGCGGAGCACTGAGCCCTGGTCCCAAAAGCACTGAAAGGGGTAGCAAAATGGCCTGCGACTGGAGGAAAAGCTTTCTTACGGGGCGACACAGCTCAGGACGTATGAGCGGTTGTCTGGTAGTCGGAGGGTTGCTGGTTCGATCCCCGCCCTGGGCGTGTTGATGTGTCCCTGAGCAAGACACCTAACCCCTGACTGCTTTGGTGAATGAGAGGCATCAATCGTAAAGCGCTTTGGATAAAAGCGCTATATAAATGCAGTCCATTTACCATTTACTTTCTTGGGTGAGGACAAAACACTGTCCATTTTTCCGTGCAATTTTTCTCATCAGCTCCATAATTGGAGAGGGGCAAAGAAGAAACTATTGCATTGCATGTCCATAAACCACAAGTCATGATCATTTCACATAAAAGAAAAACTGATTTTTGAGATATGTAAGGGCAGATCGTGAGTTGAGTATGCACAAGTGAAAAAATATAAAGACATTTACTGAAATGTGTCTTTAGCACAGAGCCTAAATAGTCAAACTAATAATAATTTTTATCATTTTAATTAACGGAACTCTTAACCAAACAGATCTGTCAGTAGTCACTAATAAACTCACCAGCCACAGCATATCGTTTGCCCCTTGGTTGTGATTATATGGGCAGAACCGCACCTATTTAAGCTTATGCCCCTTAATCAAATTAAATAGTTTTATAATCAAGACAATTATCAAATGCATGGCTTATCATAAAACATGGTTTTGGCACATTGGTTTGAAATGTTATCTATGGGGTTGCTTAACCTTTGGTTCTATTCTGATCTATGTCAAAGGCAAAGTGGGCTCCATAATGTTTGGGACAAAGACTTTTTTCCTCTTGATTTTGCTCTGTACTTCTATGTGAAGTCTATGGGTCACAGAGTTCAAGCCATCATTGTATGCAAAGTATATGTGACAAAGGTCTCAAGCTTATCTTTGTAAAGAGCAGTAGCTATCTAAAAAGTTGCTATGAATTGTTTTCACTCATTACTCAAGAAGCCACACAAAAGCTGCTTTGCCACCGCATGGTACCGGCTCAACTCGACTCTACTTGACTTTTTTGGTTTTCCATCGGGAAAAAGTTGTGGATAGTGCCTGGTACCTGGTACTGTTTTGGTATCACCTCCGTCAAGGTTCTAAGCGAGCTGAGGCGATACCAAAAGGTGACGTGAAAACACTGCAGACCACTGATTGGTCAGAGAGAATCGTCACTAGGTTAACTTACCCTCTTGCATCGCCTTTTATGCTAATGATCAACCAGAGTCATCTCGTCGTTTGAGATCTGATGTACACCATCCCTTCGGTATCCTCCATTGTTCCTGTGTGTGTCGTATTGAAGATGACGTCATGGCAGTTTCATGCGGCGTCGCTATGAAGACCAGCTACATTGACGGGGGTACTATCTGCAGTGGAAAACGAAGTACCTGGTACCAAAAGCGAGTAGAGTCGGGTAGAGTCGAGTTGAGTTGAGCCAGTACCATGCAGTGGAAAAGCCGCTAAAAGTGTTTTAAAGTAGAGTGGAGGGCCTAGAAGAGATAACAGATCATGAGCCGGTCAGCAGACATCTTGAGCAAACCAAACTCACCTCAGGTTCATGTCACCTTGTACGGTCAGGGCAAAAATGTTGGACAGGCTCCCCCCAGGACAGCAGCCGCATATCAGCACAGCAAGGGCCTCCAGGGGGCTGAGCCAGAACACTTTGCCCAGCAGGAAGGCAGACAGGGGCATGAAGCCGTACTGGGCCACCACAGCAATGGCCACCCCTTTCGGCCTCAAGAAGTGGGCCCTGATTTTGGGGATCTCCATGGTGCAGCCCAAGGATATCATGCTGAAGAAGAGCATGGTGATGGTGAGGATGTTCATAATCTTGTCCATCAGAGGAGAGATGAAAAACTCAAAAACAAAGGTGCTGTTGGGAGGGGTGATGTTGTAGGAGGTACTGGCATCCCAGGGCTTTGGATCTCCATACAGTCCCGATGTCTGATTTGTAGTGTCATCCATTCCAAATCTATTCTTTCCTGGATCTGCAATGTGACAAACATAGTCAATGCGAGTAAAAGAATGATATGAAAGAACCAGAGCCAGAGCCAGAATCATCACTGTCAACCAAGGTATAAAGTATAAACTATATTGAAATATATGTCAATTACTGAATGGCAAAATATCAGTCCTTACACGCAGAAATCTCAGCTTCTCTCTGCCTGATACTTAAAGTGGATTTTCTGGTTCATGAACAAAAGCCCTACCTTTTCTGTGTGCAAATTCTCAGTAGTTGTGTCTCCCCATCTAAGCTTTGTTATCTACTGTAGAAGCCTGTGTGCTATCTGTCACATGATCTCCCCATCTCGCAGGGGGGATTTGGGGCATGGGGGTGTGTGGTAAATGCAATACACAGCATTTCACATTGCAGGCCAAATCCTTCACTGAGTCTGAATGGAGTCTCCAAGAGCACCAATGTGTGCACACAAACCCCGTAAGTCACTGCTTTCTATTCAGGATTCCAAAGCTTTTTTTGGGAACTGCTGGAGGACATGCTGCCAGCCTATTGCCTTTTCGCTCTGGAGCCAATCAGCTGAGCTGCACAGTCATCACATCGCAGAAGCTTGAGCCCCCGCAGTCTGGCCCAGACCGCAGAATTGTTCTGTAGTGTGGACAGAAAGCAGGGACTTGATGGAACACACGAGTCACTGATTGGATGGGGGCAGCTCTGCCGACTTAAACCTTCTCCTTGGGTGATGCCAGGGCCAATTTTATGTCATCCTGCTGGACTCTATACCACAGTGGGCACTGGAATGGTCAGGATTGGATACCGCCAAGTGGGATGAGCTGTTGACAATCTTAATGAAAGGGAATTGCATTACTGACCACTGAGTTTCATTCGCTCCAATAGCCACTTCATCAGAGGGCTCTTAAATTAGGCATGAAACTAAACTTATTCATTACCTGTTTCTTTATCTGTAGCATGGAAACATGTAACAGATTACCTGCTGACACTGTTCTGCAACTATTATTTAGAATGGATGTGGCTTTGTCACGTGGCATTTCTGCATTGGAGTTTGCACAAAAAACAGTGTGCGGGTATACTCTCTCTTCTTACTGATTACTTATTAACACGCGAAACTGGTTAGCCTGGGGCAAGTATACCTACAATACTGAGATTTTAAAGCAATACATAAATACAATTTATGCAAAATTGCAGTATTTGGAAAAAAGCTATATATATGGATCTCTCAATTCCAGACAATATCAACAATATCTGGTTAATAGTTGCCATTTAACTCTGCTAGATCACATATAACAATGCACATTGGCAATAACAGTGTGATTCATGTGTGATAAAAATTAAATTTTTAAACATAGAAAGTTCACAAGAATGAAAAAAAAATTTTTTTCTGTGAATTGTTTTCAGTGAATAAAAAGGAAAAAAGTTTTCATGCAGTATATTATTAATATTTATTGTTTTTAACTGATACTCATATCTTTATCTCATGATATTCAAAGAAACTATATAGGTAAAAACACAAAGCAAATACAGATGATGAACAACAAATTGAAACTCAATAAGAATCAAACTCACACTGGGTTAATCACTCTCAAGTGTCATTCTTCTTTTACTAAAAGTTGAAAATGGGTCAATCTGACCCAAAGCGAACACAAGGGTTAAAATAAGACCAAACAGGTAATGCTTTATTTGCAATGTTGTAAAGAGCTTCGTTTAAATAAAATTTAAAAAGTTAAAATAAATAAAAAAACTCAGCCTACCCATGTACCTGATCTTCCTTGCTCGCTCTGAATTCCAGCGCTGTTCCTCTGTTGCCTACTTGTAGCTCTCAAAAAACCACATCCTTCAAAGTTTTGCTGTGATTGTGTGTGAACTGTGTCAACATTGTGGCTTAGGGGCATAACACAGCCAACCGCAGCCTGCAACCAGGTTTCTCTTCTATCTTTCAGGTTTCTTACAGTGAATCAAGGCAAATCACAGATCATTAAAAATTACTGCACTTTAATGCAAAACATATTCCATTCACCAGTCATAAATGTGTAAATACTAATGGTTCCAACAAAGTACAGTGGATAAAGCTTTGATTTAAATGTAATGCAAAGTTACAGCACAATGAATAATAATTAAAACCGACACATTTTTGAGCATTCGGCCAAGTTTTGTAGGTTGAAAAATTCTGTTGAAAGTGAGAATCTGTCAAAAGTCAGATTAGAAGTTGCAATTGGTTTTTGTTTTTTTTGTTTGTTTTTTTTAACAAAATATGAACAAAATAATTTCACCATAATTTTACCTTGAAAGACAATTTGTCTTGCTTGCTTGTCTTGCTGATATTGTGTGGAGTGCTTTAGCACTGTGAACTCTTTAAGTTGCCTTGTTATGGACAAAAATCTTGCTGTAAATCAGTGTATAAGCAAACAAAAGGTAGCAGTGTAATTGTTTATCCCCTTAAGTCGCAGGGGCCCTTAGTTGGACTGTATATTTTCATTCATTACATTCATTTACAGTGAAATTATCAATTAATTTGGTCGCACAATATATCTCTAACTCACAATATAACCCTAACTCACCTAGTGCCTTTGGCAATCACACTACTATTATCTCACATATTATTTATTAGTGTGGTTGCCTTTGGCAAAAACACTACTATTATCTCACATATTATTAGTGTGGTTGCCTTAGGCAAGCACACTATTATTATCGCACTGTGGTGTGGGGATGGCTGGTTTAAGCAGCCACACCTGCCCTGGGTCAAGCTAATTAGACCTGGCCAATTGGATAATTGGTTAAGAATTACATAATTGGCCAGGCTAATTGGACCCAGGAACAGGAGTGGCTGCACCTGTGCGTAGTGAGGTAATCACTGCGCACAGGTTAAATCTGCCATCCCCACCCACACCAGGGAGCTTCGGTCATGACTGGGTTACATCTGCTCACTTTGGCTGTTACCATCTTGCCAAACCCTCGTGAAATAAATCTGGACTGTTTGAACATCTTCTCCCTGTGTCTCTGTGCCGGAGGGCCCCTTGGAAAGCCACTTCGGTGGCCTGTGGCAGGCGTGTTTGCCACACGCACATATTAGTATTCTTTATTATTCCACCCATTTTTTGGACCGCTACTCTGCCCACAGTTTTCGCACCACGTACACGTGCAATATGTCAAATTGAGCGGCTTCTTTGGGAATCGTGGGCTATTACTTTGTGGAAAGTTTTGCACGATTTTTGAGAAATATGACTTTCTATAAGCTTTCTAACTATGTATACACAACAGACTGTACACAACTACACTTGCCTGTTGATGCACCCCTTCTTAGAAATTCGGCTCGGCTAACACGTAATAGGCTACTATCCTCTGTCTATGAGTTGGTCTCTCAGGTAACAGATTAAACTCTGAATTACAGCCCAATTAAATGTTTTTAGTTGTATGGTTAAAATGAGCTGAAATTCACACAAAACCATAAATCAATCAAATTTATCATGTCGCAAATCAATTCGTTGCCGTGATGTTATAGCATGTACACAATTCTCTGTCTCTGCTTATACTGCATAAACTGTTCACTCTATTCAGCACAAAGTCGACTTTGCATTGGCGGCAACCACACTTCACAATTTCTGCTGGAATCGTGAGTTTATATATACAATTTTAGGATGCCAATGTTTTAGTGACAATTTTGTAAAGATGGGAGGTAAAACTGGCTTGGGGGTCCTATGCGTTTTGTAAGTCCACTGACAACACAAATCACGGCAAAGTCAGTAGCCTATCCTTAACATGGGAATAGTACATCCAATGAAATTATGTTTCTAACGGTGTATAGGTTGTTAGGCTTACATAAAAGGACAAGCAATGTTCCTCCGGCATTAAAACAAAAACAAAACAAAAAAACAATACACATCCGGAAAAAAGTTATTGAGATTTTATACCTAAAACAATTGTCGTTTTACAACATTTTTTTTTTTTTTTTGCAATGCCTATGTCTAAACAGAACACTCGGCATTTGGAGGTCTTGGAAGAAATCACTCATCTGAGTGAATATTTTTGAAGACAGCTTTGACTTCACAGCAGAGGGCATGTTCAGTGATAGTGCGCTTCTAAATATATTCTCTAAATATTTTTATTATTATTCAGTACACTTATAAACAAGGGGTTCCTATGATTTTGAATAATAAATGTAGCGTGTGAAATTGAGGGATGTTGATGGGGTGGGGTATATGACTAAAACTTCAATCAATGGACCTCAATCCATTGATTAGTAAACTAGATAGCTAATGTAGTTTTTGCTAAAATCTTTCAGACCTGCTGCTGGTGGCAAGGGGAGGTCAAGGAGAGCAAGTGGAGGGTGAGAGTGACAGGCACATGGAAAGTGAGCTAATTTCATAACACATATTCCACAAGCATAGTATACAATATATAAGATTTTACACCTCTAAAGACACATAATATCAATTTGGAATATCCAAATTGCCTTTTGGAGACTGGTGTGGGGATGGCTGGTTTAAGCAGCCACACCTGCCTGGGTCAAGCTAATTAGACCTGGCCAATTGGATAATTGGTTAATAATTAGATAATTGGCCAGGCTAATTGGACCCAGGAACAGGAGTGGCTGCACCTGTGCGTAGTGAGGTAATCACTGCGCACAGGTTAAATCTGCCATCCCCACCCACACAGGGAAGCCTCTCTGTCATGACAGTGTGTTAACATCTGCTCCTCGGCTATAACATCTTGCCGACCCTTGCAAATAAACGTGGACTGTTTTAACATCTTCTCCCTGTGTCTCTGTGCTGGAGGGCCCCAAAGAAAGCCACTTCGGTGGCCTGTGGCAGGCGTGTTTGCCACAGTGGCGCCCAACGTGGGGCTTCTCCGGCACAAGAAAGAGGCACAGGAGGGCCAGCCAGGAAGCACACTGGAGGAGGAACAGCTGCGGTGTTCCTGACAGGGCTTTGGGCGGATCCTCCAGGCCAAAAACGGGGAGCGGGAGATGACCACGGAGGGGAAGGAAGCGATCCTCAGCTGGGACGCTGGGGAGCTGGACCTGGCCGTGAAGGCAGGTCAGCTACGGGCGGTGCACGAGAGGTGGTCGCGCCGTGAGCTGGACTTGGCCGGGAAGGCGGGTCAGCTACGGGCGGCGCACAAGCAGTGGCCGCGCCGTATTGCTTCCTTTCTTGTCTGTTGGTTGTTTTAGTTCATCGTTTTGGCCTGGTTGGGTTGCCCGGAGCCCGTGAAGGGGAAAGCCTGCACCAGCCTTCCAGCAGAGCCGACTGGCGGCCACCACACCTGCAAGGGTTCCTGGTCCCCAGCGCCACAAGGAAGCCAGCCCAGCCAGCCCACCAGCCCAACCACCCCACCACAGCCCCTGGAACAGCCCAAGCCGGTGACATCCCCACCAACCAGCTGAGCAGCCCAGGAATCCCCGCGCTCCGAGAGGGAGGAGGGGGGAGGGCTGCCTCATCATCCGGGGGAGGGTCACGGCGGTGCACTGGACTGTTCCGGGGCCCTTAAAGTGTTAAGGGCGCTTGGTTTTTTGTTTCGTTTTTTTTTTTTTTCTCGCTTGGTTGGAGTGCTGGGGGGGGAGTAGGCTTCGGCCAGGGATTCTCCCTGGCCTCAGTTTGGCGTTGGGGGTATGTGGTGTGGGGATGGCTGGTTTAAGCAGCCACACCTGCCTGGGTCAAGCTAATTAGACCTGGCCAATTGGATAATTGGTTCATAATTAGATAATTGGCCAGGCTAATTGGACCCAGGAACAGGAGTGGCTGCACCTGTGTGTAGTGAGGTAATCACTGCGCACAGGTTAAATCTGCCATCCCCACCCACACAGGGAAGCCTCTCTGTCATGACAGTGTGTTAACATCTGCTCCTCGGCTATAACATCTTGCCGACCCTTGCAAATAAACGTGGACTGTTTTAACATCTTCTCCCTGTGTCTCTGTGCTGGAGGGCCCCAAAGAAAGCCACTTCGGTGGCCTGTGGCAGGCGTGTTTGCCACAGAGACCCATCTAGACATAGCTTAGAAAAAACAATGCTGAATAATAATTTTTAGTGGTATTTAGTCATCAGATTTTAATCTGGATTTGTCTAGCATTGTGGTTGTAGCTCCACTGTGTTTTCCTATATTAAAGACATACAATGCTGGATTTCTTTCTGTCAGGAATCCTGCCTGATTCTCCTTGTGTTCCGTTTTAGTTTTGTTTATTTTTTATTTTTTTATTTATTGTCTAGTGTGTATTTATTTTTTATCTTCAGTTTACTTGTTTTCGCTTGCGGTTGTGTTTTCTGTGTTCGTGTGCTTGGGTGTGCGTTTGTTATTGTTTTTCCCCCTTAGGTTCCTGGTTCCTGTCCACGTCCACGCCCCGCCCCTGTTCCACCGGTTTCCGCATCTGCAATCAAGCCTCCACTTACCTTCCTCACCTGCATCCCATCTTCACTCATTGGCGTTGCTATTTAGTTTCTGTGTGCACCTTTTTTTCTTTGCCAGATCGTGCCTCTGTTTTTGTCAGTGCCGTTCAAGCCCTATCTCAGAATCTTTGTGTATTCCCGGTTTTTGATCTTTGCTTGTTTTTTCGACTACGTATTTAGCCTGCCGACTCTGTTATTCTAGCTTCTGATTATTGACTTCCGCCTGTTTCCA
The DNA here is from genome assembly GCF_013347855.1 of Anguilla anguilla. NCBI lineage: Eukaryota > Metazoa > Chordata > Actinopteri > Anguilliformes > Anguillidae > Anguilla > Anguilla anguilla. The sequence goes on along the minus strand of NC_049206.1, from coordinate 44,600,122 downwards.
TCGACCTGGTCTCTGCTCCTGATTCTGTGCCTTTGCCTGTTTGTGTTTGGATTTCTGGATTTTTGACCTGCGCCTGTATTCTGACTACGAGACTGTTGCTTATCCTGTACCCTGTTCTGGAAATAAATCTCCACGTTTGTTCACTGGACGTCTGGTCTGCTTCTGAGTCCTCCCCCAGACCCTGACACTTTCCTTGCTTTGCTATGGGTTTGCAATAAAAAAAAGGTCTCCTCTTCCATTCTCAACCCTACCTAATCCCCCAAGATGACGAAGCTCACGCACCAACAAAACAACTAGATATTTTGCTTGGACTTCTATGTTAGTAGCTTTATAACATTGTATTGCAGACTGTTGGAATCATGCCTCTTTCAAAAATACAGCATTGGCTGCAGTCATACCAGTTGGGCAGTCACATGTATGCAAAAATCCTGGACCCCCTCTTCACTCTCATATACAGCAAAGTTACAGGGTAGCTTAATGGTGATAGAAAGGACCTACATACGCTAGCCACTGCTAGCACACCACCAGCAGGTTTCAGTTTGCTCTAGACTTCCTGGAAGCATGGCAAAACTCAATGTAAGCATGCATACTCACAAACACACTGAGTCATTGTCATTACTACTATTGTTTGCATCTTTACATAGTCTAGCTTTGTTGTATCTATTGCAGCAAAGTCATATGCCACTCGTAGCTCGTAGTCAAAGCTTGATGGGAGACCACCTTCCCCATTCAGCAGATAGGGTTGTAGTCAAGAAGATCGGTCTACCACTCAACCCCGTTGAATCAATGGCACACAACCTTAAATATGGATTTATTGAAAAATGCAATGTGTCTCTCTGACCATGGATAGTAGTCTATAGTAGTCAAACTGCAGTCGTATCCAGAAAAAAATACCTAGCCTAACAGGATAGTAGGATTTTCTGACGGATGGACTCATCCCTATTGCTTAGCTAACGATAGCTAACTAGCCCATATGAGCCGAGAGAAGTGGATTGGAATCTTGACTTAAGTATTACTTTGTAAAATATCTGACCCACAGCAAATTCTTGGGCCATCATGGTCAGCCAGCTACTTTAATGTTGCCAAACATAACTGAATTTAGCTTGCTAATAATGGCAGCTGTCTAACATTTGCCAGCAGCCATACCACCACGCACTCTGCTCCTGCCAACTGGCTGAAGCTAAGCAAGTGTGGGCTTGGTTAGTACTTGGATGTGAGACCACCAGGGAATACTGAGTTGCTGCTGGTAGTGGTGTTGGTGGGCCAGCAGGGGGCAATCTTCCTTCTGATCAAATAAACCCCAATGCCCCAGTGCAGTGACGGGGACACTGTGCTGTAGGAGATGCCGTCTTTCGGATGAGACGTTAAACCGAGGTCCTGGCTCACTGTTTATTATTAAACATCCCATGACACTTATCGCAAAGATTAGGGGGTTCCCGGGTGTCCTGGCTAAAATCCCAGATCTGGCTCTCGCAAAAAGTTGCCACCTAATCATCCCCTGATTTAATTGCCTAAAAAAATGTTCTCTCCCTCCAGTGGAGCTGCTCAGTGGCCAACAATAGAGGATTGTGGTTGTACTGGGCAGCTTCCAGGTGTGAATGTATACGAGTGTGAAGCAGAGTGTTGCTGCAAAAGAGCATCCATGCTCACCCAACCTACCTTGGGTAAATAAAGGTTAAATAAAAAACAAAGAAAAAACATTACCAAATGGTGACCAGCCACCGGGTTAGTGTTAGGTTAGACACTAAGAAAGACTTTATGTCTCCAACACAAACCCAGCTGAAACCACAGGCTGAAACCATAGAGGGTGAAACGCACTACTATAGCCAATTGATACACATTTCCTCTTCTTCTCCTTCTTTTTCTACTCGCCATCCTTTTAAGATATCACCCACAAAATAAAAAAGGTCAAACCCAGAAATGTTCCATACAATTTTTAAATAACAAATACAGGCAGAAAAAATAGGATTGGGCGGAAGTGCACACAGACAGATTTCTGGTACAGTAATGACTGAGCATGGTTGTTTTGTAATATTTTCAAAGTGAAAATCCTGCAAAGTATGCCTTTAATTCAAATAACATATCCCTGTTATTTGATTGTGGGTGTGTTTATATGATTCGCTAGTTTTATTATTCTATAAGAGCACTGACTGGCTGTGGGGGGAAAAAATTCCCTCTGGTAATCTGCTAATCATAATTTAAATTGGTCAATTGTGTTAATTACATATTTACTTTTGAATCATAAAGTATGTTGGCAGAACCATGTGGACTTATCCACAGATGAAATATATTTCAAGTTGTTATGTAGTCTTACTCCACAATCTCCGCAATCTGCATGCAGCAGGTCTCCAAAGCATCAATGAATCGAATAGACCGGAAACGCCCTCTAGTGTAGGCTCTTTGAATTGATAAAGAATTGCCTGTCAGTGCTGATGTTGTACAGTGCTCCTCAACGCTGGCACTATGGCCATATTCTGTTCCCTGATTTCAATTATCAGTCGACTAAAATAATTTGTTCTGATTAAGATGATATTCATTTAGAATCTCTAATCTGTCATATATTCTTTATGTAAGAAACGTGCAACACTCAGCTGTTGATCAAACATTTTTTGTGTAAATGCCTGATCTAAAAACTTGACTGCCTGTCTTAATTAGACAGAATTCTTTAATGAATTGTTCTAGATCTCATGTGACCAGTAACCACTCCTAATCAGTTACTTGATTACCTGTCTTAGTTGATAACCCATTTTAAAAGGAAAGCTCATTTTCGGGGTTTTTAAATATATATATATATAATTTCAGTTAGTATGTTAAATTGGTCTAGAAAGATTTTGTGTGCAATGAATGGAACTTTAGATATTTTTAAAAGAAATACACATATTTACAAATGTGTGAAATAGTTTGATCTATTAGAAAATATTGTGTTTGATATTTTCATGGTTCAAATTATTTTGCACAATATATCAAAGTGGTCACATTTACGTGAACAGAAAACCCATTTTAATTCATGATTTGATATCGTCGGTCATCAATTTAAAGCGCATCGCTAGACTGCTCACAACTTGGCTTGAAAATGTCTATACACGTGTCCTCATCATGGTCTCTTGTACGCATTCATTTTAAGAACTACACGTCCCAAAGTTTCTTCGTGGAAAACACACATCGCTATTTGTTGCCTGGAAGCGGCAAGAGCGTGGGGCTTGCTGGGAAGTATCGTCTGAAAGCAGTCGGTTCTGCGTAAATACTACTCCGACATGGAGCTGTTCTGAACTACAATTCCCTCGTACTTGTTGAGAGTCGCTGAAGCGTGTCACGGGTTTGTAAATGTCCGTGTGTGCCAGTCACGTGTAGAGAGAGTCCGTTGATCTCGTTCCGTCCCTGCAGTCGTACTTGCTTAGGGTGTTCGTGTCGTTTAGGTTTCTGGATATTTAATTTTGTTTTTAGGTCCTGCTATTACCTATATTAATTATTTTTCAGAAAAATGAGTGACAACGATGATATCGAAGTCGATAGTGACGTGAGTAGAAGATTCATACTTTGTATTTGAAATCTAATGAACAAGCTACATAGTTACCTAGCCAGTCTGAGGTACGTAGCTAGCCAGCTAGCTATACGCGTAGCTCTCTTAACTAAATCGTGAGAATAAGAACGTCTTGTGCTTTTCTATTTTTGATCTTGTGACTACTGCTTGGTAGTTAGATTAAAGAAGAGATCGACAGCCTTCAAAACGTATCCAACGGGGTTTCGTTTCGCATAACTAATGCTAGCTAACGAACGTTACAGACGATGTGCTTCAGATGATCAACTAACTAACTAGCTAGCTAGACACACATTTGCCACTAGGAAGCTAGTCTAAATAATTTATTATTAACGTTTCTTACAATTATACAATTGCACTTTTCTGTTCTGTTTTTTTTACAGGAAGAATCACCGAGATTTCACTCTGTGGTGCGTAATTTTCGGAGAGATTTGTCCAGTTTAGATTTAACCAGGAAAATAGGTCCTGTAATGAAATTTCATTTCAAATAATTTCCGGGTGGGTAAAAAGGAAATAGCATTGCCAATTGAGTCGGCGGTGCGGTGCTGAAACCGAGGCACTTCTGCCTGGGCCACGGAAGAGCAGCTTGAACTAGCTAGGGAGACCCTGTCTTGTTTGTTGCTATTGCTAAACGAGGTTGAACTTCTGGTTAGCAAGCTAGCTACATCTACAAAGGCCAGTGCAGAGGCGTATGGTGTGTGGGGGGGGGGGGGGGGGGGGGAACATACATCCTAGCATGGGTTTCTTGAAATTATCTCCCTACGTTATAACCAGACAGTTGTCACATGCATCTATGTTTATAGGTATTTCATAATGTATGTTCTGCGTCCATTAATTGTTTTTGTTTTAGAATATTCGTCTGCACGAAATTGCAATTCCATCCCACAAGGCACAGCGCGCCCTATATTTAGACTATTATTGTGGCTGTCGATTTCTCCCGCAACCCCAGGAAGCTATCTCGCGGATTTCTTCGGTGTTAATTAACTAGTCTAGCTAGCTAGACAGTGTTAGCTGTTTGGCCAGTCAACCAGCACCCACAGGCAGCTTTTTCTAGTTTGAGTGGATCGTCATGCACTAGTCGGCTCTGTGTTAATCGCGGATTACAAGTCAGATCGTGCTGCATATAACGTGGCAGCGGCAATGCAACGTCCAGTACTCTTCTAAACTGAATTCAGTATCACAACACGAACTAGTGTTTTCCAGACTGATGGCCTGACAAGCCTAGCAATTTTTTTGACCTAGCTTGCTAGCTGGCTAGTTAAGATAGTAATTGAAAATTGTATGTTGTGGTTCAGGCAACAAGCAAAACCAGTGTATTGCTGTCACGAGAGATAATGAATACCAGGTAATCAATTTGGACGACGGGTGTTATTTCCGAAACTGAAATAGATTCTTTTATACGTGTGGCCATGTATTTGTCGAAATTTGAAGTTGTCCTTATTTCTCCCCTTCTCCATTTGCCTGCAATTATATGATTATAATGTATAATTTTACAGCCGACATACAGAGGTGCTTTTACATAGCTGTGAATGTTTTAGGTCAGTTGGAAAACCTTATACAAGCATGAGTAACTTAATTTATTATAATGTTTCCTGTGTTTATAGACGCAAACATAATAGCACTATGCTGCTCTACAAAGACTAACTGCAGTAACTACGCAAAGGGGAAAAACTGAGAAAAGTGTTTTAACTGGCCAGCCAAATGGGTTATAGGTATATAAGTGATATTGCACTAATTGTACATGTATTCATGAGGTAATTTTAATGCCCAAAAGCCATTACAGCTGGCCAATTAAAACACTTTAAAGCCATTTTTCTCAGTTTTACCCTTTGCCTAGTTACTGCAGTTAGGCTTTGTAGGGCAGTATGGATCTTGAGTTAAAGTAGCTTTCCATGTATGAATGCACTCAGCATTCTGCCTATACAATGAAGCTAAACATACTCACCAGGGGTTGCTCTTTGTCACTGACCCAGTTGCGTTTTCCAGTCGCACTGTATGGGACACAGCATAGTAAAATGTTGCTCAATCGCAATCCTTTAGCTATTCTTTCTGACACGCCCTGTCCCGCAGGTCTGAGTGCTCACGCATGTCGTGTGGCACGGTGGCAGACTGAGGCACAGGGCTTCAGCTTGGCGTTACCTGTAAATTGCTTTGCTGTTAATAGTGTTCCCTTTCTCTGCTGTCAACAGCACTTGAGAAACATGCCTTTTCTACACCAGGTGCCACATTAGGTGGACAGGACTTGGTACGGGCCTATAGAGTGTTATTTAGAAGCTGAAGTGCCTCCTTTATATACATAAGTCATCCTTGGAGAATTTGTTTATAACCAGAGTACAACCTGCCCAGTCACTCAATTTTTTGGCAAGAAGTTTTGCTGAAGAAACTGCATTCGGTACACTGTGTTTTTGGAGGTTCGTTGACAACTAATTGAGAACACGGTGATAGTCATACAGCACTGAAGGTAAACTTCTAAAAATATGTTACAATAATACAAGGATAGTACAGGGAAAGGGCAATGGGAGACCTCGATAAGGCGAGTCAGTCTTATCATAGATTCACTCGAAAGACTGGATGTCTCGGAAAATGTTATATATATGAAGCAAAAATGTGTGTATTTGTATATGCATGCGCACACACACTTACACACACACATTATCTCAGACTTTCGAAATGTGCAGTTCACTGACCGAACAATGTACAAAACCAGAAGTACCACTAGGAGTAGTACCGTATCAAGCTCCTTATCATTAATGCCTTTCACACACAGAACCCAAAACATTGTCAGGTTCATTTATCCGGGTTAGGTTATGGTTTTCCCCATTCACACACAGGTCTCCTATATAGAAAAATGTCATGTCAAGTCTCTTCACATATGTCATGACCATTCCAGATAGATTAGGCTAGACAGGATGTCTGCCCTCTAAAGCAACGCAGGACAAATATTAACGTTTCGTTAGTTCATCTTTAAAAAGGCCAAATATTTATTTGAATAATAGTTTTAGCAGCAATGTGAATCCTGTCGGCGCAACACAGTTGAAGAATAATAATTAAAAAATTATTTGGTTACACCTTCAGCCAGTATACCTCAGTTAAATGATCCCAAATAACGACGTTAGATAACCAAAGGAAATATGGTTTGTCAGCTAAAAAAATCAATACTTATATGTAGAGTTGTTTTTGGTAAAATGCAACAAAAATAATTCTGCTCTCCAGGTTCATAACTAGGTATACTTTCCATTGATGTGTGGTGCTAGCCAACAATTATTACCAGGGAGAAGTATTGCATTGCACAAAAGCAATTTTGTAATGGTGTTGTTACATAGACTAAGCCATGTATAGCAAGGACAGAAATACTGTTTATTAAATTCCTAAAATAAATGTTCCTCACAAAATCACACAATACAGCTCCAAAATCTTCTATGTGCAATGTTTCATATTTGTGCAAGAATTGTTGAGAAGGCAGAGTCCGTAAAGTATTTAAGAAGTTGTACCAGGCACTAAAGTTCTCGCATGAGAATGTTGTTGCGTGCTTTATCTGGAAATGTTGCTGCTTTCGTTCACACTCGAGTTCTGGGAGAAGATTTCCATAAATCTTACGAGGTCCCAATCCGGCAAATTGGAAATTTGACTCTGGCTCCGTTTGCATGTGATGCTGGCAGAACATTTAGTTTAGTTTTATTGTCCTCTTGCCAGGGAAATTATTTTTCATAGTCATGTGCTCAATACATACATTTACGGGTTTAGGTGAATACATGAACACACATACACGCACGCAAATGTTTCTGCATTTGGCGCTTTGTAGCCACCTGGTATTTTCAGATAGCTGGCAATTATCGGACATGTTGTACACTACTTGGTAGAACAAAGGGCTTTGGAAATGTTATGACAAAACAGGTTGTCCCAGGACCTAATGCAATCTCGTGCAGATGCAATGCAGAAGTAGGGTATGGTCATTTGAGACCGCACTAAAGACGCTGCTATTGATTGTACCACCACTGCGTAAGAAAAAATGTTTGGAAAAAATAAGTTGATCTTTTTAAAAACATTCAGTTTATTATTATAGTGCTTTCATGTGTGAATGTTTTCCAGAGAGCACTTTATCCCTTCCCTGTGAGATTCTGTCTCCTGACTGACTTTTATTGAAGTGCTGAGTGTTGACGTGCATCTGCTGATTGTGATCAGTTGGTTTTGGTTTTGTTTCCTGACTGCGCATCGTCCCGTGCATTCAGTTTCTATATGACCTGTGGCGAAGCCCAGACCGCAGACTGGTTGTTAGATGGGTGTGGCCAAACGGGTCTGGCAGCTGTTGGTAATTTCTCTCGGCCTGGCCAATTCCATGTGACTTGAGTATTTACATTAGTAGTATGGAAACCCTGTACCGCTGTAGCATGACACTCTCAAATTGACTCTGTCAGAATTTGCCAGCTTGGTTTGGAGTTTGAGGGCATTAGAGTGAGCACATGTACAGAAAACATTTGTAAAGTGAAATACTTGCTCACTCTCAAAGCTTCAGTGCAGCTTTTTATTGGTGAAGATCCAGCTGGATCAAAATTTTATGTTTCTCAGTGAAAATAAACTTATCACTGGTTATCTATCTTACCTAGACAATAAATGCGGATATTGTTTGTAATGTTCACGTACATTCAAATATTCTTCAGTACCACTGTAGACTTGGAATAATGCTCCAGTGCCAATCTAATTTTCATTTATTTGACAAAAATATTATTACAGAGCTTATCTAAATGTAGTCAAGTCATTATTTAAAGCTTCAACGAACAGGCTTTGAAAATAATAATAAAAAAAACCTATTTATGGATAATGTAGCCTGGCTGCAGAACTTTAATTATGCATTTACATTACATTTTAGGCATTTAGCTAACACTTGCAATTAGTGCATGAAGAAATAGGTCTAGGTTCTTAAAGGAGAAATATGGTATAATTATATATTTTTTGTATTTTCAGCATATCTTATGAAAAGATCAAAACCTACAATGTTTCTGTCCTACTCTCAGTACTATCTGACATTGTCCTACCCCACTTAGCGCTCAACCAGGAAGCTATTAATTAGAATTATGCACTAAAATAATTAAATATAGCTCAGGAAACATTTTCAGAAAATGCAGCCATCTCAAAAAACATGATCAGTGTTGTTTTCAGGGCTTACAGTTCTCCAGCACTATCCCAGATTTCCAGTGTGTGGCTGTTTTAGATCAGTGAAATAAATTCTACTGTCGACATTACTCCCATTAATAAAATAAAATCTCGTAATGACATTTTATGTGTATTTTTGTGTCTTCTACAGTAGCTTAACTGCACAAATCTGGCTCAGCCTAAGTCATATCTAGAAGGGAAATTAGGTTCTGTAAAGGACGGTGCAGTATGAAATGTTGATTGAAAACATTCAAGCTCATGCTTGCAGTAGAATGACCGTGTGAATTGAGGTAATTGACCCAAAAACGATAGTCAGTTTAACTACACCCAGAGTGACTAAAAACCCAACATTGAAAGCATCTAATTTTTGGCTGGCAGTAGAACTGCTAATAATGCAAAATTATTTCTCAGACCCGTAATTCTGTCTTCGCTTAATGAAAAGTCAAGCAGGCCTTGTGTTTGGCTGTTGATGTGTCCTTCAGCACAAAAGCAACAAAAATGGCAATGAATGAACCAGAGACAAACATGGTATTGTTGTCAGATAATTTATTGATATGTATTCATGTAGATGTATGTGAAGAACATGAATGGACTCTCCTATGTGAGTGAATGATAACTTGCCACCACCCACCAGACTACAAATCACATGCCTTCAATATTATTTGACTAATAACTTATTCCCCAAACACATTTAGAAGCCTTAGTCTATAATTTACCAAAGCTATCTGTGAAATAACATTAAGAGAATAGTAAGTTACAAGCAATATTGATTGTTATTATGTGTTGCTCACGTTATCCATTATCTTAGCTAATATTAACAGATAACAAGCTGAATCTACTAATTTGGTGGAAAATAATGAGCTAACTTGCTTTACGTCACATTGTTTATTTGATTCAAATGAGCTATTCAGTATCAAAAATGCTGTTGATTATCCCTTCTTTACCTTTGAAAAGAGCATCACAGACAGTGAAAAACAGTGCTACTCTACGGTGCTGCTGCAACGTCTGGAACTATTGAGACTCTCCATGACCTGCCATTGCTTTAAAGAAATGGCCCATTGGAGTGAACCAGAGCCAGAGAAAGAGAGTGGCGTCAACTCCATAATATTATTATCTCGATGAACAGTTTTTGTGCTGATGTTGCTTCCAGAGGCAGTCTGGAACTCTGTAGTGAGTGTTAAAACCAAGGATATACGTCTGTGGTCTGTATATGGTCTGTGAGCATGTGTGGCCTATCGCTTCGCGCCTGAGCTGTTGTCGCTACTGGACATTTCAGCTTCATAATAACAGCACTTGCAGTTGTCCAGGCAGCTCTAGCAGGGCATATGTTTGACTGACTTGTTGGAAAGGTGGCATGCTAAAACAGTCACTGATCTCTTCAGTATGACCCATTCTGTTGCCAGTGTTTGTCCATGGAGATTGCATGGCTGTATTCTTGATTTTATGCACCTGTTAGCAATGGGTGTGGCTGAAGTAGCTGAGCCAACAAATTAGAATGGGGTCCACATACCTTTAGCAATGTACTAGTTGTACGTCAGCTGGTACTATATATAAGCTTTTGTGAACAAATGGCAGTAGGCCACCTATCAAATTTGTTATGAATGAACATAGACTAGCTAGCCAACTTATAAGTTATCACTAGCTTTGAGCTGTGTAAACGGTAGGCTATGTGTGTAAATGTAATAAATGAATCACTTTACACATAATAAATTCATGTGAGGAGCACTCGGAAGAATTCGTTTTTATTTAAAATTAAGCGCTAGTGTACTGTTCACGGGGACCAAAAGTCTGAGGATGCTACCGACACTGATTGTTGCAGTTATTTATTAAGGGCTAATACAATTATTATACTTGACTTATACTTTTTATACGAGAATACATTTGTATTATACAAGTAAAAAATGTGTAGCTATTTATAATGCTAGCTGTTGTGATATTAATAGTCAGAATGGCAGATTATTATTTTATTATTTTTTTAATTGGGGGGAAAAGTATATTAGCAGAGTTTTGTAGCCGTAGCTTAGTATTTTCAGAGGAGCAGTGATGGCGTCCATCACACCACTCAATCATTCCCTAACTCTTATTATGAGGATAGTTACGATTTCAGTTCATTTTCAGTAGCACTGAAATGTTACTGCAGAAATGATCATTGTAGCAGTAAATTGGCTGTTTAAAACCTCGACTATGGACTATGGACTACCTTGGGCAGTGAGCCATTGAGCCCAGTCATGCGGAAAGTCGTTGTGCCCCGTCAGTTAACTAAATTATTCCTAGACAGTGACAAAAGCCAAGATTACTGAACTCTATCCTATGCGAGCAGCAACCCTGTGTGATATTATTGTGGGTGTACATGAGGTGTACATGCGTGCTTGTGTGCACTGTCTGTTAACCGCTCCCCGGTCTCCTGTGTCGATGTTGAATTGGTCTCCGTGCTGTGCCTGGACAACCATGGCGAATGCTGCTGCATGCGTCCCCGTCATGTTTTGGAATGAAACCCGCGGCCCCATCCCGCGGTCCAGCCGGTTTAAGCGGTGCTGCCCTGGGGCCAGATTCCGTCCTTCCACAGCGCCTTATGGCCTTCGTCTCGAACACCTGAATCCCAGAGCGCCATTGCGTCTGATAACATTTGCTAGTTTCAGTAGCTAGTGGAACAAACGATAGCTTAACTGTGGCGTGAGACCTGGGCAAAAAACCAAATCTTTGGAGAATGACAACGAATGTGATTACATGCCCTGAATTTGTTACTAAAATTAAACCGGTTATGTGGTTTTTGGGGTTGGACAGACTCTGGCCCTCAGTCTGAACAGGAGCTTTGTGAAAGCGCCTACAGGCATTTTTGATCCGAGTCACCGAGCTTTCACGCTAGCGACATGCTGTGGTTGAGCTCGCGGTGGCGGAGCGCACATGGCGGTCGGGCTGTCGCCGAGGACGCCGTGGTTCGTCCGGGCTGAAGGAACTGTGAATCTCTCGTTGCAGGCAGACAAACGAGCACATCACAATGCGCTGGAGCGCAAACGTAGGGACCACATCAAAGACAGCTTCCACAGTCTACGGGACTCTGTGCCTGCACTGCAAGGGGAGAAGGTTAGTGACGAAACCCGCTGCTCGCTTGACCTTCCAACCCATTTTGTAAGTTACATGGAAGAGCTGACTGTTATTGTTACACTCTGTTACTTACCTGTTTGTTATTCAGTTTTAGCCATAATGCTTGTGCTAAAGAGAAGTAGCATATGGTATGTTTGCATGTTACCTGTTTTAATGAGCTGGATTTTAATGAATACATTTTAAGGATAAGTTACTATCACCTGGTCTGCTATCTGAATTTGCATTTGCAATGTAATGTACATTCATAATATGTGACTGCTCTGTCCTTTTCACTGTTAATTTAGCTACTAGGTAATTCTGTGCAATTCATAAACTCGTATTAGTCACATAAAAATGTTGCTTAAGTAGACTAAAAACAATTGTTAGTTCACTGAAGAATGAAATGTGGGAAAGTAATTATCCAATTGTGGCCAGAATTGAGGCTTTCTGTATCTGCCTGTTTGTGGTAAACCTGAGAACAGTCTGTTTACCCAGGCGTTCTATACCATAATTTCTATTCTGATCCCATTTGGAACTCCCAGTTCTATTAGCAAATCTGCAGGTTTGCATGTCCTGCAAACACTCAAATATTTGAACACAAGGAGATGAATGTCATAGAAGAGCACTTGCAGTGTGCCAGTCATCCTGAAGACAATGAGGCCTGGAACAGTAGGCCCAAAGCCTGGGGCTTTCCCAGATTCAGACCTCCCCCAGACTGGGGCTTCTCGGTGCGAGAACGAGAGCACAGGAAGCCAGCCAGATCGGATGCATGGGTGTTAACGATGTAGTTGTAAAAAGGATTCTGGGATAGTTTGTTGCCCTTTCTTTCATGGTCCTGGACATTATGAAACCTAATGACAGGTTATTCTACTCGTTTTCCACACAGCTGTCTGATTTTCTTCTGGCAGTGCTCTGTTTTTAGTGTCAGGGAGGGGTGTGATCGTTTCTTGATGACCTCACTGCTCAGACTCCTGCTGAAATGAGTGTTTCGTACAGTTGAAAATCACTACACTGATCACGCCACCCTCTCACCACTTTGAAGGAGGCTCCTTTAGTTAGATTAATGAAATAGGCAGCTTTTAAACTAGTAAACTTTAAACTGCTTTGAAGCTAGTTTAACTATTGTAGCTCTTGTAACAAAGGTCAACTAATCAAACATGTGAAATAAAATGTTTTGAAGTAAAAAGTTTTAAGCTCAGATTAAGAACACGTTTCAGAATGTATATAGAAGGTGCTATAAGAGTCATTCTGAATAGGCGTGTTCAACGAAAAGTATAATGTGAATGGAATGTTGTTTTGATGCTCTATTCATATCAACAAGGCATGCGTTAGGTGCAGCTGGTTAGGTTGGCCAAGGTGTGCCTATGACGCTGCCTGTCGTTCAGTGTCTAATGTTAACCAAACCACTTACAAATTGATATTGAACCTACAATCGCGTTTGACCGTGAACAGAAGAGTTTCAGCCACTTTGTCTAACCTTATCTATTCAAGCCAGAATTTAAATACTGAGGCGATACATGTAAGGGCACCTTCTGTAGGCATGAAGTAGGTATACAAGCTGCTTTGGAGTTACTTCAAGTGTATTTTTGCTTTAAACCATGTGATTGCTTCTATACCTGCCATTCTAAAGTCAGGAGGTCATCAGAACCTTCTAAAAAAATTTTTTTTTTTTAAAAGAGCTTTAATTGCATACAAACTTTCTGGGCAAATTGAATGCATTCATTAATTCCCTAAACCTGTAATTATCAAAAACTCCAGAAAGTGACCTATCACTGTGTACTCGCTATGCTCTGACACATTTCCAGAGCCACACAAATGCTGGACGAGCTAGTGCCTGTCAGCGCTTTTTATTCTTCCGTGGCCACTTCCAGGCTTCAGTCGTGCTTTGGTTGCACCGTATGACTGCCTCAAACATGCTCTTTTGGCCCTTTTCATCCCATTGGTCCTAACCTGGGTCATTTGGGGGTAAAGGGGGGGGGGGGGGGGGGGGGCACAGTCATGGTCAAGGTTGGTGTTATCAGAGGACACGTGTCATAAGAATGCTGAATTTCCATCGTACAGTCTCAAAATACTTGTACCGAGGCAAAAAGACACTTGCAGTAGTTCTGATAAATTGTCTAAGATGGGAAATTCAAGTTCAATATATTGTCATTAATGCCTAGTTCCAGTATGGCTTAAATATTTAATGTGTGTGCTGGAAAATATTTCATATGTGTGCTGAAAAATGATTAGACAGAATATGTACAGTACTGTGCAAAAGTCAGAGACCACCCTTTCTTTTATTCACTTTCCAGTGAAGACGGTCATTAAGTGCAAGTACTTATTTTCTTCAATGTCAGAAAACAGTACAGCAAACAGATATTTAACACAGAATTGCACAGAGACCTCCACAACTATGTACAAATATCAAATCTTTCAGTATACAGTTTGTCTACCCTTTGACTTTATCACAACTTCCATTCTTTTCGGGAGACTGGCTTTGAGGTTTTCTGGAGAGATCTGCAGAGATATTTTTTCCATGCTCCTTGTAAACACTTCAGTCAAAGTAGTTGGTTGCATTTTCTGCTTCTCTCGATCCAAGTAATCCTAAACACAGTCAGTGATGTTAAGGACTGTTTTTTAGCCTGTTTTCCTTTCACTTTCACCTTTGTAATGCAGTTGAATTGTCTTATCTAATCTAATCAGAAATAAAGGTGTGTTGGTTGTTTGCATTCATAAGGGACTCCAACATTCAGAATGTTCTAACAACATTGACTCTTTGGTAACAACTTTTGTTGGGTGGACACAGTAACTTGTTGATTAGAAGGATGAAAGTCTTCCAGTGGTAGTAGGGTGTACAAAACAGTGTACAAATACTGATAGATTTGGTATCATATGGTCTCTGACTTTTGCACAGTACTGTTGCCTTGTTGAATTTTGAACTGTGTGTTGAGGACAAGGCAAAGGTTTAATACCTTGATAAGTACAATGTAACCATGGTAAATGTTTAGCATGTTCATGAGGATGATACAGCCATGGTTAGTGTTTAGAAGTGTAGTATGAACAATGTTAACCTGGCATGTGTTCAACACTATAATAATAATGATAATAAAAATATAATAATAATGACAGCCATGGTAAATGCTGTGTGATGTGATGGGATGATGTAACCTTGCGTCATATTTTAGTTTATCATTTGTCGCTGACAGCAATCTATCAAACAGGCCTCCCGAGCTCAAATCCTAGACAAAGCCACAGAGTATATTCAGTACATGCGACGGAAAAACCACACCCACCAGCAGGACATCGACGACCTGAAGAGGCAGAACGCCCTGCTGGAGCAGCAAGGTGAGGGCATGGGATGCCTGCCACGCCCTTTCCCCCCCTCAGACTCAGGGGGTATCACTAGCAGTGTTAGCATGATACAGGTAGAGCTTCAGTGAATCTAAACATGGCACTTTGATGTACTAGTAAGCATTCGCACCAAGGTGCATATTTTTAATGCAGAGCCATTCTGTGTGTCTGAAGTTAGTCAGTCTTTGTTTTGTATCATGCCATTTACAGTCCTTTGAGGTAAAACAAAGCCAGAACATTTTGTCTTACTTGCTTTGGGTGACTAATGTGCAGAATTGCACTTGCTATCATAATTAAAGATGACTCAGGTCCTGTAACTGATATGCTATTTAAACTGTTTGGGGATCGGGAATACTTTTCTCAATGGGACGAAGGATCTCATTTTACTCTACAGGAAGCCTTTTCTGATAGGGATTTTTAATGCGAGGCTTGTGGAGATTAGGAGTTGGAAGTGTTGCGATGCCGATTGGAGGGGGAGGGCGGGTCACCTGACTGTGCTGTCGCCTCCCCCCCCCCCCCCCCCCCCTCAGTGCGCGCTCTGGAGAAGGTGAAGGGCTCCACGCAGCTCCAGGCCAGCTACTCCTCCTCCGACAGCAGCCTGTACACCAACCCCAAGGGCAGCGCCGTGTCGGCCTTCGACGGGGGGTCCGACTCCAGCTCCGAGTCCGAGCCGGAGGAGCCGCCCAACAGAAAGAAGCTACGGGTGGAGCCCAGCTAGGTCCGGCCCGGTGACCCCTCCCCCCCCCACCCCACCCCACCCCACCCCACCCTCCTCTGGAAACTCCGCCCCTCCGGCCCCGCTCCACCCCACCGTGTGCTTCGACTAGACTCTGCTACCCCCCCGTTTCAGTCGCTCTGACCTCCTCACGCTGGTGCGGGAGAGAGAGGGACGACCGTGAGACGGAAGAGCGACCGTAGAAATACACGTTGCTCTTTTGTTTTTCTTTTGCCTCTCTCTCTTTCTCTCTTTTCCCCCTCTCTCCCCGATGTTCCAGCAATCATTTGTCAGAAATGACAACTATCCAAAAAAAAAAACAAAACAAAAAAAAAAAAATCCAAGTGAGGCAGCTTTGCTATTTAAGGACTCAGTGCATTTGTATCCCAATAGGCACCCTCCCAATCACATAGAAGACTACAGCTACAAATACTGCAAGAACAAAACAGCCATGGGGGGTTTTTTACTGTAAAACCCCACGAAATGAACCTGTCGAAAGCGTGTAGAACTTTACTTGCCTACCTTAGAGAAATTGTCCAGACGAGCAGTTTTTAATATTTATACTTTTCCACAAAAGAATGTGAAGTTACTTTGAAACAAATGTAAACGTGTAAGAAACTCACCTCAGGCCCTGTATACGGCTGAAGTTTTTCATTTTTAAATTGTTTCCTAAGAAAAATAAAATTCCCTATATTGAAGGTGATGTATTGATAGAACTTCCAAATTGTACTTTACGTACCGTGCTGTCCCTTAGCTTGATCTAGTGAAGGACGTTAGATGGCTGAATAATTTAGGGTTCTGAATTATTTTTTAAAAGCATCAATTACATATTTTTCACAGGTTCTTTAAAATGTTTTGTATATTGCGTTATTCTCATACCCCGTGAGAATATACTAATATGCTACATGTAGTTTTCCCAAGACACAAAATAGAATGCTGAATGTTATATCAATATTATTGAAGGTAGTTACCTTTATTTTATTTTTTCAGTAAAGAATAATTGTCCATGTCAGTGTTGTGTGCATTACACTGTAAACTTAAATGTTGCCGATTTCAACTCAACAGAACAAGTCCCCACAAAGCATTTTGCCGGTGCTGGGGACGTGTGCATCATTTTGTTTCCCTCCATTATTAGGACATGATTAGTGTGTACGGAATAGATTTTTGTTTGTCTGTGTCCATTCCATGGAAGTTACAGGTATGTTGTACATACTGCCAACAATTGTCTTGCAAGTTGAGGCCTACCTTTACAATGAGACTATAAATAAAACTATTTTATCCTTTTGAGGTGTCTTGTGGTGAAGTAATATGGGCACCGACTTCCGGAACGTTGAACTGTTGTAGACTTCCGGAACGTTCTTTTTCACTTTTGAATATTTTGGGATTTTGCCACTATATACTTTCACACAGTTTGTGATTATTTGGCAGTGTGCACAATGTGGATATGTCCTCCGCCTTTTGCAGCGTTCGGAAGTTCTCTTCTGCTGTTCGATGCAGAAAGTGCATTACTTAAATTGAATGCGGTCCTTCTGAACTTTAAAAAAATAAAAATAAAATAAAATTAGACAAAAAGACAGCAGCGGTGGATGTATGGGGAAAGACACGGCATTGTGATACACGCTGAAAACTAAGCCAGGTGAGAATTGTGGTTTTGGGCCGTGCTCTGTGATGAGGTTAACCTTGGGACGATTATGGTGTGTGACTGAACTCTGGTTCCTGCCTAATTGGTGAGTGTATCCGATAATCGTACACTGTCTGTGGGTGTTGAGTGCAAGCCTATGCGAGTGCCAACAAGTTTTAAGAGGTGGCAATTGGTGACTGTTTGCATGTGTTGCACCGGTCTGTGGGACATGAGTGGAATGTATTTCGTGGTTGATGGTTGAATGAATTGCACACACTAGAGGGCAATGTTGATTACAGCCGGCAGATCAGTCAAGTTTTGGAAACTGATTGCGGTCAACTGACTGGTCAACTTAAAATGCAAACGGAGTGTGATTAAATTGCGCTTGGCTTTCTGTATCAGATATAGAATGATATTGGCAGGAGAAGCAGTGCTGTATTAAGAGAGACTTAATGTAATGCATGCAAAAAAAAAAAAAAAACTTGGGTCTGGGCCCAAGGTGCTTTAACACAGGAGTTTTCAGTAACTATCCAATATTAAGAGAATTAATCAACTCGGTGTTCCAAAAGTCTTGACCTACATTGATTGACTGATAAAACATTCTCGATATTTAAGCAGACACTTATGCACATCTTCCCAGCTTGCATCGTTATAAGCAATTCATTTACAGCTAGATATTTTCCTTAATCAGTTCAAATTTAAGTACCTTGTGGAAGGATACAACGGCACTGTTCCAGCTGGGGATCAAAGCAACAGGCTTGGAGTGTTAAGCTCAGTTCCCTAACAGTTATTCCACTCTGCTGCACTGTCTGCAATGGGTGCAAAGCTTATTAGCTCAACAGACCAGCTCAATGTTGGGCAGCCTGCATGGGACACGTTTCGTATATATACTTAACTGGCACATTTACAGGTGCGCCTTTATATTCTCTCTCTACATTATACGATTACATATTTACACAGTTGTTATCAAAATCCCTGGAGCTGTAGCTAGAGATTAGTATGCAACCACAAGCTGTAGGTAACCAGGTTTTTAAGTTTGTGGCTAACATTTACAGTGATTGGCATTCCCTTATAAAAGAAAGCCGGAAAGTTGAACCAAGTCAGAGCAAATATAATTTCTGCTTGGTCAGGCTCTCCTGAAATGTCAGCTTCACACCGGAGACCCACCTAATCTCTGATATGGGGACTGTTTACACTAGGAAGATATGCTGCCTTGACATTTTTGCGTGTTCTCGAAACAAGCGTTTCAAGAAACTTTTTCATTTCTAGTTTTCCCCATCAGTGCTTTATTCAGGGCCTTGAAGCCGTAATCTCGCGGTTCAAGGTCTCCGTAGGGCCTGACAAAAGTTTATTAAGGCTTTTAACTCTGCTTCAGACAGAATTCAACAAGGGAAGACAAAATGTCAAGGAGTCAATAAAGGAGTGAGATTTAGCAGGAGTTTTCAGTACCGTATTGGAGCCATGCACCGTTTTGCATGGTGCAATAATCATGCCACAGCTGTAGTAGCTGATAGCCAATAACGGCGCAGAAAATGCAGGCCCCTTGTGACCCAGTTACGCAGAAACTGAAAGTGAGACTAGGCAAACGTTTATGCACGCATGTACACCGCTGAGTGCGTTTGAACAAGCCGTCGGGAAACGATGATAGCTATTAACTAAGGAAGGAGGGAAGATCATTAAGTTCCTGTTGGTGTGAAAATATGGACAGATGAGACCAATGACTGACAAAAGGCCCAAACATGCTGAGGTTCTGGACAAATCTCAAATGGAACTGGGCTAAGGGGAAGGAATGAACTAGGGAGAAAATACTGGGTTCACTCTTGCCCATTTTGTACATGGTGGAAATGTTTGAGATGACACGTGATATGACAGAACATCACATTAAACATCACACCAGAGATTTCAAATGTTTTTCATTTATTTCTTGATGTTTCCTAAAAATGGAGTGCAACACAAGCCGTTCTTTCAGAGGCTAATCTGTCAGAAGAGGGGCATTCAGCAGCTGATTTGACAAGAGAGAAAAGGGGGCGGTCACTACAGCTGCTTCAGAAATCCAGCTGGAGCTGCAGAGGGGATCCAGCATTGTTACAGATACAAGTCTCTCCCTCCACACCTCTAGAGGGCGGTACTCTGCTGTGTAAAATATATATATACAGGTCAAGGGGGAGCTCTTTTCCTCTGGAATCTATGGCAGTTCTGGAGCGCTAGCGGCTTCCTCTCTGTGCACTGGGACTGGCAGCTGATGGAAATGCTCGATTGCTTGAGCAATTTTTTCAGGGCAAATGTTGTAGATTGGGTGAGTTGGTGCCTAACAAAATAAAGGAAAACATGAGCATCACATACCATTTCCTTGAGATAGCTTACCGGAATCTACATTTCACAGTCCCTCCCTCCTGATTAAATATAAAAAATGTGTAAGCTAGTGATGGTACTTCAAGGCTTCACGGTCCCCTGGTGTATCATCAAAACTTGTTTGAACCAATAAAAAAAAAAATTTATCCCCAGGTAAACCATGACTGGTATGGTTAAACACGAAGCACAAGCTCCACCCATTTTGGAATTTCATGAAGCCTAACTATCCCTTCATTAGAGTACACCCAAAAATATAACATCTAGCAAACATCTTGTGGAATGCTAGTTACTCCAGCTACAGGATGACTGATCTCATTCTGAGTCTAAACTTTCCACAGAAGGAATAGAAGGCTGAAACTGGTTTCACTTTCCACCAGTCACAAAGTTTCCTCTCATCTCAATGTAAATACTTATGATACGCTCATTCATATGATTCAACCAGCTTATTGGTCTAATTAACTGATAAACTCATCACATGCAAGCAAAGTGACATAGAAATCTGAAGGTCCATTACGGCTCCTTAGGTTGACCTTGGACCGTTGCTTTCATACCATAGTCTAATGAGCGGTTGAAGTGCATGTGGTTTGACCACGAACGTATTTGAGCCATTAGGAAGATCTTACCAGTCTATTCTCCTCTTTGCCCACGATGTGCTCGTGGTGGAAGTCCTTGCTTCCGAAGTGTTGAGCGATGGAGAGCCCACTCAGGCAGTAACAGGTGTGATAAAAGTCCCTTGACCTGTAGGAATGGAGGTGAACCGTTTTATCTACAGAACCATTACTGCCCCGAAACTCCCTTGTCACACAGTGGTCTGAGGCCAGTCTGCTCTTCTATGGGAAAATAACATACACTAACCAACCCCCAGCGGAACATCATTGACCGATAATGAATAATTTACTGCATTGCTCATGTATGTGCATTAAAGGAAAAATTCCCCCATTTTGTAGAATGCACATGTTATTACTCACGTTTCTTGTAGTGGTAAATGCCATATATTGCTTGATTTATTTTCATAAGCTTAAAATGTATATTTTTCAACATTCCTGAAATTCTTTGGAAACCGGGTTTTCCGTTTTGGCAGTGTAATACAATTCCCATAAATAAAGTGCTTAATCGTAACATAACAAAGACTTTGCAATGAACTATGGGAGTTTGAGGCATGGAAAACATGGAACAGGCTTTTAATGCATCGTCACGTACGTTTGTTTGGATAATTTTCCCTTTAATAAACACTATAAATACACAGCGAGTGCAAGAGAAATTGTGTCCCCCTCCATCACAAAATATGTGACTGTAAAATATGGAGTATTAATGTGTGCACCTCTACAGTACGAGTAGCACCTGTGTGTGTGTATCGGTGTTGAATGAGTTAGAGCGAGCCGAGTGTTTGCGCTAAGCGCTAGCCCCACATAACGACACTCACTTGCCGGGCTTGTCCAGGAGACCTCCGGCGGGGTTTTGGCAGCAGATCAGGATGTACTCTTGCAGGGCCTGCTGATCAAACATCCAGTTTCTCATGCTGAGCGTCGACTCCCCTGCAACCACACCGTCCTCTCACCGTTAACATTAACAACTGCACTTATGACAAAACCCTTACAATCGCTCTCCATTACCTATATCAATTAAAACTATGTTACAATCACAGTTAGTCAGCTCTGGTGACTAGTAGGCTAATCGATTACAACTCATCAATTACACACGTGTACACAAGTTAAACTGGGATGTGTGTACATGTGGAGATTACAGTATAATGTGTGTCTACAGATGACAATGAATTGTGTGTATACAGGTGACAGTGAAGTGTAAGTGTTTGAGTATGTAGAGGCACACTGAGACGTGATTGTGTGTGCAGACAGCGGAGAGTGTGTGTGTGTGTGTGTGTGTGTGTCGGTGCGTATGGCCACGGGGCACCTTCTTTGAAGAGGGCTCGGTGCAGCAGGGGGAGCAGGCCCGCCTGCCAGAAGGAGTAGCAGCCGTCCACCAGCTTGTTACAGCGGCCCTGAAAGCCTCCCTCGAAGCGCATCTGCCTGCTGGTCACCCAGCGCTGCACGCGACAGAAACACACACACACACACACACCAGCATGAGCCACAACATACTGCTGTCGTGTCATACAGCAGTACCTCGTTGCACCACAAAACCTGAACGTGTCTGAGAGGATGCTGAACACAGGTATAAAATACGGTCTGTTGGCCGAACACAGGAATTAAGTCTGTTGGATGAACACAGGTATATAGTATGGTCTGCCGGCTGAACACAGGTATATAGTAAGGTCTGCTGGCTGAGCACAGGTATATAGTAAGGTCTGTTGGCTGAATACAGGTATACAGTCAGGTCTGTTGACTAAACACAAGTATAAAATAAGGTTTCTGGCTGAACACAGGTATACAGTAAGGTCTGTTGGCTGAACACAGGTATATAGTAAAGTCTATTAACAAAACACAGGTACGCAGAAAGGCCTATTGGCTGAACACAGACAAATTCAGACGTGCTGGCCAGACTCACCAATAGAGATTTGAGGTCCAGCATGTGCACCTTGTTTAAGATCATCATGGCTGCCATGCCGCAGAAGGTGTACCCCCCGTGGGCCTCCAGGCCCGGCACCCCGCCCAGACCGCCCTCCCAGTTCTGACACCTGTGAGCGCCGTGAGAGACATCACCATCATCCGCACCGGAGGTCTACTGTCCTGTAGGTTTTCACTCCAACCCTAACAAAGCACACCTCATTCAATAGCAAGAGATCTTGTTGTGCTGCTAATTAGCAGACTGGCCAGGTGTGCCAGATTAGGGTTGAAATGAAAACCTACAGGACGGTAGGTTTCCAGAAACAGGGCTGGTTACCACTGATCCACACCATCGTGATTATTGTGCACGGGACACAAATGCATTTTCAAAAAAAGCAAATAGCATTTGAATTCTCAGGTGAAGGTGTGTAACGCAGCGTTGCAGCCTCACCTGAGGATCCAGCTGGGCGTGCCCTCGAACAGCGTGGGGTTGATGATGTTCGTCAGCGAGGCGACCGACGCGGCGCAGTAGGCGCTCCTGCGGGAACGCAAAAGAACCGCACGCTCACAGACCGGCGCGAACACGCGAGGCGACAGTCGGCAGCGTGGTATAACGGGTAAGGAGCTGGTCTTGCGACCCAAAGGTCACCGGTTCGATTCCCAGGTAGAGCACTGCCGTTGGGTTGTACCCTTCTGCAAGGTACTTAACCTGCATTACTTCAGTATATGTCCAGCAATACAAATGGATGCAATGTGAATGCTATGTAAAAACTTGTGTAAGTCGCTCAGGATAAGAGCGTCTGCTAAATGCCTGTAATGTCATGGAAGGTAATGACAGTCGCGCCGAGCCCGATGAGCAAAACCACGGCGACGGACCTCACCTGACGTCCACCTCCCCGCCCACGTGCATCACGAAGGAGCCGTCGGGCTGCTTCACCGAGTACAGGAAGTCCAGGAGCGTCTGTCTGTGAGGGGTTCAGAGAGAGAGAGAGGCTGTTAGAGCGGGAGCGGGCGGTGGGCGGAGCCAGCAGGGGTTTGGACGGCGCGGGCCGCACCTGTTGATGACGTCGTAGGCCTCCTGCGTGCCGATGATGCAGAGGGCGTTGACGGCGGCGTACGTGGGCGCCAGGTGTGCGTGCTGGCCGGGGCCTCCGGCGAAGCCTCCCGTCGGGGACTGACAGCGGGCCAAGAATCCGCAGACGCTGGAGCACAGAGGGGAAGAGGGCCGCTCGTAAATCTGCTCAGAGACCCCCCCCCCCCTTCCTGCAGGGCCCCTCAGCTTCCCCCCCTTGAGGGACCCCTCAGCCTCCCCCCCTGTGGGGCCCCTCAGCTTCTGCCCTGGCAGGACCCTTCAGTTCCCCCCGTAGGGCCCCTCAGCTTCTGCCCCCTTGCAGGGCCCCTCAGGTTCCCCCTGCAGGGCTGCCACCCTACCCCGATCCTCCAGGCAACCACATCCCACGTCTCATCAGCCGCTTCATTATTAATGTTCACAACCGTGGTTGGGTAAGTGTATCTATTCATCTCTGCATAATCCTTATTCCAGCCACTGCCCAGAATACACTAGCGGCAGTGCAGTACCTACGGCAAGGCACAAACTCCAATCCGAAACCCCGGAAAAGGGGGGTGTTTTTCTGCGCAAGACGGACAGGCGGGCGTGGCGGTACTCACTCCGAGCAGATGGAGGCGGGGACGGGCTCCTCCAGCAGCTCCAGGCTGTGCAGGATCCAGTAGCAGAGCCAGGGCCTGCTGGCGTCCAGGCACTGTGAGAGAAAACCCAGGCGCGGTCACATGGGCGGCAGTGTAGTATAATGGGTAAGGAGCTGGTCGTGTAACCTAAAGGTCACAGGTTCAATTCCCAGGTAGGACACTGCTGTTGTACCCTTGAGCAAGGTACTTAACCTGCATTGCTTCAGTATAGGCTATATCCAGCTGTATAAATGGATACAATGCAAATGCATTGTACACATGACGCAGTGCGTCCGCGCCAAGCACCGCACTGGCCGCTGCTTTCCTTTCCTAGTGTGAAATTTGGTCGTGTTCGTCGAAGGGCCTACCTCATAGGCGTCCGAAAGGTGCCGCAACCCTTTCTTCAGATATGCGTAATGCTGATCTCTCAGTAACGTAGGTCTAGAAAAAGGGAAGTGCCTTTTTAAATGTACGTATAGGTACAGGCCAGCAAACATAACATTACTGGAGAATGAAGAAATAGTGATTCATCTATACGTACACACTAGTATTCATACCCTTAATAATCATTAAAAATTTGTTTGTAATATCGCATACAAAAGCTTCAATCATTTCAGCAAATATGAAAAACAATGTACTTAATGATTAATCTTTTTTTTACCACACCATTTATAACCACTATGAATACATTTAGTTAATAATTATGAATTGGCAATAACAATGGATAAGAGCTGCTACAAAAATATAGCCTGTAATACCCGCTAGTTCTGGTTCTTTGAAAACAAGCAGAGAGCGGATGAGCTCTCGTCGACACAGTTAACCCTTCGAACTGTACAAACGAGGCCCTGGCTGTGTAAAGATGGCTGAACTCCAGCTCCACAGCTGGACTGCTGGTGAGACTGAGAGGGGCCCGGCGTCTGACAGTAGTACGTCTGTCAAACCAGGAAACTATTATCCTGCTTTCAATGTCAAGAAAAACAAACAGACTTCACCCTTCAAAAAGTAAAGGTGAAGTCTACGGACTACTCAAAGACTCCAGGACAAGGTAACAAAATGGCTCTCTTATACAAAGAAAGGGAAAAAAAACTAGGTTGGACTATCAATTTGTTCAGCATTGCAATCCTTTATTTAGGCCTCGGCACTTGAACATGAGGTAAAAACACACATGAATCTACCCAACTTGAAAAGTAGTATAAAGTGTTTTTCCATTTTTCAATATTAATTTTTCTTTAGCAGACTTACCTTCAAATATTGAAACAAAACATAAACTGATCTGTTCTAAGCAGACCGCACGTTAACCGAGTAGCTTAGGAGGACTGTTTCCTCCAAGGCTACTCAATTCATAAAGTGAGTCAGCGAGCCCCAATGCCATGTCCTTTTGCCGGGTGCTTTAACCTTTCCATTTAATACCAGGGGCTGGAGAGTGGGGGTTCTCTTAATTGGGCACGCGGTGGACGTGCTGGCGGTGTTTGGTCAAGGTTCAGCCGCTTGCATCATTATCTGCACCCCTCGCAGGGCCAAATATCAAACACAATTAGCCCCCAAGTGTGTGGGGGGTGGCGGGGGGGGGGGGGGGGGGGGGGGGGGGGGTCACTGGGCGAGTCATGAATGAGGCTCCGCACCACTCACAGATACCAGCCTGATCATTCTGTACTCGGGTGGAGCAAACCTCAGTACTTTCAAGTACTTTCGTTTCGGTTAAACTGAGTTCTACTCGTAATGACTTTGTGCTTCAGCTGAACAGGCTCTAGGTGTGTGTATAAATATAAAGCTTGTAAAATCTAGGGGTTTGTGTGTGTGTGCATGTGTTTCAATATCAGATGTCAACCCTAATACACTGCATACATTCAGAAACACATTTCATAATTTCATATTCACATTCTTTTCCCCACTCTGTCCAAAAACAGTCAGCACAGATTCCAAATTTCAAGCTCCCTGCCCGCCCAAATTCCAAGCTCCCTGCCCGCCCACAAATGATGAAAACATCAAATGATGAAAGAAACAAGATACAGGGCTTTCTAGCAATGTACTAACAAAGCAAAAGGCTTGGCTTTAATGAACACTTAATTCTGCAGTGCCTACTAACCCAAAATGTCTCATTAAAGATAAGTTTGCAGATGGACAAAGTCAACGGGGGGTTTTTAAAAAAGCCCTGTAGGGGAGATACCACTTTAATAACACTCACACTTTATTTCATCATATTTTTCTCTCATTGGAAAATAGCTCAGCACACTAGCCAATGTTTCAACAAAGCCTTCCTTGAGGGAACGCTAGTGCTTATTTTGCTTATAAGTGAAATTAACTTTGTAGTGTTATATTAAATAGATTAAATTATTTTGATTTATTATAATTATTCCTCTACTGTAGCAGAAAGGTACTGGTATAATCCCTGCCAATCTCAAAATACTGTGGCAGACAAATATCTTGAAGTATCTGCACAGACATGGCCTGAGAACCACGAGGAAAGAAAACACTTTCCTGCAGTACTCCCTGGTTTAACAGAACAAATAAACACAGTCTAATAACTCTGATATGGCATTGCTCACATTCTGTATCTCGGCTCATTAAACATAAACGTCGCCATGGAAACCCCAACCTAGTCTGATATTACCGGTGAGATAGGCACAGAGGGAGATGAAGACTGCGCGGGAAGAGGATGACCAATTATGAAAGGTCAGCGAAAGCACTGTAAGGTGCAATTAAACAAGGACATGCACCTGTTCAGTAAAGGTTATCGTATCGGTTTTCACAGATACACCATTTCAGCAAATTGAACGCTATTACGAGTAAGATTTTCATTCAACTCAATTTCACTGAAAGGCTGTATGGATACAAAGAGTGGCGCGGGTACTGAGGGCCTTTATTTGAATGTGGTTTCGGCTTTTCTCCGTTTATATAGTGTGTCACTGTTTATGTATAAATAAAGTGGATTGATCAATGAAATCTGACTGTTTTCCCCTTTCTGAATGAATGATGCCATTTGGACAGACAAAAATGGTTTTCAGGGACACCAGTGAGTTTATTATATTTCAACCCAACAAAGTGAAAAACAATTTGCAGTGTTATCCGTAACTAGCGAAGAGAAAGCAGAATGTCATAGGTTAACCACTCTTGCACAATAACCACAGTATTCCAAAGCAAGTTTGAGAAGCTTCCTAAATAGCCTAATTCCTTATATGTTTTTCCTATATTCAGATGCATCCTTTCATTGTTCTGATGAAGTGTACAAGTCACATTAAATAATGCAAGTGTTTGATTTAGCTAAGCTCATAGGCTATGTACAAAACCCTCCAGCTAAGCTGTCAATATGTAGCAACTGAGTCAAGTTATAATTCCTAATATCTTTGAAGCCATGTTATCAATCAAGAAATAATTACATTTTGACACCTCAAAAACTGAGAATATAATGCAAAATATTTGATATAGCCTATCTCAAAACAGTGCATAATGTAATGCAGCATTTCCTAAACGTGTTTGCTAAAATGGCACCCTATTGTGATCAGGCTAAATCCTCTGGGTCTGAAACTATCAAACCTAAGAGATGAAACTGTAGTGGCTTTGAATCCAAACTTTACTTACTGTGATAATGTGTGATTTTGTTGGTATACACTGAAAACCTCTTGGACACTGCGTTCCACTTTTTTCTGGATAACAAACAGATGTGGAAGGGAGTCAGACATAAAACATAAAATGCTAACTTTTAATAATGAACACACCAGCACCATGCAATTATGATAGAATGATTCATTACAATGCCTCTAACATGCAACCAACGTTCACAAAACGCAAGGAACACTTATTCATAAAAATGAAAACGAGAACACAATAGTGGATCAGGACTGAAACGGAACTTTTCATTTGACTGAACAAACGAGACCACTATTGAATGAAGACATTGAACAACGGGGCAGATGAGGCTAACAGGGTGACTGTCATTAAAGAACGTCAACTGCTTCGCGAAGCTCGACTAAAATGAGGCCAAAGTAAACAAAAATGTATGTCCTCATATTTGTTGAATTGCAATCATAATTAACAATAAAAACGAGGACAATTAAGCAGCAATTATAACTATGAAGAGTTTAGACAATGACGTCCAGTAATGTAAATGGGATATGCAAGTTGCAGCAATGAATCAGCTAGCTAGCTAGCTGTACATTTATTCAGCCAGCCAGGCTACAATGCTGCCCAAACTGACAACAAGCGAGCTCTCCAAATAAAAAAACAATCTCTCGCTAATCTTACTACTGAAGGTTGACTTTAGCTAGCACCTAAAGTCAGTGGAACAAAACAACTAATACTACGGAGTGAATTTATGTCGCTAACTTAGCGAGCAAACTCCATGTCTGAAGTCGCGGTGGCCTTTGCTTACATGTATCTAACTATCCAGATAGAACTCACTCTTTCTACGGAACGATCCACAAGGCGAGATGATATTAGCTAAAATCATACAATATTACAAGCAAAGTTATTTATCTCTCTCAAGAAAACTCCAAAACATTAGCAAGCAAGCTAACAACCTAGCCTCCCTACTGAGGTTGCTAGCCGCCAGTCCTTGGCAAGCATGTATATAGTTGAGCCAGCAAAAAAGACATCCCGTTTAGTGTATTTGGTGTTGGTAGCTAAAGATAGCTAGCTAACTAAGATCCAGCAAACGCAAAAGTTGTAAAGCAACGCTAAGTAGCCTGATAGCTAATCCAGCTAATCGCTAGTGTCGATGGGAAGCTAGTTAGCAGACTCACCTGTTCTACTGAAGTCACAGTTTCCACATTGTCGTCCTTAAATAATTCTAAGGCATGTTGATCACTTAGACAGCGTAAAGGTGTGAATGAGCTATCCATTATAAAACAAAACTAATCAATATTCTTATGCGCAAAATGAGTATCCAAAGTTAGCTAGCTACCAAGCTACTATTTGGCAACAACAGTAAATCCAAAAATCTTATTTTTCGCTACCTCCCCATGCCCTGGCAGTTTTCGCGTAAAGTCGAAGAGGCGGAGATAAGTGACAGTGCAGTACGGCAAGCCTATTGGCACAAATGTAAAGCGAACGTATTGAAGTTCATGGACGAGTGATGCAATTGTAAACCGTACAGCTAATAGCAAACAACAAACTTGCCCCAGAATTGTATTGTCAGATTATCATTTTATCTTTAATAGCTGAATCAAGACCTAGTGGACCCATTATGTCAAAATTAAAATACTGAAACTCTCAGGTCTCAGGAGGGTACAGAAAAAGTCTAATAACAACCTGTCCAGGGCAAAAAGAGTGATGGACCATTCCTCAAATACACATAACAATACAGCTCAAATACTAGCACAGACATAACTGAACAAACATTCGTTGTCCGTTCTTGGACAAAGTGTATGATTGGTGGATGCGTTTTATTGGCTAAACTCATTATTATTATTATTATTATTATTATTATTATTATTATTATTATTATTCCTTTGTTTACTTATTTTAATTTTTTAGACATGGTAGCCAACATCGTGAATGCAAACGCTAAAATATTATAGACTACACGTTAGACCTTCGTCAAATTAAGAATAATACTGTTTAGGTCAGGTAACATTCGATTAGCCCTCCCATCCCTTCCCAACTCCCCACCCATTTTTGTGTTGACTTGACAATGATGTCGGGGAGCGGCCGGAGCGAGCAGCCACACTGCCTCTTCTCCCCTTGTCGAGTGGGATGAGTATCGGATCCACCTTTTGCCGCTACATGAGCTAGCAAGAAAACGCAGCGATATTTAGCCTAGTGTGCAATTAGAAGATATTGACTAAACCAACGCTTTAAGAAAAGGTTAAGGAAACAGAGAGCTGTGCTGTTTGCCTTCCGGCAGATATGGGATATATAGGGATCGGAGATTCGTTGCTGAGTTAACATCTACCCTATATGACACTATGGCCAAACAGTATGATGTGCTGTTCAGACTGCTTCTTCTGGGAGATTCCGGGGTTGGGAAAACCTGTTTGTTGTGCAGGTTCACGGACAATGAATATCACCCGTCTCATATTTCCACAATAGGTAAGAAAGACATTTAATTTATAGTGTTCTGCGCATTACTCAAGGTATCCGTTTTTTGGCTAACCCTTTTGAATTTTGGTAGCCTAAATTATTAAGATAAGTCATTTTAATTTAAAAAAAATCACGAATACCCACTTTTGGATTAGCAGACATTCTAAGTATACGAGTCGTTTTGCAGAATTGGGAGAAAAATGTTTTAATGGGCTTATATGAGACATCCGTCATTTAACCACGTTGGCTTGCTTTATATTCCACACGTAGAAACATTTAGATTGCTAACAAACGTGCAATTGGAAATAAACACTGAAGACATTTTCGTTCACCTGAACATTGTCCTTTTGCAATTGTTTATCAGAGTCGAAGTAGCCACGCTCGTCTCATTTTGTAACCCAGTGCGTGAGTGACATCTCATGAAAAAGTAATATATGTCATTAGTTAATTAATTAATTACACACATACACCACACACACACAACTACACACACTCACGCGCGCACGCACCATACGTTACATATCTGACAGTAATTTATTTGTAATTTGTAATTTATTTGTTGAAAATGAGAATCCACACATTTGGGGTAGTTTCAACTTCAGTTAACGCATATATTATAAATAGACAGCTCACTCTAATTCCCATCTAAATGAAAAAAGCACCGTAATTTATATTTGTAATTTATATAGCATATAATCATATTAAAATGGGTTTGTTTACTTACATTTATTATATATTTAATATTGTCAGTCAGCAGAACGAGCATGTTTTTTTTCTCTCCTGGAGAATTTCAGACCCAGGGGACATGGCTTTGTATTCCTTTATTCACAATGCTGTGAAAGCATAGGTGTATTTAATAAAGTGTCTCAATTTGGGTTTACAAAATGTATAAAATATACCACTCACATTTCCCCACATCATAGGATGTTATTCTCATACATAGGTATTATTCTGGAATCAACTTACTATACAGACCTGTTTCAGTCCTTGAAGTTATTTGCATAATGTAAAGCTATTTAAAAAAGTGATGGAAAGTTTTCAAATATCCCACCGCCTTTGGAAAGGCAGCAAGAAATTCCTTTTTAATTTGTTAAAGTAGCTAGCTCCCCTTGAAAAAAATCCTATACAGTCTGACATGTATCTTTAAAATGACACTGAATAGTGAAACATATGATGAATCTCATATCAGCTCTGGTATGGCCATGTGCCTTTCTTCAGTTAATCAAAACTTTGAAGTTTGGATCATGGGGTTGTCTATTTGAGACTATAAAGTATTACAGCCCACCTCTTCAACTCCAAAATATGTGGGCAAAAACACTCTGACTATGACAGGAAAGAGAATATCCCTATGCTTATAGACTAATGTAGCTGTGTGTGTGTGTCTGAGACAGAGAGAGAGAGAGAGAGAGAGAGAGAGAGCAACAGAGAGAGATATGTATGTAGGTGAATGAAAAATAGCGAAGGAATATTTTTTTTATGTGCAGTGATGGAGAATTTGTCACAGTAATTTATGGGTGTCGGCCTAATATCAGCGAGCACAGTTCAATCCGGCTCACCTCAGACTGGAGCATGACTGTTCTTATGCACATACAGGAGGAATTCATAAAGTGAGACATGTTCAGCATTTTAGTCTTTGGTACCAATATGGCTGTATAAAATAATTAATGTGAATACATATGCAGACAGACCCTCATTCAATGTATTATGTTTCATTTAAATGATATACTTAAAATATTGAGCAGGTATTATATTAAATTAATATAATAAAATATTACCTTCAAGTAATCCCCAATGAGGATGATAATAAAAATACATAAATAATAACAACAACGGCAATAATAATAATAATAATAATAATAATAATAATAATGATTATAATAATATTCCTCCGGGTACTCCGGTTTCATCCCACAGTCCAAAGACATGCAGATAGGCCAGCTGGAGACTCTGAATTGCCCATAAGTATGAGTGTATGAGTGAATCGTAGTGTGTGAGTGAATGGTCTGTGTGCCCTGCGATAGATTGGCAGCCTGTCCAGGGTGTATTCCTGCCTCTTGCCCAATGCACGCTGGGATAGGCTCCAGCACCCCCCTCGACCCTGCTCAGGATAAGCGGGTATAGATAATGGGTGGATGGATAAACCTAGTGTGAATTCCACTGAGCTTGGCCACTGCTTACATTACATTTTCTTCCAAACTTGTATGATTTACACATAAGAAGCACTGTTGGTTATCACATAGGAATCTGCAATACTTGTGTGTTTCCAATGTTTTGAGATCTGTATACTTTGGGAGAATGATGTTGCATCAATCTTCTGCCCTTACATTCTGTGGCTCATTCAGATTGTGGTGAGTGGTGATGTCATTTTTACGATCTATATTGGCCTTTATATGGTACAGAGCGAGAACAGCAGTTGATCTTTCCTAGTGACACAGAGTAGGCCACATTTTAGTGGTCACAAGACCGAACCTAAACAACTCATTCTTCTTTGATGACTCCTGCATCTCGTAAATTCAGTCCCTCTCTCTGTCACTGCAGGAGTCTGCTTGACATTCATTAATCACACTGACATTTGAACACAGTGTTTATCAGGTGATTAGATGTGTTCCTTTTTATTTTGAACCTGTTAGCCTCAGCGCAACACAGCACAGCGTGAGACAACAGCAACACCGTCCTATCACGGCCAATGGTGAGAGGTTGCTGCAGTGCTTTCGCAGACTTTCTTTTTATGTTCTGTGTGATTGTGGCTCCCCTTGCTTTCCTCAAACATGGCACCAACTGAAAAACACTGTCTTGTCTGCTTTATAGTTTCTGTTGACTGTCACTCACAGCCCATAGAAGGCATGCACAGAGAGGAAGCACATCTAAAATGGGCCTGTTGTAAAGTCAAGCACCATGGCCACTCGCTAGCTCTGTGCACACTGTTATGGCAATATAGTACATCTCTTATTTCCCTTCTCCTGCATGCTGTGTGGCTGACTCAGCTGCACTGCACTCTTGTTGCAAAGCTGATGCTGAATCCGTTGGGTGCGAGTGCCAAAACTGTTTTTATTTTATTATCCTGTTGGAACGAATGAGGGTGATTTGCGTTTCGCCTTTCAGGGTTTCTAAATCCAAACTGTGCTTGACGTGCAGGTTGGATTAGCCGCGACCAAAAGGGCAGGTTACTGTGCTTGACACGGGTCAGCAAGCATCCAGGCCTCGATGAAATGCTTGACGCGATGGATTCTCAGCATGTCACAGTTCCAATGTGATCATATCAAAGAGAAGGTCAGATTAGCATTACAATGGGCTCTGAGTGTTCATGAGGGTGTGCTTCAAACTGTCCATACACCGAGAGTCAGTTCTTGCTACATTTTAGTGTTGTTTGCTCATTTCTGCTGCAGGTCTGGAGCCTTTTAGCCTAACACTGGTGCCTGCTGAATCCACTGCATTTGTCAGTGTGTTTTGTTTGTGGGTAAATACACTCTTCGTACACTTCAGTCACTTCAATTTTTATTCAAGTTATTTAAAGCCAAGGGTCAAGCCAAAGATGAATTTGGTGGTGCTGTTAGCTTTTATGTCAATATTGGGTTCTTAGAGTTTAGTTATGTCTGGATAGATCCCATCTCTGACACAACTTATGCAAATATTGGGCAAGCCTATATCTAAAGAGACATTCAAAAACAACATAATGCAGGGCTGTAATTTCTGATTTCATTGGCTGCCAGTTAGTGAGAGTGTATCCCCCAATGTGATGGGGTCCTTGGCCTTTATTGCCTGCTTAGATTAGCCACGTGTTCCTGATCTGCCAATATTTCAAACATCCTCTTACTTATGCATTCAAGCATGGACATGCTGGAGCTGATCTGTAGAGTGGATATGTGTTTATTGTCTATATATAGTGTCTAGAAAAGAATTCAGACCCTTAGCTCATATTTTGTTGATGGACAGCTTGATATTATTATACTTTTAAATAGCAATCAACGTTTTTGATTTACTCAACATACATTCTCCAAGATTAAAGATGGGCTCAACTGCAAAAAAAATAAAAGAAAATAATAAAAAATAAAAAATAAAATATCTAACTAGTTGAATGATCTCTGCTGGTGTGTAATTGTGGTTCACTTGATTTCAGAAAAGTGGATGAAATGGATTACCTCTGTCCTCATTCCATAAGGTCCATCAGTCAGATAGTCAATTTCTAACAAAGGTTCAAACATAAAGACCAAAGAAAATGACTCAGATTAAAAAGTCATAGAAAGGAATTGATCAGGGGTAAATTTTAACTTCAGCCTTTATTTTAAAAAGTAATTGATTTGTGCACAGTCAAATCAATTATTAGGAAGTGGGTAGGTATGTCAAACTAACTGCGTACTGGCTAGATCATGCTGTTCCTCCATATTAAATGAAACTGGTCAAAGAACCTGTTATGAGGCCATCTCTTAACCAACATATCACGTACCAACATATTTGTTCGGATTCTCAAGAAAGATTTACCAGATTATCTCCATGGAAACTGCTGAAGCATAGGCTACAGTGGGATCTGGCCAGACCACACAGAAAAGGGTTAAAGATAAAACTGACTCAAAAGCAGAATATTTAATCCATCACGTGTCCTTTTAATCTATTTAATGACTTAATTTGAAATTAAGCAGTATGTCAGGAAATATCATGACAGGGGTGTACTGCATTCTGTGTACTGCTTGATTTTACAGGATCTCACTTTAAATGAAGCCAAATCCAGTGGTCGTTGCCAAAGGCAGCATTTCAGTTTCATTCCCTGCAGAATAAATTGTATGCCTCTTCTCTTGTCCTGCAGGGGTTGATTTCAAAATGAAGACGTTAGAAATGGATGGAATCAAAGTGAGGATACAGATATGGTAAGTGGAAAAAGTCAGTCTGAAACATAGATATTTTAACACTGGGAGAGTCACATAAAGTATATTTGCTGAGTGAAGGGGTTGTTGACTTTTGGAAACTATTGGCTCGCAGTACTTACAGTTCAACCTGTTTTGTTAGTTCTTTGAGTGAATTTGAATGTTTCTATGTAAAGCGTACTGCTGCGGATACCCCACCAGCCTGTGCACTAAACACTGCTCCACTGCTCTGTCTGTCTGCAGGGACACAGCAGGACAGGAGCGGTACCAGACTATCACTAAACAGTACTACAGACGAGCACAGGTGAGGTCCTCTTCAAGGGATCAATCACACTAATTCAATTACACTTCAGATTATTCTTCCTTTAGATTATATTCCATCAATTCATCAATTTCCAGTGCAGTCATCTAAATTAAGTTCAAATTCCTCTCAGTTAAAATTCTGAGTAAGTTCAACAAACACAAAACCAATTTAATATTTTAACCAATTTTAATTTAATTCAGTTAATTTAAATTACCCATACTCATTCTGAGACCTTTCCATTTCCAAAACATGCAGTTATATTAATTATTTGACATGTGATCAATAACAATTCAAATGCTAATCTAATTTAAATCTTTTTATTTTATTTTATTTTTTACAAATGATACTGCAGTTTATATAATTTTTATAGTACTACTGGACTAAAACTATACGCAATACCTGATAAATTTGGTTGGGCAGAATACCAATTCAATATGTCCAAGTCAGTTCCAAAGATTTACATAGTAAAGGTACTATTCGTTTCATATTCAAAAGATTTAAAATGTCTGCAATTCCTCTTCACTTACATTTCCACTGTGCAAAAAAATGATTCCTGCTATTCCCCACTTTACAAGACTTGAATGGCTATTGTCCTATTGGTTATATTTATTGTGTTCCCAGCCTAGTTCTTAGTGTTCTTGCTGTGTTTCATAAGGGACCCAGGAAGGAATAGTGTCTTAAGGTGGACTGTAATAGTTATATAGTCCCTTGTGGTCATAATGGATCCCTTCTTTCTTTCAAGGGCATCTTCCTGGTGTATGATATCACCAGTGAGCTTTCCTTTCAGCATATCATGAAGTGGGTCACTGATGTTGATGAGGTGAGAAACACAAACAAGCACACACGCAAACACACACACACAAACACACACACGTGCACACGCACCCACACACACACAATCACTCTCTTGAGTCAGCTTGTCAGTCTTATTGAGTAACTACGGTGCAGAAACTCTTTTCTGGAACAGTTTGCAACCACTAATTGAAATTCAAATGCAAATGTTTCACTGGCACAACTGTAATACCAAAGTGATACCAAAAAACAGGATATATGACAGCTGCAAAGTTCAAAAATAATTTCAGTTTCTCTCGCTCACTCTGTGTGTGTCAGTACGCTCCAGACAAGGTGCAGAAGATCCTTATTGGGAACAAGTGTGACGAGGACCAGAAGAGACAGGTAGCGCTGGAGCAGGGAGACAAGGTGAGGTAGCACCCTTCTCCCTCACAGAGAGACCCACTCTTCCATATTTAAATTAACCTTACATACTGATGTCACACCCGCAGCTTGCCAAGGCATACGGAATGGACTTCTTTGAGACTAGTGCCTTTACCAACCACAACATCAGGGAGGTGAGTGGAGTCAAGCAAATTTTTTATTTTTATTTTTTGTGCACCAGGTGCCACGCCCATGCCAACCCGAGGGGGGAGAAAGAGGGAACTCTAGCTGCACCTTTAACGCTAACAATAGAAACATGTTTATTAAAGTATGACATATGTATTACACAAACCTGTGAATTGATTATTATACTATAAGCATTCTTGTGACAGTATGAAGCTGCAGACATACCAATGACAGTCATAAATATTATGTCCCACCAAGCATGTAACACATAGTATGCTTATGCCGGTATGACACAGTAACTTACCTATTTTAACATATTACACAGCATCCTGCTCGTAATGAGTGCAGCGTTTGATTTGTCCATCTCCCTAGTCCTTCTTTCGCCTGACGGAGCTGGTACTGC
This sequence comes from Anguilla anguilla, assembly GCF_013347855.1. Taxonomy (NCBI): domain Eukaryota; kingdom Metazoa; phylum Chordata; class Actinopteri; order Anguilliformes; family Anguillidae; genus Anguilla; species Anguilla anguilla. The sequence continues at coordinate 44,563,213 of NC_049206.1, read as the reverse complement.
AAGCCAATCGCAAAGAGCTGGACATCCTGCGCGTGTCGCTCAACAACGAGCTCAATATCGCCGCCCTGGAGGAAGAGGAAAGCGGTGAATGCGATGCCAGTGGAACCTCCCAGAAAGCCTGCTGGTGTTAGGGTGGGAGAGATGGCCACTTCCCCGGTGACTGCCGGCAGAGTAAAATCCTCAGTGTTAATTCAGCTCTGATAGAGTTTACATGAGGCCAAAAGGGATTAGATGTACTCTATTGCAGTAAAATGTACTCTTGAAAGAGTAAAATGTACTCTTTCAGAGTTGATTTAATGCTGAACATTTTACTGTCAAAATGACTCTTGAATCATTTTCCTCATGGACAAACTTTCCTCATGGGTTATGTTTTCAGTCTGCGCAAAAGCATCAGGTTTTAAAAAAAAAATTCAAAAATTTATTTTGTGTCGTATTTTGGTCATCCATTCTTGGCAACCAAACGTTTTTATCATTAGACGATATAGTGTTTCTTTGACAGTGTGGCTTAACCAGTAGAGGGCACTGTTCCATTCTTCATTCTCTGTATCCCATTTCCCTGAATAAAGGAGTGTGGTTGTGAGCTAGCTCCTGCAGTTCTTCTGGCACAAAGTAGTGCTATGCAAGGAAGTAAATTGTGTGTCTGTTTGATACCATGCTTTTATTCCACATATAATTCCACAAGTTGTCATTATTTGTCATATTTTCTTTTCCTTTGCCGCATGTTCCTTTTACTTGAAAAACCCCTGATCCTGCTCTGTGCTTTCGTACAGTTTTCTGCAGTGCTTCGGGGGGTGTACTACGGATTCATCTATAACTGACCTTACTGTCATCCATATACTTGTACCTCAACGAAGCCTGAAACCTGTGGGGAAATTTTGTAGCCTACTAAATGGTGATTAAAGGCACACCCTGTATGCATCAAGCACGCACCAACATGATGTTTCTCACAAAGCTGATTGGTTGATGCTTGAAACGTCCAATCCACACCTTTCCTGGGTGTTGTATGGTTGTTGTTGTTTTTTTTTAGACAACAACAAGGTGCCCTTTAGGCTTTCTGTCTTCTTGCCGATTTTCCTCTTGAGAAGGTGCACACCGGATGACATCAGATGTCGGGTGACATTTCAGCCAGGTGACATGTCAGTAATTCCCAGTGTAGAGACCTGCAGTGATTTGGGGAGATGCACAAATCTATTCATTTTCTTTTCTTTAACAAAAATAGCCTCTCAAAGTCTATGCTCTAATCACAAAAATGTGCAAAATATGCTGAGGGTACTTTTACAGGGGTACATTTTTTCAGGAAACAGTATCAGATTTTATGCCTGCAAAATGTCTTTGGTCTGTTCACTAAAGAAATCAGTATATCTATGATAGTAATTAGCCTTCTGACTGCAAATATTCCAAACGCCTGTTTAAAAATGTATGTATCATGTCTGTAAGACTAATATGGTGGCGCTAAACTTCGAAGAAGTTTTTGAAAATGGTAAGCACTGATATAATGTGTGTGTTTACATTTGTACCGATGGTTTTGATATCTTACGCAACTAAGAAACCCATAGCTTTTCAGACTCATGAAAACCCAAGAATACACACTTCTCTGGCTACAAATGCAGTCATAAGATTACCAATACTCCTTGAAACTGGTTATATGTGCAAGTTATATTATGGGTATGTTGTATTCAGTCAAAAACTGAATTATACTGAAGCAAAATGTAAATTTGTGTTGTTCCAGCTTGTCTCTTATTTCTAAAAGAAAAAGTACATTTCTTCTAAAAACAAACTACTTGAAATTTATTGTGGGAAAAAAAATGTGCTTAAGAATTCTGACTTTTTGAAATTTTGATTTTCAGGTGTTTAAAAATAAATGCTCCCGGACATTTAATAATGGCGGTATACCGATGTATATGCTTTCAGGGATAAGACAGGTGGGCTCTATAGGGGCTGTAGTGGAGCCATGATGAGTTGTACTTGAGCAAACCTGTAATGCTCAAACTGCCACAAGAGGTCACAACACTTACAGAACAGTACAACATAGGCTCAAAAAATGTGTCAACTGTGAAATGCAATGGGCCTCATTTACCAAACGTGTGTACGATCGCATTTGATCGTAAACTGCATGTAAGAACATTTCCAAGAACAGTTTGGCATTCATTATTTTTTTCTTATCTGTATTTGTTCATGGCTGTTTCCGTATGCAAATCACATGAACAGGATTGCGCATAAAATTTACGAACAGCCAGCATTCTTCATCTCATGCACCGAGGATATGCACAAAAACAAAGGTTTGCATATGTGCCATGAATCTCATATTATTCTTTTTTTTGTAGGAACATTTTTAAGAACAAAAGTAATAATAATTTAAAAAAAGTTTTGTGAATGAGTCCCAATGTGAGTTCTCAAAATCCAGTTTTCCATCTTGTCTCATTCGTCTAGGAAAAGAACTCATTGAAGTCAAGTTGTCAAGCCTTTATGTCTTTCATTCAGCCATGACTTCTGTGTTTTATTGTATCACATTTAATAATAATAATTACAATAATAACAACAATAACAATAATAAATCTAAAACTGCTATACATATAAAGCACATTCAATAATAACTATATCAACACTAAACACACATTTTCATAATAGAACTTCTTTAAAAACTTATTTTTTTAAGCATGGGGGGCAATGGACAATTTAAACATTAAATGCTCTGCAATATAAGTAAACCCAGAGCCTGTGTCAGTGAAGAATCATTACAGTTGTGTTATGCTCATTGAACATGTAGACATCGGTCCTTCTGTGACTCCAATCTATATTTATGATAATGGCAAATTAGTATTAGCTACAATGAAATATGTATGAGGTGTAGGCTTGATTTTAGAGGGCTTCTATTTCCTGTACACACAGGCTTATTGGAATAAAAATCATTGAACTAAATTTATATTGACACAGCAGGAGACCTGGCAACAATAGTGAGCCTACTTTCCCTTTCCATTACCCTCCATTCTCACCCTGTAAGACCGGCTGCAGATGGTGAGTATAAAGGGCACATACTTCTAGAAATGGATCAATTCTGCTTGCAAAAATGATGGATTGATGTTTTATTACAAATTTTATGCTCCATTTTAAAAGCGTTTTTCATAACCGAGCTTGCTATATTGGCGGAGTAAAGCCAATAATACACCATTTATTAGACAAATCTTCTGCTAATCTAGCAATCCTATCTACATTAATTATCTTTGAAATGACTCACACGCCATGGCTGTTTTTGCTTCTTATGATGTTAGCCTTGCATATTAATACCACACACCATGACAAGCTGCTGTCTTTTACAGAACAGAAGTTAAAAAAAAATAAAGATACCAATTAAGCAAAGGAAACATGGCAGTTCTGTCATGTTAACACCGCGTTAAGGTAATGAGGCCGTTAGGGTACATTTAACGCTATCTGAGTTCCTTCGGCTGAGCCATTTGATGATTCCAAATTTAGTTTTTGTTTTAAAAGTAGTAGTAAATTAAAGTTAATTTCTTCAGTTTCTTCACGGTGGCTCTGAAGTGCAAAACACAAATACAAAAAGAAAACGCAAAAACAAAATCTTTCAGCCCTGAGGTGCAGGTGCAACATACAAAAACAAAAAGGAGTGGTCCTGAGGTGCAGATGCAACATACAAAAACAAAAACATGCAGCCCTTAAGTGCAAAACACAAATACAAAAAGAAAATGCAAAAACAAAAAGGAGCAGCCCTGAGGTGCAGATGCAAAAACAAAAACTAGTAGCCCTGAAGTGCACTGTTGCACTTCGGGGCTACTAGTTCTCATTTTTGTATGTTGCATCTGCACCTCAGGACCACTCCTTTTTGTTTTTGTATGTTGCATCTGCACCTCAGGGCTGAAAGTTTTTGTTTTTGCGTTTTCTTTTTGTTTTTGTGTTTTGCACTTCAGAGCCACTGTAGGTTTCTGTTTTAACTCGATTAAAAAAATCTACAGCAGCTCAATTAAACCTGCCACATTCATTGGCTTATTTTATTTTTAAGTACTCTTTCTGTCCAGTAGATGGTGATCAAATTTTAAACTCCAGTCATCCTAGCTCTGATTCAAACCTACCGCATTGCGGCTTGTCCAGAACTTTAAATAAAGTCTTTAAGAAAAGTGTCACTTTTCATTACTGTCACACATTTTGACCACATTAGTAGTTGGCAAGCTTGTTGTATCATAGATATGTATATATATCCCAAAATTCAAAACTTTATTGAACTGTTTATAAAAAAACTAAGCACACACTGCAGTGCAGTAGAATGTGTCTTTGATATGACTCATTTGACAGTCAATTCAGCCAGCTTTGTGGTGCATTGCATCACAAAGAAACAGAATAGAATACACAAAGATAAGTTTTAATTGCAGCAGCTGGCAGCTCAACTGTCAATGGGATTGAGTGAAAACACGTCGCGTGTGAAGAATGAAAGAAATCACACTCATTCATTAATTTTATAGGTTTGCTTCAATCACTGCTACACAACTAAATTATATTTTTGAATCAACATTTTGTGCTGCAATTTGGACCTGGATTGCAACTGTCTAAATGGCAGTTAGCATGCATGTAAGCTTATGCATGGAACCAGTGATTTTAGCCTTTATTTAATATTCATTGTTCTCATTTAATTCATTTTATCACCTGTTGGCTTTGTAAATTGACTTACACCTCACAGACTTACAACTAAAGTCCGATAAGTACTATAAAGAGTTGGATGGAGGTTAAGTAAATTCTGTCCAAATTCACTTGAATAATATTGTAGTTTGTTTGTGTCTGAATTCACAGATGTGTTCAATATTTTAAGAAGATTTTAAATTTATCAAAGCTTCAAAAATAATCTACATTTAGCAGTGGCCAGGTTCAAATGATGAATGTTTGCATTTAGCGATAAAAAGGAGGTGGGCAGAGTGTCATATTGAAAATCAGGCATCACTATGAGAATTTTATATAAAGTTACCTTCAGGCATATAATTATTCTGGCGATTAAAGGTAACCTTGATTCTTTTTTTCCCTGGCAATTTGCCAGTACCTCTGACTAAGTGTGCTTTCTCCATTCGCCCCCTCTTCACGCTGCTAAAAAGAGCTTATTCCTAGCGCTCTCTGTCAACCGCTGTCCCTGCCAGCAACGTTAACGACAAGAAGCTATCGGTGCCCAGACTAGCGTCCGTGCCAGTGGCTTTGGGCATCTGGGATGGCTGTGGATCTGATCTCTCATCAAGAGGCATCACCTCTCTGCCTGTTGCTTTTCCTGTGTGTCTATGTGTGTGTCCGTATGCACGTATGCATGCGTGCCTGTGGGTGTGCGTGTGTATGCACGTATGTATGTGTCCTTGTGGGTGTGCGTGTGTATACACGTATGCATGTGTCCTTGTGGGTGTGCGTGTGTATACACGTATGTATGTGTCTCATCACACATCTTCACGTCTCTAAGCCACTGCCCCATCCTGGATTTGGAAATGAGGAAACTTGGTGCCAAACAGATAATGAGTAGCTCAGGAAAGCATGGAATTGCAAATATTAGAAACCAAGATATATTTGCATATTATCAGAAAATCCATTAAAATATCAAACAAATCTTTGAAGCATCAAGAGACCATAAATGACACAGGCTAATCAATTTATTTAACTGTTTAATTACAATTAGAAACCGCAGGGAGAATGTTGCAGATTATTCAGTGCTTCTAGCTCCCCTGTACAGCCATGATATCCGAGGAACCTGTCCTATGCCAGTTATAGAAGGGGACAAACAAGAGTGCGGGATCTGTCACTTATATCAATCAGGTAGGGACAAAGACAACCCAAAGAACCTTCCTCTTAAAATCCAGTCACATTGAGACAGAATCCTGCCACACCATTGGTCGATTAGCCCTCCCAAAACACCCGCCCCCCCCAACACAAAGACCAATAATTTGACAGAAAGAATTGAGAGACGAATCAAAAGACCGTTTTTTTTTTCCAGGGCAGTCAGAAAAAAAAGCACTGTTCTGTGGTATTTTAGGCGGGTACATGCAGCGGGGGTGTCTGCGTGGGTGGGTGGGGGGGGGGGGGGTCCAGCTTCGAGGCACTTGTGCCCAGTGTGGTGATGTCATCCTCCTCCCACGTTGCGCTTTCACACTCGAGTGAGTCATGCCGCTGCTAAGCTCTTTAGGTTTCGCGGCGCAGAATGTAAAATAGTTTCAGCCTAAGCCTCTCCAGAACAGGCAAATTTTATTCCACTGCCGCAGAGCCAGTCTTAGGAGCATGGCTTAATGACGACAGATCCTAAAATGATCCAAGCCGTACTGGCCTGGCCAATGCTAGCAGTATGTCCCATTGATATTTTGCTGAGACTACCCATCAACCCCTTCTGGCAAACAACCCCACGCCAATCTTGCTTAAGGCAACACACTCACCTTCAAAATATCCTCTAAAACTGTGATCACCTGACTCCACACCTGGACTTCTAGGACTGCATCCTACCACTGCATTTGCTATTGTACAGAAAAAACGAATCAGTTTCCCTCCTCTGACTGGGTTAACTTTTGGCCGTGAGTAAAATGGTAGGCAGTGAGAAAGCCAAAGCAGACACACGTGCTAACCAAAATCATATATATTATAGCCATTTGTGTCCAAACAATCCTTTCAAAAAGCTTTCTCAGCTAACACATCCAAGTCAAATCATCAACCAATATGGGATAACCACGCCTCTAAAATGAACAGCAAACCACTCAACTGGACAACATGGAAGAACATGGAATCTTCATCTTAAGTTCTTATAACCCCCAATAGACATTTAAATGATACACCAGTATCTCATAGTAATGATATCAAACAAACTGGGGGAAAAAGGGGGGTGAAAGCGTTATAAAATACATAAAAATAAATCATTGACAGACTTATAACAATAAATAGAATCTAAAAGAATTCTTAAATTATGCCAAATTTAAACGGTTCGTTTCAAAATGCATAACAGTAAAGAACTTCTAAGAGGACAGCGACCTTACTTCAACATTTTTAACAGTTCAATATTGAATAGTTGCATTCTAGCACAGCACCACCCGATGGGTGATTGAGCTGACCGTTGCCCCAGATGAGCTCAGCTGGTGTCTTTTTTTTTTTTTTTGTTAAATGCCAGAGCCCACTTTAGATCCACTAAGACCACATGCTTAGAGTTCGAAATATTAAACAGGCTGTATTGCACCCCAAAAAATCTACATAGAACGGGAGTACATGAAAATGGGTGCTGCCAGAAATGTAAGAAAGAGAGGGGCACTTCTCAGATGAATTTCAGATCAATACAATCAATTTGGAACAATATCGCAAATCATCTCCCAGACAATATAAATGCACCTGAACCATTCTCTCCCTCTGCATGCCTGCTCGTGACTCTCGTGACTTAAAAAGAAAAAGAAAAACAGAAGCAGCCATTCCTAGTGTCTGTCCTTAATAGACCCCGGATCATTCCAGAATCCTTTCCCTGACTGCATAATTACTGAAACATAAGTCAAAGACAAGTTCAAATAAATTACCATTCGGATCAGGATGAAAAATAGAAAGTCTGAACTCATCATTGAGGAAATGCCTCTTTTTATACAGCAGCCTGATGAGCAGCGATGACAGTCTGAATACTTAATGTTGCCCAATGGAAACATTTTGCCCTCTAACAAGCTCCGGGGTTCGTGCGATTAGGACACGTCCATTATCATGCTAATGAATTAGCAAATTTTATTGGCCTTGACCTCGCAACTTGATTGTATGTAAATGAAGTTCATGTTGTTGAACTGCTGCTGTCATTAAGCCTCCTGCATATGAATGTCACCCTCAGTTCAGTCACATGCGAAGAGTTAACTGTGGCACTCATCTGATGGAATTCCGTGGCACAGTATGTGAATAAACTACCAATCATTTTTTTCCAGTTTTTATTATGCATGGATATCCATGAAGGTCCCCCCTATATGGACTGGAATATGGAATAATTCCATATTTCGTATATTGGAATATGGAATATTTCCACTCCTTGACCTGATTGTGTGATGCAGCAACTGCAAAGAAAATAGTTGTTGTGAATTCCAACATACGTAAGGGTTGACTGACAATTTCATTATTCAAAGTGTCAAAGTGAGTGAGCGAGAGAGAGAGAAAGAGCAAAAAGGTATCAGCCATAAAGTAGGATTCGTATCTTACTCTCTCGCCTCTTATATTTCAATTTCCTCTTTTCATGCAGAGAAAGACCCTTTAAATATCCTTTCTTTTCTCTTTCTTTCCCTGGACTTCCTTTTGGATAATGTTATAAGCAGCGTAGGGTTATCTGCATAATTGTACCTTCTTGTTACCATACAAATTGCAATTTGTTCAGTTAATATTACACTTAATGATGATAAATGGGCCTCATTTCTTCTTGGTGATACCGCATTTTATATTACTGAGAGTAACACTGATATTCTCCACTACTGTTTGTTGCTCTGGATATGAGTGACTGTTCAATTATTGCAATGTAAATATAATATCCAGGTAGGTCTCTACAACTGTATTCACTGCAATTGTGTTCTGAATAAACAACAGAAAATATATTCTACATTTCCCTATGCCTTTGGTAGTTGAGATAGTTTCAGGCAGTTTTGGGACGTGGAAACAAGGTAGCTCGTTCATAAGCTCTGTCTGGCTCAGTTTGTTTATTACACTGCTTCTACAAAATGGGGCTTCCATTAATCAAATGGTGCAATATTTTGGTGGAATATTGAAAATCGAATTTAAAAACCCTAGGGTTTAACAACACTTACTGAACTTGGAATTGCTTTAACCCTTTAAGGGGTAAGATGACAAATATATGATTAGAACGTTCTTACGTAACTGAACATTCTAATGTTGATGTAACAATCACTACTAGTAATGGAAAGCAATGGAGTTCTATAACATTGAAAAATCTTTTCCAAAAGAAAAACATTCCAGAAAACCAACTTCAAAGGGTTAAGGAGATTGTAGACTTGCTGGAGTTATTTAACACAATTTCACTTTTAGTGCATATTTTTGATTGGCCCAGGCAATCTGATGACCTCTAGGCTTCCCAGAAATCTGAAAACAAATCAAGGCTGTGATGAATACCCATGGTGTCAAAATATGCTGGCTATTTTTATTTTATGTTCCTTTGATATTCATATGCAATATGGCAATATAATAAAGGCTTTTTTTAAAAAGGATTTTTACTCTCTCTTCTTTTCCTTTGCACAACAGTGCCTTGGACACCTGGGAAATAAAGTATTTCATTCATATTGTCTATTTTTTTCTAGAATCTTATTATTCCACACACACACACACACACACAGGCACACACACAGGCGCTCACATCTTCATTATTAAATAAATAAATAAATAAATAAATATTATTTTTGGTTGATTGTCACCTCGTCCTGAAGTCAGACTGCCTACAGAGACATCTGGAGGATAACTTCTGAAATTCAGCTTGACATTTCAGATGGCCGCATGCTCCAGATTTTCACCAGGCCATAAGCATAAATACACCACTATTTTTCTAATGATAGTACACACATCGCACTGTATGCTATTCCATACAAAAGCAATATTTATCACCTGTGCTGTGTGGGTGCAAAACATTAAGCGTGATTCATTACAGTCAACCATCTTGTATTGAGCCACTCTGTGTGCTGAACAAAGGCCCTGTGTGCATGCGTGTACGAAAACAACTTTTTAATTTTTTGCTGTCATTTCCTATTAGACTGACTGAGCCTCGGAAGGTTCGTCAAAGGGGCTATTCTTCTGCGTTCCGCATCCTTCCATAACCCGCACGACGGCATCCACTCAAAGAGGTCACCGCTGCAGTACCGTGGTCATACACTAGAGGGAGTGATGAGCTTTCCCGCATTTTCACTGTCCACAGATGTCGATAGATAGTCTACGATACAGGTTCTGCCCTGGAGTCAGACATGGGCCAGTTTCGATTTTTGTTTATATTTATGTTTTTATTTTTTATTATTGGTGTTTTTTCCATCGCTTATAAATAACTGCACTCAAGTATATTTATGTGTCAAAGTATAGGCCTATTGGAAGTAAATGCAGCCACTACGCAATAGCCGCAAACAATAAATTGAGAGTAGGCTAAAGGGGTTTTTTCCCACCCACATACGACTGTTAAGTATAGCTACTGAAATAAACCTAAACGGTAATTCAATCACAGTAGGCTACACTACGAACAACCTTACATTACGCTATGCCGTTCAGTAGCCTGCGTTCTGTTTCGTGATTTTTCATCTTCCAGGTCATAAAAATTGTTATTAGGCCTATAGTCTATGCTGTTCTGTGAGATGTTCATTCTCCTTGATAAGACTACTTTTAGTAATTTGACACTGTAACGTTATCGTTGCAAGTGTAGCCAATGTAGGCTATTCACTGACTAGTGTATAGTATACGCTTTTGCATTCACACTGTCGGACATCTATGATATGAACTGCAGTGACAGGTAGACGACAATGACCTTATATGTCACGTTCGCAAAATTACTTCACAACAAAGCCCCAAAGGGTAGGCTACGCACTGCATCTCAATATAGGCTAAATATGCCCCAAATGCCCAAGTCGTAGACTATTATATTAACAGATCTCAATGATGCTACGTACATCTGAATGATGGGACTAAAGCACTATATCGCAGTGGAAGGTAGGCTGCAGACTGCGAACAGCCCACTGGAGTCAGCGCACATACACAGCCAAGATTGCTGAGTAACTGCAGTAATAACATTAATCGGACTCCAGATCCTTCGGAAGACACGTGCAGTGACAGTCTAAATGTCCTATTTAGCTACAGAGTTAGCTACTGAGTTTCCACGGTTCCACAGCAGTATCTCTTCAGACATAGACTAACCTTCAATTTATGGTTTCATCACCACGTGATTTAACACCCTCTAGATAGGCTATTTAACTTTCCCGGTAGAATTCAAGAATGTATCCTGCGTACTGAATGCACAGATAGAATATACCACCTTTCTGTCATGTCCTGTGTTTCCTGTCTTGGTCGCATCAGAGTAGTCCTAAGGGTTTGTTTTGTATTTTTATCTTGGTTCATATTCTATTGTGATACTTCATCTGTTTGCTGTTCCAAGGTACATTCAATGTACATTCCTACCTGCTATTGAACAATTTGATGAAGAAACAATAATTATGTTTCAGTTGCAAGCCTACTATTGAAATATGTTTTCAGTGGATTATTTAATTATTATACGCTAAAGCAATTATTTGAATACAAATTTCTGAAAACAAGGACAGCAGAAGAGGCACGCATGCATAACTGTGCAAGCAGCATAGGCTACATCTGCAATCCAAGGCAATGGGGCAATAAGCATTTGACAGATGTTGTTTTTTTCTCATAACAGTCCGGAATTCGCCAGCAATATTGGCTAAAGCTTGTCTTGTTGGTAAATCACCTGTTGCATGCAGCGTTACAATTTTCCTGTTGCCAGAGCAACGCTGTGGAGGTGCTTTTGTTCCCGTTGACTTGTTTATCCTTTTTCGTCTCGTATTGTTATTTTCCCACTTTCATTCACTCCATCCATCTCGCGAGATTCCAGTGGGGGTGTGGGGGGGGGGGGGAGCTGGATTGCGGTGACCTCATCTCTCCATCGGCTGCATAGCGAGGCGGAGCTGCAACTTTGTATGAACTTCCAAGTTAGAATTATTTCCAAGGAGACACGGGGATGGACTGGACTGTCGTCTCAGAGCAGTGGACAGTTTGAGTAATCGTGGTGAAAAGCTGAAGCCCGAGGAAGGCAGGGGTTCTGTGCTGTATTTTTTGCTCGCCTGGAAATTGCGAGGGAAGGAGGAGAGGCTTGGAATTCTGCAGCTATCTAGCTATTAGATCAGAACCCCCGCGGGAGAGAGAGGTGAGTTGAAAACACTGCGATTGCGATGTCCAAGAGCATATAGGTTTCAGTTTCTACACTGTTTTGTTAATGTGTACCTGAGATAGTGACTGTTTGTTTGAAATGTGATGTTTGTTACCTGCCGGTAGTTGGCTGAATTGTTTATTGTAAAATAATTGACAGGTAGGCTATACATCAGAGAACTTTCAGCAATACAAAGACGGCGAAATGCAGCGAACCGCAAACTATGTTGCTTAAAAACAACCATTCAAAATGGATCTAGCCATAGCATTGCTGTTTTTCGTGGTAAAATAGCCTCTACATAGATAATGCAGCTAGCACATTTAGTCAGATGAAAAACACGTAGTCCCTGTGCAGAAGTGGTTAAACTGGTCAACTCAGTAATAGTGTTCGAGTCCAGAGTAAAATGTGGAAAACTGTATTTTGGGATGAGGGTTTATGGTATTAGCTAGGTTTGAGTGTTATTAAATAATCTGTAAAGGTAGCCTAATTGGGTTAATGTTTAGTTTTTGGATTTCGTGAACCATTCACTTGAATTAAAATGGCATAAAATGCTTTTTAGTGAAGTGATAAAATGCTATTTATTTATTTATTTGTTTATTTAAAAAAAATACATATTTATTTAAAATGCAACGCCACTAATGCATCATCTTTGAACATTGGACGAAGCACATTCTCCCACTCAGCTTTTCATTCTGTGAATAACAAAGCTTGCCACAAGTATTTAGACCGTTCGAAAATGTACGTTTCTTCTGAAGTTTTCTTCTTCTTCTTTTTTATTTTATTTTATTTTTTAGAAAATAACGTCTTAAATCATGGTTCATTTTGTTGCCCTTAGGATACTCCAAACTCATAGCAACAAGTGATCACGGTTAAATGAATTTTGTTGATTTTTAAATGCAATTGTTTTTTAGAGAACAGCTTTGGGAAAACATTCGATCTTTAGAACCGATAACATGAATGGTATTAGCTTTTTTTGTTTTGAAACCTAGCAAGCAAATACATATTTCCTGTACGCCCCACATATTTAATCTGTCTTTTGTGGAAGACTTGCAACTACTTTAACAGTGTAGTGTTGTGGAATTTCAAGGCAACGTTAAGGTATACACAGCATCTGGTGGCTGTTTATCTTAATAGTTAGGGAACCAGGTTTGCTGCTCCAAGATGGTAGGCTTAATTCCCAGGTGTGGTATTGCTGTTGTACCGTTGAACAAGGCACTTAGTCTGAATTGCTTCAGTAAAAATATCCAGCTGTATAATTTGGTTGTATATAAAGAATGTAAGCCCTGTCAATTGCTCTGGATTAGAGTCTGCTAAAAAAAAATAGCTACAAAATGAATGTAACTGACAATGTCCCATTTTTGGGTTGGTCAACCAGGCGCTCTTCACAGGTGTCAGGTGGTGAGCGAAGACACCGTGTGAGGAGCGGCAGGAGCTCCTGCTCTCTTTGGGTCGGTTACATCATGGCGCTGTGTGGTGCTGTGGCGTGTGGGCGGTGTGTTCACAGCGCGGTACAGGCAGCAGAGATGAGAGAGGAGGATGGTGCTTTTGTGAGAAGTTGCCCTTGTGGGTCAATGACTAAGAATCCATCTATCAGTCCAACAGAGGAGGGAGGGAGTGAGGGAGGGAGGGAGGCAGGAAAGTGTTCGGGCCCATAACTGCTTCCTCCCTCACCTTGATCTGCCATCAACATGTTAGCCACTGGGGGGGGGGGTGGCATTCAGAGCGGGGACCAGTGAACCGCCAATCATCGTGGTGGTCCCAGCCCACACAGCCCCAGCCCCTGGCCCTTAGTTGATAATTTGGCACTCATTCAGAGAGTTAATTACATTAATCAGGCTCATTGTAGCCAGCAGCCCCCGCCCAGGTAAGCCTGCAGAGCTGTAGGTGGTCTCCTCCTTGTTGGGTAGCCTCAGGTAGACCAATTCATCTGGGGGGGGGGGGGGGGAGGGTTATTTAATTTACACAACAAGGGAGGCACAGGAAGAAGCAGGATTGCCTATACAGACCCGCACTCTGCCATCATTACAGCCACTTTAGCTTGGTACCAACCGCTGCAGACCGAAGCCGAAATGGCTCCGGCGGCCATGTCTAATCGGGCACAATGGCCAGCGAGCGTCACGGCAAGCCACAGCCCGAGAACGGCGAGGACGCGGGGAACTGGCTTCGGCGAGCGTTTCCGAGCGCTCGGCGGCTCACGGTAGAGGCGGTGTGTGTAGGTGGCTGCGCGCACGTTGCGCAACACATGCGGGAAGGAAAAAAAATAAAGGGGGCTGGCGGGGGGTCGCGATTGGCGGCTGAAGGCTTAACAAGCACTTTTCATATGCAGAGTGGCAGCGAATTCTATAGGTGTTTCAAAATCAAGTGGATGCAGGGCGATGCCAGTCACATGCACCTCGACCAGCAATCATCCGGGCGTAGCGTGGATTTAGATGTTTTTTTTTCTGAGAACGATAATGTGCCATATGACTACAGTGGGCATTTTTGTGCCGCGCTATGTGGGAGACCAGGCGTAGGGTATGAAATAAGTTCTCGTTTAAGGGAGCAATGACTCGCTGACAAAGTGCTGCATATTTGTTCAGCGTTACGTAAAGGCCATTTATTAGATCTGTAAGTAGGACAGGGGGTATTTGGTAGCGCTTGGTCGATCACTGGCACCGGCCTGGCCTCCATCTCACCTGTAATGCAGTTTGCTGCGCGCCGGCTGTAGTGCTTTTCCTGCTGTAATATTCAGCCTCTCCGCTGGTAAAAGGCTTGTGATATACTGTTATTCTCATGAGAGGTTGTTACTCAAAGCCTTGGTTCACTCTCATGCGATAGGCATTGTGCCTGAATCAGAAAGCAGACCTGGTCTATACCCTCACAGGATAAACCAGGCTCAGTTTAAACTAAGCATAGCAGTCTTTATAGCAATATTCCTGTATAAACAATAAAACAGGCTGTCTGGGCTGTATTAAACTAAATGAGAAATTGGGCTACTAAGAAGAAATTTGATTGTTTTTTATTGTTTTGAGTTTATAATGTGGTGTTTATGATAATGTTCTTTTGCCTATGGCAGTCCTGATGCACCAATTCCCCCTCATTGGCTGATTTGCTGTAGTCTTAGTCCCATAATTCACCCCCAACTCAAGCCATGCAAGACAATCAAGTGAATCCATTAATGACAATAGACTCATTCTTCAGTTAATTTTTGTAAATTCTGCTGAAACAGTTTTCCTCCGGTCATAATCTTTTTTTCCATAACTTCCCCTAATTCCCCTAATTAGGGGTCCAAGCAGCGAAGCTGGTGGAACCCTATTGTATCTGTTAGGATTATTATTCTTATTTTTTTCCGCTAAAAGTGTCTGAGGCTCAGCAACCATAAGTCCTGGAGCAACCAAATTTGGCAGGTGGGTTCCTATGGCCCCCCACTACTCAGGCACTAAAAACCACGTACGTCGGCCAGATGGTGGCGCTATAACAAAGGGTTTTGCGTAAAAGGCCATAACTCCCACACCATAAGTCAGATCAACACAAAACTTCATCGACCTATGCATCTGAACGTGCTCTACAACTTTGCCATTGGCCCCACCTATGTCCGCCATATTGTTTGCCCGCCATTTAGACTTTTTAGTTGGGGCGTGGCAGTTTTCTCAGCTAAAATGTCTGAGGCTCAGCAGCCATAAGTTGTAGACCAACCAACTTTGGTAGGTGGGTTCCTATGGCCCCCCACTACTCAGGCACTAAAAATCACCTATGTCGGCCAGATGGTGGCGCTATGACAAAGGATCATAGTTTAAAAGGTCATAACTCCCACACCGTAAGTCAGATCAACACAAAACTTCATCGACTGATGCATCTGAATGTGCTCTACAACTTTCCTATTGGGAGCACCTATGTCCGCCATATGGTTTGCACACCATTTGGACTTTTTCAGTAGGTGGGGTGCGGAAAAGCTGGAGCTCCAAATCCAAACGATTACGACATCGAGTAAACTTCTTTACGGCAAGCGACAACCATGGCGACGCTAGTTTTTATCAGTGAAAGCACGGTCTGACACTGCCACCTAGCGTGCATGCTAGGATAGGCGACCAAAAGTTTTTCAGTAAAAGCTTTCTGAGAGGATGAATAATTACTTTTCTTTGGCATGGATCCATTTGAAGACAGTATCGGGTGAGTTCGTTTAGTCTTTGAATCTGTCATTATGCTGAGAAATAGTTAAACCATTTTATTGATAGGTTCTGAGTTTCTGTGCACACGCGCGAAAACACGCTGGTATAATAAAACAATGACGGTAATACATATATAGTCCGCTTCGTTCCGTTGCTACCATAACATAACAGACTATCTTATGTCTACAGCTGCAGTTCTCGCTGCAATTTCAAACATTGAATATTCACAAAAGACGCAATTTATGCTGTACTTTGCCAATGTCTAAATAAATAATACGCTACGGTAAAGCTTTGAGAGGATGAATCATTACTTTTCTTTGGCATGGATCCATTTGAAGACAATATCGGATGAGTTCGTTCAGTCTTTAAATCTGTCATTATGGTGAGAAATAGCTAAACCATTGTATTGATAGGTTCTGAGTTTCTGTGCACACGCGCGAAAACACGCTGGTATAATGAAACAATGACGGTAGCCTAATACATATATAGTCCGCTTCGTTCCGTTGCTACCATAACATAACGACCTACAGCTGCAGTTTCTCGCTGCAATTACTAATATTGAATATAAACAGAAGACGCAATTTATGCTGTAGTCTGCCAGTGTCTAAATAAATAATACGGTCCATTTGAAGACAATATCGGGTGAGTTCGTTTAGTCTTTAAATCCGTCATTGTGCTGAGAGAAATCGTATTGTCAATTTAATCTCTAAATTGACTGTAGGCTTAGGGTTGTAACTAGGTAGTTGTTCCGTAGGTGACTTAGTCTTAACTCGTCTTAACTATTGCTTGAATGTTTTCATAGACTGCGTTGTTGCTGTTCTTGTTTGTGTTAGCGTTAATCAGTTTAACCTACTGGGTCCAAGTTGAACTATGCGGTTGTTCCCTGCACTTGGAACGGTATTACTCTTTACGGTTTTCGGCACACTTATTCCTGGTTATGTTTATACACTTTGTTGTACGTCGCTCTGGATAAGAGCGTCTGCCAAATGCATGTAATGTAGGCTACTGTAATATTCCGTAGCAACAAGATAAACCCGGCGTTAGCCCTGAAATATGCCAATACATCAGTGAAAACGCTGCTCACTGAATAACGAAATAAACGAGACAAAGTTTTTTTTTTTATTATGCCATGTCATTCTACATTCAATATCTGGGACTAAACTTTGAATAATTATACAATCTTACCACTGGTTTCACGCGTAGAGATGTCCCTTTTGCGACTGAGTGGTCATATATTGTCTTGGACAATCCGTTTGTGATTCCTGTTGCTTACGGCCATGTCGCGGTTTTTAGTACAATTTGGCTTGAATGACAGTTCATTTATTCAGTAGGTGAGAGTATAAGCTTTCTAACGACGTATAACATGTCTGATTTTGCATTTGGAACGGCGTTTTATAGTTCAGCATAACAGAATGTTTTCTTATCGCATTCACTGTGGCGTAGCATTAAAGACGATGCACTTAACAAAACGCTGTCAACGATTTTCATAATTTCTTGGAGAGTACTATTATTATTGATGACTTCGGGGCATAGCTAAGCCATTTCTTTGCTGATAAACCTATCTGACATCGTTTTCTGACGCAAAACAGAAGCGGATAGGATAGGACAATATCTGGGACTAAACATTGAATAAATATACAATCTTACCATTGGTTTTACACGTAGAGATGTCCCTTTTGCGACTGAGTGGTCATATATTGTCTTGGACAATCCGTTTGTGATTCCTGTTGCTTCTCATCTGCTAATAAATAAATAAAACGGTCGGCTGCTCTGCGCATAGGTTGCGACTTGATAACTCGTTTTTTTGTTTCGTTTTTTCTCAATGTCGTATTTATTATTTGAAATGTGTATTTATGTGTTATCATTCTATCTGTCTCTGGGGCGCTCTGAAATGTGCATTCTCTGCTAAACTGAGCAATGGATTGGAATATGTGTCTGGCGTAGTGTTGCACGGTATAACAAAACTTCTGCACTTTCTCGGTACTTAAAATTTTTTTTAAAAAATTAAAAATAAACGGTTCGGTATTAGAATATTCCGACGTTCGGTAGTTTTGAGTTAAATGTAAAAGCCACGGAAAATTGTCTCCCGCATTACTGATTGAGAGGATGAAAAGTGTAATTTGTCAGAATCTTCGCTAGAAGGCAGTAGCAACTAAGGTTGCCAAGTGAGGTGACTTGTGCTTGTGCACTCAGCTCTTTGATTCAGCGCAAGCTTTGACTCAGTACACTTCAGTAGCAATAGGTGTTCCAATTTGGAAATATTTTATTATAGATAGATGCTGTATTGTTATTAAAATATGCTGTTTTTAAATCTATTTAAAGGTGAAAGACCTGTTTTAAAGATTATTTAGTTTACAACTGTTTAATTTTTGAAATATATTTAACATGTTTTTCTATTGTTCAGTGTTGTAACACTATAGACCTATGCATATTAATATGTTGAAGAGGCTTCAACTTAAAGGTTGTTAATAAACCATGAATTAGAAAATGAGGTCAACCCTTGTGGACATTACGTTTCTGATCTATTAAGGTAATTACAGTATCGTTAGGTACCGAGTATCGAATTAGCACCGTTTAAGTTTCAAGTATCATTTCAGTATTGAGTATCGTAATACTAAACCTGGTATCAGTATCAAAGTCAAAATTTCGGTATCGTGACAACACTAGTGTGACGCCTTTTTTAGTTGCGGCGCAGAAACACTGCAGCTGTGCATGCACACCGGACCATCTAAGTGTTATGACATGCCATCTAAGTGTTACGACATATTAAAGGCCTTGACGGGAAGCGGCCAGGACACATCCATGGCGACGTAACTAAGTCATCCGACAGCGTCTCTTAGCTCAAAATTGGCCATAACTCATCAATATATCATACGATCATCACGATATTCAGTAGATATGTTGGGTGAAGGCATATGATCATGAGGACAGAGTCTTTTTAAAATCGCTCCATAGGGCGCGCGATGCTGCCACTGCTTGGACCCCTTCCAACGCCGCTTGCGGCTTTAATTGTTTCTTTTTTTTGCTTTGTTGAAATTGCAGACACTCTTGGTAACCATGCTGTAATGTGTTACTGTAGAAAACCTCCAGCTGTTTGTGGAATTCAATTTAGCTTGATTTAGTAACAGATTGGTGGATTATAGCTCCAATGGTAGTTATTCAAGCCTAGTTTAAAATTTTTTTATAGAAAGCTATAATTTATGTGTAAAAACTATGACCGGAACTGACACTCGGTTTGCACAAAACAGACAAAAATATGGAGGTTACTGCTAACAAATGAAAAATTGCGCAATTAACAGATGAAAGACCTGAGATAATTGATACATTTGAACATCTTCCTGATTGACCGTACATGATAATCACTCTCTCAAATTGGATTGGTCCGTGGCGAATGCTGGTGGTGAATGCCGATGACTACCCCCGTTTGGAAGTGTTTAATCCCTCACTGGGAATTCTGGGAGGTGTGGCAATTCAGATTTGCTGAGGTCTCATTCCTGACTGCTCTCTCCATAGGGGAATGAAGCTCAGTGCATGAAATGGCTGGTGTTCTAAAATGTTAACAGTGCTGAATTGAGTGGCTTGAATATTTGGGTGTAAAATGCTCTCAGTATGGCAGAGAGTGATTGTCTTCAGAGTACGGAGCCAATTAAAATGTATCCTAAACAGTTGGTGAACTCACTTCTCATTAATAAAGTATAAGCTGTGCACTGAGTTGTGGTGTACTATGAAGCATGGTGTACAATGTCTTGTGTTACTGCAATATATATATATATACCAGAGCAACTGTCATCACACATTGCAAAGCACTGAAGTCTTATGAAGGATCTTTTGACCCACAACTTATATAACAACTACACTTCTGTTAGCTGCAGCCAAGTTGAGGTGAACAACACTAAAGGTCACTAAGATGCCAATAAAAATAAACACAATGGTTTTTGGGAAAAGAATTGCAGAAGTTAACGAATGTAGTCTGTGTCATTACAGAGTGCTGGAGATGTGCTTCAGCCTTCCTCACCTGCTGCAGGTAGCAAGGCAGGTAGCTGGGCCAGATAATGCTTTTCGCTTCATTGCTCATGAGAGGTTCCCCTGGGGGGACAAGAAAATGGGCACACATTAGGGGGCATAAACGGGCCATTTGTGGCTTGGAAACAAATGGAAATGAGGGAGGACCCTGTCAGATTGTAGTGGGAGGCTTCTTCTCAGTGTGTTATCTGTGCCACTCGACCTCCCACACAGTCAAAGACGGGTCCAGATTAGCAGGGGTGATACGTCAAAGTGCAAATGCGACTCGTGCAAATCACTCAGTGTGGACTCCATTTCATGTGTTAAGTTGGACGTTGCTCTGCAGAAATTGGGCTAGGTATTGAGACCGGTCCTAATCCGTTGAATGCAGCGAGCTCCAGGGTTTGCGTCCACTCAGTTGCTTCAGTTCTTGAATTGCCCACGACGTTTGTCAAGAATATTTTAATTAAAGAATTGAATTTCAATCCATTTCTTAAACTGAGTGAGCTGAAACAGAATTGACCCCAACATTTCTGGGGGTCATCTCCTAATGGAACCCTGCGGAAGTCAGGTGGAATAGTTCAACTTCAAACCGCTTTTATCTCTCCTCCTTATCTCAATACCTTTGGGTACTATGCAGATTAGTAGCTGAACATATAAGTAGAGTACAGCACGTATATTGATTTTGTCTTCCATTTTTCTAAGAGGCTGCCATATTGTTTAAAGAGATGTCATTTGATCTTAAATGCATTGCATTGGAAGGACGTTGCTGGTGGAGGGCTTTTTTTGAGCAGTTTCGGGAACAAAGTCTCAAAGCTCTGCCAGATCCACTTAATGCTCAATGTCTCTTGGCTTCCAGCTGCTCTGCTCTGCTCTGCTGGCCAAAGGACAGAATTTCTGTCCCCCCTTTTATCTTCCTGAAAAGATGACAAGCACAGGAATTTCTCGTCGGAAACACTTAACGTTGCCACAGCAATACGACTACCTTTTAATCCGGTTGCATTGCACCGGCTTGTTGTACAGAAGAAAACCCGTGAATAAGATATGCCGTGCTAATTTTGTGGACCTTATTCCACCATAGCCGTGCTGGAAGGGGAGACGGTTTTTGAGCTAACGACATGAATTAGCGGTTCTCGCTGTAGTCGGTGATGTCGCGGCTTCCTCCCGACCCGGTAATTACAGGCCTGCCTCTCCTGTTCCATTCCGGGCGAAATCTTTGAACGATCCGTGGCCGCAAATTTATGCAAGCGCTAGGCTAGAAAATCACTTATCCGAGACATTTCTTCGGCGCGAGCCCGCCTCTTACGAAATGCTAACAGCCTCAGTCAAGGATCAAGGGTTTCCAAATGATCGTGCACATTGTAATTCTGTTCTGTTCTTTTCCAATTTTAGCCCTGCCTCTGATTTTGCTGCATTCGAAGGCGATGCAAGCACGGATATAGACCGGTCAGATTTTCTTACATTTGAAAAGCCCCATTCGGGTTATTCTAAAGGTCATTATATTTGTGGCCAGGGTGGTTTGGTTTTGAGTCTTTGTAAAGCTTTGGACCTCTGTTCTGCGACACAGTGTGATCCAGTCAATTCACACTCAGGTTACCATGGTACTCGGTGGGTGCACAAAGGTAGGCGACCTGTTGGGTAAAGGAACAGAACTGCAGTTACAATGTGCAATACTTCTTCTGAAATTGCCTGTTCATGACTAATAATTACATAAAATCTTTGAAAATGCGTTCTGAGTATGTAGGAATTCTAAAGGATTTGCAAGAGTGAAATGGGACACTATATGATTTTAATTGTGCTCACAGTTCAAATCACTCTACATAGTCACTCTCTCCGAGCTCCCGCTATGTCAACCAGCCCCATTGAATTCTTTCTCCCATTCAAAGTCAAATACCTGCGTCTGCTGCACATCCAAAAAGAACTGTGTTCTGGAAGTTTAAGCACAATTTTCTGATTTGGATTTTTGTCTGTGACCTTCGGAGCAGCTAATCATTGGCATTACAACCGTTGCATTATGGCCATCGCGGAGTTGTTTAATTAACATGTTGAGTCACTCATTTGAATGATGTCGCCTTCCCCGATTCAGTAAGTTGTCTGGCTGCTCGTTGTACAGTTGAGAAATAGACACAAAGACATCTATTTCGGAGCCCATTTTTCCTCTTGAATAGCTGTTCAGCGAAACGCAGATGAGCCGTGGGCTAACTTGACTGAGGGGGCTGAAGTGTCTGGGAATGAGAACGTTGTGAGCTCCTTTCAGCGCCAGGAGGCTGTAGGTCTAAGGCATGACCAAAAGTAGCCGTTTTAGCATCCCTGCCCCACACTGTAATTAGGGCGAAGGGCGGTGGACACCTGCTGTCAAATGCGTTTTTTCTTTTTCTTTTTTTTTTTCTTTTTTTTTTTTGTTGGTCTGGCAACTGCTGTGATCTGCTAAAATGTTCTAACAGACTGCCTGTGGCAGTGGCCTTGCAGAGTTGCGTTTAAGCCAGGTTTTTTTGTGCATGGCGTTTGCTGATTGGCTGCCAAAAGCGGTATCATAGAATTTTGAAAATGTAATGCTGCTTCATGCATTGGGCTGAGGTGGTGGTGGTGGTGGGTTTGGGGAGGGTGTCTCTTTTCCTTGTGCTGTATTGCTGCGTATTCGGCTTTGAAGCTGACAACATTAAATCTTAATTTTATATGTCAGAACTGAAAATGGCGGTTTATTATCGCTGCTTATTATCACAAATAATTTAATGGCCGATGTCAAGTAGGGAAAATACTCAAACCTGTTCAGTTTGAATGTTGATGAACTGCAGTGGCATTAATGGAAACGACAGGACCAGTGTTTGTGTTATTATGTCAGGTTGGAGCACCTGTGTGATGAATCACAACAAAAAAAAAAAAAAAAACTGAACTTGTTCAGGCTTGAGTCTTAGGCTGGAGAATCTGCATCTTGGATAAAATAAATGCTCAACCTACTGGATACTTCAGACAGCCATGCACCTGTTTTAAAAAGGCAGTTTTTAAATTTAAGTATAGCTTGTGGGTATCTTGGTGGGGGCCAAACTTTGGGATCACATAGATGGTTTTCGTCTCACGAAAAGCAGCCGTCTCATATTGTAGCCGCACCGTCAAAGCCCTCTCGTGCAGCTTTTCAGCTGCGGCTCCGCTGGAATAATTTTAGCACAGTTATCCCTCTCCCTATGTGGCACGGCAGTCATAAAGCACAGTATGGGCTTAGATATTTCATAACACAGTCAGCCGTGCCGCCATAGCATGCCTGGTTTAATAGGTTATTCATAGATAAAGCCTTACACACTTCATTTAGGGAATTCTTTTCGGGGGGAAAATGACGAGACAGCACGAACGGTTAGTTTAACTTTTCCGCGCTTGCGATCCGGAACCAGCGCTGCTTGATTAGTTCAGGTTCTGCTTGGTTTCCATAGCCCTTTTTTGTCACGCTGACCTACCAGGGCTGCACGTGGGCACGGAGGATAAGTAATTATGTCACATTGCTTCCACGGGTGTCGTATCTGAGGAGGCTAACGCTAGAGAAAGCAGCGCCCTGGCGTTGCGGATTTGAGCCGGCAATGAGGCGGACGGCTGTAACATGGATTCGTTTTTTGAGGAAATGCCCAGGTAGACGTTTCAGTCGGAGAAGATGTCAGCGTAACATGTCGAATGAGGGGCTGCAGTTCTGCGTGCGGGCGACACAGTGGCTAAGCAATAGCACTGTGTTGTCATGCTCTTTTTCTGGTCTCAGAAAAAAAAATTTTTTTTTAATGATCAGCTGCAAATTATTCAAAACAGCTTTAACCAAAGCCAGCGCACATTCCCTACTCAAGTAATTTCATTGGTTGCATGCTCATTTCAGATAAAAAAAAATCTTTTGTTTTCCAAGCAAGTAATTGCTCAGTGCTAAACTATACAGTATAACTGACACTTGAGTCTAGTTGCTGGTTTTTGATGTTCATACATTAGGGGAGACGTGGGGAGGCTTCATTTTGTTTTTATGGCCCTAAACTGTGGACTGCCTTTCCCCAGACAGGCATCCTCTAATGAAAGTTTTAGAAAGCGACTTAAAACACACATTTTCATGATTACTTGGCATTCATTTCGAGTCTCACGTTTTATCTACACTTCTATTGTGCATCGTTCCTGTATCATTTGTTAATTTGTTATTATTAGTTTACTACTTTTTATTGGATTTTATTTTTACTTTTCATTGTGATTTGTTATTTATTTCATTTTATTTAATCTTGTTAGGAGTTTATACTGCACAGCTCTGGGGTAGTTATTGTAGAATTGCACGTGTGAATGATTTGACATTCTTTTTTCCTCTTCTCATTTATCAGTAGCTTCAAGGTATTTAAACCTCATTAAAACGTGTTCTTATGTCACCCATGTGGAGGTGCCTGCTTTGAGTTTTTCGCCAACTGTAAACGCGTTGAGCAATCTCAATCTTACTCCACCAGCTGTAATTTTTTTGATGCATGCTGAGCTTTATGCGTTTCTGAAGCAGAAAGTACATTTTTTCCCACAGGGAATCATATTGGGTGGCTAAATTTAGTAGCATAACTAACATACTGGAGTTATTTTCTCACCTGAGCACTTCAGGGTGGTGACATGGTCCTGAGGCAGGTCCTGGAGTGCAGAGGTTAATTACAGTCATAACCTGGCCTCCATCTGGAGAAGGCCGTGCCTGCATATAAACATCCATCTAGAACGTTCTTTGATTGAAATCATTTCAGCTGGAATGACGCTTTGAAAGGAAACCGCCGCCGTTCGCCAGGGTTCCTAATATATCATCTTATATTTATGGGTTGCTGATCCCAGCAATTACTTTTGGCTGACCCCGAGCCTCCTGCCTGCTCGGAGAGAACACGTCGACAGGATTTGCACGAAGCGCGTCCCTGAGAAACGTCTTGGGTCTGACTCCAAAAAGGCGGTTTTCATCGGCCGCTTCGGATCTGCGTGCGGGGGCCCGGACCGGCCCGAGGGCCGCCGCGCCGGCGGTTTACGTCCAGCTGGCAGCGCGAGCGGACCCCGCGAGCGGACCCCGCGCGCTCGCGCGCGCTCTGTTCTGCCCACATCACAGGCGACACGTCGCTTGTGTGGTTTAAAGCTCCCATGTTGCCCCTGTGGTTCCAGGGCACAGCTCTTTTCGAAAGTCTTAGGAGCAAAATAAACGGCCTTGAAAGGTAAGCAAAGAGTTTTTTTGTCTTCAAAGTTTGGAACTTTTTGAATCATAGCGCTGAAACCTTACTTGCCATATGAGAGGTTTGGTGCGCCTGCCAAGTTTTTTAGTATTTGAAGTTCTTGTCCTCCCTTACTATCCAGATATTGCCAGGAACTTGGAGTCATATAAATATTATATCGCAAATTTATAGTTAATTAAACCATACTTGGGGAAAAGCAGCCTATGACAAACACACATCTGTTTGACGTTTGTCATATGTACATACAGCACGACGTAATTTGATCATTTTATCAAATTTTAATGTCAGGGTTGGTGACTCATGAAAAGTACATGGGAATTGAGCTGGTTTCCATGGTTGCATTACCATTCCAGGGACAGTGTTCCCTCTTCTGCCATTGGAACACGCTCGCTGTGGGCGGGGCTGGCTGGAGAGTCCCTGCTAATGGAATGAGGGAGAAAATGCCTACAGTAGTGACAAGGTCATCTCTTTCAACTGGGTGACAGACAGCAAAGTCAGCATCCGAGAGGAATGATTGTCTATGAGAGCCGAAGCACACACACACACTTACAGTCACACACTCTCTCTCTCTCACACACACACACGCACACACACGCACACAAACTTGCACACCTGTGTCTAACCCCTCAATTTACAAAGCCACTAAATAAACATTTACTGGAAGGGTTTGGGTGTGGTTAATGAGTATTTCAACAGACCAGACAAAACGTGTGTAATTGTTTGGGTTTTTAGTTCCCACACATTCAGCATCCTGTGTAGACGCATCCTCTAGGGCAAATTATAACGTTCCTTATGGCAATCGTTCATTATGATGTAAGCCTGAATTGCACCTGAAGTGTGGTGTTTATCATGTGGTGTGTTGGTTATCATGAAGAAAAGTTATCAACTTCCTTAGAGCTTGGAGGATGCATCCTTGAGTCTCTGGGAGATTCCAATGCGTAGCGACGCCTGATTAATATTTTTGCTCCACTTAAGGAACTTAATGATCGTTTCACTTGACTGTGTATTTGATAGATGTAAACAGATCTGATCTCTGGCGGGGTTTTATATCCACTGCGCATAGCTGTGGAATTGAGTGTGGGCATTGGTGGTTCTCACGAGGATGAACAGGGAACAGTGAACGTCGTCACCATGGTGTGTAGTCGTGAGTCGGAGCTGCCCTCCGTTTCACCACAGTGGCAACTATACTGTTTGGTCACATCTTGCTAATTTGGCTCACCCTAATTCTGAAAGACAAGAACAAGTGATTTTATACCCACAGCTTAAAAATAAGTGGCAGCTTCCAGAAGGCTCATATTTTCATTTCAATTGTGGATTATTTCTTGTGACTGTAATAAGTAGAAAAGCCTGTTTACCAGATGAGCACCAAAATAACATTGTTGTATCATTGTATTTTTGATGCTGGAATATTTATAGGTTCTAATTCTTGTTTTTTAAAGGTGTCATCTTGGCCTAACGAGGCACAAACATTGCTCTTTGTGATTTCTGATGCTTGGAAATTAAACAACTTTTCACCTTGACTGTCGAAAGCATTTGACTGTTGTTTTTCTTTTTTAAATTTCCCTCAAGAGCAGATCAGTATTTCTGCATTTTGAAACAAAAGCTTTGCTGAAAGCAGTTCTTTTTAAGTTTTAGTCTCTCCTGACTGTACCAAGATGGAGGAATCCCATTTTATTACTTTGGATGCAAGGGCATTTGGAAAACATTATAAACCTAATTTGCTATTTGCATTGCTGATTGCACTTAGTGATTACGGAAGAAATGGAATAGATAATGTAAATAGTAAAAGTAATGCTCACCCTAGAACACATTTATTTGTATTTATATTTAATTATTTAACAGATGCTCTCTCCCATACTCTCAAACCGTAGTGCATGCGATAAGGTTAGAATAGCAGCAGCATAGATGCACAAATTGACTGTGACACCGCGGAAACAAATGCAATTGTGGAAATCACTAGTGGGTGATACTGAAAGGGAACTACGAATGCCAGGCTGCAGTAAAAGTGATATAACCGTAATGACTAAGAGCAGCGGCATTAAGAGGTAGCAGAAGATCGGGGGATATTTTCACTGAGCTGGCCTGCACAGCAGGAAGGCCCTGTGCGGTCCAATTACTACCGCAAGCCAAGCGCACATCTGGTTGGCCGCGAGTGCTCGCGGCTCGTAACCACGGACACGAACGTTGCCGTGGTTCCAGCTCCCCACGCGGTCGTTGCCGTCGGTCGGTCGCCAGGACGGAACGACGGCCTGTCCGTCTCGAACCGACCGCCGCGACCCTGCCGTGACCCCAGTCCGCTATCGCATCTGAACGATTTGGCTCGGGGGGCGGCGCGAGTCTGGTGTTTTTCGCGAGGAGCGCGTGGCGACAGAGCGGCCCGTGTTCGTGAACGCCCCGCTCTGTCGTACCCTGAATCGTGCCCGTGGCGCGATGGCCAGTCGCAGCTCAGAGTCTGCGCCGCCTTGCCCCGCCCCACCTCGCCTTGCCCCCTCAGGGGGCCAGCCGCCTGCCTGTCCCCTCTTCCGCATGCGTGGCGCGTGCCCGTTCGGCCAGCCCCCTGTCATTTTTTTTTTTTTCCCTCGCTTGCGTTTATTTTTCTGATCTTGGGAGGGATGTTTGCACACCTGTCTTTAATGGAAGCCGTATTTGAATGAAATGTCTGTGTGGAACGTTCCCCTGGCCGAGCTGCGCTGTTCCCACTGGGGCGGGAGCAGCTGCCTGGTCCTCTAACCGGGAACCGTGTATTCTCTCAAGGCCAATTGTCTTCGCGCAGGAGTCGTTAAAACGCTGCCGAAACGAACGTGGTCCCGTCCTGACCTGCGATTGACTTCCTCTGATTTGTTTACAGCTCTTGGGATTTGAATGTAAAAATCTGTGGCTTATGCGCTGGAAGTGCAGCATAATCAGTGTGTTTTGTTATTGTCAAAAGGGCTGCAAGCCATTAACAGATGTGTGTGTGCGTGCATCTGTCTGTCTCTCTGTCTGTTTGTTTCTGTGACTGTGCTATTGTCTGTATGTGTGCGTATGTGCTTGGCTGGATATATGCATGACAGAGAGAGAGAGAAGGCGAGAGTGTGTGTGCGTGTGTGTGTGCGTGTATGAGAGAGAGGGAGAGAAAGAGAGAGAGTCAGAGAGAGAGTGATAAAAAGACTGTCTGTGTGTGGGCGTCTATGTGTGTGACCGCTGTGGTCCTAGCCATTAGAGAAATGCTCTACTTATCTGCAGAGGAAGAGGGGGACAGTGTCGGGCACTTCATTGGAGTAAATGACATGCCTAGATGGGCAGAATGGCCCGTTGCTGTCATTATGTATTCTTATGTTCTTGCAGAGCAGAGAGGACGGGCTCTAACAGTCTGCCCCTGGAGACCCAGAGATGGAGGGGGAGAGGGGTTAAGTGGCCGCGGGGGTGTAGAGGGGTTGCATAAATGCTGGTGCGCTGGCTTCGTTACCCCGCAACACGTTCATTTTCCCTGGCTCTTGTGCTCAGGTTTGTAGTAGGAGATCTTTCTGTCAGGTAAATTCTATAATGGAGTGTGGTGATTTGCTAGCTGGGATTTGTAGTTTCTTTCCTTCGCAGGCAGTGCGGGGAATATTTATGTAATCGTGTGAAACGCTGCTCTTTCCTCCTGCTAATATTATACTGTTTAAAATCCAATCGTACAGATGCACACAAAGAGAACACCAAGGGGGCTGAGGGGTTATATGGACACACACACACGCATGCAAGTACTTGTGCCTGGTAACATGAAATATGCATTTCAGATATCAACTCAGCATTTATTTGCACTATTTTAAACCTGCTCATAATTAAATTGCTCATCTAATCGGAGATTGCAGCTTTAATTCTGGAGCTGCTCCTATTAGTCTGCAGGACTTTAATGGAGGAGGCTGCTTTGAGGCTATGCCCCTAGTGACTGCACGTTGTAAGATCTCTTTTACAGAGCATTAAAGCTTAACTGCACGGCTGTTCTCTGCAAGGTTAGTGCATTTGTGTTAATTCGGCAGCACTAATGTCACTGGGCTGGTGCATGGAATCTCTTGCTGGTTCCGTTCGGTCGTAAATTGTGACTATGCTACCAACAAGTCATTCCCCTTTTGTTCTCTCTAGTACAGTGGTAACTAACCCTGTTCCTGGAGATCTACCATCCTGTTTGTTTTCACTCTAACCTTAGCAAAGCTCACCTCATTCAACAGATACAGATCTTGTTGAGCTGCTAATTAATAGGATCAGGTGTGCCATGTTAGGGTTGAAATGAAAACCTACAGGATGGTAGATCTCCAGGAACAGCGTTGGTTACCACTGTTATAGTATCTTCTCTGATTGTGGTCTTGGCTTCCTGTGGAAGGATACCGGTAGGGAAATGATGTACGAGAGCCAGAAAGAGGGGAATTGAGAGGTGAATGTTCTCTGCTGATGCAGCTCATATCTAATTACCCCAATTTAGGGGAAAACGTGAACATCTGCGCTCGTCAGATTTTGCTATGAGAGAGCTTCCTTCACAATGGGTTGATTAGCAGAGGTGTCTCAGTGTTTTGGATTCTTCCTCCACTGTTGTGCAATCATGCTGTTATCTCACATTCACACCGCATCTGCGAAAACAATGCAACTTCCATAAAAATGGAAGTTAAATATTGCTATTCTCGCCCGTAGACACCGGGGAGGGATTACTGTTGTTATTGTTACCCTCAGGCGGATCTCTCAAATTACCTTCTAATGAATGCCGGTGTCGTTGCCATGAAAGGTGAGAGAGGTTTGAAATCTTCTGTTGTTAAAGATGCTTTCTGTTGGTCTAGAGTGCAGGTGCGTGTACGCGTCAACAGTGATGGAAATGGGCGTGGTTCATTTTGCAGTGCAAAAGAATGGCTGGTTTTTTCGTTCGGTTCAACCAGTCATCGGGGTGTGCTGCAGAGTGTGCGGGGAGGCACTGGAAGAAACACGGTAAGGAGTGGCAAGAGGGTGGGGGTAGGGGGTGGGGTCGCACAGGTTGTCGTTTCTGTCCTTCTCCCCAGCTTAGCGAGGGACGAAGGGGGGGAGGGGTACCCCCGGATAAATGTGACGGAGAGCCGCGGTAGCTCTCTAGAGGATGAGGTGCTGCTGCAGATGTCTCGCCCCGGTCCTGTTTGGGCACGCTCAGCGGCGGGACAAAGCCGGGTCGCGGTCACGCCCACCCCACCGGGCGTTCAGGTTCTTCTGCTTGTGCTGTGCACAGGAAGGGAACTCCTATACCTGTACGCCCCTCCCAAACCTCGTTCTCCAACCCTGTGCTCTCATAATCTACCACCCACCTCTCACATGCACACAAGGTGTTTGTATCAATTTCTGCAGGCAACTGCTTGGTTCATACATCCCATTATGTTGCATTACATTACATTAAACTCCAGAACAACTTACACAACTTTTTAACATAGAATTTACATTGTGTCCATTTATACTGCTGGATGTATACTGAAGGGAAGTACCTTGCTCAAGGGTACAACGGTAAAAGGCCTGCTTGGGTTGAGGATCTTATTATCGGTGTGTGGCAAGGCTAGTGCCAGACTCGAGGAGGTGAGTGGCTGTTAATTGGCTGGTTTGCTCCACTGTTTCGATGGGTGGCTGTAGGCTCTAACGATCCTGTGCTAAGGCCCTATGAGGAAAAAGTGTGTGTCACTACCCTGGGAGAAACATAACCATGTCCACTCGTCCTAGCCACTCAGACAAACTGGCCTCTCAATCAAGAGTCCGTCCAGGCCTGCCATCAAGGGCCATCGGCCATGTCGGATACATCCAAGAGGCATCATCTTGCCCTTCCGTTATTCCTTTTGTGTGTCACTTTAATGGTTGTGATTGACAGTCATTCCATTCATGCTTTCCGACATTCAGCAGATTTGTATACCGTAGAACACGTGGGGGGCAGAGTTCGCAACGTCTTCCCGACATCAACCCGAAGCAAATTGATTATTGGTTTGAAAATTGCAGCGCAAAACGGTACGGAAGCATTTTCCCTCCATTAATGACGAACAGGTGAGGCACG
The DNA here is from genome assembly GCF_013347855.1 of Anguilla anguilla. Lineage (NCBI taxonomy): Eukaryota > Metazoa > Chordata > Actinopteri > Anguilliformes > Anguillidae > Anguilla > Anguilla anguilla. Next base: position 44,531,968 of record NC_049206.1, on the reverse strand, counting down.
GATATAGCCGGCGTCCGCGATGATTGCGGCGTTGACCCTCCAGCCAGCGGTTTGCGCCCCGATCGCGGCTCCCACCAGAACCGAACGGTGGGCAGAAAAACACTGTTTTATTTTTGAAAGGGAGAGAGGCAGAGGCAGAGCGGTTCCGGCCAATGACTGTGGGCGGTATTGTGCTGCACGGAAAACAATGGAGGTGTGTTTTAGACAGCTCGGTTTTGACGCCGCGCCTGTTATATAATGCAATTTTCCGCTCCTCGTGGGGGGAAGGAGGCGAGGAGGAGCGTTCAGCGAGAACAAGCGTGTGCTCCAGGTGACCAGACTTTCACTCTAGAGTGCAGATGGGTTGAGGAACCCTGCGTCATACCTTTTGGCTCCGCGGCATTGTGCAAAGGAAGAGACCGCGTGAATGGTTGCCGTGCAACCAGACTGTTGCCCCGGCTCTGAGGTAATTGGACGGATCAGTGGGCCTGGTCCTATGTCGGCAATAGACCATGTGAAGGTCAGCTCAGAAGATCAGCCAGGTGTTCATAGATGTCATAGCCATTATAACTATGATGATAACCACTGATCCAATCAGACCTGGAAGGTATAACTTACGCTTGAAATGAACACAGGGAATGAAAAGGCACAGGTAGCATTTTCACCGTTCACTAGGCAAAAATTAACAAAGCAAACAGTAACTACCCGTGAAATCTGTCATTTTACATCTGCAGGGCTTATACAGACACACAGGCAGAAACTGAAGCAGATGGCTAGTTTCACATTGTAAATAATAGTTACATTTTAACTTTTATTAATGACTCGTGTATTAATTATACTAAATGCTACCAGCAAAAAGCATGAACCCCGCTTCACTACTTCCCTTCCCTACTGTAGCTTTTAAATTTGTACTTTAGAGTGACCTAATTTAATTTTTTTTTCTTGTTTATCCTATATTTTGAAGAGTTTTGTCTGCCAAATACGACCAAATCTTCGTTGTTCTTTTACCTATTTTATCCTTACTTCAAACCTGAAATTTACTGCACATTTTGTGTAAGGGATCTGTATATATTTTAAGATCAATGCACAAAAAAAATCAAGTATATGTGCCTTGCCATTTGTTTAAATCTTTAATTTATTTGGAGCACAGTTCTGTTCATTGCAATGCCATATAGCTCATTTGAATTGAACTGAATTTATTAAGGGTTTTATGGGAAGCTCCACTTTGGGGGCGGAGTCTTGCAGCTGTCAAAGTGTTAAATGGCTCGTTGCCGCGACGCCCACTCGCCTCAGCGGGAGGAATAAGCAGGAGTCTCAGTCCTACTTCTCTCCCAGGGACTTCTTAAATCTGCACAGTGTCAAGTCAGCGCTGGGTCGATATGTTGAGCTTCACGCCTGTGCTTGTTGCGTAATATCTTTGAATAAAGCTGTTCATTTCATCCTTGTATGCCTGTCCGTGATGACATACATTACAAGAATTCACCGTTGATTAATCTTCACCAGAATCACTGTCATGGATGCCAAAGCACCATGGAAAAAACCAAAACATTGGAAAGAACAGTAATTAAGATTTTGGTTGGAATTTATATGAATATGGACTAAACAGGTTGAGTGGAACATGGTATGAGGAAAACTGGGCCGATACCATACATACATTCATCATGAAAACAATTTGAAATGATCAAGTCTGTTCCATTCTCTGTAGTGGCCATGAGTCCTGAGCTAAAGTACCCCCAGTAACACATTTGGATAATAGTAGCATAAACTTACTCGGAAATTGTGAGAATGCTCTCAGAAAAATGTGGACACATTATATTGTTCCTGCATGAACATAAAATCAATTTACGAGACTATTTATTGCATTTTCAAAATGAACCTCCCGAGAAATTCCAGCTGAGTCCACCTGGGATTCTGAGATGATTTAAACTGTATTTCCAACACTTCTAGTTGGTCGTTGCTGGTCTGTGGCTGGTCAAAGCTGGTCTCTAGCTAGACACAGCCGGTCAAAGCTGGTTAAGCTGGTAGAGTAAGCTAGTGGTCAACTAGTGGACTAGCTGACTATATAGGCTCATCAGCTGGTGAACAGCTAGTTTCTGCAAAAAGTGTCAATAACACCGCGTAAACCAGCTTGACCAGCTTAGGCTGGTTTAAGATGGAATTTTCAGTTGGAAATACATTGCATGAATAAAATTGCATCGTGTTATATTTTATTTTTGCTGTACACAATGCACACAGACGTCTCTGCACAGAAGTCTTTCAACAGCACTATTGTTAAAAATGCCAGCATCAATGGCTGGGCTGATAAATTGCTGACAAATAAAGGGATCCTGTGGTGTTTTATAATGTCGTGCTGAGTTGCCCCAAGAATGCACCATGAAGGAGACTTGGGGATCTTGGGTACTTCATATTGGGTTGTATAATATAACCTTATGACGTACTGTATGAAAAGGTCTGTGCTGAATTTATAACAATGAGCTTACTCTATTTCCCTCTTCTTACTGCCAAAAAAGCATACTTTTTCCCCCTCTATCATACAGACAACAAAATGGCTCTAGTTTGCATGCTGTGTGCTGGATTTCTTGACTTAATGTGCAATAAATCTCCAGGATTTGGATATGATTTTTTTTTTTCTATTTTTGAAAAATGAGTTTGCTTGGCTTTGAGTTTAATATAGACCTGTGTAGAGAGGGACCTTTAGCATGTGGAAATGGCTGGGGTCTGGATGTTCAGCGGTTGGAGATGGTCAGGGTCTGGATGTTCAGTGGTTGGAGATGGTCAGGGTCTGGATGTTCAGCGGTTGGAGATGGTCAGGGTCTGGATGTTCAGCGGTTGGAGATGGTCAGGGTCTGGATGTTCAGTGGTTGGAGATGGTCAGGGTCTGGATGTTCAGCGGTTGGAGATGGTCAGGGTCTGGATGTTCAGTGGTTGGAGATGGTCAGGGTCTGGATGTTCAGTGGTTATTGCCTTGGCAGAGTGGACAGTCCTGTTGCTGTACGGTAGCGGGAGAGAGCACTGAGAGATCTCCCTCCACAGCCCAGGGCTAAATCTTGTTCCTGGCCACGCAAGCCCGGCGGCGGTCGAATTCTGGATTTGGAGGAAGCCCCCCTGTGGGCTGGGCCGCAGTGTCGGTTAAAGGTTGTTTGTGCCATGCTGGTATGGTGTACGGCTTTGTTGTTCCCCACTGAGGCAGAAGTGAAGCAGGGAGGACCGTGTAGTTTTGGGAATGGGGGAAGTGGACAGTGGGAGGGTCTGACATGCTCACACTCACCAGGGGGGCGGGCGGAGGGGCAAGCGGCAACCCGACAGCCACACAGCTGAACTTCCACAATCACCTCATTGAATATTCTATCCAGTCAATGCGCTTACGGGCACTGATGCAGAAGCGGGGTGCAATTCTGAAACTCCAACCCCCCTCCCCCTCACACAAACACCCATTTGGCATTGGCACAGTTTGGACAGTGCAAGCCAGCACCGTCTGTGGACATGTTCTTCTGAGCCCATCTGACATTTGCTGATTCTGGTAGCTATGTGTATAAAAGGGGACTAACTCCAATAACCTCCTCTCCGCTCCCCCCAAAAAAAGTTATGGCAAGCGTCGCTGTGACTCGTGAAATAAATCACGATGTCTTTCCGTTGCCTTGATGTGGTGGGCCCCAGACTGCACTGATCAACTACGCTAACAAAACAAACAGAAAGGCAGAGAAGTTGATCCTGAGCTCTTATATTTATGCGACCCCTCCGTCTCCTGTAGGTCTAGTTTGGCCTGTTATGTGCGTCTGTCTGTCTGTCAGATGTTGGGGGTGAATAGTGCTAAAGGCGCGTTTTCTGCGTTGAGGGTGATTCGTTCCTCTCCTCCTCGGGCTCCGGCTCGTCTGCGCGTGTCGCGCGCAGCCGTTCCCGGGCACGCGATGCGCAGTCGAGCGCCCTCTCGTTTCCTTGGCAACGGCAGCAGAATAATGATACACCGCACCGGCGATGAATTCCCGGTGGTTCCAGATTTTTTGGCTCTTCAAAACGGCGATCGGTAGCAACGCAGTGTGTGGGTTTCAAGCTGGTTGTTACAGATAGGAATGAGCGGTGGTGGTGGGTAGGGAGGGGGGGGTGGGGCGGTTGGTGACTGCACTGCGAAAATAACGCGGTGGAGCAGTCATGCTAATGATGAAACCAGCTCCGAGAATGCGCCATGTTTTCGGCGCGACGTGTTGTGCGGTCTGTTAGGCGGCAACTTGTGAGTCCTCATGGGCAGCTTGTGGTTCCGCGATCCGCCATGACGCCCTCTGACCTGCGATCCCTTCTCTCTCTGCTTTCTGCCTGTACGAATTAAGGAAAACATATTAAAGAAAGGTAGACCATCCAAGAATACACAATGGGTAAACTAATCCATGTAAGGAACACACACACACACATACAGGTGCTTGTGGTTACAAGCTGAGCCGATCATGTTCTTCCTGTCAAAGTGTGGAGAGAATAAAGCTTTATTGAACCGAGAATGAGCAGGGTCATTGCATATTATCGGTGGCTCGCTAATTTTAACCAATAAGAGAGAGAACCTTTTTTTTGTTCAAAAAGTGCAATGATTGACAGCTAATTGTAGCTCCACCCATCGTTCTTGATAAAACCTCACTCTCCCATGGTTGACGGCTGTTTTGGGACATGCCGTACACGTTTCAGCATGTCTTTCATTTGCTACCATTTGAAGGGTGTAACAAGCGTGTCGTGTTGATCTTCATTAGACAAAGGCGCTGTTTTGATTAAAACGTGTGCATAATTGGAGGTGTCACTCAGTCGAATGTCAAACTGACAGGCTTGAGAAGAATGAAGAGGACCGTGGAAGGAAATGCAAATTTAAGCTTGCCTTTTTCGCCGAGTGCGGTGGAGAAAGTGGGATAATTTTGTCATGCAGCGTTCTTGCATTGTTTCAACAATAAAGGAATACAAACCATTGAATGTTGCCCGGAAGCCCTTTGCCACCGACGGCAAGGCTGTCACCCTTACATTCAAATGAGCAGGAGCTTATTGGAGATTGAGTTGGTGAAAAGGCACGTACGTACACGTTGCTACCATTGGCTAGATTTAGGTGGCCCACACAAAACACAGTCATTTGTGCTTATTAGTGACAGTTCTGGCCTAGGAGTATGTTCATGAGCTTTAACCTGATCTGTCAGCGATGAACATTACTCCTGACTTCAGGTGTTAATGGTCCATTTTAACCCTCTCTTTTCAGCCAACTTTCTCACTGTTGTGTGAGTTGGAAGCTGTTGGTTTGGAAATGTGATCCAATAGCCCTGTTACAAATTAGCTGTCACATGACAGGAGACAAATCCTTGGTTCAGGAGACAAATGAGGGATTTTTGCATGGCGTGGCATAGACCTTGTTTAATTTTTTGATGCCAGTGGAAGTGTAGGATCATTGCAAATCTGGCCTTTTATTCTCTTAGCTGGAATTCATTTCCCAAAGAATTCAGAGCTCTGACATTAATACTTTTTTTAGGCACTGAAAGGTGATGATTATTTTCTGCTGTTTACGTAGAATTGGAGGCAGCTGTCGGAGCTTGACGGCCTGCATGGCTGCTATATTCCACATTTGTTCGGGAATTTTGACACAATTGTTCTGCTCTTTGTTTGTTTGGGCGTACTCTATGTATGAAGTATTTAAGAAATTGTGTGTACAATTGATATGCCCTAGGCTCTTTCCCCCAGGTTCTTTTTGAGACGCTTTCCCCTGTAAAAGCCACAATTATTTCAAGATTCAAAAAGAACATGCTTGTTAAAATGATAATTGTGGTAATTTTCCAGTGGTAAAGCTGAATAGCTTTTATCTTCTACAATTGGTGTCTGCAGTTTAGTTGGTATAGACAGCAGGAAAACTGTAGGATGTAACAGACAGAGAAAAATGAGCTGCTTTTAACAAAATGCTTCACACTCCTCTTGTGAAAAATGAAAAGCGACGCTTGTCTTCTCTCCATCAAAGAAAAGAGCTCTGTCTCCTACAGTCCGGACTTGAGGCCACCCTTGCGTGAGTTACTCACAGAGATGGAAAAGCAGTCATTTTGAAAGCATAATTTCCATTTGCTCGTTTTAGAAAATGGCCCCTTCTGTCCACCCTGACCTCTTACGCCCATTGGTGCAGTCTTCCAGCTGCGGACACAGGCTTGTGGAGAGAACTGGAGTAAACATGTCGGTTATAGAACTCCGATAAGCCTGCTGGTTATATCTGCATGAGATGAAGGCTCTAATAGCATGATTTTTAAGTAATCAAGAGAGGAAAGCTCTTATAAATATGATGTTTATATTAAGAGAGTAAAGTGATGAAAGCAGAAAATTCCAGTAAACAAGGAGGTTATAGTCTACATAAGAGGCAAATTCAGATAAACTTTGTTATTTCCACTGGAGAACAGATCTCTGATGAACATGGAGGTTATTTCCAGAATAAATTAGTGCTGTAATAAATATGGTGGTTATATCCACAAGAGAATGTAGCTCTAATAAATATGGTGGTTATATCCACAAGAGAATGTAGCTCTAATAAATATGGTGGTTATATTCTCATGGGGATTTGGCTGTAATACATATTGTGGTTATATCCCAAAGAGAAGAGAGCTCTAATAAACATGCTGGTTATATGAATATGCCATTACAGCGATTTCCTCTATCGTTGCATATTTATCACATGGAATGGTTTCAGATCATTAGAAAATGTTATATTAAACATATAAAACTGAGTAAACAGGAAACTCATTTCTAAATTTTTATTTCATTTATTTAATGTGGTTACACTGCCTGTCATTTGGGGATTACGTACAGGCTTGTTACAGGGTGGCGCTGGCTATTGAGAGGAGGGACAGGCTCTCAGCTGAGAGAATGGGTGCCTGAGGCCCATATACTGCATGTCTGCAGTTCACCATGGTCACTCTTTGCAGGCAATTGCAGGAAACGGTCCTGTCCTTCTCTCACCTCACCGTCTCTCATTTCCTCCCTCCTTCCCTCAGTGAATGGCTCCCCGACCAAAGCAACAGCAGTGATACTTTTTTTTAACCACTAGAGGGCAAAGAGGCCAGTCCCTCTGCAGTCAAAGCCCTTGAGCAAGAGTGATTGTTCAGCTCTCCTCTCGAAAACCGCCAGCAGATCCTTCTTGCTTTTTGTGCTGTGGAAAAGGTTAAGGGTCTAAAGTAGCTCCCGTCCGTCTTTGAGGTTCAGACGGAAGAAGGACATGACCGAGGTGAAAAGCTGCAGACTCTGGGGGACTGGAATAAAGGCCAGGACAAGGAATGTTCCTTAGAGGAGATGGTGAATTTACGTTGGTACAGTAACCGCTACTGAAGGCCACGGGGCTCATAACAATCTCATAACACGTTCACAAGGCTTCATCCTTCAGCCTTGAACATCACATCTTTTTATACAATTGAGGTTTGTGGAGGAGGGCTGAATGTTCAGGACTAAGCTATAGTCTTCTCCTCCGGGAAAGGGGTCATCTTTTTAGTGGAGTACTTTTGGAGTACTCCACTAAAACATGACCCCTATACTTTTGGAGTACTGAGCGCTCTTTGGACATAGGGAAACGTAGGGGTGTGATCGGGCCATCTGGGGCGTGAAGGAGCACCGCTGTGGACAGTGCTGAGGTGGGGAGGCCCTGGGAGGGAGGTGGGAAGAGGGGGTTCTGGTGCTAGAATTCAGGCTACGTGGTAGGAGCTGTGCTCCCCCAACCCTGTGTGTCCTAGTGATACTCTGTGTGAGCGTAGCAAATTTGTTCCAGTTGAGTTCTCAGTTAATTACACTTGATTGAGGTGTTAATTGTCTACTGATCTGTGTGTGGCGTCTTTACATTTAATCGTTTGATAAACTGTGAATTAACTTTGCTGTTGGAGGTGTGTTTGTACGACTAAAACAATGACGTCATTCATTCACCGTGTATTTCTTTCTTCTCAAAAATCTTTTGACATATATTTGCAGTGAACAGTTTTTAAAGCGGCTTAATGATGAAGGATCGCTTGGAGAAATACCCTACGCTGCTCCAGAGCATGTTCCAAACCCTATGGTGTGAAGGTGAGATTGTGGTGGCGAACAGCACCGAGGTGTGAGGTCATTCATATCGTTCGGACGGCCTAGTAGGAATGCGAGCGTGAGGTCATTCATATCGTTTGGGCAGATGGTGGGCGTGAGTGTTTTGGGTTGCAGGACCTTGACAAAAATAAAATTCAAAGCTGGATTGTGGGTTGTGGCCAAGTGCAAAAATACCACTTTTCTCTGAGCGCACAGAAATATCAGATCCTACAGTTCTTTAGATCAAAGATATCAGCATTTACCAGAAGATTCTACTGTTTGCTCCCATGCAAAAATAACAATGCATTTGCATTGCTTCAGTCTGTTTGCAGGCACATTTGACTGCTGTTTGTACAGATTCATTTGACATTTCAGCTTTTCATTTACATGTATCTTTAATAAAGTGTTTGCATAATATATAGGACAAGATTCAAAACCCAATTTAAATCAGACTATACGTCAGGTGCTTGATCTCAGCTGAAATGAATAAATAAATGCTTTACAGTATTTATATGCTAAGCAGATGCTCTTGTTCAAGGCAAGATGCGTCACAAATGAATTCACATCTTACATATTCCCATATTCTTAATGTACCACTGTTGATATATTAAGGGGAAAGTAGGGAGTACAGTATAAGGGCACCACAGCACTGTGGCAGCCAGGGGTCTATCCACTGTTGCCCAGGCTCATGCCTGAGACCCCTTATCCCTTCTCATTTCTACCTTTACCTTCACCATAAAGACATTAATGCCCTCACCGTTCCTGCTGCTCTGAATACAGAGCGTGTGCGGTAAATTAAATCAGGATCCGTCTTTATTAGAATGCAGTTCCTGTGCCGTTTCTCTCCAGGGTAGAGCGCAAGTCCCTCCATATTCAAGGTTTTGCAAATAACCGACAGAACGGAGCGAAGCAGGAAGAGGGAGCGAGGAGCTCAAAGCCACCACTGTGATGCGTTTGAGATGGGGGGTGGGGGGTCAATGGGGGGAGGTGCTGTATGCATCAGTGAGGGGCCTTCGCAGGAAGCCCAGGTACACAATAGCGAGGAAGAGAATTGGTAAATATTAGCGTCGACCGTTCCTGTCCTTTCAAAGACAAGGAAATGAGAGTTTTTCAACAAGGGTCCTTTGCTATCTTTTGAGCTCACGCTAAGCTAGCATCCAGTAAACGGCCACAGTGAAAGGTAGGAGGGTTGGGGTCGAGATTACGCCGTGTGGGGGGGGGAGACTTCTGGAGCTCTGAATGCGCCAACCCGATAGGCTTGTAAAAATCTGCCTGACAAATTACATCCGGCGGCTCGCGCGAAAGAATAATCGGTCAAGCTTAATTTCATGCAATGCTCTTGTCAAAGGGACTGTCACAGTGCGCCGTGGGGAATAGTTTGTGATACATTCGAGTGCGTGAGCAAAAAAATCTATGCTGTCAGTGGCAATATTGAAGACACAATAAAAGCAGTAGGCACACATGAGTCATGGATTGCGTGTCCGACTATAGTGCTTGCTCTTCATGCAGTGACACTCGCCACAGGGGTGGGTCTTTAAACGGGATTGGTCATTTCGATTAATGGGAAAAAGTGGACAGGTTATTATAAACTGTGAAAAAAAAAAATGTAGGCCCACACCTGTTTATGACTGGGCATGACTCATCCCTCACCAGGCTAGAGAGTCTTCGCGGTCTGTCACAGATTCCGGCAGGAAGTTTAGAAAAGGATCTCCTTTTTTTTTTTTGCCTTGGAGCCGTGACTCTGTGGGTGTGAAGTCTGGGAATCGGATTCACCCTGTGCTCAGCTTAAATGTTAACATCCTCTTAAAATGGCGAGGGCTTTCCAGCACAAAAAAAAAAGAAAAAGAGGAAACTGTGAATTTCCTTTTTCTGGTCATCTCTAGCGAAGGCAAGCTGGTAATTCCGTTTATTAGACCGTAAGAATTTCTCCACATTCTTTGACCTTTACCTCGTTTCATAAAGACAGTACGGCATGACTGGTTCCTGCGGTGCGTAACAACTTTTAAATTAACTGCTCATTAAGGTGGCACAGCAGTTGAAGCCCCTGTGTGTGAGAAGCTGTGATCAGTCTAAAATCACTATATTCTGATGGTCACAAGACATGTCTCTTTTTTTGTGTATTTTAAAATCATGCCAACTGATGCCCCGATGAAAAAAACATGGTAACGTGGACCTGGCATAACCCACAGGACAGCAGACTCCGGAATGTTCCATTGGACTCTGCTCATTTTAAAGTCTTCAAACTTAAACCCACCATTTTAGGCTTCATGTCCAGTTATTTTCTTCGTTGTGTTGCTTGATTTGTAGCTGAAGGACTGAGATGGGAGAGCGAGGCTTCACAAGCTGCAAAGTAAGAGAAGCCATTATGTGCGATCGCTGATTTGAACAAATTTCCTCTTTACAATGCAGAGCAAAGGTTTTTGGTTGGTTCATATGATCCAGTGAATGCCCAAACATGGTAGCTCCACTCTTTGTAGGGTTCGTGATGCCCCGCTTTACAATCGCAAAGCACTATCTGTAGACCACACTGCCGGGTGCTTTGCTGAATTACGGTTATGGGAGCGTCCCGCTTTTAGTGTTTTGTGATTCATTTAAGGATTCAGTAAAGGAAGACGTTGACATCTCTGGAAACATCCAAAAATACAGTGATCTCCACCCCCCTTTGTCATTTGCATACTGCTGAGATGAGTCACAAAACAAAATCCAAGCTATAAAAAGCATAGGGAAAAAAAACACCTACTCAAATATTTTTTGAAACAGTTGGTGATATTAACTATTTTTCATCTGATGGCTGCGTAGCTTTCACTGTGATTTGTGTTGAAAGTGTTATCAGCTAGATTAAATTTCAACTGGTGGTTCCATTCCTCCGTGAGTGCCTTGTTTAAGAGATGCATCTAATCACAGTCTAGTCCATGTAACAACAATTTTATTTTATTTTATATACTTTATTTCCCTTTTTTAACTTCCCTTACTCCCAATCTCTTAGCAGCAGTTGCTGTTTTGTATTGTTTTAAGTGATGTATGTGAGCCAGGCTATGAGGCCAATGCCTTGTTTGTGCAAATTTACTTGGCTAATAAATCCCATTCTCATTCTGATAAGACAAATTCTAATACTAATAAAATGGAGTCATATCCTGCAGTGCAGGTCTCACATGGCATTGTCTAGTACCAGAGCAGCTTTGACATCTCGGCTACAGTACCATTAGTGTCATCTTGGGAACCATTTGTAAATTTCTAGGCAATAGCTTCTTTATTATTATTCAGGCTGGTGAACAGTTGTGTTAGTGTATAATATATTTAATCACTAATATGATGCTCTTTAGAAATTTCTATTCTTCTAGGCTTCTCTCTGTTAAGACAAAAGTAATTTTGTTTATTCTTGCATCAACATGAACCTTTTTGATACGTTTGCACAGAATGAGGGTATTGGAGTGGACTTCAGTGGCACTCTAAGCACTTTTGGTAATTGGAGATTTTTTTTTTTTTAAACAATGATACAATTTCTTGGGCTAACCCTGATATGGGCTCATTGCTCATTTTGGGGATATGTGTAATCATATCAGTGCACAGTTTCTCTCTGACTAGCTATTTCTTGCTGACAGATACAAGTAGAGCTGCTTAATTGGTTTAATACATTTCTTTGTATTTGAATTAGGAGTCTAATGAGGTCTCCCTGTATATATGTTGAACCTACTACTACTACTACTACTACTAATAATAATAATAATAATAATAATAACTTTATTTGCATACCACATGTTGTATATAGAATGAAATACCAAAATGCTCCACAGAACATAAGAGTGATAATAATAGATCTAATCAACAGTGTAGTAGAAATAAAATAAGGTAGACTATATGGAACATAATATGCTTGAGACAAAGGATATGGAATTTTTAAAAACTAAAAGTAAAAATGTACTAATCAAAGACAAAATGTGACAAAATAATAAAAGTATTGTAAAATCTAATTAGATACAGTAATCAGTAGTTAAGCAAAAGCCACAGTAAAAACGAAAGTCTTAACAGATTTTAGCTTACTCAAGGACTGGCGAAGTCTCTTACGCACTGAGGTTTGGAGTTACGTAACTGGTGCATGAAAAGAGATATCAGCCTCCCCTCGGTGTTTAAGTCTAACATTAGGAGTGTCTAAGATGGTGGTGTTTGCAGAGTGGAATGCTCACTGAGTCTGTTACACTCAGTGATGTGTTCAGGTGTACATGTAGGCCTGCATCGTGGACTAGTTTCTCTCCATCAAGACGTTGACAAGAGTGGTCTCACATTCTCCGATGGTAAAAAGCAACTTAGAAACATATTAGAAAAACCACCTATTAATTTCTTTGTTTGAGATTTTATTTACAGGCCTCTGTATTCATAATGTCTATTCTATGAACGGTTATTGGAGCGAATTATAAGGAACTCATCCTCATTTAATCTGGATGGTGTATGGACCAGGATTTTATTTAGAATCACCCTTTTGATCACTTGTTTATACGTTTCTGTGCTTTCTTTTCAGGTCAAACAGGCATCTTAGAGACCAGGAAGAGGACCTGTCTTAAAACTGTAACATCCCTGTAAGTGCCCTGTTTGCGTCATTGTATTCATTCATTATTTTATCCATGCTGCTTTGGAAAGGCATGGTTGTAATGCAAGTACAAGCTGGAAATCTTGGTTTGTGGCTGCCAGTGAGGTGCATTTTCCCACCGAGCAGATGGTGAACCTCTCGCATGTCTGCTGACAGAAATGGGTCTGATCTGTCCATGGGACCAATGTCACCTTTTCCACTATAGAGCAGCTAGCTAAGTATGTATGAGTGTTACAGTCTGAACTTCAGATTGTATCTGCATAAGTGTCACAGACTGAACTCCAGATTAAGTCTCTATGAGTATTACAAACTAAAATCCCGATAAGGTCTGTATGAGTGTTATAGGATGAACTCCAGAATAAGTGTGTATGAGTCTCACAGGCTGAACTCCAGATTAAGGCTCTATGAGTATTACAGACTAAAATCCCGATCAGGTCTGTATGAGTGTTATAGGATGAACTCCAGAATAAGTGTGTATGAGTCTCACAGGCTGAACTCCAGATTAGGTCTGTATGACTGTTACAGACTGAACTCCACTGTACTGCAGGTCTGTATAAGTGAGACAGCCTGAGTTCCAGTGTGGCTCTGAATGAATGCTACAAGCTCAGCCTCAGTGTGGGTTACGCATGTCGCCATCTGTCCCCATCCTGACGTTCCTCCTGGGAAGAAAATATGTATGTTTGGGTTTTTTTGTGAACATCAGAAGCCGGGGGGGGGCAGGACAAAAGGCCTTTTGTTCAGTTCCTCTTTTGTTACTGTAGGCTGAAGCTCCAGGAATGATCGCTCCATGAGCTCACATCCTGCAGTCTCGCAATGCTGGAGTCCTCCAGCTGATTTTTCCCAGCAGCGTTTTGAAGCGTTGAGGGGAAAAATGGGTAGGCGACCCTTCGCTCTTCAGAAAATTGGCAGGCACAGTACGCTCCAGCAAACCTTCTGCCCCCTCCTGCATCAGCGCAACCTTAAAAGACCGCTATTGTTCTGTCCCTCTCTGTCACTCTGTCTCTCTCTCAGTCTCTCGCTGTCTGTCTGTCTCTCTCTCTCACTCTCTCTCTTTCTCTCTCTCTCGGTTTCTGTCGGTCTCTCAGTCTTTCTCTGTCCCTCTCAAATTCAAATTAGCTTTATTGGCATGACGTATATATGTATACACATATTGCCAAAGCATGAGTAGAACAAACAGTAAACATATGAATATAACATTTAACAATAATTAAGAAAAGTATACAAACATTTATTTCAAAAAGGAGGTTGTGTCATTGCTTATGTCTTATTAATACTCCCTGTCCCTCTCTCTCTCTGTCTCTCTCTGTTTCTGTATCTCTCTGTCTCTGTCCCTCTCTCTCTCAGTCTCTCTGTCTCTCTCTCTCTCTCTCTGTCTTTCTCTCTCTCTCTCGGTCTCTCTCTCACTCTCTCTCTTTGTCTCTCTCTCTCTCTCTCTCTCTGTCCCTCCGCCCTCATGTTTTTAGATTAACACTTGTGTTGTGAAGTGATTGCGGAGAGCGTCAAGCAGGCTGGTGGAGCTGGGAAGGATGAGTGTGGGGGCGGGAGAAAGGGGGGGGGGGGCATGCCATGGGGGGAGGGGGGGGGGGGGGGCGGTTGACGGCTGGCGATGGAGGGTGGGGGGGCATATGTTAATTTGCTGTCCTAATTTTGAAAAAGTTAGCAGGAACAAAAGGGGCGGTTGTGGAAAATGCCAGAAAAAAACAATGGCTGTTTGTGTGGCCGAGCGCTCCAGTGCTTCTGTGGGCCTCTTCACAATGCGATGCTACAAGCCTGTGGAGGCGGGGCCAAAGTTGCGGGGCATGAAATCACTCCTCCCTGATTCGCTCTCCTTAAATCACCCCTAACTGGTTTACACTGGAATAATTGCTCCCACTGAAATTACTCCTCCCTGGTTTACACTGAGCCTCAACATGTTGTTTTTCATTTTTTTCAGTCCAATTAGATGCATACACTCCATTAATTATTGTCAATATGTAGGTGCTCTTAACTAGATCAATTCACAGTGGAAGAGAACATAAACACATCTACCCGAATTCTGTGAGCAACAGTGCCGGAGCTGGATTGCAACATTTCCCAACCAATGAGTATTAAGTACAACACCAATAGTCCATTAAATGCAGGCTAACTCATGCCAGGTTATATCAGGGACTTTAAAAAGCGTGGAGCAGACGAGATCATCTCTTTGCATCTGTGTGTTAATCGGGTGTGGTCCGAAAAGGATTATGTGAATAGGAGGTTGCAGGTTTAAATCCTGCGGAGTGGAGCACAGATGTTGTACACTTGAAGAAGGCACTGTAAAGGTGCAATAATTACACATAATCAAATGACATAAATATGTCCTGGCAAATGCATAAACTTCTCTGGATTTCCTTGGATGGACCATGTGCGCACAGAATCGTGTGTAACAGGGCTTGGTGTACTGTGAGTTTTCACATTGCAGCTCTTTCCCTACACACAGCACTGTCGGAGATATTATTGTCTTTCTGAGATAGAGACCGTGGTATCCTGGGAACTAAGGGAACAGAAAGGAAGTTAATTGTACCCTCGTTCTAGGGGTGACATCACTCTTTGTAGTGAGTGTTTCCGTGCTCATTCAAGCTTCTGAACCGCAGCTGAAGGACACTCAAAGATAGAAAACCAGATAAAGGATCTTTCCTGTTCTATTTGCCCGTATCGATGTCTGCGGTTACAGATGTTATACGTGTGTGTGGTTAGGTAAATGAATCCCTTCGGACTCACGGAAGGCGAGGCTCAATCAGTTAACCCTGGCCTTTCTTCCAATACTTCCACCGCTTGCGCGTGTGCGTTTGTGCATGTGCGCGTGCACGCACGTGTGCTTGTATGTAAAAACGTGCATCGCGGCACTTAAGCACGACCGATTCTTCATGCAGTGGACTGTTTTTTTGGACTTCTGGCCAACTGACCCGTCAGGAAGTGGAACGCCTCCATTTCCCATAATGCCGCTAACGAGGAGTTCGGGAGGCCAGACAAGTCCGACAAGAAGTAACGTCGACGACGAACGGGAAAGAACAAGAAGCTGTTCACAAAACTGTTCATGCGTAATGAAATGCATAAATGGCTCTTTTTTGAAACGTCCAATTTTTCTGTCAGAGAACTCCCCCTCCCCCGCCCCGCCCCCACCCCCAGTTTAATTACCTGTGGCTACAGGGTAATTACAATAGATTTCTTCCATTGTGTGGCGGAGATTTAAGGAACGTGTCCCATGAGCACCGCAGTTATTTGTGAGTTTGGAAGGTGCATATTAATTCATACATAATTTTTCTCCAGGTTATTGTCTTGGTGAGCTGGGCTCTTCTGTGTGATGTCTGTCTACCCCCCCCCCCCCCTTTCTGCTGTGAGCCCACGATCCATCAACCTCAGACACTAATAACATTTTTCTCATTCCTGAAAAAAACCTGTCAATTATTCATTCATTGCATGCTCATTTGGGTATTGTCTGTTTGCCTGTACTTTTTTTTCTTCTTCTTTTAAAAAAAATTTGGTAATGTCAACTGAATCGAGAGAAAATAGCAATATAGCAATATCTTGAGGAAAGGACAGTATGTACAGTACAATAAATGACCTTATCATTATTATATGAGTATAGGACTATATTACATTGTCATATGAGCAAGTAAAATTGCAAAAGGTCCACGGTCTCTGCTGAAAAAAATGACCGATGTATTCTGAGTCTCCGCTCTCTTCTGAGCCTGTTCTCATTAATACAGTGCTATGAAGTCGGGCCAGGAATGGGATTGGCTGTCTTAATAGTGTCTGTGTGTGCTTGAATGAACTCCGTCTTCTTTCATCTTGATTGTGTGAATCAGCCAATTACTGAGCCCCTCGACTGGGGATTTGACCAGTCCCCAGGACACAGTCTCGCAGAGGTGTAATGCCGTGAGTTTCTGTAAGCTGGGATCTTTGCTGGCTGGCTCATTAAGAGTGGGTGGGGCTAGTGATTCTTTGGTTAACTGTTGATGGATTTATTCTATTTCCTGTTTTTTGCATTGTCCTGTTCAGAGCGATGCATGTTCCAAGACCAGTCAAACCAAGGTGGTGTAGGTGGTCACAAGCTCCTCAGCTGGGGGGTGTAATTAGCATAGGCTTTTCTGTACATGCTACTGGACTTGCTCTGGGCTGATCTTCATGGTGGTGGTTGACATTTGGGCTCAACCTGTCAGTATTTGCGTGGGCTCTAGGGCTCCCAGTCTTACTGCTTATGATCCATGGAGCTTAAGAACATGTTTTGAGTGTTTGGCTTCTCTATTGCCCTTATGGATATGTGTCACTGAAAGTGGCGGTTGAATTCTTCTCCCACGTCCCACCCCAGCTTAAGAAGGTTGCGTACAATGAAAACAACACTACCGCCTGAATCAAAACAGTCTCGTTACATTGCCAGCATAAAATTATGCAATGAAAGTTGCTAGGCAATTAGCGTGTTCTTGAAAAGTAAGCGACTTGTGTCTCACCAGAGGGCAGGAAAGCTAATCTGTATTTTAAACCCTGTTTGTCTTCCGTGTGCCAGGATCTGTGTTGCACATGAACAAACCTGTAAATCCGAGATTCCATTAATATTTTGGCAGCAGTGGTGTAAGGCTGAGCATAGCTGATAATAACAGGATGTGCAGAGACTTTCAGTTCTGGATAAAGGGAACATCTCTGAATTTTAGCCCCTTAACCAAGTGTGGCTTTTTCGTTAATTGGGCGCTCTCGGCCTGGTGCCGGCGTATTTCGAACGGAAACCTTCTGTCTGCGAATCCCCAACCATCACAGGAGGCTTTGCGTCGACTCGTCGTCTCCCCTCATGTGCAGTATTGAGTCTGAAAGGCATTTTTGCTTGAATTTCAATGACTTAACATGGCAGAGCTGCTTTTGTTTCTGTTTGACCAGGGCCATATATTTTCCAGCTGTGATTTTGTTTTTTAACTCTAAACTGACCCAGATGTTGAGGAGCACCCCTGCTCCGGAGAGAGGAGGCCGTGGGGAAAGGCGACCCTCCACGTCCCAGCTCGTCCGTCTGTCTGCCCACAGCGTCTCATCTGTACACGAATGTGGCGTTTCCCTTTACCTAAGCATCTCAATCGACATCACCTGACTGGATGTACACGTGGCATTGGATAATTTACACCTATGCTGACAATGGAATCCTGCTTTTTTCGTCATCCTGGTCTCATTCCCAATGTGGTTTATCATGAATGATCAGGTGCTCCAGGGTATAAGTAAGGGCTGGTCTTCCTGTCCAAATCTTGTAATTTTCTGATGCGTTCAGACGTGACTACCAGGTTTGGAATGTTTCGCGTACTGAGTGAAGGCGCTGGCTTTTAACAGTTCAGCTCCACTTTGCCTCGGGTGCAGGTTTAAACCGCAGACTGGCACACGTCACACGCTCCTGGTTAGAGGCGTGGCCTGGCGTGCATAATCCGGGAGTCTACCCAAAGCTGACATTCCCTCCCCCCCCCCCCCCCCATCATCCCCAGAATGGAAATGGACTAGTCTACTTCCTGTTTTACACTGACTGTGTATAGCCTTCTGGTTACCCGTTGCTCCCAGTAGACAAATTGACAGCCCTGGCCGGGGTCCAGGCAGCTGGCCTGACTGCCCCGGCCGGAGTGTTTAAACGGCTGCCTGATGAACAGTCCTGCGACAGCCTCCCTAGTCCAGAAATGCTGTGGGTGGGAGAGGAGAGAGAGAGAGAGACTGGATTTCATTAATCAGTCTTTAGCACTGAGCTACTTTAGCGCTGCCCTCTGCTCCCTGCTGGACACGGAGCCTCTATTAATTTCAGCTAATTCGTGCCAGCTTTCAAAGACATCGAGCGCCGGATTGCAGCGAAGGCAGAGCACGGCCCTCTTTTAAAGGCTAGCGTTTACCGATCCGCTGCTTGCTCGTAGCTTATTTCAGCTGTTCCGGGCAGCTTGTGATATGAATGCGTACATACCACATCGAGGGGACAGTACCACTCTGCCGCTTTCCCCTAATGTGATCCCCCCCCCAGTCATCTGTTCCACATTTGGGTCGGGTGGCGTGCGTTTGACATCCCTTCTGTGGCGAGAACCGTACCGCCACAATTTGTAGAGGGATCTGGGCAGGCTCCGTTATGGAACCACCCCAACCTGAGGAGACAGGGGATTGTACACAGTTGATATTGTATTGGACTGACACAGTGGAGGCGTAACCCAAGCTCTGTTCATTGGTTGTGTTCCTCTATCCTGATCGCTAGCGGTTGTAGCCACTGTCTCTCTTGTCCTGGCAAAAGAGAATGCTACATTCACAGAATTTAGTCGGTGAATTGCTAGGCTGAATTTTTTTTTGTGTGGGTTGGGGGTTTGGGGGGTTCCTAGAGGTTGATGAATGTACTGAAGATTCTGTGAAGGTGTGTCCGGGTGTTTAATCAGAAGGAGAGGGAAAGTCAGAGAATTAAGAAAGGCTAGCTTGCTTCGCTTCCCTTCAGTTTTAGTGGCTGCTTGATTTAGGCTTCGACTGTGAATAATCAAACTGCCTGGCGGAGCATAATTACTTGGAATTCTTTCAGCGTAGCGCTGGAATCACTGATTTCATTTCTCTGTGCCTCACAGGGATAAAATGAGGTGTGAGATATATTCGGTCAGTTCATTCGCTCTGCCAGTTATGGAGTAGCTTCCTTCTGCATCACTATACGCATGTTAAAAGCCACAGGTGTAAATATCGATCGATCGATTTGTCTCTCTTTCTCGCACACACTCGTACATACAGGCGGGCACACACACACACACACACACACACACACACAGGCACCAATCTGGCTTCGGGTTCTAATCGTGTTTAGTGTGCTACATTAAACATTTTCAGAAAAGCTGAATTCATATTACTCCCACAAACTCTTCACCTTTAGTAATCAAGCCTGGTTTAGCCCTTAGGCACTGACCTAAGATTTGACTTATGTTTTTCAGAAATATTGATTTTGTTGATTTTGCATTTGTTGGCCTCAAAATGAAATAAAATTTTTAAAAACTTATGAAAAAAAGAGATAAATTCATCTTTCGAAAGTCCAGCTTCCATGATAGAGTTGGCATCGGGTCAGTACAGTTGTCAAGTGACTCCCGGCCGACCATATTTGAAATGGGACATCTGCTTTGTTTTGCTTGCAAATGACTGCCACGATGAAGAGATTTGAGAACAGCTTCAAGAAAATCCGGGTCTTTGGCTCTCGACCAAGTCTTTGCATCCAAAAAGCTGGGAATTACATGTTGCGATCCGCATCTCTGCTGCTCTGTTAATTATACTGTCTCGCTATTTTGAGAATTGAGCCTGCTTGTTGCTGTGTCAGTGTTGCTAGGGCGTAAATGTTAATGAGGCAGCGGTTGTCGAGGGGTACCGAGCTGCGTGAGTGCAAACACCCGTTTAGCGTCTAACGTTGGGGAGCTATTAGTTACTGTTGGCCGTGTGGGCGACTGCGGACAAACCGGGTGGTAGGGTGCCTCGGCGATACTGTCTGAGCCAGCGTTGCACTACGAGCACGCACTAGGCCACAGGGTGGAGAAGCTTGCGCTACACCTGTGTCACCCTGTCGCTACGGTAACCAAGCAGTTGGGGGGGGGGGAAAAAAACCGCTCAGTCATCCTGAGTAGCTCTGCAAGTACAGACCCCCGGAGAGGTGCTTGTGAAGTCAGGAGTCCTCTCTGGGTCTTTTAGCATCCTTCTTAGCCACCATCTTTTTCGGGGAAGAGCGGCATGTGCTTCCCTGTACAAGGGTGGTGCCGGTTGAAGGTGCAGCCCCGAGTGAGCTTGGGGGGGGGGGGGTGAAGTGAGTAAAGGGTCAATGATAGGAAGAGGAGAGAAACTGGAGAAGACCTAAAAAATGGGGAGAATGTGAACTTTGCTGCTGGTACTGGGATCATTGCCTCACCCCAACCTGCACATCTCTACTTCAGCTAGTCCTCTGAGAGGAACGTAATGGGATGGGTGATGCTAATAGCCCCCTGACTAGGTATTTCCAAAAAAGGTGCCCTCTAGACAATTTCAACTGAACACCCGCAGCCAATCAATCTGCTGAACACCGGGTCTGCAGTGAAATTTTTATCCCTTGGGATGCCAGAGGGCTTTTGCGGATGGAAATGCCATTTAAAAAAAGAGTATGAGAGCTTCTCACCTTCGGTTCGACTGCGAGGGAATGGATAGCGAGGTCGCGGCGGGCATGAAGTCATCATAAAACGTCCAATATCCGGGGCTATAAATACCCGGACCTCAGTCGGAATTGCATTCTGCTATAGGGAAGGCTAAAACAGTCTGCCTTGAAGTCACGCAATTTTTTTTCCATCTGCACGAAGTGGAAGCGCGCTGACGTGGGAGTTTTCGTGAGGGAAGGATTGCCTCTAAGTGACTTTCAACGTCAGCCTACCAACGCAAACATTTCATAACGCTGACGCCTCGCTCCCACCAGCAGCACTATTCAGGTACCCCGGCTCATTAGTATACGGGCAGCGGTATGCTGGGTCCTAAAGTGGCAGCTAATTGCATCGCTTGTCAAAGGGGCTATAAATAAGCCATTATGCGGAGAGCGAAACCCTTCATCTCGTCTCTCGATGCTAATGTAATCTCCTTTGCGTCGGTAATCTGTGGTATGTAGTGGCCCACGGTGTTTAAAGAGCGCTCGGTTGGGCTAAGTCTGAATAATCTGCGAAAATCATTTGATCGCAAGGGTGAGACATTTTCTAAATATACCTCTGAAAAGCCAGCTAGATTAGCTCCGGCTAATCTATTTGTGTAATGGACTTGTGTTTAAACTTTTTTTTCTTTTTTTTTCACTTTTTTTGCAGAAAGATTCAGATTGCTTTGGACCTGCAATTATGGGCAGACCTTAAATGCGAATTCTAAAGGTTAATTACTGATCACCCTAAATGCCTTTGAATCTCCTGTATGCCAATGCAGGCCCGAAGGGGGCATAATCTGGCTCGAGGACCGATTACACAGGCGAGGCTGTGCTGTCCTTTTGTATAACGGCAGTAGGTGCTTCTCTGGTGTCAGATTTTAGCTTTGTTTCAGGTTTTAGCTCGTACAAATTCCTGATTCGGTGCTGAAACATTTAATATCCTGCGAGCCAGCGATGCCGTTCCCTTTCTCTTGCTCTCCAGAGCCGTACCTGCGTGTTAGTGACACCCAGGAGCGCTGGTGGCAGCCCGAGACCCTCGCGGAGCAGGACTTTAATATTAAACACCGCCAGCGAGAAACCTTTCTTTTTCGGCTTTTTCATTTGCCACGCCGCGGCGTGCGACTGCACGTGGTCTTTAGAGATCGTTCCGGGGAATGTCTTTGTGTTCGCGCTTCTGGGCTCGCGATCTTTGATGGTCCCGCGCGGACTTCGCTCGATAATTCCCGCCGCGGAACCTTTCCGCGTCGCGCGCTCGACATCTGCATGTAATCAGCGCCGTTCGTCCCCCCCCGACATCTCTCTCACCGAAACAGGAACAAAAGAAACGCCCCCCCCCCCCCCCCACAGAGGGATCGAGCATCGGGAAGCTGCTGTAGGGTCAGGGGAACTGAAGGAATAGCAGTTCTGGGGGGTGAGCGGATCCGGATGAGCAGGTAGGACTCGGACCGGAGTCGCTGGGCGTGCGGTGCGGTGCGGGAGGCTGCGAGGCGCGGCGTCGGGTTGGGTAGAGACGGCACGCTCGGCGCGGGCTGTCGGTGGGAATGCAGACTGTTTCCTATCCCCCCCCCCGACGCTCCGCGTTCTTGCGCGTTTTGCTACGCGCGCTACATGCATTTCTGTGCTCTAATGCACGCGTATAATGCGTTTCTGAGTCCTAATGCACGCGCATAATGCATTTCTGTGTAGGAGCGCACGTGGGCAATGCATTTTCTGCGCGTACATCCTGTGCTCCTGTCAGATTTCTGCGTGGGTGTCCAGAACCTTTTGTGTTTTAAAGCAGGTACAATACGCACGTGCTGCCCTGTCTGTTCTCTGTTCGCAGCGGGGAGGCAGTGCCAGGGAGGTGTGTGTGTGTGTGCGCGTGTGATTTCTCTTTCAGTTTGAGTCACGTGTCTGTGTGTGCGCCCGTGCACACACACACACACACACACACAAGATTTTTTTCAGTTCCAGTTTGAATCACATGCACGTCGAGAGGGTAATAACAGACCACAGAAGCCACAGCGAGATTAGTAATGTTCCCTCTTTAATGTCGCTAACAGGGACTTCCATAAGGATAACATGGGTTTTTATCTCCAAGCCACTGTGAAACCCCAAGCTTAAGAACTCTATGTTTAACCATACCATTAAATTTGCTGATGTTTTGCCCAATTAGGCTCGCATTCTTCGCAGTGCAGCTGCCAGATCTTTTGAGTTCCTGAGTTCCAGGGAGTTGATAGATCCCCAAATGTATTTCACCTGCAAACAAAAGCATAAATGTACCTGATCTTTATGGAGTCCATTGTGTGCCATCATTGAACTCAACCTTCTGTGAAGCTGCAGAGGGAGTCGGGTTGAAATTGGCTGTGCAGTGTTGGAAAGAACAGCCGTAACTTGTGATGTTAATGTATTAGGGCATCCAGTCTCTGTGATTGGTTATTAGTATGCATTTTGCATCCTACATCCCATAAAAAGGGGTTTATATGAAATCCCACTTGCTACAAGCACATCCATGCCTGTAATGAAGTGGTTATGAGTAATATGATGAAGTGATAGATGAATAGTCTCTGGTATAAGGAAGGAGGTACTATGAGGGACCCAACACACCTTTATTCTTTTTTTTAATCACTTTTGAGTTTGTCAGGGAAATCCCTAAACGTTCTTCTCAACTAGCCCTGAGATCCTCCTCCATTACCTGGATCATGCCTCCATCATCTGTCTATCAACTCTCTATCGCCCCCTGCAGGTTTGGAGATGTGAGCTCTCAAAATTTATCCTGCTTTTTAAATTTTTTTCTCACGAACATTTCCTGGCTTCATACCAGAATTGGGACAAATACTGATCTGAAATAATTTAACTCTTTAAATGCAGGAAATAACTAAAATACGTCTGCTGATCACTGCAGTGTTTCAGTTATAAGCTTACTAACTGTAATGCACAATTATTTGAAATCAGAATCTTAACTGAATATTGATGCAAATAGAATTCTTCAAATTTGTATTTCGACTAGTTCTCATCCGTAGTAGAATTCCTTTATATGGTGCTGCATATGAAGGAATGTTAACAAGTTAACTGGCGTGCTGTTATTGTTTTGGCTCTTCTGTGATTTTAGCCACAGTCCAATCAGTCGGCACTCCACGGTTAATCAGTGACTCTGCACCATTATTGCGGTACTAGCCTCATGTTGTGCATTCCACTGTACAATCAGGGTGACCCCCGGAGCTCTCTCCTGCTGGTCTGTCCATACAAATCTGCTGATGGTCCCTGATGCAAGGATAGGAGCAGCCCCACCCTGATTCCTCTGGGGGGGGCAGACGGTGACAAGCGTGGCCCAATCACCTTTTCAAATGTTCACTCGCAGGGGGGAAAGAGGGGGGAAATGCCAAAACGGCCCTTTTGCCTCTAAATGAGTCCCAGGTGCTTCCCGTTGCTCAATAGGGCACTAAAGGCACTCTTTATTTCCGGCCAATTTAAAGTTCGCATCTCTGGCCGCTGTCGGAACTCCGCGGTATCGATCGATCGTTTTTTTTTTTCTTTTTCTCCGCGTTCCCTGCCTTTTAAAAACGCCCGTTTCCGTAAATTGCTTTCCAGTTCTTTTTTTTTTTTTTTTTTTACCCGGCCGCGGTGCAGATGAGGTCAGGGAGCGGCGGCACCGCGGCGCGCGGAGAAACGGGAGACGTTTCGCGGGAACGTTCCGGAGAGACGAGGGCTCCTCTGGAATGGAGTGACTCAGAGCGCGCGCGTCCCTCCCTCGCTCCCGCGCTCGCGGTACGCGCCACCAGACCTCTGACGCAGCCTCGAGCAACACCTCCTACTGAGGCGAGGCATGACTCACCGAGCTGCAGCACGGCTCCATTTGGTGTGTGTGTGTGTGTGTGTGTGAGAGAGAAAGTGAGTGAGTGTGTGTGTATGTGAGAGAGAGAGAGAGTGAGTGTGTGTGCGTGTGAGAGAGAGAGAGAGTGAGTGTGTGTGCGTGTGTGTGTGTTAGTGTGTGTGTGTGTGTGTGTGTGAGAGTGAGTGTGTGTGCGTGTGTGTGTGTGTCTGTGTGTGTGTGTGTGTGTGTGAGAGAGAGAGAGTGAGTGTGTGTTAGTGTGTGTGTGAGAGAGAGAGTGAGCGTGTGTGTGTGTTAGTGTGTGTGTGTGAGTGTGTGCGTGTGTGTGTGAGAGAGAGTGTGTGTGTGTGCGTGTTAGTGTGTGTGTGTGTGTGTGTGTGAGAGTGTGCGTGTGTTAGTGTGTGAGTGAGTGTGTGTGCGTGTGTGTGAGAGAGAGAGTGAGTGTGTGTGCGTGTGTGTGTGTGAGAGTGTGTGTGTGTTAGTGTGTGAGTGTGTGTGTGTGTGTGCGTGAGAGAGAGAGAGTGCGTGAGAGTGTGTGTGTATGTGAGAGTGAGTGTGTGTGTGTCTGTGTGTATGCAAGTGTCTGTTTGTTTGTGTGTGTATTTGTGTGTGCGTGTATGCATGCGTGTATGTGAATGAGCGTGTGTTTCTGTTTGTGTGTGCACATGCATGCGTACCTGTACAGTATGTGTTTGTGTGCGTGTCCTTGTGTAGAATATCAAGGACATTTCTTTTTTCCTTTCAGTGTGTTGTTTTTTTACTGCATTGTTGTGCAATTCAAGGTTAAATATCAGTCCTAGAGGTGTGGGCTTTTTCCATTACCTTAACAGGGAGCTTCAATGTTTACACGTGGCTTCAGCTGTGCCTGTGCAAGGACAGTGCAAGATGCTTTTTCAGGAGAATATCTACATATATTGTATGTACCCACACAGGCAAAGTGGTACTGTCTATATACCTTTGTGAGCTTTGTTGCTTGTTGCTCCAATCTCCTCATTATGGAAATATGTGAGGGTGGTGTGTGTGTGAATGCTTGTGCATACTGTATGTGAGCTGCACGGTGCTACCTGTTAAAGTCCAGCTCAGGCATCGTGTGAGAGTGCTTTTAATTATGTCACAGGGAATAAGGTTGTGTTAATTGGCCCCCAGGCCTGTTTTTTTTTGGGGGGGGGGGGGTGGGGGGTGTGTCCCTGTCATCACATCTGGTCCCTGTCATCTTCTTTCTGAAGGAGCAGCACCTTCCTGTAGGTCTCTGAATGGATCTCTTTCGCAAAAAAAAGGGAGTCTTCGAGCTAACAGAAATGCACGTTAAAAGGGCCGTCCCGGGCTGATTACCTCTCCGCGCGTCTTGATTGCGCCCGATTCGGGACGTGATTGATGGTCAAAGGGCTTCGCCGCGAGAAAGGAGCGGCGGCCTCGGGCGCGGCGGGCGGCGTCTCTCTCCGCCGCGCTCTCCGTCCCCTCCGTCCCCCGTCCCCCCCCACCCCGGTCGCTTCGCCTTCGCCGCGAGCGACGAACGTGAAGAGGAGAGAGAGTCACGTCGCGACGCGACCGACCATCTGGCTCGCACTGTACGTAGGAGTAAAAAAAAAATCTCCGCGAGCGGAATGTTAGTTTTCGTGAGCGCCGCCGAAACGCTTCCACATCCTGTTGGTTTTTTTTTACCGGCTCGGGAGAAAGGTTTCATTCCCGTCCGCATGCGCTCGGCGTGGGGTTCGATTGTCTCGTAAATGCGCTTTGCAGGAGCTTGTGTGTGTGTGTGCGTATGTGTGTTTACGTGAGTGCAGGCCGGCGTGCTACGGAGTGTTTCTCGCTGCGACGACTTCACGGAGGAGAGTCGAAATCTCCGCTTCGCCTCCCCCTCTCCAATGCCCTCGCCCTCTCTTGCTGCCCTCCCTTCTCTCCCTCTCCTTTGTCGCCCCTTGTTTTCTTCCGATCTCCTCCGCTCCTTTCCTGCTCTGTCATTTCTGCGCTTTGAGGACAGCTTGTACCAGGCGTGGAGAGAGACGGAGATAGGCAGAGAGAACGGACTGGAGAGGAGAGGGAGGGGGTAGTGGAGGAGTGCAGAAGGAGAGAGGAGAGAGGAGAGGAGAGAAGGAGCTGGTGAGAGAGGAGAGAGAACACGGTGGGGAGAGAGGGGGGAGGAGTAGAGAGGCGCGATGGTTGGAGAGGGACCCTCTTAAGTGCTTTTTGACCCCTTTGCCAAACAGCAGTCTGAACTCTTCCTCAGTTTAAGCGACTTTACTGAGTGCTTGTTCAGCTGCAGAGGGTGCGATGGAGGGCGGTCTCTCTGCACAGGGCCTTAAACAGCCTGATCTTCACAGACACCAATGGTGACCCACAAACACTGACCCACAGACACCCACACTGACCCACAGACACCCACACTGACACACAGAAACTGACCCACAAACACCCACACTAAACCCACAGTCACCCGCTCCCAGGGCCCCTCCACCCTCTATCAGTGTAATTAGAACACAGGTAGCCTCAGTTAGGGCGTTTTATCCAGACGAATGCTTGTGCTTATTGATATCACTTGTGCTCATTTAGTGAGCGTTTGTCTCTCACATCCGTTCAGCTTAAGCCACGTACAGGTAACACATGCTGAGTGTGATTGTGAACGCCCACAACAGGAGATGACATTGCTCAACGGCGCTGCGATAAGAGCGCGGTGTGGCTACGGGGGCTTTAATTTGAAACCCACCACAGTCCCCAATCCTTTAGAGCAAGATACTAAAAATGCTAAAAATGATGCTAAAGATGCTATACATGATTTTGTGAACGTAGTTTTTGGTCAATTAAAAATGTTCTCGTGGATAAATACATGTCTTATCATCATTTCAGTTTAGGAATATCCATGAAAGCCAATCAGATAGTATCTTCATTGTAAACGGCCTGTTGTTTAAGCGTGAGCAGATATGGCGGTGTAATCTGAATACAGCAGAAATACCAGTCCCCATACTACAGGTAGGTAGTGGCCAGAAAAAAAAGAGGGCCATGTTTGTGTTGCTGATGAATTGTGATTGCTCATTTGATGTTTTCCAAAACGATTACAGCCTGAATTGTTTATAGTTTTCTTTTTTTCCGAATCCGAACTGAATATGATTTCTTGCATTTGGGTAGATGATCTATAATTTATTCAGTTTGGATAATGTGGTTGCTCGTTTGAATCTGACATATTTCATACACACCCGGTAAATTTGATTACAAAAATTGTAAAACAGTTCAGGCGAAAACTGAAAATTGCTTCTTTACAGAAAACAGAAAACAGAAAGCCCAATCAGAATCAATGTATTGGTACCGTTTAATGATATTTTATCACACTGTTGCCTGATGATGCTGTTTAATATTGTTGCTCGATGGCGCTGTGTGATGTTACTGTGTGTTGGGCGATAAACTCTTAATTGAAATGGCGCTCTCATCCCGGCCCACATAGCATTCTCCAAAGGCCAGAAAACTCTGTGCTATCCGCACGCAGTGCTTACGCGCGGCATTGAGTCAAGTCAGGCGATGTATTGTTTTTATAGCTTTGATTCATTGTAGGGGCCACTTAATGTTGAAACTGAGTCATTCTTTCGCGGTTTTTTAAAGGTCGACCTCAACCGTGAAACATTTACGACTCGACGCCGGGTTTGATTAAGAGATTGCGGAAAGCACGTGGGGGGGGGGGGGGAACAAATCTCAGCAAATGTCAAACGCCGAGCCGTGGCTGCGGCCGCGAGCCCGTTTGCTCTCGCGGCGGTTCGGCCGTCGGGATTCGGGTGAGATTTGGAGTGCTTTACGCGAGAGGCTGAACAGATTCGGTGAGCCTGAAAAGACCGGAAAAGATCTGCCAACTGTTCAGCCCGGATTTGAACGCCGCAAGGGCAAACGAGCTGGAGCGCAGCTAGCCAATGCCGGCACTCTCCGAACACACCCGAGTACATTACCTTCAGACATGGCTGTGCTCAAACCCCAGGCTGACTTTCTTCTCTTGTGCACATCCGCGGACATACCTTCAGATACGGCCATGAGCAAACCCCAGGCTAACTTTCTTCTCTTGTGCACACCCATGGACATACCTTCAGACATGGCCTAGCACAAACTCCAGGTTGACTTTCTTCTTTTGTGCACACCCAAGGACATTCCTTCAGATATGGCCATGAGCAAACCCCAGGCTGACTTTCTTGTGCCCATCAGCTGGGCAGCTGCGCTGGGGTTCCCCTGTTTGAGATCTTGGTTTGTCTGGAAGTGAAAGTCGTTATATCGTTTATTCTACCTAAATGTTTTTATCTATTTTGTTTCATAATCTGTATTTGCTATTATGTAGTACATTGTCACATTATCATTTAGTGGATATGCATTGGTGTTAGGCAGACCTCATTTCCTGTTGCCAGATGCTGGCCGTCCAATCAGATCCCTCCCTGGTGACTGGAATCAGAGTTCTGAGTCTACTCCACCACTGCTGCATTAATTTCATAACCGTGTTTACGCCCACGGGACTCTCTGTGGAATGAGCGAAGCTAGCTTCAACTAACTAAATCAGCCTTCGGTGGTTGCTGTCTGTGGCTGAACAAAATGCTGGGACTTAGAAGAATGAAGTGAAATAGCAGGAGTTTCCTGGATCGCCAGTTAGAGGCAGTATTCTCTGGATATGGAGTAAAGGCTTTTTAATGTGGTTTTCCAGCCTGTTTCTAGATAAGTAGGGTTTGACAAGTGAGTGTGTCTGTATGGGCGCACGTAGAACGCTATCACAGAAAAACAGTATAATGCAGTACTGGTGTTCTTTTACCCATAGACCAAGGCTGACCTGCGTATTCAGTCTGGAGACAGTGTATTTGCGATACACAAATGTGTCCCCATCGCAAGATGTTAAGATGTTAAAAAGGAATTTGCACATTTCAATTGGAACAAACTCATTAAACTAGGTTGGTGAAGCTTTTTTTGATTTGAAGCGCAGTAGTTGCAGCATTAAAGAAAGGAAACAGGGTAAAAAAACACGGACGGAAAGTATTAAATTAGATTTTTTTTCTCCCTTGAATCGGTGATGCTTTCATGTCGTCTCCGGCTGCTTCCGTTCGCTTTATCCTTTTGAAGCCGCGTGTTTTATCTGAAACTAAACAAGTGGGCGATTCTTTGCTGAATTAAAAACAGCTCCGTCTCCCCAGGCGAATATGCGAAAAGCTGATATATCGAGGATGAGTCTCTGCTGCTTTTGCACCACCAATAATAATGCTCCTCCGACATGTCATTTGTAGGAATGGCATTTGAAATGTACTGCCATTTTAGAGCGTCGCATCGGTCATGGCTAATTTCATTTGGTAATTTGCATCTCCCACCAGCTTTGAAATAATAAGGACAGAATTCCGGGCAGTGTTTTTATGGTCCTTTAAACCGCTGAAGTACTAGGCATGGGGAAATTATTAGAAATGATAATTGAGATGCATAGAGGCTTGGGAAAGACCAGGGAAATGTTCCAGAATATCCCACAGAATGTTCCAGAAATGTCGCCTGGTTTCCTCTTTATGTGAATGTGGGAAGTGTCTGTCTGTCTTTTATTACAATACCTGCATCTCTTGTTTTAGTGACACGTACTGCAGTCCTGTCGGTGCGAAATGTGATGGGGGATGAGGAGGTTTTTGATAGCAAGGACGTTGGCACTCATGCACATTCACATAAGGCCAGTAGATGGCACTATTTTAGCCTGGTCTTCCTGTACTCCATCAACAAGATTCAGCTGTCCCTGAGATAATTATACAGAATGGAGCACCTGCAGTGGGCATGTCTTTAAAATGTAAGAAATCAATTGTGACAGTTGATGCCCAGTACAAGTCCAAACCAACTGGGTTGTGACTGACGGGCTTACCCCTGTTAAGAAGTTGAAACTTGGTTGAAAAATGACCTTCCAGCATCATAATTAAAATCATGCATCCAAGTCTGAAAGGAAATGGTAATGGGAAGAAAAAATGTTCTGGTCTGTTTGCCCACGGGAATCTACAGACCTCAGTCACAAGCCTAGACTGTTTGTGGTTGACGCAAAAGAACCATGCAATATACTGGAGAGTAGAGCTGTATAAGTAATTTCTCCATTAGAACTGCACAGTGATGCACCATATAGTGTTTTTGGAATTGTTCATGAAATTGAATACATGTATGTATTTTAAATTGAAAAGTATGTGCATTTACTTTTTGTTGTTCAGGCATTATTAAAATGTTGAGATTTTACATTTTTTTAGCATTTTTATTTTGGCCCACTTGGATTTTGACCTTTAAATCAAACTTGTTTAATTTTTTTAAGAGCAAATGAACCATTTTAGGCGTGAATACATTTGAAGCCACTTTACATAATCTATAACAGTTTTTCTTTTTGCAAATTAGAATGTTCGAGATTACTGTTTAATGTGGGATATTTTGAACTGCGCAATTTATGCTGACACAATAATACAATTTGTACTCAGGTTGTAAGTGAATTGTGAGCATTTATGAATATTCATTTATATTCACAGACAACGATATGCAGGATTCCAGGAATCTTCGCCTGAGATGAGAAGGATAATTCACCAGTTCCCCCCAGACTTATATGTGTGGAAAACATCTGAAAATCTGGGCACAATTCGCAATTTCGCAACAAATCGCAGACAAGGGCATTAAATGAGACAAATTCGATGAGTCCCCAGCCAGGAAGTGTCAGTCTGTCTATCGGGCGTGATGCCCAGCGTTGCCATTTGGTTGGTATGGGTTCCTTAAACCCTTTGAGACTCAGTGTTGCGAAAAGGCAGCATTTCCTTTCATTCTAGGGAGACCATATTTGCCATTCAGTTCACCATTCGGTTTAGAACTACATTTCCCAGTTCCATCGGCCGTATACTGTATTATATTTGAACTGTTACTCAGAATGTGTAGAGTACACACAAAATAGGTCTGAAAATACACCAATGTCTGGGTCTCACAGGGTTAAGGACTCTGCTCACCATGTCGGGTTAATTGCTGCCTTCCTGCTCCTGGCCCTAGTACTGTACTCTCCTTTCCTGGCCTGGCCTGGCCTGGCTTGGCTTGGCTTGGCTTGGCTTGGCCCTGTGTAAATGACAAGCTGATATGACTATGTGTGACCAGTGCACTGGTGTAGCTGTGTGGAAAGCGCTCTGGTCCGGCTGTTCGCGAACAGCGCGCTGCCGTGGTTACGCATGGACCAGATGGACTCGGCAGCTCTTCCTGTGCGGAATGCGAGCTGTCTCCATGGACACTGTGCGGTCCATTCAAAAAAAAAGACTCTCTCCTCAGGGTGCAGCGTCTCGATATGGGTTTCCTAGGTGACAAAGCAACTTGAAGCTTCCTGAAATTATTCTGTTCTTTGTAGAATATTCACATTCAAGGTGTTCATTTGCGCGTACTCACATGCAGCAGTTAATGGAGGACTTCGACTGTGCTTCACTGTCACCTGACCTCTTTTTCTTTTTTGTTTGGTGTACTGCAGTGGTATTCCAACCTTCTCGGTTATGGTTATTAATACATAATCTGTCATTTATCTGCTAACGCTTGATTAACCAGTTCTGACCGAGAGCCAGGCAGCTCTAGCAGAAAAGGATGTTCACACTTCTCTTCCTGTTTGCAGGAGCAGGATGAAGAGGGCTTGCCTGCGAGGTCCTGAGCAGTGATTGGTCAGAGCCCCCTGAAGGAGGAGGACAGCAGCTGATACCGCCCCGCAACCTCCCCCCCAACAACCCCAAACCCTCCACCCCCCCCCCCCCCCCACCTCGGTCGCCGCGGAGCCGACCCCCGGCCCATGCCCCCCGTGGCCGGCGCTGAGCCCGAGTGGCAGTCCCGCCGGCGGTGACATCGGGGCGCCATGACCAGCCTGAAGCGCTCGCAGACCGAGCGGTCCGTCGGCGGCTCGGTGCCCGCCACCGACGAGTTCTACACCCGCCGCCTGCGCCTGCCCAACGGGGGGGCGCCGCCGCCCCGCAGCGAGAGCACCCACCTCTCCGGGAGCACGCCCGGCGTGCCCAAGATGGGCGTGCGGGCCCGCGTGGCCGACTGGCCCCCGAGGAAGGACGGCGGCGGCGGCGGCGGGGTGTGGCACATCACCGTGGAGACGGACTCGCCCAGCACGGTGGGCGGGACGCAGAGCAACCTGTCCTCCAAGCTGGGCCACCTGATCAGCCCGCAGGACTCGTCCATGCTGCGCAACATCCAGAACACGCTCAAGAACAAGATGCACGCGGCCAGCCGCGGCAAGGACAACCGCTTCCTGTCGCCCGACGGCTACATGGGCTCGCCGCGCAAGGGCATGCGCCGCATCCGCCAGCGGAGCAACAGCGACATCACCATCAGCGAGCTGGACGGCGACGGCGGCGAGCACTGGTCCTTCTCCGGCTGGTCGCCGGTCCACCGCGAGTACGGCAGCACCTCGTCCATCGACAAGCACGGCGTCTCCGGCGAGAGCTTCTTCGACATGATCAAGGGCTACCGCGGCGGCGGCGGCTCCCCGGACCAGCGCGGCGGCGGCGGCGGCGCCCCGGAGAAGCTGGGCGAGCTGCTGACCGTGGCCCACAAGCCGTCGGCCCTGGACCTGCCCGAGGGCGGGCCGGCGGGCTCCCAGCGCGGCAGCCCCTCCAGCCGCCTGAAGGAGCGGGAGAAGCCGCCCAAGCGGCGCTCCAAGTCGGAGACGGGCGGCGAGTTCATCTTCCGCAAGCTGCGCAGCGTCCGGGCCGAGGGCGCCGACTCCCGGGCGGGCTCCGACGCCGAGGACAACCGCTCCGAGGACGGCGGCGGCCCGCCCCCGAAGCCGTGGACCTGCCAGAAGGGCTTCGCCCACTTCGACGTCCAGAGCATCCTGTTCGACCTCAACCAGGCGGCGCACAGCCGGCAGGCGGCCGTCAAGCGCAAGAACATCACCACCGGCGCCTCCGCCGCGTCCGCCGCCTCCGCCTCCCCCTCCCTCTCCGCCCAGGGCGGCAGCGGCGGCGGCAGTGGCGGGGGTGGAGGCGGCGGCGGCGGCGGCTGCAGCTCCCCCTGCGGCAGCCAGGAGGAGCTGAGCGCCAAGGACGGCCCCGCCCTGGACCCCGGCGACGACAAGTCCAACGACCTGGTGCTCAGCTGCCCCTGCTTCCGCAACGAGGTCGGCGGCGAGGGCGAGCGCACGCTCAGGCCCTCCTCGCTGGGCGGCGGCATCGGCGCCGGCGGCTCGGCCGCCGGGGAGGGCGAGGAGGGGCCCCTGGAGGCCCCCGCCAGCCACCACTTCACCAACGCGGGCGTGGCCATGCTGGAGGCCCCCCGCGACGGCCAGGGCCTGCACAGCGAGCGCGGGAAGCAGTACATCGTGGAGCACGTGGACTTGGGTTCCTGCTACTACAGGAAGTACTTCTACCTGAGAGGTGAGCGCTTCCTGTTTGTTATGCGGCAATTTGGCCGTGTACTTTTTATTCACTCGCACTATGCTGAAAATGAATAGCTCATCAACCGTTGATCTACAAGTTCAAATTCCACATGGAATAATGTACTATCATAGAATAATCCATCATCCCTGTACCGGGGTTAAAATATATGCACAATAAGGCTTTGCCCTCTACAACAACTGAAACGAGTAACAATGATAGTGCTAATACTAATTCTGCTAATGCTACTATGAATCAATCTCTTCTATTATGCTGCTTTTATAGCGCAGTGCCATTAAATGTGCAGGAACGGTAATCAATGTTGATATTTAGATGATATTTGGTGGCTGCAGTCGATCTGGTGGCTCGATCAGTTGGGCTGTATTTCTGTGCCCTTGGCCCTGTACTTCCTGGAGGGAGGGCCTCGCTCATACACCATTCCTTTCCCCACTCTTTCACTCCCAGGACACCTGCTGTACTGTGCGCCAAATATTTACTGTGATCTTTATATTTACCCTTTTGCTGTGATCTCCGCAAGTCTCATTCCTTAATCAGTTGATAATAGCGGCTCAAGATTTAAACACTCAAGGTTCCACACAAAGTGACATCATCCAGAACCGACCAAGATTTCCTTTCTCTCTTTCTTTATTTTAGTCAGATTTTCATTTTCATACATATGCTTTTTGAAATAAATCTGTAATCACCATTGAATAAGGAGTGAGTCTAATGCTGAAAGTAAAACTAGTGTCCTTAATGGGAGATATAAAAGAGATATAAAATCCAGTGATCAATAGAGAAGAGAAGCGTTCAGCTCTGGGTGAAAATAATTCTCAGGAGAGTAAGCCAGGTTCTGCCTGAACACATTCCACACGTCTTTCTCTCTCTCTCTGTCTTTCTCTATCTCTCTCTCTCCCTGTCTATCTCTCTTGTCTCTTTCTCTCTGCCTCTATTTCTCTCTCTCTCGCCCACACACACGCACACACACATTCTGCATTACTCTCTCAAATCTGCGTTCTCCACCTGGTTGCACTGACGCGATGTCAGTGTCACCGTGAAATAAGCAAACGCGGAATCGTTCGGTTCTGTCAGGCACGCCACAAAGATTTTTAGGATTTAAAGAGGAAGCCGTCTGCCACAAATCTGTGTCATAATCCATAGATGACGAGGCAGAAATTTGACAGGAGGAGCAGCGTTGCGGCATTAAAATGTGATTAGTCAACGCGCGCCCGTCCACCGCGCAGTTTTTCCGCTCGGCTAGCTGTGCTGCGAGCGCTGGATGCGTTGAGTCGCGACGTTGGTCGCTTTAAGCCGCTATGGCCGACTTCACGCGGCCGTTAATGTAATTTGAGGAGAGCGCGCTTTTGCCATTTCACATGCGCTCTGCGTATTTCTGTGATGAAAGTGAGCATCTCTTGCTGTGACAACGTCCACGGCAAATGGAGATGGTGCGACGATAATCGCGGAATGAAGAGGAGGGAAAAATGGGCTCTGGGCCTCCAGCTGCGTTAGCTGACGCTCCACTGTCGTGTGTGCCTTGCCTAGATCAGAAAGTTCAAATTGGCCAGTCATGCTTAGTCTTGCCTGGTATGGCAGATTCCTGGCTGCAATGGTGCAGTCTCTCCCATGGTGCAGTCTCCCCCATGGTGCAGTCTCTCCCATGGTGCAGTCTCTCCCATGGTGCATTCTCTCCCATGGTGTAGTCTCTCCCATGGTGCAGTCTCCCCCATGGTGTAGTCTCTCCCATGGTGCAGTCTCTCCCATGGTGTAGTCTCTCCCATGGTGTAGTCTCTCCCATGGTGTAGTCTCTCCCATGGTGTAGTCTCTCCCATGGTGCAGTCCCTCCTATGATGTAGTCTCTCCCATGGTGTAGTCTCTCCCATGGTGTAGTCTCTCCCATGGTGCATTCTCTCCCATGGTGCAGTCTCTCCCATGGTGCAGTCTCTCCCATGGTGCATTCTCTCCCATGGTGTAGTCTCTCCCATGGTGCATTCTCTCCCATGGTGCAGTCTCCCCCATGCTGCATTCTCTCCCATGGTGTAGTCTCTCCCATGGTGCATTCTCTCCCATGGTGTAGTCTCCCCCATGGTGCAGTCTCTCCCATGGTGCAGTCTCTCCCATGGTGTAGTCTCTCCCATGGTGTAGTCTCTCCCATGGTGCAGTCTCTCCCATGGTGTAGTCTCTTCCATGGTGCAGTCTCTGTATGGATCTTATCTGCATGGACTCTGCAGGCCCGATGCAGTCACTGTTTCAAACAGCACGCTCCCTGGTTAATTATAAGCCTTAGTTTCCTCAAGTGCTTGACTGTATGTCTCTCTCTGTCTGTCTGATTGCCCTGGCCTCCCCCTCCCCCCTCTCTCTCTCTCTCTCTCTCTATCCCTACCTCCCTCTCTCACCCCCTCTCTCTCTCCCTACCTCCCTCCATCCCTCCCTCCCTCCCTCTCTCAGAGCACTGGAACTACCTGGGCGTGGACGAGACCCTGGGTCCGGTAGCGGTGAGCCTCCGGCGCGAGAAGCTGGAGGACCACAAGGAGCACGGGCCTCAGTACAACTACCGGGTCATCTTCCGCACCAGCGAGGTGAGCGTGCCCCCCCACCCCCCATCGTCTCCACCCCCCCCCCCCCACCACTGCCCCCGCACACCGCCCTCCTCGCAGCGCTCCGGTTCCCCCCCCCAAAAAAAGCCGCCGTCGCAGTCGTCGAGCGCGTCTTCAAGAGGCAGCCGCCGATAATACCCGTCTCCCGACGCCCACCTCGCGGTTACGCAAAGCTCGCGATCCCTGACAGAGCTCGCCGCCCCGCTAAATGTTGCACCTCCCGCGGGGGGCTCGTCGCCGCCTCAGATTCGCCGCCGGCTGCCGGCTCCTCAGCCGGGGCCCGGCGCTCCTGTGAACGCAGGAACCCGATCCGTATTATGGCTCCCGTTTAAAGAGACGGCTCCTCTGATTCAGGAAGCCAGTGAGTGGGCAGGTGTGGGTAGGTGTGGGCAGTTTAACTCTGCTGTGCGTGAGAAAGAGAGAGAGAATGATGGAGAGAGAGGTAAAGAGAGAGAGAGAGAGAGAGAGATGGAGATGGCATTTCAAAATAATAAGAACAATATTAATGTAAAAAAAATGACAATAAAAATACAAATGGTAATACAAATAATGACAAAGACTAATAAGAAATGGATCCAGTATGGTATGTACATTCGCACTGTTGTTGGTTTTTGAACTGCTTTGGCAATATATTCAAATAATAAAGATGTATTTGTTGAATTTAGCATGGTGTAGGGAGTGATCAGGTTCTGCTGTCTCTTACAGAAGAGGTTTAGATACCACAGGATCTGGCACACTTGGAGAGGTCAGACAGCTGTCAGGTGACCCGCTGAGTAACCCCGCCCCCTTGTGTTCCGTCCACAGCTGACCACACTGCGTGGGTCCATCCTGGAGGACGCCGTGCCGTCCACCTCGAAGCACGGCACACCCCGCGGCCTGCCGCTCAAAGAGGTCCTGGAGTACCTGGTGCCCGAACTCAACGCCCACTGCCTGCGGCTGGCCCTCAACACGCCCAAGGTCACCGAGCAGCTGATGAAGCTGGACGAGCAGGGGGTGTGTCCCGCCGCCGATGCTGCCTCACGGGCACTTACTGTCACCTCATAGCCTCTCCGCTCCTGCTCACACCTCCTCACACCCGCTCGCAATTCAACACATCTGCTCACACCTCATCACACAGGTGGTGAGATGTGAGCGGGTGTGATGAGGTGTGAGCTGATGGATAGGGTGTGAGCGGGAATGATGAGGTGTGAGCGGTTGTAATGCAGTGATGAGGTGTGAGGGATGTGATAAGGTGATGAGGTGTGAGCGGATGTGATGAGGTGATGAGGTGTGAGCGGATGTGATGAGGTTATGAGGTGTGAGCGGATGTGATGAGGTAATGAGGTGTGAGCGGATGTGATGAGGTAATGAGGTGTGAGGGAATGTGATAAGGTGATGAGGTGTGAGCGGATGTGATATGGTGATGAGGTGTGAGCATATGTGATATGGTGATGAGGTGTGAGCGGATGTGATGAGG
Source organism: Anguilla anguilla (assembly GCF_013347855.1). Classification (NCBI taxonomy): domain Eukaryota; kingdom Metazoa; phylum Chordata; class Actinopteri; order Anguilliformes; family Anguillidae; genus Anguilla; species Anguilla anguilla. Next base: position 44,494,022 of record NC_049206.1, on the reverse strand, counting down.
TGTAAGGGAATGTGATAAGGTGATGAGGTGTGCGCGGATGTGATGAGGTGTGAGGGAACGTGATTAGGTATGAGCGGATGTGATGAGTGTCAGTAACAGTGCTCTTATCCGGTGCTGGTCCTGTCAGCCCTTGCTGGCTCTGGTTTAAACCCCCCCTGGCTGTTCCTGTGCTCGGCCTGCAGCTCAGCTTCCAGCTGAAGGTGGGGGTGATGTACTGCCAGGCGGGCCAGAGCAGCGAGGAGGAGATGTACAACAACGAGTCGGCCGGCCCCGCCCTGGAGGAGTTCCTGCAGCTGCTGGGGGAGCGCGTGCGCCTCAAGGGCTTCAACAAGTACCGCGCCCAGCTGGACACCAAGAGTACGTCCCACTTCCGCGGGGGCAGGGGGGTGTGGTTTACGAGCTGTCGCAGACAATAGTTCCTGAGGTGTCATCTTCATTCATAAGGTGTCGGTGTGTGGCCAGTGTGCAGTGGAGCATCTTTGATATGCAGCGACAGTCTTGGCCGTGGTTTATGGTCCAATCAGACGGCGGTGGGATAAGGCCCAGCTGCCTATTGGTCATGAAGGTCATGTTTATGGGTCTGACCACGAGGGCACAGTGCTGGGATTCATACATACGGAGAGCGTGGGTGCTGCTGTAAAATTCAGAGCACAAACCTGAGCAGCCTTGGGTCCGCACTGCCTAGCAACGCTTCCCTGTGCCTTCATCAGTCTGCCTACAGCACTCTCTCTCTCTCTCTCTCTCTATCTCAGTCTCTCTCTGTCTCTCTCAGTCTCTCGCTCTCTCTCTCTCTCTCTCAGTCTCTCTCTCAATTTCAATTCCACTTTCAATTTCAAGGTGCTTTTTCTTGCATGGCATGCACTGTGTTGTCAAATCAAATGTTACAAAGAACAAAACTTAACAATGCAACCTCTCAATTAATATACACATATTATATATTATATATAATATATATTTTATTTTATTTTATTTTTTTCTTTGTGTGTGCATGCATGCGTGTGTGAGTGTATATATTTGTTAATTCTGTGAATTGAGGTCTCTTTTTCTGTCCTTTTTGTTCTGTGCAATGAAGGATACCTAAAAGACTAAAGTTCCTCACTTTCTCTGTCTCTCTGTAATTAATTTTGTAATTAATTTTTTCCTTATCAACACAGCTGCATAACAGCTGAATTCTGCCTGGTTGTGCCTGTGTTGTGACAGAGTTTTTTTACTGCTATCATTATTAATTTCCTATAAATTCCTGTAATAATCCTGTAAAAGCCTCTGCTTCCTCCTCTTTCTCCTGTTATCTCTTCCCACCCACAGCTCTCGCTCTCTCTCTTGCTCTCACACACTCTCTCGCTCTCTCTCTCTTTCTTTCTCTCTCTCTCTCCCTCCCTCTCCTTTTTAAATCTCTTCCTCTCCCTCCCTCCCTCTCCTTTTAAAATCCCACTCCTTGTTTTATTTTATCTCTCCCCCCTGGGTGAGGAGATCGGTGAACCATATAGTGCAGTTGACGCTTACCCCCCCCCTGTTACAGTTACACTGCTGTGGAGGTGGCGAGACCAAAAAGCCTCCATTACCGAAATCACACACTTAATTACATTTGTTGATATTTTCTCCCCCCCCCCCCCCCCCCCCCCCCCCCCCCCCCCGCCCCGCCACCTCTCCCCTACGAATGCGACTCTATCCGAGCCACGGAACGACGAGGGGAAGTAAGCAGGCTAAGACTCATTTTGATCTCTCAGGACACCCCGGTGTCAGATATCATTAGAAGCCAGAAGTGGATGCATGCCAAACTCCTAATTCAGGATCTCTGAAGGCATCGGCTCCTATTGATGTTTCATTACCACAAGCAGACAGGGTCAGACAGTATGGACTTGGACCACCGCTGCCTGAACGTGTCATAATGGATTAATTCTGCCACTAAATGATCACTGATCTGTAAGGCTCTGGGGTTTGGGGTATCTCACTTAACAAAAGGGAGTCTGGGGAGATGTGTGGTGCAGTCTATCAAGATACAAATATGCCTGTGGGTTTTTGGGGTTTGAACCCCTGCCATGCTACTTTTTTTTTGCGAACCCTTCTCTCTCTGCTCTCCCATCTGAATAAAGCAAAGGAGGTTGGACTGTCTTTTATAAAACAATAAAGGCTTTTTGTGGCTGCAGGCTTAGGGGCATCTGGGTCTTGCGAGGGGTGTCTGGGCTATTTTGGTAATGCTATGTTGTTTTTGTCGCAGCCGATTCTACAGGGACCCACTCCCTGTACACAACTTACAAGGACTACGAGATCATGTTCCATGTGTCCACCATGCTGCCCTACACCCCCAACAACAAGCAGCAGGTAAAGCACTGACCACATTTCTGGAGTTATTGCTGCCCTTCGGCACATTAGAGTAGTTTGCACTTCTTGCTCCATTTCATGACGTGTTTAATCTTACAGTTGGCAGTGGAACCACACAGCTCTTGCTTGTTTCTTTTCCACTGTTTGTTTTCTTTTTTTTTTTTTTTTTACCAGGAGTGTCTCTCAAGTCAGCTATCTTTTCAGGGGGGCATGGAATAATATCTCAATTTCGTTTTTCCAGTCCCCTTGGGAAAATGTATGCTAGATTTAAGTGACAATGATTTATGGGTTGACTGGTTGATTACATTTTTTTAATTGACGGATTAATTCATTGATTGGTGGGTGGATTGGTCGGTTGCCTTTTTTATTGATTGACTGATTTGTTAATTGTCATTGATTGGTGGGGTGATTGGTTGGTTTGTAGATTACTTGATTGATTGGGCGATTCCTGGGAAAGTCAACTGGTTAAGAATACGAAAGCAGTGACCCGTGGGGAAATTTACCTCAGGGCTCTAAGCCTCTCTCTCCACCCTGCTCCCTCCCCCTTTGCAGTTGCTAAGGAAGCGGCACATCGGCAACGACATCGTCACCATCGTGTTCCAGGAGCCCGGTGCCCAGCCCTTCACCCCGAAGAACATCCGCTCCCACTTCCAGCACGTCTTCGTCGTGGTGCGGGCGCACAACCCCTGCTCCGACAACACCTGCTACAGGTGAGAGAGGTCACACGCCGGGCCGCTCGCTACATGCTAAACCATGCATTCCTTACTGGCCACACCCTGTTATTCTGTAATTAATGGACATCGGAATAGTTCTCCATTAATATACACATGATTAATGGACATACTATAATACTCAGGATTCTAAACATCTTCCCTAACCCCCTCTCATACTCACGTTGGCCATTAACCCATTTTTAGTCACTTAAACACTAAAATCCTTTGGACGATGTTTTGAGGAGACATTATGAATGTGTTACTTGGACATTATGGGATAGTTATGGGGACGTTGTGATAATGTTTTGAGGATGTTAATGTCACATGGCTCGCCAGATCCCCACACCCTTTCCCCAACACTTGAGCTCAGAGTTGTGAATGATCGCCAGGTTAGGGCGGGTCTACAGAGCTCCTGCCAGCTCATCTAATTTTTAATTATTTTTGGTGCCCAATGTGGGGTTGAACATGTCTAGTTCTCACCCTAATTTGGAACTGTCTGCAACCGCAACCGCGTTCATGTGCAAACCCCACTGCTGATTCCGGAGTATAGACATCCTCGGTTCTCCCCCGAAGAACCAGATGCTTCTTTTCACACCACAGACTACAGTTAACCTTGCAAAGAGTGGAGTTGGAGGAAGACCTTTTATACGCAGTTTCAACATGCAGCCCACAGGCTCCTGATTGATCAACGGGGATCGCTAGATATCGATGAAACGCGAACCCCGAACCATCTGAACCCCTCTCATACACCAGGCGTGGGAATCGCCAATTACGCCTCTCCCTGTGGAGCTACCAGCCAGGGCTGGAACAGTCAGCATTTCCTCAGGCTTTTGTTATGGGGAACTTCCTCCTTCCCTGCGGGCCTATTTAGCCGCGGGGGCCGCTGTTTAATGCTAATGGCCGTAGCCTGCACCAAGCGCAGAACAAAGAGACAGGAGGGAGGTGCCGAGAGCACGTGCGCATTCCTCCTTCTGGAAGAAGCGGAGCGAAGCTCAGACCTCGTCTCTCTCTCTCTGCCTCCTTCCGTCCTCTCCCCCCGGTTCTCTCCCGCCCCTGAGCGCGGCGCTAATGGATGTGCTAATTGCTAATCAGGTTTACAGCATGCTGCTTTAATCGTTCCCCGGGGGACGGCCTAATTCCCACGCAGAATGTACCGGGTTGCGTTCGGGAGAGAGACGCGGCGCGGCGCGGTCCGCTCGCTGAACCGTAGCGCCGAGCGGCGAACGAAAGATCCGAGAAAAGAGCGGGGACGGGAGGACTGCGTCAGAACCAGATCCACCCAGGTTTCCTGCTGGGAGGGGCGGCCTCCGACCGACCGCGCCCCTCCCAGCAGGAAACCTGGGTGGATCTGGTTCTGACGCAGTCCTCCCGTCACTCCCACACACCTCCTCCCGGGCACCCTCAGGGACGGCTTTAATCTTCTGCTCTCCCTCGCTCGCGAAATATTCAGGCGCCTGAGCAGACGCCCTTGAGTTAGTTTAGCCTTGAGATGGGCCCTGACACCTCTGCCTGTATAATTAGGCGTATTCCATCGCCGAGCGCGAGAACCGCCATTGAGAACCAGGCTGGAGGGTCGCAGAGCACCGGCGTGTTCATCTCGAGCGCTCTTTCCACCTCCTTTCCACGTGCCCCCGGTGGTTTTATGGACCGCGGGAGCTCGAAACCGCAACCTGGACCTGAACGCGGTGCAGCTGGGAGGCGTGAGCGTGCGGCTCCTTTAATTCAGATGATTGCTTCCCAATGGCTTCAAGGTGGGCAGCCCGAAGGGGGATTTAAGTGGCCGTTACACCGGCATAAATCCGCTACCGCCGGCCCTGCTGTTTAATGGACTAGTACGCTCTAGATTATCCATTCGATCGGGATCATTGGAAACGCTAGATATGCTCTGAGAGGCTGGTAGCCTCTGTTAAAGGAACCTCTGATGTTTCTTTAATAGCCACTCCGGGGTGGTTGGAAGTGGCTGCTGTCGCAGAGGATCGACGTGTTGTTTAAAAGGCTCGTAAGGTTCTCCAGTCCCGTCGGCTTGAGCTAGAGTGGGCTTGGGTGAGCGGCGGATCCAGCGCAGTTCACCCACGCGATGCACGATTCTGCGTTTCGGAGATCCGGAGTGCTTCACCGAGCCCGAGGTGGTGAGAAAGGGGTCTAAAAATACTGAGCTCTTTGCACTTTAGAGACCTTCTCCCGGGGGACATGATGCAATTCCACAACTGCTTCATCCTCCGGACCATTCCCAGTAGTAGGCCCTACTGTGTGAACTGTATTGTGTGAAATAGCTCATTTGCAGGCCAGAGCATCAGAGGTGTGCGTGTGTTTAAGTCAAAGTGCTTGAGTCACAGTGCTTCATACGTATGTGGGAGTGGGTGGCATAATTCCATAATACAAAACACAATGGAAAAAGAAATGAAGGTGGAAAAACGCAGACACACACACACGTACACGCACACGCTAAATCGCACATGCTCATACACACACACACAAACACATACATGTAAATACACGCGTACACACACACACAGAAAGGGATAGAAGATGTATCCACAGAGAGAGTGTTGCCTGTAAAACCTGTTTGAGGCCTGGCTCCTCATCCCAGTGCTGGTGTTCCCTTCCCCCCCTACTCCTGGGAAGAATGTGGTTGGAACAAACCGCGTCTCACCCCTCGTAACTGCGGTAACCACCAAAGTTCCTCGCATTCCAGACAGAACAGGAAGCTTCATTGTCCGTTCCAGTAGATCAGTGAAAAAGAAGGGAAGAAGAGAGGTTAGAGAGGGAACAACTGCGTCCATGCACCGTATGTGCTGTTGGGGTGATATGTGCAGAGGTAGGAAGTTGAAGTTAAAACCCTTGCCTAGACACATGATGTATTTTCAATAGGGGATGCTATCCAAACCCACTCCTACTGCAGTCCCTTTGAGACAAAAAAAACACCTAAGAAAAAATCAACAATTCTGTTTTTTCTGCTCAAACTTGACAACCCACACATCTAGACGACATTTAATAATGTGTTAATTATTCCATTTAAAATGTGCTGTATTCAGAAACAAGAGAAAAATCTTTAGTTTCCACAACAAATGATTTTACAATATTTAGATATTTTTAATAGATATTCATTTTTTATTCCTTCTGAACATTATTAATTGCATGAATAATATGGTATCATGCATTATTAATTACATAATCACCTTGCTGATTCGTCATGAATGAAGATGGCGGCATGGCTGAAGGCAGTGAGGCTGGGCTTGGTTAGAACTGAAGCTAAGTAGCAGTGGGCTCAGTTAGTACTGAACTAAGTAGGGCAGGATAATAAAGCTAAGAAGAGCTGGGCTTGGTGAGTACTTGGATGAGACACCTGGGGGAAGCCAGGTTGGTGTTGGATGTAGTTGTGATGGGCCTACTGGGGGCTGCCTTCTCAAGCATAATAAAGCCTTTCAGTGCAGTGCTAAGGTTTTTTTTCTGATGAGATCTTAAACTGACACCCTGACTCGAAGTGCTAATTAAACAATGTCCTTGGAAAAAAGTCCTAGCCTGGCTTTCTTAATCTGGCCAGTCTCATCTATTCTCAGTTGAACTTCAATTCAATTTGTTATTGAATTGAAGTTCAAGGGGCGACATAGCTCAGGAGGTAAGAGCGGTTGTCTGGCAGTCGGAGGGTTGCCGGTTCGAACCCCGCCCTGGGTGGGTCGAAGTGTCCTTGAGCACGACACCTAACCCTTAACTGCTCTGGCAAATGAGAGGCATCAATTGTAAAGCGCTTTGGATAAAAGCGCTTTATAAATGCAGTCCATTTACCATTACCATTTATGTTTCTGTAACGGAGTACAGATAACCGTGTTTTGCTGTGGTCTCTCCGCAGTGTGGCAGTCGCTAGGTCTCGGGACGTTCCTTCTTTTGGGCCGCCCATCCCCAAGGACGTCACCTTCCCCAAGTCCACCGTGTTCCGGGACTTCCTGCTGGCCAAGGTGATCAACGGCGAGAACGCCGCCCACAAGTCGGAGAAGTTCCGCGCCATGGCGACGCGCACGCGCCAGGAGTACCTGCGCGACCTGGCGGAGCGTCACGTGACCAACACGCCCATCGACCCGTCGGGCAAGTTCCCCTTCATCTCGCTGGCGCACAAGCGCAAGGAGAAGAGCCGGCCCCACGCGGGGGCGGAGCTCCGCAGCCTGGGCGCGGTCACCTGGCCCGTCCACGTGGAGGACCACGGCGCCGGCGGCGAGCTGGAGGCCCTGCTGGCCGTCTCCAACGAGTTCCTGGTCCTGGTGGACCAGGAGGCCAAGGCGGTGGTGTTCAACTGCGCCGTGCGCGACGTCATCGGCTGGACGCTGGGGAGCCCCGCCTCCATGAAGATCTTCTACGAGCGCGGGGAGAGCGTGGCGCTCCGCTCCGTCAACAACAACACCGAGGACTTCCGCGAGGTCGTCAAGCGTCTCGAGGTGAGGCCCCGGAGCGCCGGGCCGCCGTGGAGGTGGCGGCCGGTGAAGAGCGGTAACGGAATGCGGTGTGCGAGTAGACGTGTGTGCGACCAACCACAATCATATCAAACTGTGTGTGAAAGGCTGAACCTGACAAAAACAAAGACCTTTCCAGTACATGTGTATATATAGGGTTCCTCCGAAGCTTTAGTCATTCATGGTCAAAGATGGTCAGGCTTACATAAATGATCCAATTTCTGATTTGAATGAGGCACAAGGATGCATGCAAGAAGTCATACCTCCTAGAATGGCATTAAAATTCATCCCCCGATGTCTGGTTTTAGAAGGATGTAGAGTGCTACATGTAGTAATTATAGTGATTATTATTTGACCGTCCAGATAACCGTGTCCATTTGTCTTTATAGGCTATCAGCGATTCAGTGTTTGAAAGAACAGGACATGACAACAATGATAATGTTGCTGTCCATTTTAAAGAATGGTGGCTAGTATTTTAGCTGCAATGGAAGAGGAAGTACTGAGTGTTTCTCAAAGGCTCCTATCTTTATGAGGGTTTTAGCTGCCTACTGTTGTGGCATTTATAGTTTGCTTATATTAGGATATCCTGTGTGATGCATATATCCACTGATCTGTAGTCATATGGATGACTCACTCTGTGCACTGCCTTGTGTATCAGCTGATCCATGCAATATAAATAGTGAGTCTAAAAACTGAAGCCCATGCACTGCCCTTTTTCTTTTTATAAACTGTCACGGTTGATGCTAGTCTCAGGTATATGGCTGCATATAGATACTGATACTATTTTAGTGTCTAGGTAATATAATCAGGGGAGATTTCTCGGATTGGTGAAGTCTGAACGGATATGACACCATACAATGGAACAGACTACAAAACATGAAAACCTTATCTTGCACTATGTAACAGAGGTCCACACTCTTAACAGACCCTGCACACTGGAATAGAATACCAAACACAAAATCAAACCTCAACATTGTAACAGACCTCCATGAACTTTAACAAACCCCACACGCTGGAATAGAATACCAAGGCTAAAATCAGACCTCAACACTGTAACAGACCTCCACAATCTTTAACAGCACCCACACACTGGAATAGAATACCAAGCATAAAATCAGACCTCAACATTGTTACAGACCTCACACACTATCATAGACCTCCACAAACTCACACATTGTAACAGACTTCCATAAAGTATAACAGACCCCACGCCATTAAGTGTATTAGACTCCCACTCTTTAACGGACCTCCACACACATTTACCCCACGCACTGTTACAGACCCTAGCCTTTGCAACAGAACCCTAACCTCCTCAGAGTGACCAAGTGCCCTACTCGCCCCCGCAGCTCCTGACCAAGGGGTGCGAGACTTCGGAGATGACCCTGCGGCGGAACGGGCTGGGCCAGCTGGGCTTCCACATCAACTACGAGGGCATCGTGGCGGAGGTGGAGCCGTACGGCTACGCCTGGCAGGCGGGGCTGCGCCAGGGCAGCCGGCTGGTGGAGATCTGCAAGGTCTCCGTGGCGACGCTGACGCACGAGCAGATGATCGATCTGCTGCGCACCTCCGTCTCCGTCAAGGTGGTGATCATACCCCCGCACGAGGACGCCACGCCCCGCAGGTACGCCGCGTTTTCATACGCCTCAACCAGAGGTGGAAAGTCCAGGGGGTCAGAAAGTGGGAGTCCTGTTATGCGTTTTACACCATGAACTCAGCCAGCTGATTTCACTAGTTGTACCTTCTGGTTGAAGAATTGTGCTAGTTAGGAAATCCAGGTGATTGGAACTAAATACTATGGGGGGAATTTTACTTTCTGAACCTGGTTTTTCCACCTCTGCACTCGAAACTCCTTCGCTGTCCTGTATGCTGTGCCAGCATTTATGTACCCTCCCGCCAACCTCCTGTAGTGAAATTCTGAAATGTAAGTTCAGTGTTTGACACTATCTTCTTGAAATGACTGCTGGGAAATTTAGCAGCAGAATTTCTCCACTTCTGGGAGACATGGTAGATTTAGTGTGTAACCTTCCCCCTCTCGCAGGGGCTGCTGGGAGATGTAGTTAATAGATGTGACTGTGTGAATTCAGATTCCTCAGAACCAACACTTTAACTACAGAGTGTCTATTGCAACAGTTTTATTCTTTTTTACAATCTCAAAATTTCACAAAAATTTATCAAATTTAAATGTTCCTGCTAAATTGATCAAATTTAAATGTTTCTGATTTGAAGACAGGGATAACATGAAAGTATGAGTATTAAGTAAAGCTGGGTCTGTGGAATCTGTGGTGTAGCTAACCTTACTCTTTTTACAGACTTCTAGGAGTCTCTTGCAGAGACTGTTGGGAAATGTAGTAAATTCAGTGTGCTACCTCCACCTCTTGCAGGGGATGCTCGGAGCTGAAGAACATGCCGGGATCGGACTTCAAGTCGAGCTCGGAGAGCGTCTCGTTCGAGTACAAGTTCCCCTTCCGCAACAACAACAACAAGTGGCAGCGCACGTCGTCCAGCCCGCAGCAGTCGCTCACCGCCTCGCCACAGAGCCACGCCGGCACGCCCAACCGCGCCGTCAGCCTGGGGGGCAGCATGGGCAAGACGCTGTCCGCCGAGCGGCCCGCCATCCCCCGCAGCGTGTCCAGCGACGGCCGGCCCCTCGACCCCAAGAGGTGCGCCCGGAACCACTTAGCTTAGCCGCAGGGCAAAGGACAGCTTAACCGTGTCCTGTTTTATATGTTTCTCTGTTCCTTCACCATTTCTCTGTTATCCTCTTCCTTTACCAACCTGTTTGTCTCTTTCTCTCTCCTGTCTGTTTCTCTCCATTTGTCTATCCCTCTCTCTTTCTCTGTCTCCCTCTCCATGACTATCTCTCTCTGTATCTCTCGCAGGATCTCTCCTGGCTCGGAGAACTATGCGCTGGCCTCCTCCATGATGATTGGCCGTTCGCCGCACAACCGCAGCTCTCCCAGCAGCCTCTCCTGTTCCAGCGACACAGGCCCTGCTCACTGGCGGCAGAAGTCTATGCCCGAAGGGTAAGATTCGCAAACGCACCAAGACTTCTAATCCGCAACATCAGTGGCATTCCTCCACATTCTCCCAAACCACCCTGTGCCAGATAGCATGTCTTGCTGTAGGCCAGTAGCCGTTCCACCATATATACTGCTCTTGCCGAATGACTGCAGTTATGGAAGTGTGTGCTTGGTTAGTACTTGGATGGGAAACCTCCTGGGAATACTTAGTTGCTGCTGGAAGTGGTATTGGTGGGCCAGTAGGGGGCGAGCCTCCCTCTAGTCAAATAAACCCCAAAGCCCCAGTGCAGTAATGGGGACACTGTGCTGTACACATTAACCTAACGATTCCATGACACTCATCGCAAAGAGTCGGGGGCTAAAATCCTGGCTAAATTCCCAACCTGGCTCTTTCTACCTTCTTCCACCTAATCATCTCCCATTTTAATTGGCTAAAAATCATTCTCTCCCTCTCCACCTTAGTGATGAGTGTTCTGGCACAAAATGGCTACCATGCATGGTTCATGTGGGTGCTGAACATTGGTGGTGGCTGAGGCTAGTTTTCCCCTCATCATAGAAAAGCGCTATATAAATGCAAGGAATGAATTATGGTTATTATTATGCCCTGTCTGTAGCTGTCTTTATTAGGGTCAAAGGCTTTAGTTGTATAGATACTACATATTGTTATTTAGCCTTCTTTAATATAGATTTATATTTACATTTTGTTACATTACATTTCAGTGCAATGCAGTGTTGAGTGGTTCTCATCTATATTAATGAGAAACCAAATCTAATGAGCTTAGTGAGAAACTAATTGTTACAAACAGATTTTGAAACAGGAAATTGATTTAATGTTTCTGATAGGGTGTATATGTAGCACATGGTGCAATTAAACATGGAAATTAAGCCTTTAAACCAAGTAATGCTCTTCATTAAAGTTTCATGTTTATTATGGAGACTCATTAAATAAGTCTCAATGGCTTTTTTGTTTGAAGAATATTGGTATTAATGAGAAACCTTGGTACCTTGCATTAAGAAGTTGAGCTCTTATTACAGAAAGAGAAAGCATCTCTTATTGAAAATGCATGCTTCCCTTTAAAACCTGAAACAGTATTGAGTTTAAAAAGTGTTGATAATAACCGTACCCACATTAGATCATGGCGTTTTCTTTTGAATGGGTGGCAGTGTAGCATAGTGGGTAAAGAACTGCGCTTGTAATCGAAAGGTCATAGGTTTGATTCCTCTGTAGGACACAAGGTACTTAACCTGCATTGCTTCATTATATATCCAGCTGTATAAATGGATGCAATGTAGTAAATGCTATGTAAAAGGTTGTGTAAGTCGCTCTGGGTAGGAGCGTTTGCTAAATGGCTGTTTTAATCTCTCACTGGCAAGAACTTGTGTTTGTGTGCGTACGTGTGTAGCACATGCCTGTGTGTGTGGTCTGTATTTCTGTTAGACTTGGGGAGTAGCAAAATGTGGGCAAAATGGATGCTCTCTGCCCTTGATATCTTAGGTTTGGGGGTAGCAGACACTCTCCTCTCTCCGTGGATCGACCTGGCATTGGGGACACCAGTGGCAGCAGCAAGTCCACAGCCAGCTGGCCAAAGTCGGACGATGGGGGAGGAGCCAGGGGCGGAGGAGACAGAGGCTCAGCAGGTGAAGAAGGTCCCCACAAAGTGAAAAAAATGGGGAGGGGTTTACAGTGGGTTGGGCTAATGATGATGCTGTGGGAAGGGTAGTGTGGAACAATGGTTGGGATTAATGATAATGCGGTTGTACTAAGACAGTGCTGTATAGTGTTCAGGGCTAACAGTAATTCTATAAGTAAGCAGTGGAGTACAGTGATGGGCTGGGCTAATTGGTAGATACTGTGGGTGGGCAACTGGTCATCAAATGAGTTTTCATCCTCCTACCACCGTGTACTTGGAAGCTGTTATACAGGGAGATCAGATTTTCCTCTAATGATTCTCTCTTCTGTTTTAATTCTGCTTAGTCTCTCCTTCTTCTTTGTCCTTCCATTCCTGGATTTCTTCTCTTCTTCCCTCTTTCTTTCTCTCCTTTTATAATGTGCTGCTGTGTCCATCTGGCAAACACATTGATGCAGATCATGTGACCCCTGAGCGGTCTGTGTACACTTCTCTTACCTCCCAGCACCTTAAATTTCTCCTCACAAAAATAAGGACCTGGCCTATTAGAGAGGGTGTGTCTCCCTCTGAGCTGATGTTCTGCCTATTACTCATTAGATGCAATTAATAATAATAATAATAATAATAATTTACATTATTTACTGTTTAAATCAGTATTCTCAGGCCATGGCAGCTCCTGTGGGCATGCCTGGCATAGGCAATAAAGCCCTTCCTTCTGTTCTCAAAAAAATAATATAAATGAGGTCATGGCTGGGCAATGGCTGTGTACCTGCAGTCTGACGTAGCTGCAGTGTGTGGGGGTCAAAGGTCAAAGAGCCCACACAATGTGAGAGAGAATGGTGCAGGCCCACCATTGATAGCAGCTGCTGAGTAACAGCTTTCGGACTGAGCGAACCGTATCCGTGAGAAGCGCTATGTTATTAGCGCCATTCTCTGCCCTCTCTTAGGCCTCTGGAACAGAATGGAATGTTCCGGAATGTTCCAGGACCATCTGTGTCTGTTCGCTGTTTGCTTTACATAACACCTTAGCAATTATACGGCTCCTTTCCCTGCCATGGCTCCAGGTTTAGTTACATAAAAGCTTGGTGCAAAGACAGAAAAATACAGCCTTTTCGAATGGGTTGACTTTCAGTGTGAAGTTTTAGTAAATCATGTGACCTCGCTTATGTGCATTTCTTGTTTTTATTTGTGTGTGTGTGTGTGTATTAATTGTGCGCATGTGTGTCCATGTCTTTTTTTCAGACGCTCCCATCTCCAAGTCTGGCCCCCCATACTCTGGTGGCCCCCGCATTCAGAGGCAGGAGCAGGTGATTCACCTGTCCCCGAAGAAGAGCAGCCAGGTAGGACACGCACATCAGCCAATGGCTTCATACATTCCAGAGTAAGGGTTAGGGTTCGGACAGACATTTCCACGTATTAGAGCCAAACGCAACGTAGCAGCTCTGTTTGTTTGTATGGCCAGTTTACTCTCAGTTTAGCAGCAGTTGTGCGTCACAGCCTTTTTTTAGTAGCCTTGGATGCATATAGGGACCCATCTGAGCAACAGCGCTCTCCCTGTCCCCCGCAGGACTCCGCCTACTCCGCCCACTCCAGCAGCAACACCCTGTCCAGCTCTAGCTCCGCCCACAGCGAGGACAAGTGGTACGACATGGGAGGCGGGGCCGGGGGCGGGGAGCAGCCCGACTCGGAGATCAACGGCTTCGGGGGCGGGATCCTGCAGGGGGCGTCGGCCGACAGCGGCATCGACGCGGCCTCGTACGGGGCCTCGCACAGCAGCACCAGCTCCCTGCTGGCCCCCGGGGCCCCGGGCCCCAGAGAGAGGGCCCCCTCCCCCTGGCACAGCCCCACGGAGGGGGGCCGGCGCATGCTGGAGAGGTCCCCACCGGCCGCCGAGTCGCCCGTGCCCCCGGGGGCCGCCGAAGGGCCCACCCGCCCCAAATCCGCCCACCCCCTGATGAGGGACAGCAGCACCTACAGCATCGGGGACGCCGCGCACAGCAGGTACTGCCCCCGCCTGCCGCACGGACTTGTGGGATACGCCGAAATGCTTCCTCCTCTATACTCTCTGCTTCATTTCACACGTACATTCAAGTCATATTTTACTTTACCCATGTTGTCATATTCATAAATATTTGTGCCACTTTAAATAATCACAGACAGGATTCAATCACATTGCACTTCGCATTTCCCCTAGTAGAAGAGAGCTAAAATTTTCCAGGACTGTTAGCCCCGAGAATCATCCCCTGTGAAACGTTTGCCTTCTCTTTCACCGAAGTGCTGTCTCCTCTTGTTTCGCTTGAGAGCCTTGGTGTGTCTTGAAACTTTCTGATGAAACCCTATTAAATTATACCGTGTCCTCAATATTCAGTTTGCTTGGTTTCATCGCACGCATGGAACCCTGCGTTTTTCTCTCTCACCGCTCTACCCGAAGGCCGTCCTGTCTCTTCTAGAGCTCTCTGCGACAGCGCAACCCCTCCAATTCAAACCCGCGCGTTACATCTCCTCAGAAACACTGCGAGGAAGGTTAAAAATAAAGGTTCTCTTTGAAGCTGTGCAGTCAGCTCGCAGCTAAGGTTCTGAGCTCGTTTGAGGCACGGTGCAGCGGAAGATGCCGTGTACTTAAAAAACGTACAGGAGAAGCGTATCTCTTTTTTTGGGTCGGGGTGTACCGGGTCAGGACGAGCGGCTCGGGTCCGGTGGATTTCAGGCGAAACCGCTTTTGTTGCGAAGCCGGGCCGCCCGATTGGACGCTTACATAAGCTCTCGTTAAATCCCCAGTGGCTCATCTCTGCATCCTCCCGCCCCCACACTCTCTTTTGTGCCTCCCCTACCAGCATGCTTCACTCCCCCGTGCTACCTTTTATTTATTTTTCTGGCTATCTTCTGCAAGAGCGCCCCCTGCAGCAATAAAGTGGAAGGACAGGGAAAGCAACAGAAAAGCAATCCTGCCTCCACAGCAGGCAGGCAAGCAGGCTCTTAGTGTTCAGTGCAGCTCAGACTCCATTGCTCTAAGTACTCCTGCCTTTTGCATCTCTTAGGCCTGAGTAACTCCAGCTGCAGTAGTCCTATCACTTCCCTGCACTTACGCATGCATGGCAACACGCGTACACATACACACAAACACATGCGCACGCACACATACACACATGCCTACACACACACACACACATGCCTGCACACGTACACAGACACGCAAACACACCCGCGCATCCACACCCACACATCCGCACTCACACACAAATACACACTTGCGTGCCCTGTAGTGCCCAGTGGAGCATGTGATCGGTGAGTGGGGCGTGGCTCACCCCTGCCGTACAGGACGGGGGGGGCTGGGGGAGCTGTAAACCTTTCAAGGCCCATTTAGTAACTGGGACATGCTGAGCTTAGAGAGTGTGTGTGTGTGAGTGTGTGCAGGTGCAGGTGTTCATACGTGCGCATAGTTGTGTGTGTGTGTGTGTGTATTTGTGTGTGTGTGGTGTTTGTGTGTGAGTGAGCCTGTCAGTGTGTGTGCTTCCGTGCATGTGAGTGTGTGCGTGCTTGCGTGCATGTTTGTGTGTGTCCATGCTTATTTGTGTGTCTGTGTGTGTGTGTGTGTGTGTGGTGTTTGTGTGTGAGTGAGTGTGTGAGTGTGTGTGCTTCTGTGCATATTTGTGTGTCCATGCTTATTTGTGTGTCTGTGTGTGTGCTGTGGATATGTGTGTGAGTGCATTTATACACCTGCGTATTTGTGTATGTGCATGTGTGTTCATTTGTGTGTGCGCGCTAGCGTTTGTGTGAGTGTGAGTGCTGGTAGAGACCGGTTTGTCTGCCTTTCTGTCCTGCAGTGGCCACAGCTCTGGCCACAGCTCCCGCCGTAGCTCCCCGAGGGAGGAGAGCGCCACGTCTCCGTCCTCCCAGTCCTCCCTGCCCCCCGGCCCCAAGACCTTCTACCCCCGCCAGGGCGCCACCAGCAAGTACCTGATTGGCTGGAGGAAACCCGGCAGCACCATCAACTCCGTGGACTTTGGCGACACTCGCAAGTAAGCTCCGCCTTTTGATCCGTACCGATAGCCGCACGCAAACCCTGCGTCCCAGGGCCCATCTGATATGAGTCATAATCCATGTCTGTTTTCCAAAATGCTCTGCGTGAATAGCGCTTTGACTACACTGGAATACAAAATGCATGCTCGCCACCTGCTGGCCCGATGGCGTACTGCACTCTCTGTACACAAATACATGTGCTTTTCTGCATTTGCTCTGGCCAAGGTCACCCACACAGACACAGTCTTGCATGGGAGCTGGAATGCATGAGGTCAAGTACAATGGTGCGTTCTCACCTGGATTTTGACCCTGTTACTCTCTGGTTCAAAACAATCTGTTTCAGCAGCTTTATAGGGAGTGAGTAGGTTTCAGGCAGCAGCCTACAGGTGTAGGGATTCAATTACATGACATTTATTTGGCAGATGCTTTCATCCAAAGCGACATAGAATAAGTACATACTGAAGGTCATTGGAACAACCACAAAACACAGGTCGAATAAGGTAATATACTCATTAGGTAACAGTTATCCACGGCCAAGAACATCAAGTCCTGTACACACAGTAAACATAAGCTAGGATAACACGTGGTGGCTGGTTCTGTCTCCTAGGAGGCACCAGGGGGAGGGGCCGGAGGGCGGGCACCACCAGCACAGAGCCCCTGAGAGGGAGGGGCACTCGCCCCAGCACAAGGGCAAGGCCCCCGCCGAGGAGAAGCTGAGGAAGCTGGTTACCGTGGATACCCCCATGACCATCAGGGTGGAGAGCGAGGTACGCTAGCACGTCCGCCCGCGTCTCCACGAAGTGCCTTCAGGCAGTGAGAGGGAAGGATTGTCAATTAAAAAATTTTTTTTTTCATTTTCTAACTCTCACTCGATGGTTCTTTAAGGACATTTTATACTTCCGTACTTTATAATTTGACAGTAAAAATGTTTGTTCCTGTCTGGTGATACAGTGTACAGTAGAATATATTAATTTTCATGGTTAAAGGCTGAAATGCTATGAGGTGCTGAAATGCTATGCTTGTGGGTTGAGGTGAAAACTTACAAACACTGACAGTGTTTGACATTTGTTGATTGTCAGCATGACCCTTTACCAAAGATACAGCACCCACTCTCTCTCTCTCTCTCTGACAACTCCATCTCCCAGAATTCCTCTTCAGGCCCCGCCCCTAACCGCCGCTCGCTCCACCGCACCCTGTCGGATGAGAGCATCTACCGCGGCCAGCGGCTGCCCTCCCTGGCCGACTCGGTGCTGGAGGAGGCCCTGGGCAGCGACGTGCTGTTCGGCTGCTCCACCGTGCCGCGCTCGCCCACCACCCGCGGCGTCCCCCTGCGCCGGCCCTCCTACAAGCTGGGCGTCGCCCTGCACGGTGAGGCGCGCCGTCGCCGCGGCAACCGCAATGAAGGGTTGAGAGAGACGTCCTCTTTTAGTGTTGTGCGTGTATGGGAAATGAACCGATTACAAAGCAATCCACTGCATTCTGAGCTGGAAACAAACATTCCAAAGCTGTGTCACTAACCTGTGTGGCGTCATATAATAGACTTTGGTCATGTGTATCTCTTATGAGCTTTACATTACAATATGATCCCTTTGCTTAACCACAGCGATGTACAAAAGTGGAAAACATCAGTGTTAGTTAGCTATACACCTAACCGTTTGAGTTTTGTCACAATTGCATCCACTGGGTGGGACTGTTAATGGGGCATTGTTGTATCAGCTTCAATAGCAGAGAGATATTTAAATGAAAGTTATCACTGCTCCCCCCCCCCCCCCCAGGTGATCTCTCGGCCTCAGACACCTCCCTGGCTGACCTGCATGATCGCCGCCGGCAACCCCCGAAGGACCTGAACCTCATGCCCCTCCCGGACTCGGACCACCACAGCGGGCTGGACTGGACACACCTGGTGGACGTGGCCAAGGCGTTTGAGGGCGAGAGAGGTAGGGCGATGGGAAGAGAGAGAGAAATTATGATTCTCCAAAAAAGATCGAAGCCAGACATGACTTGTGGGAGCAGCAAATACACAATAAGCAACAAATTACACATACCTTGGATTAAAGGTTGGTCCCCACAGGAAACTACAGCCTGGGTGTGAATTACCTGAAAAGAGCTCAGCCTGGAAGTGGCCCCCCTCATACAGCTGGTCCTGAGGCTTGGTTCACTAACTCTTACTAGCACCCAACAGAACCAGCTAAAGTCAACCAAATTAGAACCCAACAAATTTGGCAGCGTAGCACACAGCCTTAGTCCACAGCAGCAGTGACCCTTCTTGCATTATTATTTTACTGGTATTACTTTAATTAGTATTACTCCTGATGCATATTTTTCTGTTATGTTTGTGTTGTGTTGTTTCATGTTATTCTTATTTTCTTTGACCTGTTTTTGCTGCATAGCTGTTATAACTGTACAGGTTTTGGCAGTATGTACTTGTACTGTTAAATTTGTCGTTTCAATAAAGCACTTAAATTGGAAAATAGAAGGGGGTCCTTACACTGTTCTCTCTGACTAGATTAATCTCTAGATTCATTTTTCCTCCTCTCTTCCTCTCTTTCACCCTGTTCTCTCTCCCTCTCAAATTCAAATTTACAAATCAAGTATGCTTCATTGGTGTGACCTCACTTCAGCACAGTATTGCCTGAGCAAGTAGTAACATAAAATATACACATTGACAATAACAATGTCAAGTACACAAGAGTTTAAAGACACCTTAATTAATTTAATAGTGAACAGTCTCATTATAATCATAATAGTAATAACAATACGTTTCCCTCTCTGTCCTTCAGTCCGCAGCACATCCTTTTTCTCTACCCGAGATCTGAGCCAAAGAAGAGGAAGTGCTGCCTCCAGCCCCCAGCAGGCCGAGCTGCTGCAGGCCCCGCCCTCCCGTCCCTCCCATTCCCACGGGTGAGTATTCACTACAGCCTCTACTGAGGAGGGGCTTCGTCTATTATTGAGCAAATGCTAGTGTGACTATGCTTATTGCTACGGAGTAGATCGTACTTTATTGTTAATGTGTTAATGTGTTACTTCCTGTCCTGTTGCCCTAATATGGTGCTGCATTTTTCTTGTGTACTTCCTGTGTCCTGCCTTTTTGGCCCTGTAAGTCAAATCAGCTACATGTTGAAAACAATAATTAATTAATTGATTGATTGATGATGATGATGATGATGATAATAATAATCATAATTTGCTTATAAGAGTGAATATAACGGGACATACAAGTTATGTCACAGAGGGGTAGTATCTTTGGTGTCACGCATGCTCTAATCATTCCCCTTGCCTGTTGTGTTTCCTGGAAGTGAGCCCTCTGGTGGCCTGGCAGGGAAGGTCACTCAGCTGGAGGCCTTGGTGAAGATGCTACAGGAGGATCTGAAAAAGGTAAGAAAGAAAACCAATATGGCTTTGGCAGGATAAGTATGTTTCAATTAACTCAGGGGCAGTGAAGTAAAGATATTTGACAGTATAAAGCTAATTGCATTTGAGATGTAATGAGATGAAGTGAGATGGAGGGAGAGAGAGAGACCATCTGTGGCCACATCCTGAATATCTCTGTCTCCTGTGTCAACATAATATTTCAATTACAGGTGTTGCTATGGACATTTGGACTGCTTGTAATGTCATTGTAAAATCTAGCCCAGCTACATAAGCTATACGGGGTGCTTAGTTCTCTTAAGACTGTATTTTTTTCTCTTAAATTGTCATAGTTGCTTGCATTACATTACATTACAGGCATTTAGCAGACGGTCTTATCCAGAGCGACTTATACAACATTCTGCATAGCATTTAAGCTCCATCCATTTACACTGCTGAATATGTACTGAAGCAATGCAGGTTAAGTACATTACATTACATTACATTTATTTGGCAGACGCTTTTATCCAAAGCGACGTACAAAAAGTGCATACTAAACACAGGTTCAATAAGATACAAAGTACCCTGCTCTAGGGTACTACGGCTGTGTACAGGTTACAAGACTAGTTCCTTACCCATTATATTACACAGAACTCCCCCAGTGTAGTTTTTCTTCTTGTCTTTTTAGTTTTGGCTGTGTTACAGAACTGCTGTTTTATGCACATTGCTGGTGTTCTCCTGATAGCCAGTTGTTGTTCAGCTGTTCTCTTTCTCTGTCTATCTCCCTCTCCTGCGCCCCCCCCCTCTCTCTCCTGCACCCTCGCCCTATCTCTCTCTCTCTCTCTCTCTCTCTGTCTCTCTCTCACCCTCCCTCCCTGCCCATCTGTTTCCGTAGGAGCGCGAGGAGAAGGCCAAACTGCAGGCGCAGATTCAGACCCTGTGGGAGGACAACCAGCGGCTGCAGGAGGAGGCCCAGAACTCCGCCGCCAAACTCAAGAAGTTCACCGAGTGGGTCTTCAACACCATCGACATGAACTGAAGCCCACGGCCCGTGGCCCCTCCCCCCCCCCCCCCCCCCCCCCGAGGAAAAGGACAAGGAGGATTAGGAAGCAGGGGGAGGAGGAAGAGGATTGGACGGCAGCCTTTTTTTGGTTCCACTTCCTGCCTCGGGACCTTCCAGTCCCGCCTGGGTTACCTGTCCAGTCCCACTCCGCCCCTCCCCCAGAGCGTTCGCGGCTATGGCTATCGCTGAAGAATATCCTTTCGTTTTTCTCGTTTCTCAGGAGGTGAACTTCGTTGACTCGGTCTTGCTTGCCCGGTTGTGGTTCCCGCGCGGTCATTTCAAAACGAACATCGTTCAGAACAAATCAAATGGTTGGAACGGTTTAATGAAGGCCGTCCAGCCTCGAAATACCCGGGGCTTTACTTCCATCTCAGACATATTTGTTTTCCTCTGTTTTCTTTTCCTCGCGTTGTTTTCCTTCTTTGTTCTTTCCCGGCACACTTTGGAAGGATGAACTGTTCTCTCTTGCCGTCGGCACTTCCATCGCTCTCGTACTACCATGGAAACTGCTGGGCTTCAGATCCAGTCAGCTCTCATTACCGTGGAAACCACCGGGCTTAAGATCTAGCCGGTGCTCAGCGCTACGGAACCCGCCGGGCTTCAGAACCTGTCTGTTCTTAAATCCCCGACCTAAGAGGGGTTCTGCTAGGCTGCCAGAACACAGGAACACTTCGGAACAGGCTTCATACGGAATCATCGTGGAGCTACTCTCCGACTGACAATCAAGTTTCTTTCGTTCTCTCTCTCTCTCTCTCTTTCCCTCTCTTTCTCTTTCTCTTTCTCTCTCTCTCTCTCTCTCTCTCTTTCTCTCTCTCTCTCTCTCTCTCTCATATTCCTGAAGGAGTACAGTTCACCGATCGGTCCTTGACGTGGAGACCCGATTAGGTCATTGACTCTGTGGGTCCTCATTGGGAGACGTCAGAGGGGAGGGGTGTGTTGGAGGCGTGGCTAGGGCCTGCCCCCCCTGACAGAGATGGCAGCTACCTGCATGCAGTGACATACCTGACTTATAATAGCTTAGTCCCAGTGTGCATTTCAGCAATGCAGCTCTGTGCTGTGATGTCACAGAGTAATGACTAAATGGACATTCCTGTCAGATTTATCGTGTGGAAAAACACATTGGTATGGGGCGCCATAAGGCAATACTGAATGACAATAATCAGGTGAATATGGGTAATGAGATATTACCTTTAAAAAGGGAAAATTGCTCTTAAGTGTGGTTTAATCCCAAAATATTCAGTGTGTATGGGCTTTGACTCCAGTGTAAGCAATCTGACATCTTGGGTCTGTGGTATAGGGTACTGAGGAGAGTCTCCTTCTGCCTGACGTTCTCCAAGAATGTGAATTTATTGAGCAATGATGTGTGGATAGTTTCAGATTAATTTATTTCTTTGTATAAATATATAAATCCAAGTTGTCCTGCGCATTCACCACAGCTGATGTCAAAGTGTATAGTCGATTTAGAAGGGTTAGTCTCTTGATTTCAGTAGCCATTTTAGATTTTTTTTTTTTTCTGTAAAAAAATAATCAATTAGTTGAATGTTTTTTTTAGTTTTAATATTTGTATAGCTTGTGGTCGTGGTGCCCTATTCTTAGCCTGCTGTTGTGTAGCTACGGGGCCATCTAGTGATGATTATCAGACATGACACTCCAGTGAAAAATCAATCCGCACCCATTCGATCCACATGCATACGAGAGTCGATTGGTCCAAGACGGCTGTGAATCCTCCAGGCAGAGATTCTGTGTTCTCCGGTATCTGACTTGGCACTTTTGTTCTAATTACCCAGGAGGGACCACCACCTGCTCATGCATGTTCTGTGGCCCCTGCGTGTCAAATCGCTGCCATTACATTCCTAAAGAGAGGACCGTGAGACCTCTTATGGAAAAGAACAGCATTAAAATGAAATGCAAAGAGCGAATTTTGGGGCATGTAATATGCACGAGATGTGTCATCGCTGAGGGAACACTGCCTGGTTTCTGGTTTCTGAGGGGCTGCAGTTGGGCCAGTGTGTACATTTTTTTTCACCTGCTTGCAGTTGCACCAACACGGTGTTGACTGTCTGGTTGACTATATGAAATGGTTCAGGTAGGCCATATAGGTCCAGAAGGCACTGCTGTGTAACCCCCCAGCGGCTAAAACCGCAACATTTCATCCCAGGGGCCTGACATATGACTTTTAAGTCCATTGTAAATATTGTGAAACCTTCTGGTGTCTTTCAATTCCCCAATACTTCTGGCCAATGGAGTGGTTATGTTGTCAGCAAACAATTGATTTTTTCGTCGTTAATCAAGGCTTTATACACATTCTGGATAAACAGCATGCTGTGAAAGTCACAGTGTCCAAGCGTATGGTATATTGTACACCCAAGGGTCAAATATTTATTAAGAAGAATAAGTTTGCAATTTTTCAAATTCTTTGAAATTCTGTCCATGTCTTGGTTATAAATGGACAGGTTTTAAGCCAAGGTGTGAGTTCTGGTTCTGTTTTAAGAATCGTGAGAGATTGGTGAAGATTTTTCCTATTTTCATATTGCTATCATGGCACATCACCTGGTTTAGTGAACACTTTTCAGAGAGTCAGTTGCACACTCCGAAGGATCAAGTGAACACTTTTCAGAGGGTTGTGTGCACACTTCACAGAGCCAAGTCAACACTTTTCAGTTAGCCAAATGAACACTCCGGGTCACTAGTATACTATATTTGATTTTCCAACAGCCATGTAATGTTATCAAATATTTGTTTTATTCCTCTTATAATTTCTAATTGTCTTTCTGTAAAGTGTGACTAAATAAATAATTGAATTCCCATGAATAGTAGTCCTATTTCACAGAAGTGAGTTGTATTTGTTTTTTAGTGAAACTGAGTTTTGTTGATTCTCAGCAAACATGCTTATCGTTTGTTTTAATTGTTTGTTCTGTTTGCTAGATAACTCTGCCTTTAAGACTTAAAATGTGAATGTTTATTTTTTTCAGTTTAATTTTATTTGCACATTGTATGTTTTGTACAAATGATTATTATGATTAGTTAGAAAATAAACTTCAGCTGTTGCAGTTTTAATTCAGTTTTCCTCTTCTAAGTATTAGTGGCCTCTGTGGTTTCAGAAACGTCTGCTTCTGATTGGACAATGTAGACAGGACTGCTGCTTCCTGTTTGTGATGCCTTTAAAAAAAACGCAACTTTGGGTGTGTTACCTGTATCTTTCTCCCAAGTGAATACGTCCTTCAAAAAAATCTTGTTTTGAATGATATGTGCATTTAAAAAGAATATAATCAATGAAGTATTGTTTACATATTCTATTACTTTTTTTGTAAGATGTAGAGGTTAAAAAAAAAGAATAAATTTGAAGTGATCACAGTATTAATGGTTCTCAAAAAAAAAAAAGACTGAGGTGCTGTAATTTTTGACATGTGGTCAACAGACAAGTTTTTGCTGGCTGTCAGATATGAGGTGTTTACTGCCGTTGCTCACTAGATCAATAAATTAATTTATATGCTTTTAGGACAACTTACCGTGAGGTCTGTGTTTTTCATTAGAACCTTCCTTTGCGCAGGTTTGCGCTTTTGTTTCGTCAGCGAACTGCACGTTAGATTCTGCTGTCCTCCAGAACATTTTTTTTTTTTCTCATTTTTTTTTTTCATCTGGCTGGCAGATGGCTGCGGATTCTCCACGGTAACTATCTGATAATTGCACCTCGCGGTGAGTAATCACTCCACTGAATTCGGCGAAGGCCGGCATTGGGATTGCCGAGGGCTTCTAGTGTTCTTCGCCGGAGATGTCTTGATTGCGCCGTTAACTCATTCGCTGCCGCGCAAGCCCGGCGGGAACCTGCGGCAGGCGCATTCGCGGCTTGGATTCTGCCCCCCCCCCCCCCCCCGCAGCCAATCGGAGGGCTCCGGGTGTTATCATGCTGCCCTCATAGGGTGCCTCTGTTACCAAGGAGACAGATTTAGTCAGGAGTTTGGACCGGAGAGCCTAGCCTTGGTTGGGTATAGTCAGGTACCCGGGAACATTACCTCTAAACCTGCCCACTGTTGGAAAACTGGGATTGGCAAGAATGTTGATGAAGTTCTGATTGGACAGATGGAAAGATGACTGACACATTGTAAGCCATCAGAGCTGAAGGAAGATTTAGGAGCTACTTCAAAAGGAGCAGTGCACACAAAGGGAACATCTCAGCTGTTCACGGACGAGTCAGTAATATCCAAACTGAACTCGAACCAGAACCGTTCTTCCAGGGCATTTAAATGTGACCAGAGACGCCTCAGCCGTGACCTTGAAACATTTAAATGGGATTGTCACAGTCACGAAAAGTTCAATTTCCCTCCTTTAAATGCCGTGGATAGAAGGGGCCTGCAGGTCTGTTTTCATAATCCTGCATTCCTCCTGCACCCACCCACAAACCCTGAAATACGCTCATCCTCAAAGTGAGGCTTCCATATGAATAAATAATGGAATGTTCACTAGTTGCAACAGGTTCACTAGGTAAAACCATCTCCTTTTCATTTAAAAGAAAAGAGATTTTCAGATCCGAAATGGCAAATGCACTGATAAAATAACGAAATAGCTCATTTGAAATTAAAATGACAGTCATTGTTCACTATTACCGGATGCGCCTTTTCGTGAACAATCACTGCCACTTTAATTAATGCTTAGAACTGAACTTTGGACCATTATTCACAACAAATAAACGGTACAAGCTGTTTCTGAAAGCGCCTTCCAAACACCTGATTTTCCCTTGGTGTTTGATGTGACTTTTTACTTCAAAGGCACTCATTTCTGCAGTGCCCGCTCTATTGTGTTCATTATTCATTGACCGAGGCATATAAGCATAGCATATTGAATGTTTGCTCTGTAAATTCCATTTGCTTTGCTGCAGTCGGAGATGCAAGTGTGATTTCATAAAAGATTAGAGCCTTGATACGAGTCGCTATGATTTACTGGGCCGTTTATTATTTAAAATATTCTTTTCTAACTAATGTATGTCTGACTGATTTATAAGATTTTTTTTTTTTTTAAATGAGTCCCTCAAGTGAGATGTGCAGCAGCCTGTGGGGTGGCCGAGACTTATTTACGAATACAAATTCCCCCACCCCACCCCACCCCACCCCCCTCCCCTCATTTGCTTCATTACTTTACATTACATTACAACCACTTGGCAAGCACTCTTATCCAGAGCGATGTACAGTGGAGAGCATCCATGTTACTCTGAGGAATACAAAAATGCAGTATCGCCAAGAAGGCACAGAAACCCATTTAGCAGGGATCTCAGATTTAAATCCTGGGGGGGGGGGGGGGGCGCTGTCTGCTGGTTTTTAATGTGTTCCTGCACTTAAGAGCTTAATTTAAATCATTGATTGGCTAGAGTCTGCACACCTTGTTTCCAAGGCGTGAATTACATAGCTGCTGATTGAGAGGAAATCACAAAAGCCCGGAGAGACTGCAGCCCTCCAGGACTGGAGTTTGAGACCCCAGCACTAAGTGGAATGTTCACCTAATTTGTATTGTAATGAAAGAAGGCATGCCTCAATAGATAACCTGTCTGTCTTCCAGCTGTACAGTACATATAACATTATCCAAAAAGTAAATCCAGAGGAAGAAAGATAAAAAGAAACAATATCTAAAGGGGGTCTGGGGAGCCATGGTGCAATTTGAAGAGGTGAATCTGAAGTTTCGCTTTAGTTTGCCTCAGAACATGGGTTTCTTCTGTCCTGACTGCTGTGGGAAGTTCACTCCAACACTGGTTGGCCAGAACAGACAGGAGATGTGACCTGGAAGTGAAGACACGCAAGGAAGGAGATGCCAGAAGACCAGGGGTCCAGAAGACCAGGGGTCCGTCTCATTACTCTTCATTCCTCTCCTCCTTTCCTCTACTCCCCCACTACCACTCGTCTCCTACCCGGAAGTGTGCAGAGGAAAGGAGGGGAGGTGAGTTTGAGGCTGCTTCGCCATTACAGTTATGTGCGCTTCCCTCGTCTCCTTCAATATTGGGACCCTGAAGGGAGGGTGAACACAAAGATCGGTTCCTGGGGCATGGAGGAAACGAGGTGGTAGTGGAGGAAAGGAGGATGCTTTTTTAAAATATCGGGACGCAGCCCAGAGGTAGCAGAATGGAATGCTTTGGTAGGCGTGTCGGGTCTGACCATCTTCTGGATCAGTCCCTTCAACTGCCCTTTAGCTGCCCGATAGACTGGCACCAAGGTTTTGAATGTGAAGTGAGCTGATAAATCGGTAGCCAGTGGAAAGTGGAGAGTCTGGCAAGGTTGATGATCCGCCGAGCAGAAGCAATCTGAACGAGCTGCGGAGGTCTGATGGCGAATGCACAAAGGTCGGCAATCACAGAGTTGCAGTGCTCTAGATGGGAGGTGACGAATTCGTCCCACGCCGCAATGAACTCGCGTCTGGTCCAGGAATTCCCACGGGCACGCTACATTGGATGGCTGTCAGTGACAACCACCTTGCCAGACTAGCTGCCGTAACTCGGTTGACCGAGCAGGCCAATGA
Source organism: Anguilla anguilla (assembly GCF_013347855.1). Classification (NCBI taxonomy): domain Eukaryota; kingdom Metazoa; phylum Chordata; class Actinopteri; order Anguilliformes; family Anguillidae; genus Anguilla; species Anguilla anguilla. The sequence continues at coordinate 44,466,962 of NC_049206.1, read as the reverse complement.
ATCCCTTCAGCATTTGTCAAGGATAATTGGAGCACATTTGTTTTGGGAGTCCTATAAGGACATAATTTTTTTACAAACGAGTGAACCTGTGCATCACTCTCAGGCTGATGAAACAGTCTGTACCAAGCATCTCTCTGCTGAAGAGTTCTTGCAATTTTAATTTATAGAGTTAAAATTGTATAAATTAAAACTATTGAAGTGTATGAAGACTGATTTGCCTGTTTAAAGTGAATAATTTGAATTTAAAATCAGAATTTGAATGAAAAATTAAGCCTTTATTTGTAAATGTTGGTTTTGTTTTTAATGGCCATTTCACAGGTTAGCTAGATATTTGCTCATTTCTGGTCTTCGTACTTCACGTGAAGCCACTGAAGGTTGGTGTGAAAAGGTCAAATGAACCGAAGAAATAATTAATGTCTGTGTAAAACCATTATGACTAAATTGTTTGCGTCACATAAATCCATTTAACTGACTCATAATGCATGTTCTGAATGAAATTAGTGCTGTGCATCAAATCCAGAATGCAACAGAATGCATCATGCAGCAATATTTCGAAATGATCAGTTAATGAATTAAATAAAATTCATTCCATGCCTGTGAAATGTTCAAAGAGAACATTTGATCGGGGTATATTTTTCCTGTCAGCGCAATTTCCTTTCCTCATGTTAGTGAATTGACAAAAATGTTATGGGCTGTACATGCTGTTTCAAAGTCCTTTTGTGTTCTATGATTCATTTATTATGAATTTCAGATGACAGGCAATAATTCAATACAAAAATGAATAAATTAGCAGGCTATGTTTTGGTACCTTGCAAAGAGTATTTGCAGATAGAAGCAATACGTTTCTCCTCTATTTGACTGACAAGGGGCAGCTTGGCTGAGATCTTTACACCCTCCGTGTACAGAGCAGAATATAGCAGAAACGCTAACTGCCACAAACAACACCGCCTCCTCTGAGGGGTTAGCACCACACAGACCTTTGCTGACAAATAGTGACCATACGCTTTGCTTCTGTACATAATGAGCCGCTGCCATTTATTTTCTTTTTTTATTTCTTCCATGTCACGTTAGGTGTGATCGAAGTGTTTTAAACGTGTCACACCATCACCCTGTATCTTTATTCAGTGGAGCCAGCCTATTACCGGTCTCCCTGTCGTACAACCTTCATAAATACAAATCCAGCTGACTGTGCGTTCGCTGTACTTGCGTAAACACATTTGTTCACACGTGAGCGCTGTACGGCATTGCTATTGTGCGTTCTTCCAGTCTGTGATTGATCTGTGCTTAGCTTGTAGTTTGAGTTATTGGCCATTTGTTTCCGCGGATGCCAGATGTCCATCACTGCCGTTCCATACAGGGAAGAAAATCCTTTCTAATTTAGAGGGTCAGAGTTAGATGGTGCATTACATCTTGTTGTATTGATGTTCTGCTCTTGAGTGGTTGTGTTTATTATTTTCAACGTTCAGCTCGATCAATGAGAAAAGTGGGCATATTTCTTCCAGTACAGCGTTTTCTTTGTGACATCTTCTGTAGTAATACTCCATCCACTAACATAAAACACTGCGGATTTTATTTTATTTTGTGTATCTTTTCATTAGCCCTGGGTCACATATGTAAATTTAATTCTGTAATTCTTCAGCTGCTTGTACAATTTTAAAATATTCCAGCCATATCCATAAAAATTTTCAACCAATTTGAAACGACCTGAATGTACAGTCATGTTAATTTTATTTGAAATATTGATGAAAATAAATGTTTCTTTGACCATTAATCTGCTGTCTCCTCTCTGCTGTATGGAGACGATAATAAATCAATAAAATAATGATGTATTTTTATTAAATAACCAATAAGACATCATCAGGGTTATATCAGTTCCTCTGGCTTCCCAGGACTTAAGTCCAAAGAAAGGTCACCCCAGTCAGATGAGCCACTCTAGGCTGACTTATCTTTTTTTAGGTTTTGGAGATTTGAGCAAGAAACAACTTGCCCAGTCGAAGAGCTTCACTGAGAAACAGCCATTTTTGGAGGACGATGTCCAGTTCTCTCATTGATTTAGTGTAAAATTGCATACACGTAGGAACATTGACAAGTTCTACAGAGCTGGTGCCACACACAACTCTTTTGAAGATTTCAACTGTTATTTGCAGGGGTTGTGGGTATCGGGATAAAAGAAAAAAATAGCACCAAGTGCTTAAGTGAAGTCTGAATGCACAGGTAGGCTTCTGGTGTTCTCTTTGTGGAAATGCAACAGCGAGAGTGGGAGTAGGTCAGGAATCAGCAGGAGTCAAGTTTTGCTTGCTGAGGAGGTGCTGAGTGAGTCCATCACAGACAACAACAAAAAAAAAAAAATCATTTTGTACCAGAGAAGCATGGAAACAGCACGGAGACATTGCGCTTATCCTGAAAGGGTCGTGGCTGATGCGTGTCCCTCTAAAACGCCCCCACGTTTCCCCCCACGTCTGCCTCTGTGCCCAAGGGATGCTCCCATTGGCTGGTACGGAGTGTGCTCCGTATTTCCCAAAGAAACCGCCTGTTCACTGAACTGCCAATGCCGGTGCCAAGATGTAAGGACAGCCACGCTGCCAGTCCTACACTATGGCCGACTACTGGAGCTGACACAGTGTAAGGATCTTACTGACGGTATCATTTTTTGGAATGGAAGATGTCCAATTCTCTCTGTGATTTAGTACAAAATGGCATACATGTAGGAATACTGAAAAAACAAAATTTGAGTTCTACTGGGCAATATAGGTTGGCATTGCTTGTTTCCTTTACTGTGTATGCTGTACAGGGTGTTTATATTGTATAACGTTTCTTCTAGCACTCTATTGTATAGCCCATAGCCTATTCTTACATTGTGAAACTTATTATGCAGAAATTTGTACTGAAATACAGGAACTGTACAATGCAACCATTCTTATACCCGCATTTTTCATTACTGCATTTACATCACTGGGCATCTTGCCACCGTTCACAAATAGAGTGTTCCAGGCAGTTCTTGTTCGGAGAATGTGCTCTCCAGATTAGTGTGGGGGCAAAAGTGAGGTAATCTGTGAAAACTGTGAAAAACAGAAAGCGGTCAGTAAAAAGTGAGACTTGGAAGGTATACCAAATTGTAAACCCTAAAGTAACCCAATCATTGCAGAAGTACTGTGATGTAACATGAGGGGGCCAACGGGCTAACAGCTACAGCTTTACACTGATGCTAATATGGATATTGGTTGGTGATTGTACACTGCCTCTGTAAACCATATGCTACAAAAAATGTCATTAAAATGATCAAATATCTTGCCAGATCTTAACATAAAAATTGTAACAGAGTCCTCAGATACTGTCTTTAATCCAAAAGTTATAAGATTTGTGTGTCTAAGAAGAACTACTTGTGAATTTATTGATTCTTTTTGAAGTTCTTCTGTAGGGATGAACACTGTCTTCTCTGAAGGGGTTCCAAGAGTCCTACCATACAAAATAGAAAATTAACCATCCCCAGAAGCATGGCCCAATTATTATTTCACACTGCTGTTGGTACACTCATTCACAGGACAAAACAATATATATGAATCTTTATTCAACAATTACAAAATTACAATTTGAAAATGCATATACAAAGTATAACACCACACCAAAAACGTTTTACATCTTTGTATATAGTCTTCAGTTGTCAGCTTTATTAGATATTATATATTTAAAGATTTAGATATTTCTCCATTAATTTTTTTTCTCATTGCCCTTCCCACTCTCCCACACTTTTTGTTTTATTACAGTAGGACAAGGGATCGTACTGAAAACATCATAACCAATTTATTTTTTAAATCTTTGAAGATTTTTTTGTATATTTATATAAAAAATTTGATAAAAATAACAATGGAGCCTGAAAGATGCTGGTGCCATGGTTGGCGGAGACCCGGACTTCATGCAAAGAGTCTGATTGGCCCACCCAGGGGTGGTCCTCATATGATGTACAGGCATGCGTCCCAACCAGAACTCCTCTAATGACCATACACCCAACCGCTGAATGTGAGAGCACACATGTACCCCACACATGCCATTAGTTCACCTCACACCCATCGGATTTGATCTGTTGTTTCTTGATCCGTCCTTCACCCTGTGTAAGATTATTCCCACCCTGTTTAAAGTACAGAGTTTGATATTGACTTTTCTCTTTTTTTTTGGTACTATTTTCAATATGCCATTGATGTTTAAAAAAAAAAACCCTTAAACCATTTTAATCTCAATTATTGGACTGAGTTTCATCTACACAGAAATGTTTTTCCTATCATAATAATGATATTATTCAGTTTTGTTTTTCATCTCCACTTACACTGAGATCTCCAAGCATTATAGTTAGAGGACAGCAATAAAAACCCAGTATAACTGCATTTTTATAATGCATTTTCAACTAGGGTCCAGAAATGAGCTATCCCTTCTTAGTATCAAAAAAGATTCATTGATAATTCCTCCTCCTCATCACAATATCTGCATAAACCCTATTGTTGAATGCACTGTTGAAAGACAGTTATATTAATCTTAATTGAATTATCCTGATGGACATATTAGAAGTTGTCATATGCACACATGTGAAGGCCTTTTCCCAAGCAATGGGATTACATAGCAATTCTTCCCAATTAGATTGAATGGCTGTTGGTAGGACTGCAAGCTTTTAAAAAAGACAAAAAACTGATGAACCTTTTTTATTTATTTATTTTTTTCCATCCATGTCATTCACGTGTGGGCGACAAGTCATTTCTCTACTACATACTAAAAGCTTCCATTTCCATGTCTGTGAGATAGCTGCAACTAACTGATTACAGGTGTTGCCATACCGACCTTTAAAGACCTCAAAAGTCTGTTAATGCTGTTACTTCTGCTGTCTAAAAGGTCGTTCACAAAAATTAAACCTATATCTAGCTCATTACTTCAAATGAAAAAGGTTTTCCCCTTGTTAAAATATTCTACCGCAGTATTTGTGCTTAAATTTCCTCAGGAGTTTCAGCTTGATGGTATCAGTATTGTAACCAACCGAGGATCACATTTTCCAAAAAACCTGACAAATTTGGGAAGCGATCTTCCTTCAGCTGCGAAAACAGCTTAGAAATCAGTGGGAAAATAACATTTTTATAATAATATTGGCTGGACACATTTTAAATATTTAACTGAAAACCACTGCTGATTTAAGATGATCGTGGGAATTAGGGAGACCAAATTTAGGTCCAAATTTAATGCTTTTAACTACAAAAGATTCAGTTCATCACGGTTGTAGTTACACAAATCTTGTCAGTCTTACTGTTCCAAATGTAAGTGAACATTGTCTGTTCATACCTTTTGAATAATTCTTCTTCTGTGGATGGCAGTGCCATAAACATGTGTAAACTGAGTAATAACTAAATTATTTATTATTGCTATTTTTTTTCCATACAATATCGAATTCATGCCTCTCCAAGTATTTATCCAGGGCCAAATTACTGCCCTAGGGCGATGCTACGCTGTGACAGGTTATAAAATGGTGTTTATTTTACTCGCACAGCGATTCACTGACTTCCTCATCCTCTAAGTGATGCAGACCTTCTCGCAAACCTTTTCAGCCTGAGCACTGTTTATTAGCTAGTAAACAGCAATTCAAGAATCTGTATCTCTTTGTCTGCAGTTACCAGACAAGCCCATGAGAAAGAGAACATTGCACGTGTGATGTCATAATCACTTTAATCTCCACAAACGCAGGATTTTGAGTTCTGTGCTTCCTCTGTCTTAGCCTTAAAATGCTCCTTTTTATGATCACTTAAAAATCACTCTAATCTTCTGGCTTCATCCAAGCCCATAACATTGCTTGGACATCTATAAAAGAGAATAACCCTAATAACCATTTTAATTTGCCCTTTAATCTCTCCATCTGTCTCCTGTGTGATTTTTCTGTATATACTTTGCCATCCCTTTTATAAGGCTCCAGCTACATGCACAGTCAGAGAGACTTTCTCCATCTGTATCTCCCCCTCCCTTTCTCTCTCTCTCTCTCTCTCTTTCTCTCTCACACGCGCACAAACAAGGGTCTTCCCACTGTACCTGACCACTCCAGAGCTCCCACCACCCACGCTGGGCTGTTGAGGCACATATGAAGGAGAGTTACTGCAGCCCGGAGCCTCTCTCTCTCACTCCCTCCCTCTCTCTCTCTTTCTCTCTCTCTCACTCTCTCCCTCTCTCTCTCGTTCTCCCTCTCTTCCACAGAGTGCTGCGATCTCTCTTTCTGCTACATCCTTTCCTCCAGCGAGTAATGAGATGAACCTGTCTTTTGCTTGTTGCTAGGGGACGTCAAATAAAGAAGACTGGACCAGCTGTTATTTTGTCGCTAAGGTAATGAATTCATCAATAGGCACTTGTGGGATGTGTCAAAAAAAATACTGAATTACAAAGCCGGGCTGGGTAAGGAGGAATATTACATTGTGTAATATTAAGCTTTCTGCTTTTCTTGCACGTTGCCCAAGGGGCTTTGAAGAGCTGGGTGTTATCTTAAATGGTCTTTGGGACACCCAGAAGTAATGCTGTCACCCGGCTGTTGTTTGTATTGAGAAGAGGTGAAGGGGCGTTGGTTTACAGGCGCTTTACTGTAACTGATGAGGAGCTGGAGCCCAAAGCTTTACTGTGCGTGACTCTGTTTCGATACCTGCACGCTTCGGTGAGGTTGTTGTTGAGTCAGTTTCCACTGTTCTCTTGAATGCCAGCACGCTGCTGCTCTAACGTGGAGAGCACCGCGCAACGCAGTTTGGATGTGCGCCTTCCCGATCCGTGAGTTTGTTTTTTTCTCTGTGTGTGTTGGTGTGCCCGGCGAAGGCTGTGGAGGAGTTGCGGTGGTGTTCTCGTAGCCGTAGGGGGAGAGGCGATAAGGGCACGTGGGGTGAACTCCGGTAAACCTGGAATGCTACTTTTTATGGTACGCGGGCTCCCGCTCCTTGCGCTGATCTGTGAAGACGTTCTGTGGCTGCACCCGAGGTTCAGACAGTGTTGGGCGCCGCAGGGAGGACGGTTTGAAGTCGACATCCAGCCTTCGGCATGTCCATGACCGATTACTCCCTCCCATTCGGCTTGCCCCGCTGACACACCATCCTGTTTGAGTGGCCCCAAGACCCCTTCAACTTTACCAGCATCTGCCGGTGACAAACCCCTTATCCTCTCTTAAAGGGTGAGTCCAGGCTGCTGTGCGTGTAAACAGTACTGAAACCCTTTTTTTTACGCTGGACGGTTTGGAAGCATTGGCTGGGAGGTTTGCACAGTAAGTCAAACATGTTTCATTGGGCGTTCTCATTCGTGGAGAGGTCTCAGTCACACCATTACGAAATACACATATGTGTAATTGCTTGATTTGACTGTTTCTTCCACAAAGCTCTGTCTGATCCTACACTTCAGCAGAGTAATCGCATTACACGTTATTTCAGTGCATTAAGCCTGAGGCACTTTCATTTGAAAGGAATGTTTAATTTGTAAACATACCAACAGCTACTGTGCTCTATAGACAAGATTTGTTTTAATGTGTTCAACTGCAAACTTAATTGCCTTGGCATGGGCAAGAGATTTTCCCGGTTAGTGAAACTATGCATCAGATGATATTATTAGTTGATATTGGGATATTTTGAACTGCTCCAGCAGAGGGAGCAATGGATTCACTCACATGAAATGAATTTGCGTTATGTCGCATTCTTGTTTGTGATAAATTGATTAATATATTCACTAGTTGGTGAGTTTCACCGACAGAATATTTAACATCTTCATGATGTTTTTTTTTAAAAGAAGAAGACCTTTTCCATGTCATGATGAGGGGACACGACTTCTTAGGTGCTATTTGGGCTTGGCTCTTATTGCTCTCAGGTAGTCTGCTTCAGGGACATTGCTGCCTCTTTATCCCATCATTTCCCTTGACAACCCCACCCCCAAGTCTACTTCTGTCAACCAACAGGATCATTGGAGATTTGTGGGTTTCCGGTTTCAAACCTGCAGATGAAGAACAAGCATAAAGTGCAACATGAAATGAAGTGAATTGAGAACAGGAAGTACATGAAAGAGCATATCTATTCAATTATTATCTCTGAGAATTGCTCTGTACTGTTAAATTATTTTAGATCTTTATATACATTAGCTCTTTGATGTTAAGTTCCTTAGATATTTTATATTAGCTTCTACCTTGCATTCGTATCTCAGTGAGGGAGGTGTATTCATTGCATAACATTAGTTTTCAGGAAAAAAAGAAAAAAAAAAACCTATTATGGAATTCTGTGAATAAGGATTTTGGAATGGGCAAAGTCAAAGTCCAGGCCTCAACCTTGTGCTCTGAAAGGACCTTAAAGAGAGCTGTGCATAAATGAATGCCCTCAAACATCAATGAGCTGAAGCAATTTTATAAGGAACAGTGGACAGGAATTCCTCTGATGTGATGCAAGCAACTGTTGAACTCATAAAAAACAATTACTTCGGGCTAGTGCTGCTAAAGAAGGATCTCCAAGCTACTAAAATCACTTACTTTTTCACAGAGGGCTAATGCAAGTTGGCTTATTTTTGGTTGAATAAATTGTGGCAAAGCAAAATCTGTTACATGTCATTTATCACATTAGGTTAGATTTACCTACTGTTAGAACTTGAAACCTAGTTGAGTATTATGCCTTGATATGTAAAACCATATAATTGAAACAGGGCATAATTTCTTTATCACATCACCGTATGTACTGTGTCTATTCTTGTATCTCAGTTCAATAATGATCTTGAACTCCGTTGCTCTTCACTAGCGCATTAAATGTTCTCTCTTTGCAATCAAGACTTGCTTTCTTTTCTTGTTTGCGTAAATTAGTTGTCTGAAGAGTTGTTTGTCACCCACGTACCTTGGTTTATTTCTGGATGTATGCTGAAAATGGAGGCGAAAATGAGGGTGCTTCTTCAAGTGACATACTATTTAATACATGCCAAGCTATTAAAGAAAAAATACTGCGTGGAAAAAAAAACAATCTTCACTCTTAGTGATGAATCTGTTAGCAGGGTCATGTTGATAATTTACAAAAGTGTGATTATGGAGTTCTGTGACAATGTAAGAAATTGTGGGTGTCATGGATATCATGTACCATCATACGATATATATATTTGTATATATATATATATATATATACCATATGCCATAGTTACAGTATATAAGTTTGCAAATATACTTTTTGGTTTGCTGCACAATAGTCATCTGGCAAAATGTAATGATTCCGAATTAAGACAATGCAGAAATAGCCAGGAAACATTGAATCACTGGGCTGAGAACTTTATAAAATTGGACTATTACGCAATCATAATTATATTATTTGCTTTGTAGATTCCTTCCCAGATACCCAGAATGATTTTGGCGTTCACCTGCCTCATGACAGCATGCTTCATAGCCAAGGCATTTATTGTCAGTATTTTGGTAGCAGTCAATTCTTCTGACAATTCTTCTGGACCATAAAATTAATAAGAAACTTCCAGACAGAGATTCCATGCTTTATGCTTCTATGATTGCTTCCTGTTGGTCCTTTGAGTTCTATACGCATGCACACTCTATTTGTGTGTAGTGACATGGAACACATAGGATTAGATGGGTGTTGATTGAGGAGAGGCATTGAATCTCTTGTGAGTTGATGCTGTGTGCACCATATCTAACTATTTCTGACTGTGAAAAGTGTGGTTCTGTTTTTTTTGTTGGTTATTAACATTGAAAGAGTATTAAATGGTTATGTTATGGCTCCTGAATGATACTTTCAGTCAATAAAAGGGCTTGACATGTGCATAGAATTAGTTCGGGCCAAACCCAGTCTGGAGTTCAGGGTTGTGTGAGAGGAATTTCTCCTCAGAACATTGCAGACAGCTCCAAGAAACCTGGCAGTCTGGCATGTTGTATACACACTCATATTTTGTATAGACTAGACTTGACCTGTTGTAGGTTGCCATGTAATTCTTTGAGAAATCCTCCTCCTTGTGTGTCTCCAGCCCTGGAGCAAGCAGGCATGGCTCAGGGGTCCAGGGAGCAGGCCGGTGTGGGAACAGCTGACCCTGAGGAGGACTCTCCCAACATGATCGTCTACAGAAAGGTAAGGCCCTCACCATGATTCGCTTTCTGTGCTCATGTGGATGCTTTCCAGACCTATCTGAGCACAAGGGCAGAGGACAGAGTTTGAGCTTACATTATAAGCTGCTATTCCGATATACTGCTGCCACAGGCACGACGACGTGTTGTTGAGACGCTGTCTGTGTGCTATGGCTGAAGCTGGACCTGTGTTTATGCGTGTTTGTGTGCGTGTGTGTGTGTAGGTGTGCGTGTGTGTGTGTGTAGGTGTGCGTGTGTGTGTAGGTGTGTGTGCGTGTGTGTGTAGGTGTGTGTGCGTGTGTGTGTGTGTGTAGGTGTGTATGTGGGTGTGGGTGTGTTAGAGCTGAGTAGATGCAGCGAGAACGAGCCCCATGCATTGTATTGTGTATTCTGTGGTCGCTCTCGAAGCACCCCCACAACCTTATTGCAGAGACAGACTGACATGTAATAAGATTTCTGAGTCACTCAAAACCTTTGAAGTCCGCTGTGGCTGTAATGGTAATTACTGTCCTCTCCCATTTCAATGCTCGTCCTTTCATTTTCACGGCTCTGTTTTTCTGGAGTTGTTTCTTTTTTCTCATTTGCTCTTTCCCGCTATATTCTGGACAATGGCCACTGCAAAGTGCTCTGGGATGGTATTGTTATAAACATAAATATGCAGAGAAAAATGTGATTGTTTGGATAATTAACAGAACTTAATTATCCAAACTGATAATTAATTTTATAGTTTTATTCATTTGCATATCGCTTACCAGTTTCACATTTTTTCTCTGAGACTAAAAATGTCTTGTATTATTTAATAAAATTTGATTTTAGAATATTATTTCTTATTTAACATTTCTATCAGCTGGCCTTCAGGCACCTTTGAGCAGAGAATGCCATTAATCTGAAACATATCTCTTTTAAATATTTCACATAAATGCATTTCTGTGTGCGTGCAATGATTGTTGGAAAGCTTGAAGTAAAGGATAATAAATGTTTCTTTTTTAAATTAAATACATTTTAAAAAAAATCAAAGTGAAGTCCATCTCCAAATGTTAATTACTATCATCCAATGCAGTTGTCAAAATAATAACAGGACTCTTACAAGAACAATAAAGCACATCAGCCTTTTACAGGAAAAAATGTTCATTCAATTTACGAAGCGTTACACCACTCATTTTCTGCTCTTGCCGTCTGTCTAATACTCCATATCTCGGCCAGGTCATGACAGGTAATCTCTGTGAGCCATATTAGTCTGGGTCTTGAACTTTTCAGCGACATCTTCGTCAGGTCCCTGAGGGAATTGAACCCCACCAGGAGTAACCAGAAAAAATGAGCAGCGTGTCGCATCTTTTGAGTTATAGGTGTGTTGGGGGGTGGCGCCAAGAGCCTCCGGTGGTGTAGACTCTCAGGTTGGTTGGCTGTACCAGCCTCACACACTTGGTGAGATTAAAGAGCTCATTAGCGCTGGATGAGCGCTGCTTCAGGCCACAGGAGAACCCTGTGTGATCCTCTATATTCCCCTCGCAGCTGTTTCGAAAAACTGTGCTGTTTGAACTTTAGAGACAACCCCTGTTTGAACCGCAAAAAACGCCCCCCTCTTATGGTTTTAGCTACTCTCGTCTCCCTTTTTTCTTACTTCTCGTCACTTAGCAGGTTACGGTCTAACAGCTGGTGGACACTTATAGAACAGGTCAGACTGGTAGTTTAAGATTAAGGTCAGGGTTGTTAGACATAACTGAAGTCTACTAGCATTTTCATGGGGTACAGGGGTGTAACAAACTGTCTGAAGTGAGTGTTGCAGGCTTGAGGGGGATCAGACAGTGCATCTCAATAGTGATTTTGCAGTTTTGTGCAAAAGAAGAAAGAGAGAACTGCATTAAAGATAAATAAAAATGCTCATTAAATGCTCATTATAAATATAAATGTGAATGCAGTTACTTATTAAACCTTCGAATTCTCTGATATTTGGAGCAAGGACTAGTCCATTGCAGCTCAGTTTGAGCCCTGACCTGAGCGCTTTTCCTGAGGCTAAGGAGAGAAAAAAAAAAAAATTAGGCTGAATCTAGTTATGGGCAGCCAGACACTGTGGGCCACAGCAGAGCCATGTCAGACAAGGAGCAATCACACAGGGGTTTGGGCGAACGGTAATGGAGTTAAAAAGGCATTACCTCCTGTGCAGACACTCGGGGAGCGCCATCATAAATATTAAACGTCCTCTGATCTCACGGGCGGCTCTCAGGGCCGTGAGTGCGTCTGCTAAGTACGCGGATACCGCGCGCGCGCCGCAGCTCGGTCCGTTTCCACGCAGAAGCGAAGCGGCGATAAGGCAGGTTCGCAGCTCGGAACGAAACCGCGCGTTGACAGCCTGTCAGAGGCGGCGGCCGATCTGCAGTCAGGGTTACCCTTGGTAACAGAAAACGTTTTCTGCTGTATGCGCGTTGCTCTAATGAAAGAAACCTCTGCTTGAATCCCTGGAAGGCCTTTATGGAATGCTTATCGGGTTTCAGGAGAAACTGTTCCCGCAGTATCGATTGTATAGCCTCTGAGGCTGTATGCGCCCGATAAATTAGCATTAGCCTTGAAACGCTGCGCTTTTAAGTGGCAGTAATTGCGTTTGTGTGGCCAGGGCGTGGCGGGTGCCGGGTTGGAACGTCACAAACTTGTGTCGTTGGAGCAGCTTTCCTCCAGCAAGGAAACAACAAAGGCATTTCAGTTTAAATGTTTCACTTACTGTAAAATGTTAAAATGAGAAAAATACAACGCGATTACGCACAGATCTTGTAAATTACAAATCACAACAAATCCATTCAACATTTTTCGTCTAAAAGGAAACTGTCAGGCCTTTGGGATGTAATATCTAATTTTCCTGTCACTTTTGCCACTAAAAAACAGGAACACATCACAAATGTTGAGACTTTTAAAATGCAATAAAATTTCTAATGCCTTTAAGACTGGTGGCTGGTGACTATTCCAATCACATAACACGATAAAACTAAAATATCTTTTTCCTTAAGTTCATTATGCACCTTTTGGACTTTGAAACAAACATTTTCCATGTTTCTTCTAGATGAACATTAAAGATCATGGTCTTTCATTTTTGCCATGCCCCTCACCTTTCATTAATGTCTTACATTTTACTATCCAATCATGACCTCTGTTCCCTGTGCCAGTCAGTAGATGTAGCTGCATAATGTACAAATCAGCTGCTTTGAATCCCATTTGATTTGACTCCGTGAAATCTCATTGGTTATGTGTGGGTGGAGTAGCAGACGTGATTTAGCATTTAGAGATGCATTTAGTGGCTGTCAGAAAGCTCCACTGCACAACCTATTGGGCCAAAGACCAGGGAGCAGATATAAACAGGTTTCATCTGTGCCATATCATATAATCAAATGTAACAATCATGTAATATTCAATACGAACGCATGGTGTAAAGGCAGGCAACAGAATGGATGAGGAGAGCTCCTGAGTGATGTAAGCAGGTGGAGCTGAGCGCGCTCAGTAGGGGATGGTGGTGAATATTAATAGCCGCGTGCCTGTGGTGTGCAGCCCTGCAGCCAGGCAAGGTAGCGGGTGGGGGGGAAGTGCCAGATGGCCAGATACGTGCAACATGCTTGGGAGTCACACTGGGAATGGCGCTGGCTGCTAGCCAGAACAAGTCAGAGGGTTTGATGACAGAGGAAGAGGGGAATCCTCCAATCTCTCACATGGTAAATAAAAAACAGGCCTGCAGTTTCATCTGCGACAAATAGTGCGGTTGGATTTTGTGCATTCCTAGCTAATAAGACTGCAGTTTTATCTAGTTTCATCCTAGACCAATAAGGTGGTTGTAATTTCATTTTTGCCAAATAGGAGGGCCACAATTTTTCTCTCAGTCAATAGGAAGGCCGTGGTTCCAGCCAATGGGACACCCACTGTTGAACTCTGAGCCAGTAAGATTGCTTCAGTTTCACTCTCCTCCAATAGAACGACTACTGTTTAACTGCAGGTCAAAAAGACGGCCGCAGTTTCAGTCTTCACCAATAAAATCTCTGCGGTTTCACTCTTGGCCATTAGGACAGCTGCATTTTCACTGTGAACCAATGGGTTTGACTGAAACAAAAACTTCAAGCACAAGGCAAGTGACAGGTATTCTTACTACTGAATATCTGATCAGTAAATCGCTATTCCTCTTTGGAAGTGTTTGACATCCTATATTTCATCTTGTTATAACCAGAGAAGCTCACTTTACTTCAGCACAGTGTCTAATTGATCCAGGAAGGATAACTTTACAAAATCTGCAGTATATCACCTTGCATAAGTCATTAATTCTAGAAAATTATATTGCAATGTAATTGAGCAAACAGCTTGCAAAAACATAACATCTGTAGGTTCCTTGAACAAAGACTGACTGCTGGAAGGTATTTTAGAGTATTAGATCATATAAAACTGTGTTCCATTATAACATACATACATATAACTACATTACACAGTCAGTACAACAGAGTTTCACACTGAAAGAAAACAAACTGCTTGTATTCATCTAGTAATGTCATTAGCCAAAAGTGCATCAATGCTAGGAAAACTATAAAAAATACAAATGTTGGAGGTTAGACAGAAATGTGCAGGAGAGACATGAGGGATCTATCTGTGCTAAAGGAGGTCACATGACTGGGCCAGTTAGGGAGAGTATTGACCCATGGGACTACTTCTCACAGCTGTACTGCTTTGTTAGCAATAAGTGGTTCTTTAAAGTTCCTGCATTAATGAATGACAACTTGCCAACTCTTTTATTAACACTACGTTGCTAAAGCTTGAACCCTATTACTGATAATTAAATGGTAGCAATAAAATCACGAATATGAAAGTATTTTAGGAAATACTGATCTAGTAATGACAGAAATTTCTTTTTTAGAGCCAGCGATTAGTCAGACAGTGACTTTACATCAGTGCTTCTGCAGTTTGGAAAGCTGAGCCTGATGACACACATTCAGGCAGATCACAGCACCTCCTCCTCACTCTGGTACAGTGCCAATAAGGTGAAAGAAGAAAAACATACATAAGTTTTCTAGAACTTTCCCTTTTTCTTGCTTACATCTAATGCCTTCAGGAAAAAGTGAGTGTCTTTATAGCGGGCACTTCCAGGTGCCGTTCATTTCTTTTTTTGATTTTCTCACCTCACAGTGGATGCTTGCAACCAAGCCCTGAAGCCAAACCCCAATTTGTGTAAACAGCAGCAATCAGGTAACACAAAGGAACGTATGAGTGGGATAACCAAGGGCTAACTGATTGCTGCTGTTTACACAAATTGGGGTTTGGCTTCAGGGCTTGGTGAACAAAATTTCAGCAGGTTTTATTTATTAATGATGTATTTCTCTCTGGGAATAGAGTATTATAACAAATCAGTGATGTGTGTGGTAGCACTAAATGGGGTATACCTGTTGTTATGAGTATATGAATTATATATATATATATATATATATATATATATATATATACTCTAACAGTCTGACTGTCTGCCTACCTGCAGTTGTGGACATGGATTACTGATAGTGCTGTCATTCTCTTCTCTTTATCCTTCTATCTTCCTGAAAGCAACACTCATCCATTATCATACTCCACAACAGTGTGCAAAAAAGAGGATTTATGAAACTGGCTCAGTCATGAGCATGTACGCGATCAAGCATAGTTGTATATGATCTGTTTATTTTTGATTTGGTGAGAGGGATACATTCTTGCTTAACCTTGATGTAGTAACATTTTACAGAGAGAACCAAGGCATTCTCTTGGCAACATGCTGTAGGTGTACAGAAATTTTATACCAAGTGTAGCAGATTCCAATTTTCGATTGCAGGGGGTCTGTAGGTATTTCAGCAAATAAATGCTTAATTTAAGTACTTAAGTCACCGAAAATCCACCCACCAAAACTGGCTGAGAACTGAAAGGAAACTGCAAAAACTGTGGCTTTCCTGGAATTGAGTTTGACACCTCTGATTTGCAGAGAATTTATTCTGTTTTGAACACAAATGCACCCACTTATCTCAAACCAAGCTGTGTCAAAACTGTTTGGAAAACAAGCGGATAACTGTGAATGTTCAGAGGGGTGACTCACAAAGCTTAATGTTGTCTGGGGAAAAAAGCAAGCTTTTTTTCACTTGATACAAATTCCACACTCTGGCAATATAAACTAAACTATTCCCCCTTTTGATAGATGTACATGACATTGTTATGCAGACTGTGTGCCCAGTGCTGCACTGCCATCTCAGTTTCCATAGAACCCGAGTAATGAATCACAGCTGATCACAAGCTGTTTGTGTGATGGCGGAAATCGACGAGGGGGTGGGGAACAATTTCCAGGTGCGTAAATTAATCAGCAGGAAAATACTGTGACGGTAGACCTTTAATCTCCCAGAGGGAATTTTATTTCGCAATTTAGACCCCCGCAACACCAAACTGCACCCCTGCAACCCCTCCCTTAATAATTTTGTACATTCTGAAGTTGGTCAGTTTCAGTTGGAATTTAAAAAGCTCTGCCCCCTTTCCCCAAAAAAAAGAAAGTAAAAAATAATTCATGGCTACACCAGTGGTGTAACAGATGCACAGCTGGTGCTTTTTAAAGCACTGGGTTGCATGCTACAGAGAAACTCTAGGCTAGCCGTCGTGGGTGTGAGCCTGTGTTCATGCCTGTGCTTATCTCAACTCTGTGTATTTGAGGAGTTTATGGGAATGTTTTTCCAGCATATTGATGGAGTGGTCATGACTGAATAATGCGATAATAGGACAACTGCCTAATTTTTCTAATTAGATCATTGAGGCTCACCAGATGTCCTCTAATTTCCGAGACATTTATTATTTTTGGGACTGAAAATGTCTGTCCAGATGGGATTTCCAGATTCTTAAAGATTTCCAGTTAAGGTTTGCTCATTTCACAGATTGTATAACAAGCAAAAACCATATTATTATGTTCATAACGCTTGCTGGTCCATGTCCTCTTTTTATGAAATCCAATATATGGCTACCCTATAGCCAATTGAGGATTGAAACTGGTACAGAGTTTGTAGCGCTGGTTCTTATATCACACAGCTTGATTGCTAGAGGAGAAGTACAGTTTTACAGTATGAAATGAATAGAAAAACTAAGATCAATTATAAATGACAAAGCTACACAAGAGAACACCACACTGCCTGTGGTACAAGCAGTGTGTTAGTGACAAGGAGACAAACTGCTTGTATATATCTTATAATGCAATTAGCCCCAAGTAGGTCAATGTTTTGGAAGAAAAACAAGAAAAAGATAAATGTTGGAGGTTGGGCAGGGAAATGCTAGCGATAGCCATAAAAGAGATGACCCACAGGTTCAGTTTTCACAGTTGAATTGCTTTATCTATGAATGTTTCTTTTAGATCACTAAAGTTCTAGATTAATGATGGCATGACACCACACTCCATATTCTGTTATTCAAACGGAAACCCTCCAACAATTATTAAATAATAACAATAACAACAATATATCAAAATATTTCACAAAATACTGAAATAATAAAGATATTAGCATGTTTTTCTCTTACATTTGAGATTAAGGAGATAATGATTATAACAGTGCAAACATTAACCAATACGTAGATATACACTCACTGGCAAATATCTAATCAGCCAATCACGTGGCAGCAAGTCAATGCATTTAGGCATGTAGATATGGTCAAGACGATCTGCTCAAGTTCAAACCAAGTATCAGAATGGGGACGGAAGGTGATTTAAGTGACGTTGAATGTGGTTCATGGTTGTTGGTGCCAAACGGGCTGGTTTGAGTATTTCAGAAACTGCTGATCTACTGGGATTTTCATGCACAACCATCTCTAGGGTTTACAGAGAATGGTCCGAAAAAGAGAAAATATCCAGTGAGCGGCAGTTCTCTGGGCGAAAATGCCTTGTTGATGGCAGAGGTCAGAGGAGAATGGCCAGACTGGTTCGAGCTGATAGAAAGGCGACAGTAACTCAAATTACATTACATTACATTACAGGCATTTGGCAGACGCTCTTATCCAGAGCGACGTACAACAAAGTGTATAACCATAACCAGGAACAAGTATGACGAAACCCCTAGAGAGAAGTACCGGTCCAAGTACAGGGAACAACCGCTTAGTTCAACTTGGACCCTGGTGGTTAAACTGATTAACACTAACAACGAGAATGGCAACAACGCAATCTATGGAAAAATAAAAATAAATAAATAATACAAGTAGTCGTTAAGACTGGCGCATCAACTAAGTCACCTATTAAACAGCTGCCTAGTTACAACCCTAAGTTTAGTCATTTACAGGGGGGAAAGGGAGGGATGGGGAGAGGTGCAGCCTGAAGAGGTGGGTCTTCAGTCGTCGTTTGAAATGGGTCACAGTCTCAGCTGTGAGAGGGAGGTCATTCCACCATCATGGGACCAGAACAGACAGGAGACGTGTTCTGGAAGTGCAGGTGCGAAGAGGGGGAGGTGCTAGGCGTCCTGAGGTAGCAGAACGGAGGGATCTGGCTGGCATGTAGGGTTTGAATATCTTGTGAAGGTATGCTGGGGCTGATCCCTTGACTGCCTGATAACCACTCATTACAACCGAGGTATGCAGAAGAGCATCTCTGAACGCACAACACGTCAAACCTTGAAGCAAATGGGCTACAGCAGCAGAAGACCACACCGGGTGCCACTCCTGTCACCTAATGAAGTGGCCGGTGAGTGTATATGTTATATATGTACTGTGAGAGATGCTAATGTAGCTACACTCTGTGTGAAAAATGGCTGCCATAATACTGCTATGGAATGTGTTGTCAGAGAGGGTGCAGATTTATTTTGGTGATTATTTAGGTAGATGGGAGTTTTAACATGGGCAGACTGCGAGAGCCAGTTTTCATTTGCTTTGGTTCATAAATTTTTTTTTTTTTTTGAGACAACTTTCTTTGTTTGCTTATGACATTCACCATGACTCCTGCAGAATGATCCCCTCAGCGTATCCTTTTTTTTATTTTTCATGGTTCAGGAGACAAAGGAAAAAGAAAGAATGGAAAATCAATCTTGACATGGGTGTCTGCTGATGTCGAATTACCAGTAGTGTGCCATTTGCCAGTTGGCATCGACTTGTGGAAACAAAAAATATACAAGCAGCAAGTTTTCTATAATCCAAACGAGTGGCAGATTTTTCACCCTGAGATAATGGAGTTTTCCCACATAAAGATTCCAGGGAAATCTCACAAATTAAGGAATCAGGCTAAAAGATATATATGTCACTTTTGGAACGCAGCCTCATACGCTAGTGCACCTTGGGGGATGAAGTTAACTTTTACCAGGATGTCTCAGTTGATAAAGCTACTGATGTTGTTTACAGAGGCACAGAGAGCAGAGAGCCCTTAGCAAGGTCGTCTGAGGCCTCCTGAGCTTTATGTGCCCGCAGCCTGGATTGACAGCCTTCACTACTGCCTGACAGCACCGAATAGAGAATGGATTAAACTCTTTTCAAACGAATGTGTGGATCAGAGACATCACGGCAAGATTCTGCCTGTTAGTATCCGACTTAAGAATCCACAAGAGACGGTTTGTTTCTCTGCTGGAATACCAGGGGCATAAACAAGCCAAAGTATGCAAGTTCAAGAAACAACATCAGTGTGGGCAGCAGTGTAGCATAATGGTTGGGACCTGGCCTTGCAATTCTGAAGCTGCCAGGTTGATTCCCAATTGAGGCTCTGACCTTGAGGAAAGAACCTAACCTGAATCACTTCAGTAAATACCACAGCCTTTTAAATGGATTGTATGTAAAGTAATGTAAGCTATAGCATTTGCTCGGAACACTTCCGCACATCTGAAGATTGACATGTCCACATTTTTCAGCATTTCCTGTGGTTTTAGCCCATGAAGACAGACAAACCTTTATGTTTATTTTCTCGCATAGTGATCGTTTGCCTCCCCCCTTCCATTTTTTTACATTTTGGTTTTTACACCAGCCATTCCAGAGATGGGGGAGAGAAAAATCTTTACTTGATTGATAGTCCAAAGCTACCACATGACATAGCATGTCTTGGATAGTGTTGGAGGACCCTAAAACCCACTCAGTGATTTGAGTCCAAGTGAATGGGAGGGGAGGGGAAGCATAGTTCAACTTCAGTTAGTGGATAGACAGCTGACGGGTGGTACTGCTGAGATTATTTGTCAGATATTGACACATCTATCTCCCTCAGATGCTCTTTTGTGAAGTGCTTCAGAGGGTGCCAGCTCAGATAGTAATAGAATTATGACTTAACTGTCTCAAAGTTGAGCCTATTTATCGCTGGTGGAAGGTTATCTTTCCTATTGAAAAAGCTTTATTGATATCTCATCAAAAATGAAAAATGACACCGCAATGATGTTTAGACTTGACCCACATTTCAGGTTGCGCAAGGAACATCAATTACATCAGACCTGAAAATAGCTTCCCTTCCTTTAAAAAAGACTCACTTTTGCTTGAGCTCAGTCGCTCTCCCGTAGGGAATTGTTTCCTGTTAAAATCAGGATCTTGGTGTGGAGAGCCTCTCAGGGCTCCTCTCTATGACCTCAGAGATTTCCCTTGATGGCACCTGCCAGAACATGTGACCCGTGGCCTGATGGGGTGGCTGTACAACTGTCCATCACGTTGGAAAGAAAAAGCTGGGTGTCTATCTCTGTCGGTCTCCTGTCTCCTGCACTCGTTTCCGTGGTGAGAAGCACGGTATCCTGAGCCATTTTCTCATCTGTTCCACATAGGCTGTTGTGTGTCAATGCATATAAAGACCTTTGAAGCCTCACTGTAGCTTGGTAGCCTCACTGTGGGGTAATATTATATAATGTTAGTTGCCCATAGTGAGAAGAAAAGTGCAATACAAATAGATGAACATTTGACAAATAAGGAAATGGTCAGAGGAGAAAAGGTCAGATCAGCGGGGAAAAATGACTGCATATGCAATATATACAAATAATTATTTGTTTGAGTTAAAGTATGCATAACCACAAGATTTCAGAACAAAACTAGACTGAGCAAAGACAAGTAATTGGGACAATATCTGCAAAGGCACATCTTTCTCCTACACTACCTGCAATCATACAAACCTCTGGTTAAAGGTCCAGCTTGTTATCCAACCCACTACACTGCTACTTTACTGCTGATTTCCATTTTTTCTAATAAAAAAAAAAGTTCACTCTCCATGTATTCTAACACTGAGTAAAATCTCTCAAAGCAGGACGATTGAGAATAGGGTGTGCTGGGATGCATCATTAGATCTGGCTCATAATGTTATAATACGATCGAGCGGTATTCATTTTTAAAAGTCGATGGATTACTTTTTCATGTCAGAAACAGACAGGTTTTTAGAAACCTTGAATTTCTAGCTTAGTGCTGCGTATTAAAAAAAGAAAGAAAAAAAAACATTTCTGTTGATGTTTTATAAACTGAACTCTCTCCAGATGAGGATGCCTTCAGCAAGAAATGCTTTTGCATTTAATCACCATAGAAAGGTATACTTACTTGACATTAGCCTAAAATGGCGGCAGTGGCAGTCAAACAGATTATGAATTATCAGCGTGTCGGAGCTAAGTAAGTCTGTGTTGACAATAGCCCACTGCTCCACGGGCAGGTAGCACCCCTGCTGAACTGATCCAGCGCTGCTGCCAAGGGAGGGATTGTCTGGAGTAAGCGGAGAGGCTCGGGGGAGAGAGTCGATCCCTACGCGCAGCTTGAACAACAAGACCGGGCTTCTCCAGTCACCTCTCCCCAGCTACGCCACAGGGGTCATGGAGCCATTCATAAAGCCCCAGTATCACGTGACCTCTGACCTCAGCAGCAAAACAAACACCTGCCTCTGAACTACACCATTCTGAATTCTAAATGTGTCAGTCTTTACAGAGGAACTACAAACCAAACTTTTTGAGCTCTTTCAATCAGCTCCTTGCATGGGCACTTTCAATTCAAGTCTCTTTCAAAATCTCAGAGGGTTACAATCTGTATGTGAGCTGATTCCGCCTGTACTTGCACTGCATGAGAAAGCCTTAAAACTACTGTGTGCATTATGGCCTCTGCTGTGCACGATAGGCTGGGAATATAAGGAACAAAGTATGAGTTGAACATGAAAAAAGGAGTGGGAACTATGAGGGCGTGCCGGTTCAGGGTTCCTCTCCTGAGCGGTTGCGGAAAAGTGAAGAACAGAGGCAGTGGCCTCCTTTCAGAAGTTACATCTGAGAAAGATGTGCGAAATGAACATCAAATGATTGAAAGGAGGGAATATCTCCTTTCAATCTCCTTTTTTGAAGTATCTTCAAAAGTGCCCCAACACTGCATTAAGGGCATGAGAGGGGAGTCAGTCAGGGAAGCAATCTCCCTAGTTCTACATCCAGACTACATGAGACTGCTCCTGACACTTAAAAATGAATCAAAAGGAAGACGTGGCTTTGTCTCTATTTCAGAAACCTAGAGTCTTGAGCCACCCAGCAGCCCTATATTGTTTTTATAAACATGGTTGTTATGATAGTGGAAGTTGGTTTTAATTTAGAGGCTAAGGAATTCCATATCTGGTAAAATTATAGGGCTCATAATCATGTTCACCTGAACGTGTGAGTGCATAAGAAATCAAATATCTCTCCTGTGATTTCATCCAGGCTTTTGAATGGTTATTCATTCTAGGAGGACCAACCTATCCCATGATACTCTGCTCGACAGCTCTCCTGACAGATAACATTTGTGAGTGTGAATCAGGCCTGGGATTTATCTCCTCAAGCTTCTGGCATGGACAGGCTGAATATAGATGAGGCAAAACAGTCACTGTGTGGAGGAGAGGTACATCACCATGATGACAGTGTGGACAGGAACTGTTCCCAGAAATGAGGAAGAATATCATCTTCTCCAAGCTATCACTGATGTCAGTGAAGAGCAGATATTCACAGTCATCCATCGTTCATGTTGAGGAGCTTTCCTTGTTCCTGACTAATGCTAATTGAATGGTGAATACTATTGCATAAAGAGATGCACAATTTATTGTCCTCTAAACAGTAAGCCTTTGACATCATATTACTACATGCCTTAGACAGCTAACTATGACAGCAAGGTAGGCTATAGAGTCCTGGAATAGGGCTGTTGGGTGCCTCATCCTGTTAAGGCACTGTTCTAGTGAATGGATTGCCCTGAAACCAGACCACCTGCATGGTGTTTCTGTACAACAGCAACATTTGCAACAAACTAATTGAACAAATGTGGGAAAACATGGACAGCACTGCTTTGGAATACAGCTTGTTTAGTTTCTGTGAAGTATAGAGGTTAAAGTTTAGTTGTATGTTTTTGCATAATTACAGTAATTTGGTACACAGACTTTGTACCAAATAGTCTCTTTCTAGAAAGTATTGTTTGTGTCTATAGTATTATGGCTTTTTAAAAACCCTTTTTAAAGGATACAAATATGGATACATGAAGGGAGAAGCAATATAAATAATGCATGTTATAAAACTGGATTTACACCATTTAACAGACATAACTATATACAGCCACTGGTAACTATCTTATGAATCACAAGTTTGTCATTTCATGGGACTATTAATGATCACTGATGGAAGCGCCATTATAATAAAAAGTGGCATATTAGTCATACACAATTATTTATTTTACGACATAACCTATATTTTGTAGTGCTGCATACAGTATGTGTTATCCAGTCATATACTGTAAGTGCTGGAAGGAGTGACTGTGAAGTGTGTTGCGTCTGATATTATATTACTGGATCAATGCCTGTGTTCACAGTGATGTGCTTTCCTGTCCATTATTGTGTTTTCAATAGATTCATCAACAGAGAACTTGATACACCAAAACCTCTAATCCAATATTGTATTGTAGAGGGCCTTCCTTGGCCAATCTGGCCATCCCAGTTATATAGATTCTACCTGTGTGTTCTATGAGATATTTCCAGAATAGTATTACTGTGCACACTTTGCTCTTGTTTAGGTTAATGTTATCATTTTATCGAGAGAGGGAGAGAGAGAGAGAGAGAGACGTATGTACGCTTACATGTTTATGAGTAAGTGAGAATATATTGGTGAGTGGGAGTGGCCACTTTTGAGCCACTCAAGTCAAAGGAAAATTGTGCATTGTGTTTCAGTGACAGCCTGTGTCTCTGCCTCATGTTAGACAGAACAATATCCTCCAATACATGTGTGCCTTGGCTGTTTGTCATGACTGCTTTTCAGTTTTCTTAGGCTTCAACAACAGTTCCTGCAAAGGCGCCATTGTCAGTGCTGCAATTTTCTGAAGCAGAATCAGCAGCTCTAGCACCTCTGTGACCAGAAATAAGCGGCTATAGATAATGGATGGATAAATGGATAGGTGTAAGAAATGGCTTTTACTTGTATATATTACGGAATGCTTCAGATGCAATAGCTTGAATGTTTTCGATGTCTTTCATGAAGACCAACAGCATCATTGCAGATTTACAGTATCAAATTAAACCAAATGACCAAAATTGAATCTGATCATATCTGTGTTGCATTTCTGCCCATTTGCAGATTCCTCATAAAGTGGATATTATTCTGATGGATTGTTTATACAATCGGTAAGGATGCTCTCTGGGGTACTTCACTTACTGGTGTAACAATTAAACAGTGAGACTGTCCAGATGAATTTGCTAATGAAAATGTAAACCCTTCTGCCAGTGGTCTTGGCAAGTATTGCAACAAGTTGCACTTCAAAGGATTATTCACACCATTTCATCTCAACCAAATTAAAATAAACATTCATTTGAAATGTTACAGCACTACAGACCAGGGCTTTCAAATTCATATTCTCAAATGGATAGTAAGGCATGAATACTTTGCATGTGTGAGGTATTAATAGGTGAATACAATGCACCATCAACTAGAATAATTCTGCACCTGGAACCACAGTGTTAATTAAAATAAACATTATGATGAAATAATACATTATATTAAAATTAATTATTACTGAATTATTTAGAGCTAGGGTAATAATTGCTGTTAATTACTAATGCAATGTAGTGAAAAGTGAAGATATAATAATTATTATTGTTCATTATGACTAATAAGTCAATATTATTTACTAAAAATAATGTCTTCAGACTGGTATTAAAAATAGTCCCTATAAAACTAGGTGCATTCAATGTGCATATCTGTGCTCTGTAACTGTAGACCCTACACAGTGTGCAAAGACAAGATAGGATCTGTGTAAATCTACTCTATATCTAAAGTTCAGACTAAAATGTAGGACCAGAGGTCTGCCAATGAAAGTCAAGGAAACCATTATCAGGCTGAGAAATAATAATAAGTCAGAGACATCGACTAAACCTTAGGCTTACCAAAATCAACAGTTTGGAACAATAAGAAGAGAGCACCAGTGAGTGTAATAATTCTGGTCCTCGTGTTGACAAAAACCAATAACAGACTCCAGGCAAAAGTGCAGAATCCACCTCCCATGGGGTTAAATGCAACATTTCACGCTTGGTACTTTTTGTTAGATTGTTAGTGAATGGTATGTCCCAGAAAATTATTTGTGGTGTGTAATCAGAGCCAATGAATGTAGGTTGTTTGTATTCAAAAATGATTAATCTATCTCCAGTAATATTTTCAGAATTGAGCCAAATACAAAAACCATTATTATCTGACTGGATGGTGCAGAGGCTGGGACACAGTAGATACACAGTACTTGAAAATGATTCAAGTTGGCCTGCTGGTATTGTCAGCACTGCACTTATATCAAATGTAGAAGGAATGGATTTTGTATGTGGAGGAGGTTTAATTTAAACTGGCTAAGCTGTTCCGAGCCATCAAACCTGTAGTAGTTAATAACATAACCTAATTTGCTTCTGTAAAATGTGGACATTTGGGACCAAGAACAGTGTTGGCACGCTTCATTACTCACAAGCCATTGTTTCAGGGCAGCACTTCGATTTGCATTACACTACATTCATTCAGCTGATGCGCTTACCCAGAGTGACTTACAACGAAAGGGAACAAAAGTGCAATCACCAGAGTTATGCAAGCAACAGTGGCAGGCCTGGCAAATAACATTTCCAGAGCAGCGAGTGTAACTGCAACATTGATGAAGCACTAAATGTAATTTAACCTATGTCAACAATGCAAATCAGATTCATGTAGCTGACTTCCTATAGCCTAATCAAGGCTGGAAAACGTGACACAATATTGAATGGCTTTTAGTCGAGTGAGTTCATACTGCAGTTTCTGGGCATTTTCATCTTGGTCAGCTTAGCTGACTGCCTATGATGTAAGTTAACTTATGCTGACCTAGAAGCATAATACAAATCAGATTCATGTAACAAGCATCCACATAAATCCATCAAGCATGCCATTACAATCTCAAAATAGACTCATGTGAATAAAAGTAGATTTTTGGGATGTTAGAGAAAGTTGATTTCTTGCTGCTGTAGAAGCTGTTATTACACCCACAGACAGCACAACCCTCATTTCTTTGCAGGCTCTTCTGATGCCTTAGCCTGTCTGATGGCTTTTAATCAAACAACATGAGCTGCAGTGGAAATATTTCTCAGGTGTCATCAGGAAACACTATAGAATATGGCATCCACATAGATCAATTTAGAGACATTTCTAATTAATTTAACTTGAACACATTTTCTTAGGTTTTTAACAGTCTTACATTTCCAATTATATAAATATCACCTACTCTTGTTAAAATGTTGCAGTTCCACTTTAAGGGATCTAACTGATATTAATGAGAATTGACTGTTATTAACTGACATTATGTTAATTGCACATGTAACTTCCAAAAGAATATACTGTACATATCAAGCAGATTAATCCATTAGTGCAGATGCCTAATCTGGCCAATCCTCACCCATGTATAGGTTTTTTAAATTTCCACTCATATTTTGGTTGCAGGAGCACTGAGTATATTTGGCCATTACGTGGATTGTATGAAGGGGTTAATAAACTCACTGCCTACACTGGCCAGAAAATATCCCAAATTGCATGTAGTTATTTATTATTTTAGGTCTTTGCATAAGAGAGCGTCTGCTCAGCCTAAGAACTTCAGATGTCTTTGAATTGTTACTAATGATACCCCCCTGATAATGCTGAAGAATGATAAAATAATGTAGAAGAATGTTTCCAAATTATTTAAGCAGCATATTTGGAACATTGCATGTGTAATACTACAGTACTACAGCTACAGTTCCTTCTCAGATCCCCAGTCAAAAGTTGATCTCTTTTTATGGACTACAGGAGCAGGTTGTGCCACAACCATAACACACTTTGCTATTTTCAAGTTGTAACTCCGTCTGGCTCCCTGCGAGAGCGGATACTCCTTACCATCTGCTTTTTCCACCACTACGATTCTAAATTTGGCCGTACCAATTAAACCTTCTGCCCCTGGCATTTAAACACCTGCTCAGTCACAGTTTCATCTTCGTCATTCTGTTTGGTGGTGCTCAGAGCTTGCGACACCTCACGCAGAGATGAGGAAGTGTCAGGAAAACAAACTGTGTCTCTCGTGTCAGGAAATGCACCAATTCACTTTGAAGTATCAGGGAGGAGCTGACAGGAGGTACAGAATTGGCCGTCTCAGAACAAATATAAGAGTTCCAAAATAATTCAGAGCTCTTATTTTTTTTCCTTGGGAATGAAAGCAAGAAAGCAGTGCGGTTTTTGTTTGTTTTGTTAATGAGCAATGAAGAGGACCTCGAAAAAGGTTTTGGTGACAGCCCCGGGTGTGATAAAATGGAATATACAAATTATTAATGCAGGTGTTGCTGACCCATGCCATTTTGTTGACCTTCACTGGGATGCACCTGCTGCTTATTTGAGGCAACTAATAATTCACTGTAGTGTTCTGTAATTAGGACTGAGGTCTGCTGTATGATTTCTTTGCACTGTAGATACATATATGAATGCCAGGGAAATGTAGGCATTCATATATGCATCTACAGTGCAAAGGAATCATAATAGAAAGTAGAAGGGGGTGCAATATGAATAATGAATGCGCAGCTTGATGGACTAACTGTAATTGCGAAGGGGCTGGGTCTATAGAGATGACTCAAGGACAGCTTTGAAGTTCATTAGGAATGATATTCAATAGGGTAGTGTATGTAATACAGTGCCCATTGCCAGCTGTCTATGCGGACTTGTATGTGGTGTATGATATGAATGTATGTGGAGCATGGAATAGAGCACAAATAAGAGACAGATAACAAAAGTGTGAATGGATTTATTTCTGAGTGTGCATGCATGCCTTTGTCAGTGTATTTACAGGTATGTGTGGGTATGTGCAGGAGAGTTTACATGTCTGTGTTCATATCTGTGTGTATATGCACACATACTGTATGTTAATACAAGCTAGCTGAAATGATCAGTGTCTGCCGAACCAACAGAATTCATATGAATCCAAGAGGGACAAAATGTACTCCATCACAGTACAAATGTACAAGTTGATTTAACACTCAGAACTTTAGAGCAGAATATTAAATCTAGAATTTGTGCATGAAGAACAAGATTGACTTCGTAGAATGTAACTATCATGTGAACAAATTCCATTAATGAGGGGTGACTAAAATGAGTTTACAAAGACATTTCTTCAGAGGGTATTACTTCAAGCTGTACCATTAAAATTCAACCTGCGAGCTTTGTGATCCCCACATCCATTTGCTGTAGACATGACTCATCGCTCAGCCCTTCTCTGATCTCAAAAAAACTGCCGACCTGTAGTCATCTCTGTCTCCCGCAATAGACAGACTCTACTTATGATGAGGTTCTGCATGTCATGCATCATATTCCCACGGACTGGCTTCCTGTCGTTCTCAGCATGGCAGCTTTCTTCACATCGGCAGCTTGTCTCTTGAGATTTACAGAGGCCAATCTTGTTAAAATCTGCATGACTTTGAAAGAGGAATTTAATGTTTTTAAGATTATTCTCCCTTCCCACCGACCGTTTGTTCTGTTCACAGGTTTCCGAGTTTCAGTTGAGCACTGTTTGGTAACTGTAAATGGCGCCTTTGCTTTCGTCTGATTTTTCCCTTATTTTAGTTGTGTCATGGCTGTGTTTACATTGCATGCTAAACTGGATTTTTGCATCATTTTTTTTTTTTTTTTTGAGAGTGTGAGCTGGCCTTTGATCCATGAATTAAAAAATGAACACTAGCAGAAGTACTAGAGGAACCACGGCTGAATAAAACCCACCTTGCCCCAGGCAGGATAGTGTCTGCCTTCGTAGCAAGTTTGTTGGTTGAGTCACATGATAAATACTTTATCAGTGGAAAAGGAGAGCTGTCACGAA
Organism: Anguilla anguilla; assembly: GCF_013347855.1. Lineage (NCBI taxonomy): Eukaryota > Metazoa > Chordata > Actinopteri > Anguilliformes > Anguillidae > Anguilla > Anguilla anguilla. The sequence continues at coordinate 44,437,639 of NC_049206.1, read as the reverse complement.
ACTACACTTAATCTTGGTGCTTCATTGCAATATTCCATGCACATACTCTGATCTGTCAGAAGGCCCCTTTAGAAATGGCCAGAAGAAGAAAAATGAGGCTAGGATATATTTTTTTTCCACCTTCAATTCACACAGCTCATGAGATATGTCCACGTACAAAACACACTGCTCGTGGGATATGTCCACTCACAAAACACACTGCTTGTAGTCCCTTGGACTATTGTGCCCTTACCTTCATGGTGGCAGAGACTCAAGACTCAAGAATCTTATCCTTCCATCTCCAGGTAATGTGTAACCTGATGCATAACCTATTAGGATTATACAGTCTGAGAAAATGGAGATTATCAGGATTGCAGGGGGCGTGGCTCAGGTTGTAGCGCCTTAGTGTTACTCAGAATGTTGTGCAGATCCAGAGTGCTGGTATGAGGGCACATTCGTGGGAGTGTCTATTACAAAACACCCTGTGTTACCATCAGAAAACTCATGTTAATATTCCCAATTATTCTCACTGACACGCAGTGGCACAAATAACAGTGGCTGGATGGGCCAATTCCCTGGGCTTTTTTATCACCCTCTGTTGGGTAGAAGGCATTGTTAATAAAGTTGTTACACTCTGACTAAATAAATAATGCCTTTGGATGTAAAACAAAAGAAAAATAACAGAATGAAAAATGGGAATAGGTCTTCAAACAAAACAGCAAGAAATGCATGAAAACGCTTACCAAGTCAACTTAATTAAAGTTACATTGAAATGAAAACCAAAAACAACATGAAAGCAAAACTAGTTAGAAATTGTTTATTTCATCATGATTTCATCATAAGTGTGATTATTGTTAGAATATGCATAA